>NC_050069.1:37414083-38014083 GCF_009764565.3 Dermochelys coriacea | reverse complement strand
CATTCAACGTATTAAGATGTTAAACTCTGCTGGGAGGACACACAGAGATGAGCCAGGGATATTGTTATACTGGAAGGCATTAATGGGTGTCATCAACCTGTTTGATATATAAATAATTGCAGAGATGCTTTTCTAATTGGATATCTGAGACTCCATATGTCTGCCATTTTTCCCCTTTCATTTTTCCAATTTTCCCCCAAATCACTAGAATTCTGGCAACTGACCCCGAGCACTTTTCTTGTTATTTTGGAAATGATCAAATGTGGTTTTCAAAACTTGCTGCATTACTGAGAAACAGAGAAATGCAAGTTAGCTGAATGCAAGGCCTTCAAAAGCTGAGCCAATAAACAAGACAAGTGAAGTGTTAAAGAAAAACCTGCAGCATTCCTTCAATACACTTGGAGCAATGTGCGCAATTACATGCTGAATAACAGTCTTGTCATATTTTTTAAAAACATGCTGGTTCTTTCAAGATCAAAAAATCTTCATATACCAGAAGTTAAGTGAAGAAATGGAAATATCCCAGCACAGTATCAGTGCTCACCTTCTCCTGCAGGAAGCAACTGCATGCCATACATGAACGCATTACTGTGAAGGAGGTCAATCTCCCAGCAGTAGTTATGCCGCCTCTTTTGGGAGGCACATGACAAACAGTGTCCTGTAAGACAGGACAGGTCACTCCAAAAAAAGTTACACCCAACTGACAAGTTTCAGGTCACAGCCCCCTTTTATCACTACAAATCTCTCCTCTCTGTTTAAGGTCAAAGATGAAGCAGTTTGGGTGAAATATGATCCTTTCAATGACTTACTTTGCTCACTGTAAACATTAACCTCCCTGATTCTCAGATGTGGTTTAATGGAGGCATTTCAACATTCTCTTTTCCTACTCCAAATTACTCAGTGAGACATCATCATGGAAGCCTAGATCTATGCTCAAACCTGGGAGGCAGCAAAGGACAGAAGTCCATATCCAAAGGCCCATACAGCCTGATAAGAAAGAAGATTACTTAGATTTCCACCCTATAACTAAATCTAGGATTTCTCTATTATTAACCACAAACAATTTGACAGGGAATTAATATAAGCTGAGAATTTATCAATTCAGATCCTATTAAGATTTTATATTTGTGAAATTTACTAGCTGCAGAAAACTCTATTAATAATGATTAGAAGAAGACAACAGAGAATTTTAAGATGTCTCACACCTCTTGAGATTTAAATAAAAGGTTTCCTTTCTTCCCCAGGCCTGTTTTAGTTTCTTCATAACTGGCATTTTTCTCACCATAATCTAAAATATAATTGTAAAGTTTCCAAACACCACATTCAAAGATGCAATGTGTTTCCATGTCTCTCTCCTGTCTCTCTTCCCTACCACAGTCAGCACTTTATAGAACAGCCCTTTTCAAAATAAAAGCCTAAAACCTAATACAAACATTTATATTTATCCCACTTTATACTTCCCTCCCCGTCCTTGTGTATGTTCCATCAGTTTCACCCCTACCTCCCAACTGCATCGTCTGTCAATTCATCGTTGATTTACATGGACAAATTTTTGCTCCTCCTCAGCCTCAGCCCAGGAGTAATTATAACCCACTTTTCAGATGGGGAGCCTGGGACAACCCCGGTGTCCCCCGACCACTGAAAGCTGGGCGGAGAGAGGCGAGGAAGGGAGTGAGACACTCGCAGAGGTCACGATCTCCCAGTACCCAGAGTTTGCGGTGTCCGGGGACTATAAGGAAATGACCATGTTTTAAACCGTGCAGCTCAGCGCCTCCCCTCACCGTCCCCGCGGAGAGGGGGCGGGGGGAGAGAGAGAGTTGACCCACCCCCCTGATACACTAGACACCGGGCGGAGAAGCGGGTTAACTCTTCACCGGCCCCGCGGCGAGGCTTCCTCCCCTTCCCAGAGCCCCGCCACACGCCGCGCTCCGGCCGCCAGACACATGGGCCCGGCCCCTCCCCTCACACACGGGGGCCGGGCGGCGCCCCTCCCTCTCCGTCCTGCGTCCCCCTCAGCCACATGGGCCTCCCCTCACCGGTCATTAAGCTGGTCCTCGGTGCCCGGCAGCGGGTGCACCACGAAGTGGATCGATGTCATGTTGCGCTCCCCCCGCAGAGGCCGGGCACACAATGGGGGTGGGGGGAGGAACTCGGCGTCTCCCCCGGGGCGGCGGGGGCGCTCGCACCCGCAGGCAGAGTCCTTCCCTCGCCGCAGCGACGCGACGCGGAGCGGGGTGCGGGGGCCCGCGACGGCAGCGTCAGGAAGAGACTCGCTCCGCGCCGCACTCACACACGCGCCGCCATCTTAACTTCCAGCGGCCCCTTCTCCTTTCTCCCTCCCCTCCTCCTTGCGCCGCGCCGGGTTGGGCGGGGCGATGACTGACCGACCGCGATGTAAGGCGCGCGCTTACTGGCGCGTGGGAGGCCTATCGGCGGTGTGTCTGTAAGGTCGTAGCGGATTGGGCCAGCTAGTCCGTAAAGCGCGAGTACGTCGAACGTGAAGTACGTAGAGACCACGTGCTCCTGAGAGAAGGGGTGGGGGTGGGGTTGTGGCGCGGCGCGGTGCCGTGCCGTGCCCGCTCCGGCGGGGAAGAGAGCGAGGCGGCGCGGCTCGCTATGGCGGGAGGCAGGCCGGCCCCCCCCCCCCCGCCCGCGCTCGGGTTACAGCGGCAGCTTGAGGCTTCTTCCGGCCTGGGCTGGCGCGTCTGGGCGCTGGTCCGCCCCGGTCCTGCCTGCAGGGCTGTGCCGAGAGGGCGACCCTGGCACTGGCAGGTCGGGGTTTGGGGCCTCCGCTCTGCATCTGCCTCGGGCGGCGTCTCCCGGGGAACGCTGGGAGCCCGGGCCGGCGGCGGCTGGAAGGCGTTGCCGCACGGGAGTCTGCCGCCTGCGAGGGGCGGGCTGCCCGCAGCAGGGGTCAGGCGGCGGGGCGGGGGGGGCCCTAACCTCAACAGACGCTAACTAACGACACTGACCACGGTGGTCTGGACGCTTAAATACTTGTGAGTGGACCAGGCTAGCGATTACAGTCGCGTTTGCCAGCTAGCTAATGGCTAGTACGGCGACAACAGAGTCCAGAAGAGGCCTACTCTCTGTCTTGGGATGTCTTGAAGACTTTTCCAGCCATCAGGGTAGCAGGGAAGAATACTTTTTTTTTTTTTCCCTTTCCTTTCCTTTCCTTGCCCCAAGCAGCTGTAGTGTGTGGACAGTTTAGCCCTGTTTCAGTCATGCTCGCTGGACAGGGAAGGTGAGCCCGAAACGTAACTGAAGTGGTGTTAAAAGCTATCCACAGCTGCTTTGGGGAGGGGAGCGATATTCAGTCTTGACTGTGGATTGAGCCTGAGATGTTGCCTTTCAGCATCTAGCCTAAGCTTACTGTTGCCGTACCCATTTGTAAGGCTCGATAACTGCACTTTGCAAAAACAGCAAGAGGGCTACTTTCACCAGCACTAGAGTCAGTTAAATAGGATTTCCCTCCCCAGGATTGCAAACTACATGTATTTTCAACTTGTGTAGTCAAGTGCACTGACTTGTCACAATTTAAAAAGCATTTGTTTAAAACATTTTGATCATTAACACCCTGGGTTGCCAACATGGGAAAAAGAAAAGGCGTACTTGTGGCACCCTAGTAATGAACAAATTAATTTGAGCATAAGCTTTCGTGAGCTACAGCTCACTTCATCGGATGCATCCAATGAAGTGAGCTGTAGCTCACGAAAGCTTATGCTCAAATTAATTTGTTCGTTACTAGGGTGCCACAAGTACTCCTTTTCTTTTTGCGAATACGGACTAACACGACTGCTACTCTGAAACATGGAAAATTGTAACTTAATTGGTCAGCAGTTATAGTGTTTGCTATTTTGTTCATTTGATCAAAAAAAGTTTCACTTCGGTTTATCTTTTTAATTGATCATGCTTCCACACACCAGAACAATGTTGCAATGTGTAGTTGCAAAATCATAGGGCTTTTTTTTTTAATGTAGGAATTTCCACAGTGGAATAAACGTGGTCTAATAGTCTAGTGTGCTATTTCCATCAGCAGCCACAGCTATGTGTTTCAGAGAGTGGTGTAAGAACCCCGGAGTAAGCATATTTGAGGGGGGAGATTCCACATAGTTCTCAACCTGATCTGTTAGGTATTAAACCTTGTGCTTTAAGGTTTAAGTCAATATCCCCTTCCAAAAATCATTGATCTCCAGGAATATGTGATCCTTTGTCCATATTAAAACAACCTTTCTCTAGCATTTAACAAAAGTGTGTTATAAAAATGTCTTTACAAAACCGAAGTTTTGTCCAACTCTCTCTAACATCTCATCTACACAATGATTATAATGGTCTTGGAGAGCCCAGTTGTAACACTAGTCAAAATATATATTAAATTAGTGAGTCATTATCTTACAATATTTTCAAGAGAATCAGTAATGGTAGATAAGGTCAATTTTTTAATAGGATATGCATTTCCACAACATTTCAGATACATAACCAACTGCACTAAGTTATAACAAGTGAGTCTAGATCAGATGTCTGAAGAAAACATTTAAAGATGCCCTAAAATTCAACATTTCAGAAACATTGATAAGACAATCTTAGTGAAGTCTGTGGTTCAGTTTTCTTCAGTAATGTCACCTTAAATTAAAAGAGCAGTCTTGGTTGCATCTTAAAGTTCTCTTCTTTTGCCTTTCTCCACCCTTTTCTCTCTCAGTGCAGGAGGGAAATTTCCTTTTTTTCTCCCCTCCCCTCCCCACTTTGAAGGGCTCACACTTCAAGGGGGGGGAAAATGTTGCAAATGGAAGACTATAAAAAGAAAGCACAATGCATCTGATCATTTTCTAGAGAGAACAGGCCGCCTACTAGTTAACTTAAAAAGAACAGGAGTACTTGTGGCACCTTAGAGACTAACAAATTTATTAGAGCATAAGCTTTCATGGGCTACACTGCTACAGCCCACTTCATCGGCTGCATAGAATGGAACATATAGTAAAAGATAGATAGATACATACATACATACATACAGAGAATGTGGAAGTTGCCATACAAACTGTAAGAGGCTAATTAGTTAAGATGAGCTATTAGCAGGAGAAAAAAAAATTTTGTAGTGATAATCAAGATGGCCCATTTAGACAGTTGACGAGAAGGTGTGAGGATACTTAACTTGGGGAAATAGATTCAATATGTGTAATGACCCAGCCACTCCCAGTATCTATTCAAACCCAAGTTAATGGTATCTAGTTTGCATATTAATTCAAGCTCAGCAGTTTCTCCTTGGAGTCTGTTTTTGAAGCTTTTCTATTGCAAAATTGCCATCCTTAAGTCTTTTACTGAGTGGCCAGGGAGGTTGAAGTGTTCTACTGGTTTTTGAATGTTATGATTTCTACTGTCAGATTTATGTCCATTTATTCTTTTGTGTAGAGACTGTCTGGTTTGGCCAATGTACATGGCAGAGGGGCATTGCTGGCACATGATGGCATATATCACATTAGTAGATGTGCAGGTGAACAAGCCCCTGATGGCGTGGCTAATGTGATTAGGTCCTATGATGGTGTCACTTGAATATATATGTGGACAGAGTTGGCATTGGGCTTTGTTGCAAGGATAGGTTCCCAGGTTAGTGTTTTTCTTGTGTGGTTGCTTGAGAGTATTTGCTTCAGGTTGGGGGGCTGTCTGTAAGCAAGGACTGGTCTGTCTCCCAAAATCTGTGAGAGTGAGGGATCGTTTTTCAGGATAGGTTGTAAATCTTTGATGATGCACTGGAGAGGTTTTAGTTGGGGGCTAAAGGTGACAGCTAGTGGCCTTCTGTTATTTTCTTTGTTGGGCCTATCCTGTAGTAGGTGACTTCTGGGTACTCTTCTGGCTCTGTCAATCTGTTTTTTCACTTCAGCAGGTGGGTACTGTAGTTTTAAGAATGCTTGATAGAGATCTTGAAGGTGTATGTCTGAGGGACTGGAGCAAATGCGGTTGTATCTTGTAACTTGTTTCTTCAGCAGGGAAACTGACTCTCCTCCTCTGCTGATCTCTGAGTGGGAGGTATCAGACCAATGGGGAGCAGAGAGAGATAACATCTCTGCTTTGGGCATGAGCTGTCTTCTAGTAATGCTACTGTGTTATTAAAGGGAGTTTTCCCTTAGTGAAATGTGGGTGCTGCAGTGAACCTGAGCCCTCCAACTCCTCCCAGTGACAGGTTGGCCTGGTGTAGCTCCCATACTTCTCCCTCCCGCCCCCCCATCAGCTGTTTGTTGCATTAACCTGCCACTCTTTATCAGTCTCCCTGAACTTCATGTGAGGGGGAAAATTCAGCAGTGTGCTAATAATGCTTTATTATATATTTGCTTTCTCTGCATTTGTTTTTTATAATGTGTACTGTATGGTATTGAGCGTGTTATCAATGCTAAACAAATACCTGTTTTGAGGAATGAAGGCATAGCACAGTAGACCTAGTTTCTATACCTGGGTCTCCCATAGATTTCCTGTGTGACCTATGTTCTAATAATAAACTTAGTATCCACTTGATTTCTTCATTGTATGTTTGACCTCATGAGTCTGTCAGATCAAAAATTAGGGAAATCAGCTTGTTTGATAGCTTACTTTTCAATAGCTTATGTGAAGAATTTTCAGTTGATCAGCCAGCAACACTACTCCTGAGGGAATTCTGTGTCACAAAATTAAAAATTCTGTACACATTTTAAAATTCTGCAAATTTTATATGTCAAAACAACAATATAATCACATGATTTCAATTAATTTGGTAATTTATTTCAAAATACCTGTCAGCAAGTATGTCTGTAACAATACAGATTCAGGAAATACTTTTTCACAAATAGATTCCTTACTAAGCATACTAGCACATTTATATGGCTCCACAGTGAGCGAGCAGGACTGAATCTCACACGCATGTTCAGTCCTGACCCCACACTTGGATCAGAGGGAAGCCGGCTCAGCCCATTAGGATCCAAGTGTGGAGGGGCTTAGTGGGTGTGGGGGATCCAGGTAGGGGGCGGGGATCTGAATGCACAGGAGCTCGGTGGGGGGTTCCAAGTGCAGGGGGAATAGGACTGGCAGGGAGGTCCAGGTGAAGATGGTTGGAGATCTGCAGGGGGTTCTGCGGGGATAGTCTGGGTGCTGGGGGAGTGGAGTTTGGTGGGCTCCAGGTGCAGCTGGTTGGGGATAAGTGGGGTGGGAGTCTAGGTGTGAGGCGCTTGGTGGAGTGATCCAAGTGCAGGGGGGTGGGGTTCAGCAGGGTGGGGGTTTGAGTGTGTGTGGGGACAGAGGGGGGATGGTCTGGGTGCAGGGGTGGGGTTCTGTATGCAGGAGGGAGGGCCTCAGTCGGGGCAGGGTCTGGTGGAGGTCGGGATGCACCAGGGTTGGGCAGATGCCTGTACAGGGATCCCTTCCCCCCGCAACTGGGAAGCAATGGTGGCAAGAATTGGGGGGGAAAGTGTGGAACTTCCTCCAGCAGGGGGAGCTTCCTGGGGGTGGTCTGACCCAGCCCCGGCAGCAGCAGAGGAAGTCCTGTTCCCTGACAATCCAGCCAGAACTAGCAGCTGGAGGCCAGCGCATGATAGGAGCCACCGGCCAGGATATCCCCAGCCCTACCCCTCTCTGGTACTGGACGCATGGCAATAGTGAGCAGAAGGGGTAGAGAGAACCACGCTCTGCCCCCTGAGGCAGTGATTTACATCTTCTCCAGCTGCTTCTTACGCCAGAACCTGATGCATCTCACCTCCTCCCCCCAGACCAGTGCCCAGGAGGGGCATGTGAATCAGTTTTTTCTGCAGGAAAAGAATAAATTCTGTGGGGGGACATTAAGGGAAAGTATAGTACCCTTACTGAATGGGGGAGGCAATCTAGTGATAGATGATACGGAAAAAGATGAAGTACTCGATGCTTTTTTTTGCCTCGGTCTTCACAGACAAGGTCAGTCAGGGGAGGGGCAGGGGGAGGACAGCAGCCTTCAGTGGTGAAAGAACAGGTTAAGGATTAATTAGAAAAGTTGGACATGCACAAGTCCAGGGGTGCAGATCTAATTCATGTGAGGGTGCTGAGGGAGTTGGCTGATGTGATTGCAGAGCCATTGGCCATTATCTTTGAAAACTTGTGGCGATTGGGGGAGGTCCCGCACGATTGGAAAAAGGCAAATATAGTGCCCATCTTTAACGGGAAGAAGGAGAATCCGGGGAACTACAGACTGGGCAATCTCACCTCAGTCCCTGGAAAAATTATGGAGCAGGTCCTCAAAAAATCCATTTTGAAGCACTTGGAGGAGAGGAAGGTGATCAGGAACCGTCAACATGGATTCACCAAGAGTAAGTCATGCATTACCAACCTGATTGCCTTCTATGATGAGATAATAAGCTCTGTGGATATGGGAAAAGCAGTGGACATGATTTACCTTGACTTTAGCAAAGCTTTTGATATGGTCTCCCACAGTATTCTTGCCAGCAAGTTAAAAAAAGTATGGATTGGATGAATGGACTATAAGGTGGATAGAAAGCTGTGTAGATTGTCGGCCTCAACGGGTAATGATCAACGGCTTGATGTCTAGTTGGCAGCCAAACTATCAAAGCTATCAAACAGAGTGCCCCAAAGGTCGGTTCTGGGGCTGGTTTTGTTCAACATCTTAATTAATGATCTGGATGATGGGATGGATTGCACCCTCAGTAAGTTTGTGGATGACACTAAGCTGGGGGGAGAGGTAGATACTCTAGAGGGTAGGGATAGGGTCCGGAGTGACCTAGACAAATTGGAGGATTGGGCCAAAAGAAATCTGATGACGTTCAACAAGGAATAGTGCAGAGTCCTGCACTTAGGATGGAAGAATCCCATGCACTGCTACAGGCTGGGGACCAACTGACTAAGTGGGGGAGGGGTAGCTCAGTGGTTTGAGCATTGGCCTGCTAAACCCAGGATTGTGAGTTCAATCCTTGAGGGGGCCATTTAGGGATTTGGGGCAAAAATTGGGGATTGAGCAGGGGGTTGGACTAGATGACCTCCTGAGGTCCCTTCCAATCCTGATATTGTAAGTGGCAGTTCTGCAGAAAAGGACCTAGGGATTACAATGGATGAGATGCTGGATATGAGTCAGCCTTCTTGGCAACAAGGGCACATTGTTAATGGCATATTGGGCTGCATTAGTAGGAGCATTGCCAGCAGATTGAGGGAAGTGATTATTCCCCTCTATTTGGCACTGGTGAGGCCACATCTGGAGTATTGAGTCTAGTTTTGGGCCCCCCACTACAGAAAGGATGTGGGCAAATTGGAAAGAGTCCAGCAGAGGGCAACGAAAATTATTAGGGGGCTGGGGCACGTGACTTATGAGGAGAGGATGAGGAAAAAGCTTAGAGTCTGCAGAAGAGAAGAGTGAGGGGGGATTTGATAGCAGCCTTCAACTACCTAAAAGGGGGTTCCAAAAAGGATGGAGCTAGGCTGTTCTCAGTGATGACAGAACAAGGAGCAGTGGTCTCAAGTTGCAGTGGGGGAGGTCTAGGTTGGATATTAGGAAACACTATTTCACTAGGAGGGTGGTGAAGCACTGGAATGAGTTACCTAGGGAGGTGATGGAATCTCCATCCTTAGAGGTTTTTAAGGCTCAGTTTGACAAAGCCCTGCCTGGGATGATTTGGTTGGGGTTGGTACTGCATTGAGCAGAGGGTTGGAGCAGGTCTCTTTCAATGCTAATCTTCTATGATTCTAATTCTGTGCTTGTGCAGTGGTGCAGAATTCCCCCAGGAATACAACATGGATTGCCCTTTAACAGATCTCGCCAAGTGTAACACATAAACAAATCCTGCAGTCCTTACTCAGACATAAATTCAGTAATTTGGACTGGAAATTTTGTCCAGGTAAAAGATGGCAGGATTAGATTGCCATAAGTAGAAACCTTCTCTTTTCAGAAGTACAATTTATGATCAAACAATTTTAAAGAGAAGGTACCTTCCAGAATGGACCAGCTTCTATTACCACCAACAATCCCACTATAATTTCTCTGCTGTGGAGAGTAAGTAAAACAATGAAAAAACGATACAAATTGTGTTTTATAATGGAGTTGACACCAATCTTTGTCTTTGATGGGACTTAACATCTGTGTGTAACTCAGCCTGTTTCCTATATTTTGTTTTCTAAAAATAGCAAACACTTAGGCTGAATTATTTTGGAATCTCTCGGACACTGATAAGTACACCCTTGATAAGGTTAAAAAAAAAAAAGCCACTCTCTTTTTTTAAAAGTCTAGGGTAAGGAGTTTCAGTTCTTTGCATTTCTGCAGCTACATAACCCTAATCCTTAGACATCCCAACTTGCCCTCTCCTCCCTACCCTCCTGGTGCTCTCTTGTCATCAGATAGAGGTGAGATTCTAAACTTTGCTAATTTGAAACATCTCTGTTTTTTCAGAACAGCTGCAAAGAGCTATGCCAAGAAGGAGCCAGTATAGCTCATTGTTTTTGGATTTGGTGAACCTGTTTTCCAAATTCCATAATTTCTTTCATAACATGAGTCACTGTAGTAAGGGTTGTAGCTATTATCAAACTATCTGAATATAGCACAACTTTGTTCTGCATTTATTCCCAAGATGGTAGCTGCACACCTTATTAGTTTTGTTATTACCCTCTTGTATTTGTTTCCAGACAATATTGCGTTAAAAATGGAATTAGTTGAGAGTGCAAATCTGTCATTTAGAGCAGAAAAACATTAGTGATGTTGCAGTTATCCCAATACAAACATTATTGACGCAGCATATTCAACGTTAAGGTTAAACTTAAAAGAAATCCTAATATGTTAATGTGGAAATGCACAATTATAACACCCAAATAACTGTAATTCTCCCCTGTAGTGACCTATGCAACAATCATACATTTATGAATAAGGAATTTTAGTGTTTGTAGTCCCCATTTAAATGGATTTTTTTCATTTTTTTACACGGTTTTGCCTCCTGGTGTCTCTACAGGTCAGAGTTAAGATTGTTTGGATGCCTTGGTGCTGCATTCCCTTATCACTCTGTTATTTCTGCAAATATTCTCCAGATCAAGCATCCAGGCAACTGGAATCTGTTATTTACAACAGTTAGTACAGCTGAATGTTGTTTAAATCAGAATGACTGAAGTTGAGAGAGCAAGATCTTCTACATCTGTTAATAATTCTGTCTGGATGCTTTGCAACTCAGATTTCGTTGATTTTATTTCAGACAATTCTCAAATACCTGCCCTCATTTCAGACATATTCCCATTCTCCATTGTACTGTGTTTGTGAGTAGAACATTGGCTCATGGGGAGTTCTGCCACGGATCTTGCTGCTTCTCTTAAGAAAGATATTGTTACTAGCAATGTATTTATATACAGGTGTTTGGAGGTCTCCAGATGCTAGTTAATTGGGGTCTCCAAGTCATTTAAATTGGCAAATGCAAAGACTGATGCTGTGGAGCTCTCTTAAGGAGCAGTCAGCTTGTCACCTGCTTCCTTCCTCTCTCTCACATGCACTATTTGGAATTTAGGAGTTTATGAAACACATTAGATAAAAGACAGATGGGGGGGGCAAGCCTGGAAACCCCCCCCCCCAAGGGAGCCTGGCTCTTCTGAGTCCTCCAGGTGGAATTCCATTTAGGCATTTTCTGTAGCCCTGTTTATACTTGAAATTATCTGAGAACATAAAAATGGCCATACTGGGTCAGACCAAAGGTCCATCTAGCCCAATATCCTGCTTTCCAACAGTGACCAAAGCCAGGTGCTTCAGAGGGAATGAACAGAACAGGTAATCAAGTGATCCATCCCCCTGTCGCCCATTCCCAGCTTTCTGACAAACAGAGGCTACGGACACCATCACTGCCCATCCTGACTAATAGCCATTGATGGACCTATCCTCCATGAATATATCTAGTTCTTTTTTGAACCCTGTCAGTCTTCTCTGGCAAAGAGTTCCACAAGTTGATTGTGCATTGTGTGAAGAAATATTTCCTTTTGTTTGTTTTAAACCTGCTGCCTATTGATTTTAGCCATTGGCGTAGCTGCATTAGTTTAAACCCTGGTGTAGACATAGAAAGTCATGATCTGCTCCAGTGAAATTTACCCCACTTGAAACATGGATAAGCTCCACTACCAGTGTGGATAAAAATCAATGATTTTAAAAAGTCAGATTTTTTTTTTTTTTTTACTTAAATGGATTTTTTGATAAGTTTTTTCCTCAAAAAACATTTTATCTAAAAATACTTTTAATTAAGATACATTATAGCTCAAAGATCTCACCATAGAATAGGGATTATAAATTCTATAGTATGAGACAATATATTCATGTAATGTTTAAGAAAAGTTTTGTAAATGAGTTCCAATAGATCATGGATTAGGGACCCAATTTTATGGGGCTCCAGGGGTTTCTGTATAGATTATTTAGGTTAATCTTTCTATCTACCCAATGGGACTCAGTGCTCAGTCTAGAAGATACCATCAGAGATGCTTAGTTTTGCAGTTTTCAAATTGTACATTTGTGTCTCCAGAGATAACATGGTTGTTAACAGCAAAAATGTTTTAAATAAATAAATAATAGCGAGGTAAGAAATAACAGACCTCAACTCTATTGTCCTTCTGCAAATTTGTGTACTCAGAGTCAATCCCTTACCTCTCTCTAAAAGTGCAAAGTTTCAAAAAGTTCAATTAATAGAAGATTATTAGGGGGGGAATAGATCTGGGCAAGGAGAAGTCTGGAGATAAATATGAGAAGCAAGGGACATGTTTGTTTTGTTAAAATATTATATGTTTGCTGTTGAAGAAAAAAAATCCAGAATACTTAATGTTGTTTTTGTTAAATAAAACAATTTACATGTCTGTCTGGTGATGTTCTCCTCCTAATACAGCATGACAAGAAAATCCTCAAACATTAATGATTAACCTGTTGAATTGGAGATAGTTTACCTCCCAATTACTTCATAAACTTCTGCTTCAGTTACCTTTGGTAAATGAAATAACCAATCATTCATTTTCTGATATAGCTGTAAAACTAATCTGAAATGTTTTCAGAATAAATCACTGTTTAAAAATGTATAGGGTGTACCTTCTAAAAATGAAACCTACATCTACCTCCGAGTTGTGAAGAATATGTATTAAAGGTTATAACAACCAACAAGAATGCACTTTTATGTAGAAAACGATGTTTAAATCGAGTCTTCCTGACTAGTGATTTTGATTTAAATCAAATCCACCCTGTCCACTAGTGCAAATATCAGTTTGCTTTCTTCACAGTAGGGCCGTACACTGATGCTGCTACTAATGATGGCTAAAAAAAAAAAGGTAACTAATTCCAAACATAGACAAGACTCAAGAGTGCTTCATCCATCAGAGAAATCCAGCTGTTTACAGACTAATATGTTCTGATATTCTTTTGGAACAATGGACACAAATGGAATTTCCAACTAGCTGGCAGTAGTGTCCCTTTCTTATCAATGAGGCCTAATTAATGTATAGCACTGAGTCAATTTTCTTATTTTTAATTTATAAATTCAGTTTCAGGATAATAAGGTCCAAATCCACAAAGGTACATAAATGCCTAAGTCCCAGATTTGACTCCACTCCGATTCACAGAACTCCCACCAACCCATCAGTGAATAAACTCACTCTGCACCTAAATTTTCAGGGTAAAAGTTCCGTAGGCATCTATGTTTCTCCCTTACTCTAAAGTGTCCAGATGCCTATTTCCCCCAGCAAGCCCTGGAATGATTAACAACCCTGGGGAAGATGAGCATTCATCTGCCAATGTTGCATGTGGGGCCCAATCCAGTAGGTGTACTTAGAGGCTGCCTATCTGCTCAGGTTCCATTCAAATACTGGCTGCCAGAAGAGGCGATGGTAGTGCCACTTTATAACTTTTATCCCAGTGGTTAGAGCACTTGTCTGGGGTGTGGGAAATGCAGGTTCAATTCCCCCTCTCACAGCCCCCTTTTTGCATTCCAGTTCACTGGCTCCTAATCAGCACCTAGGTCCAGTACAGTGAGTGCTGGTGGACCCCCACTTTTAGGGAGCTTCTGCTGCTCCTGATTCCCACCATTCTCACATTTTAAGGACATCAAAAAGACATTAAGGAACACTTCAATAATGTAAGAGGTACTCTAATCACTATATCTGATTACAAAATAAATTTAATTAGTAAATGCATTTTTAATATTTTTTAACTCATGAAACAAATTAAAACATGCCTTAAATATAATTTTCTTTAAAAAGATTAACAAATAATCACAATAAGTCTGATGGAGTAGGTTAGACACAGGAAATATATCTCACTATGTCACACTTCCCCGATCTATATAATTGTAAATGATGCCGCTGGGTACCTTAGGCCTAGTTTACATTAGAAAAGGCTTGCTGGTATAGTCATATTGGCATAGCTATACCAACAAATCCTCCTAATATAAGCACACAGTATATTATAACTGCCGCCCCCCACACCCAAAAAAAAGGGTTTTCCTGGTTCCTCAAAAAAAATATTTATACTGGTGTCATAGGGTGGCCAGCTCCAGAGTGCCGCCTCTTAGCCTCAGGGTAGCCCTGCATGAAACCCCCTGCCTCATTTCCCTCTTCCAGGGGCCACAACAACACCACACAAGCTTTCAGAGTAGAAATATCCTTTTGTGGGCTTAATTGATTACAGAAGTCCTACAACCATAATCCAGAATTTCCCAGCACAGTCTAAACAATACAGTTTTTATTTCAAGTTCCAATAGTCCATCAACACACCTCATTACTCTGACATGTCTTACCACATCTCACCTCAGCCCCTCTGACTAGGGTGTTCTCTGCCCTGTGTCCTTCTTAGGTATGGCTACAGCTTTTACCCAGAGACATCAGCAGTTTATCCCCATAGTCATTCTCTAACCTTCAGCTCTCTACAGCCCTCTGGCTTCAGCTCTCCAGCTCAGAGAGCCAGCAGGCTTTGCCTTCTGCAACTTGCAGTCTTCAGCCCCTCTAGCCTTTTTGTGGGTGACCCCTGACTATCTTCTGCTTTCAGCAATCTGATCTGTCTCCATTGCTCACTAAAGAACTCTTACTGCCCCATCCTTCAAGGGCAACTCATTCCTGAAGATCTCAAACCAGCTCTGCTCTTCTGAGCACTTTGTGGGTAGCTGGGTTGGTTTGTTTGTCTTTCTTTCTTCTCCTCCTCTAGGTTCTGAACTTTCCCTTGCCCTTGGGCTGTCTCTCATTTAACTCCCAGGGGCAGCCCTGTCCTTCTCAAACTAGGCCACAGCTGGACTGGAACAAGAGAGGTGGGCCTAATTTCATTTAAGTGGCCATTTATCCTGTTGTGACTGGCACAAACACTTTTTCCTAGTTTAACTATGTCTACACTACAGTTTTTGCTAATGTAGAACTATTGCGGGGAGGGGGAAATCACATGGTTAGCAGCACTGAAATACCAGCAAAAGTTTCTAGCGAAGACCTGGCCATAGCAGGAGCTGATGTTTGCTGACACCTCATCAGAACTATTCAGTGTAGCTGTAGCTGTGTTTTCCCAGGATATTTGAGAGACAAGGTGGGTGAGGCAATATCTTTCATTGGATGAACTTCTGTTGGTGAGTGAGACAAGCATTCATGCCACATGGACCTGAAGAATAGCTCTGTGTCGCTCGAAAGCTTGTCTACAGTCCCACCAACAGAAGTCCATCCAATAAAAGACTCACCCACCTTGTACCTCATCACAAGGGTATTCTGTTAAATTAAGGCACATGGAATGCAGCTTACCAATGGTTAGTATGGCAAATTGCCAGCACTACTATGATGAGTCTCACACTTTCTCTTCTTGGGGAAGGGGGGGAGTAAGAGTTTCAGGGCACCATTTCTGCCCCTGAAATGGGGTATTAACTACTCCACTAGTGTCCTGGAGAAGGGGAGTGGAGAGGGAGGGACCGGGCCCACCCTCTACTTCGGGTCCCAGCCAGGGGCCCTAGAAATAGCAGTAATCCACTAGAACTAGTGGTTCCTTCTACTGGGCTACTTCCTTTTCCTGCCCTTCAGCTTGTGGGGCTTCCTGCCCCTCCCTCTGCACAAACCAGGTGTCCCTTTCCTAGGGTCTTGGTCTTCTTAGCCCACCACAGCACTTCTCCAAGCTACTCCTTGCTCCAACACCAATCCACTCTGTTTCAACTTCTCCAAACTGCTCTTTGCTCCAGTGCTAATCTTCTCTGCTTCAGCTCCTCCTTAGTCTGATTGAAGCGGGGGGGGGGAAGAAGGGGGTTATCATGTGACTGGCTTCAGGTGCTCTAATTAATTTATAGCAAACTTTCTTCCCTCTACAGGGAATAAGGCTTCCTTCTAACATTCTTCTGCTGTGTGCTAGCTATGCTGTATCACAAAAGGGTTATTGCCTAGCTGGTATTTGACAAGCCTGGCTATACATTCAAGTATATAGTTAAATATAGAATCAATGCAGTTTGGAAAAAAAATAATCTCAGTGAAGACAGGCACAAACAAAGCAGCTTGGAGAAACTCAATCAGGTAAGAAAATTATGTTATCAATCTATCTATATGTGTTAACTCTCTCTAGATACTCTAAGTGGCTGTTGAAGGAGAGGGGGTTGTGGAGTTGCTATGTGGTTGGGGGCTGGGGTTGCTGCAGGCTTGCTTTGTGTGTGTGGGGGGGGGGTAGGTGCCAGTTTTTGTTTGTAGTTGTTGGGTTTTTGCATTTCAAACGGTTGTAACCCTTAGGCCCTCTCAGAGGTCTAGAGTGGCCTGGCCCACTTCCAGCTTTTGAGGCCCCTAGCCATAATAAAAATAAAAATGACAACACATGAAAACAAAATAAGGCACCAAATAAAGAGTAAGACATAATTTGAATTTTTTTTATTTAACAAATGCTTTTCTAGCCTTTTTCTGTGCAAATGCACTAATTATTGAGGAAAAAAATCTAGCTTTCATGCAATGTCACAGTTGATATAAGCATGGTGAGCCCATTCAAACACTCTTGTCCCATAGTGGAACAGTGATAGTTCTTTACCTGCTTCAACATGTTGAAGGTGCATTCACCTGAAGCCACTGATACAGGCAAACTGACAAAAATACGCAATGCAATTGTGATATTAGAAAACACCCCAGAGAGTCCAAGTTCAAGTATTTTCTGAAGCAATTCCTTTGGCTTGCAATCCAATTTAAAGTTTGTGGAATATCTTCATTTGAGGAAGATGACCTCATCACTGAGATGTTTGAGATTTCTTTGTTGTACTGTTGGTGAATTGTTCAGTTGCAGAAAGTAGATCTTCATTACTCAGTCTGTTGAGCTGCCAAAGAAACCCCAAAAGGCTCCAATTTAGTCGCAGTGACTCAAATCGATGTGTAGGACCTGATTGAATAGAGCCATTGATGACAGGGAAGATATTGACCCTATAATGCTGCATGGCATCGGATTCAGTAGATAAGTTGCGGTTGGCGGAGAACTCAGATGAAAGGCGATATTCTGTGCTACTAATTGGATTCAGTCAGGATCGCATCCCATTGTTCACTAATCTGTTGAATTTCATTGATCAGACTTTCAATGTTATCCCTCTCAACATCCAGTGTAGCACTGCGTCCTTCAATTACCAGATTAGTTTGGGGATCGTTGTAAGTAACTCATCCACAAAGATGACATCAGCATGCATTCAAAGTTGGACATGTGCTTCTGAATAAACTGAAATTCAGTTCAAGCCTGTGTAGTGAGATTGAGATATTCAAGATCATTTAAAGCCTTTCTCACTGAATTCAAATGCTGCGCAACTGGTTGAACACCATCAATCCATGCCGACCATCTAGTTTTTGGACATCCCATGCAGTGAACAGGAAGATATTGTTTCAGAATTTCCACCTTTGTGATAACTTCTGCTGAAGAGATTGTACATTTGCTGAACAGTTCCAAAGTAAGTAATTGCATCCTTGTAGGGTTGACTGAGCTGAATCATGCAAGCTTTAGTGTGTGGTTTCCTCAGCAGGAGAAAATACAGTTTGAATTAGTACAAGCAGAACTGCTGTACACCTTTTGTACTTCCCAGCCATATTAGATCCATTGTCACAGATTTTTTCAAGTCTGCATTGGTCAAGCCTAACTACAAACTTCTAGAATTGCTAGTACTCAAGCAGCAATTCCCTTTCCAGTTTTCTTGTGAAATTATCAAACAACATAAACCCTTCTTCAATTGAAAATTTTGAGCTGTCTACAATCTTAACATATCTAATAACCATAGTAGTCTGTTCCTTGTGAGAACAATCTGCAGCGGCATCAACAATGATAGAAAAATACTTGCATTTTCAAATCTCATCAGAATTGTTTGTACGAATGACCCACATAGCCAATAAACTTGTTTTGTATGCGTGTGGCGAGATAATGGACTTGCATGCGCTTTTGACTCTCTTGTGATTATCAAACACGTTTAACATGCTCTGATAAATGGGTCATATTTGCTGAGAGCTCAACTTAGCCTAGAAGTTTCCATTTGCACCATCACCAGTATGTTGATGGAACCAAAGAAAACCAATCCCTGCTCAGAAAGAAAGGATGACATTCAGGATGCGCTCAAGAAGTTTTTTTCCAGTATTAGTTTCTGTAGAAAGTTCAGTCGAGTAAATTCTCAAACTGAACTTCAGCTGATGTGGTCCTACTGGCTTATATCCATGCAACATAGTTTTCTTTGTGTGACGTTGAACTCTCATGTGATGGTATTCGGTCTTTCAACTTCCTCCAACCTCTGTTGGTGCTCATCACTGATCAGAGAGAACCGATGCATTGCAGGCACTTTGTTCAAAATGAAGCAGGGTGCACAGTATAGAGATGTTTTTCCATACTCCAGCATAACCCAGTCTCTTGTGCAGGTCTCACCATTTGGAAGAGTTTTTTGTCAGCAGACAAGTAGGGAAAGCATGATTATCAGCATTTCGTGGAATGTTACTGGAATTTCAAAACAACTAATTTGAAGAAAAGATTGCATTTGGGCATCATTGCTCTTGTCAATAATTCCAATGTCAGTCACAGTCAAACCTGTAGTACTCATGAATTGCTCTTGCTGTGTAAGATTCTGTATCTTCCTGTTGCTGTTGAGTTCTTAATCGTACACAGGATCTTCTGCTGCATCTGTTACTGCTGGCACATCTCCCTTCTTGCCTACTGTCCTCATGTTCAGGTATTGGCATTGAAATATCACCTGTTTCAGTTGCATAGTTTTCACTATCTGTAGCATTGTTTGTTGGGTAAGACAAGTTTTCCAGTGGCTTGAGAAATGAAGTTATTGGCTTTGAGCTCTTAGCTGCTGCTTCATTCAGTTGTTTTTGCCATCTCTTACTTGCAACACTCTCAAATCTCTCTTCATAGTGATCTATCTGGTCAATATGTAGCCTATCCATACGTGAAATATCTGCTGTAAATAAATAAATTATCTACACTTGAAATCTTTCTACTGTAAAACATGTACACAAATGCTGAATGGTACACAAATGATGAAAAAAGACTTAAAACAAAGGAAATTAATTAAGAACACAAAATGAAACAGACAGGTTATCATCACTGAATCAAAGCTCAAGCAAGCAAGGTATAATATAACAGGCTGAACTGCAAGACAAAGGATGACATGTATATTAAACACAGGCACAGATACAGACAGAGGGATAATGTCCAAAAATTTAAAATTTGTGTCCTCATAAACCTCACTGTACAAGATTGTCCTCACAAATTTTCACTTGAATCGGGCCTATAGACTATGAAAGCCTATGATGATGGCCAAGTACCAGGCTAGGCTCCACCAACCAACCAATCACCTCTTTTAGCTACGTATGAAGATAATAAGGAATTCTCAAACATAAATAATTCCTTAGTCAACTAGACATAAAACTATAAAGACACTAAAATGTCTACCTTTCAACACGCACTTGATCCAGCATCAGCCACTAGTAGTGGTTTGTTTATATAATCAGTTGATCTGAGAGGACCCTGTTCATCATGGTCTAATCACGTGCCATCAGAACCGTATATTTTTATTAGTATTTATGAACATTAGCTCTTTAATATGACAAAATTTATCTGTTAACAAAATTCTTTTTTACCAAATCCCATCTTATTTTCTTAAATTTGCAGCTCTAAGCTGAGAGAGTATGTCACATTTGCTCCAATAGGATGTGCATAAAAACAAGTTGCAAAAACTTATCAAATGCCAAAAAATTAACAAGTGTCTAAATTTGAGGCCCGCTTTGAGATTGAGGCCCAGGCCAAATGACCCTCCCGGCCTGCCCTCTGATTGGCCCTGGTAACCCTATCAACGGAATGCATGGGAAAGACAAAGATTCTTTCAAGTTGCTGTTAGGTAAGATCTATTATTTCTGGGAGTGACTTCAACCGGACCAGGTTTTAACTCCTTACTGTTAACCTGCTTCCCTAGCCCAAAGCATTGTGTCACATATATATCCACATTGAGAGACAGTAGTGCCATTTATAGTACAGACAGAAAGGTTAGGATGACGTGTATTTCTAAAATCTAATTAAAATTAATTTTTTAAAATTAGTCTCTTAGTGAACCAGATCAAATATGCTCAGTGCAGAAACAGAGATATTTTCACTAACGGCCGTTCTGCAAACTCAGCCTGGGATCTGAAAGTCAAACTGTTCTGTGGTTTTGTTTTGTTTGTTTTGGCTTTTTTAAACATACCACTAATTAAGATTCTGTAAGCTAAATTCTACTCCTCATTTACAGCTGTGCAATCAAGTTGTCTTCCAGGGTTAAGCACAAGTACAAGTGAAGGCAGAGTTTGGTATCACAATAGGAATTTAATTAGAGTTACCATTGATAATGCATGTGCTGGAATATATAGTCAAACTCCACTGGCCATCACATAAAGTCCTCAGCTAAAACCTCTCCAATGCATCATTAGTGATCTACAACCCATCCTGGACAACAATCCCTCACTTTCACAGCCTTGGGAGGCAGGCCAAGTCACTGCCCCACAGACAACCGCCAACCTGACGCATGTTCTCGTCAGCAGCTACACACTGCACCAAAGTAACTCTAACTCCAGGAAGCAATCCATGCAACAAACCTCGATGCCAAACTCCTGCCCACGTATCTACACCAGCGGACACCATCACAGGACCTAACCAGATCAGCCACATCATCACCGGTTCATGCACCTGCACGTCCACCAATGTAATATATGCCATCATGTGCCAGAAATGCCCCTCTGCTATGTACATTGGCCAAACTGGACAGTCCCTACGTAAAAGGATAAATGGACACAAATCGGATATTAGGAATGGCAATATACAAAAACCTGTAGGAGAACACTTCAACCTTCCTGGACACACACTAGCAGATTTAAAGGTAGCCCAACCTGCAGCAAAAAAAACTTCAGGAACTAGACTTCAAGAGAAGCTGCTGAGATCAGTCATTGCAAATTTGACAGCATCAGCTCAGGATAAACAAAGACTGTGAAGGCTAGCCAGCTACAAAAGCAGTTTTCTTCCCCCCTTGGTGTTCACACCTCAGCTACTAGAAGAGGGCCTCATCCTCCCTGATTGAATAACCCCGTTATCCCTAGCCTGATTCTTGCTGCATATTTATACTGCCTCTGGAAACTTCCACTACATTCATCGACGAAGTGGGTATTCACCCCGAAAGCTTATGCTCCAATATGTCTGTTTAGTCTATAAGGGCCACAGGACTCTTTGCCACTTTTTATAGTCAAAACTCATTATCCCAGAGTTGTTTGGGTTCCGAAGGGCTAACAGGAGTGTGTATGTCTATCTATCTATATACACTGACAACGTTCCTCCTCTGCCTTGATGGGTCCTGCACTACTGATGAATTTGCTCGCCTCAGAGATTACAGCAGCCCTCAGTTTGGCCACTTTTGTAGTGGCTCAAACTTGCCATTCACTCAGCTAACCTCATCACTGGCCAGCATGGGGAAATGGAAGGAGAACAAGCCCCGCCAGTCTCTGCTGATCCACCCTAGTGGGTGGGGGACAGGCCAGGGACCTTCCCCTCTGGTGGGACCCACAGTCCAGGGACAACTCCTCCTGTATCCAATAGGAGTTGGGGGGATGGGGGAACCCAGGCCCGCCCTCTACTCGGGTTCCACAAGAGGGCCCTGTGGTTCACAGCTGTCTACAGTGTTCTTGTAACAGCTGTGTGACAGCTGCCAACTTCCTGGGCTACTTCCCATAGCCTCTCCCAATACCTTCTTTATCTTCACCACAGGACCTTCTTCCTGATGCCAGATAGCGTTTGTACTCCTCAGTCCTCCAGCAGCACGCCCTCTCACTCTCAGCTCCTTGCACACCCCTCACTGACTGAAGTGAGGTCCTTTTAAACCAGATGCCCTGATTAGCATGCCTGTGTTAATTGATTCTAGCAGCTTCTTAATTGGCTCCAGGTGTCCTAATTAGCCTGCCTGCCTTAATTGGTTCCAGCAAGTTCCTGATTGTTCTGGAACCGCCTCTGTTACCTTACCCAGGGAAAAGGGACCTGCTTAATCTGGGCCTAATATATCTACCGTCTATCACTCTCCTGTATTCCACCTGGTCCTGAGGCCCGCCAGGGATATCAGTTGGCGGCTCCTTCATGGAGCTGTAAGCACGGGCATGTACTTGGTGCAGTTTAGCCCCATTCTGGACACCTGCCCCTTTTGCCGCATGAGGGAGACCCTGGCATAGTTTACCTGGAGTGCGCTAGGTTGCAGCACCTATTCCGGCTCCTCTTAGACATCCTGTTACATTTTTGGTTGCACTTTTCCCCTCATCTTCTTATCTATGCACTCCCTATCAGTTGCCCCACAAAGTCACGGGACCTCCTGGTCAACCTCCTCCTAGCCCTGACTAAAATGGCCATCTATAAAACCAGGGAGAGGAGGTTGGCTGATAGGCCCCACAGTCACAGGAGATCCCATTTCCCATCCTCCGTCTGCTCATGCATCTGGGCAGAGTTCCTCTGGGTGGTGTCGCTGGCTCTCTTGATGCCTTCAAGGAGCAGTGGGCACTGTCTGGGGTCTCTGCTCGGTGTCCCTGTCAGATTCCCTTCGTTTGACTTCACTCCTGTCCCCTGTTATCTCATTTAGTTGTCCCCCGGAATCATTTGGGTTCCAGGTCTGTAGATCTTCCCCTTTGGCTGGGGAGGTCCTTTTGCAGTGGGTGGGCTTCTGTCTGCCACTTCTGGATCCAATAGGATCACTGTCCTGTAGCCATCTGGCTGACCCTGTCACAACATACACACATGAAGTTACCACAAGTTTATTAATTTTACCTGACCCTTTTGTAGAATAGAAATGCATTACTAATATTTTTATTAACTATAGTATCTAAAGTATAACAACTAATGACTGTAGTTTTTCTTTAAAGAACCCAAGACATTAAAGTGTTATGTACATTACAACTTCTGTAATGGTTTTTATAATCATTCAGAATTGAGGCTTCCTGTGCTCAGAAGAATTTCTTATTTGAACAAGAGTAAAAAAAAAAAAAAAAAAAAAAAAAAAAAAAAAAAAAAAACTTTCTCTCTGGTCCTTTCATGGAAAACTTTGAAATAAATTCTATTCAGAGAGCATTCTAATTATAGTCACATTGGAAACTCTTAATGGAGTGGACATTTCTAAAGAAACAGATGTGTGACAGATTTCTCTTTGACATGGTTGAATTATTTTGAGGCACTTTAGAAGGAATCTGAGTTCATTGTGAGGAGAGTGCAGTTCTATCATTGTTTCCCTAACTTTAAACTTGCTCTTAAGGGATCATTAAAGTGTTTTTTGTGATGTGTAGGAGAAGCTGCAGGTGATTTTGGAGCTTTTTTTTTTTTTTGCTGATTATTTGGATTGCTAATAAAACAAACCACTTTTGAAAGATTTAATGAACTTAGTGCTGGTGAAAAATAGCCTGGCAGCCGTGAATCTTGAGACCTTCTGTCTTCATGGGTACCTATGTGGGCAAATCTCAAAGCTTTTCCCTAACGCTAACTTACCACTCTGCTTCAATTCCTAGCCAGCAGAGCCACCTTGAAGGCTCATAGAGTAGTTCAGTCTCCATAACACTGAGGTGGGCAACCTGCAACCCGCAGGCTGCCGGCCCCGTGAGGGTAATCAGCTTCCTGCAGCTCCCATTGGCTGGGAATGGCAAAACCCCGGCCACTTGGAACTGCAGGCTGGCCGTGCCAATATAAACAAACTGTATCGCAGCCCGCCAGCGGATACCCTGATGGGCAGCAAGCAGTTGCAACCACTGCCAAGTTCCACCACTGCCATAACCATTCAGTCTCTGGCTTCTTCCTAGACTGATGATTATGTGCATACCTAGGCCCCAATGCTGCAAAGCCTTATGTACATGCTTAACTTTAACTTTAAACATCTGCTAGTGCCACAAATTCTGATCAAGTTGAGTATGGGGGTAAGGCTTTGCAGGATTGGGGCCCTATCCATTTGGAATTGGATAAGACCACAAAAGTCTTTGTACAGAAGCCATCAACCAACAGCTTTCAGTTACTGCCAGCCAGGGATGGTTTGGAATCAGGTATCTGGAAATGAAAGCTCTATAGTCTCATTGCCAATCACCTGAACCATCCAGTTCCCTTTAAAGTGATGATTTTTGCTTCCAGGAAATAGCCCACTGTTCATCTGCTACCTTACACTGCTTTTTTTAATCCCCAGGGAGATTTACATGAAAACAGAATCTTTGTTCTTTAAACATTCATCTATTCTCTTGTGGTTTATTTCTAGCCTGAGGTCATAATCCTGCCAGGACAACACAACTAGTTGCTGTGGAAATGATTAAATTGCCAAAAGTAGTTATGATTCAAGTGGGATACAGACAGCACTAACAGATGAGCTCTAAAAAAAATAAAGGTCCTTCATGGAAATGCAACTACAGTACTCAAAAAACAAGAGAAGAAAAGTGAGCTAGCATACACAATCAATGTATTGCTTTGAAAGTTAATGTTCTCACTGATACATCAATGAGTCTTTAGAGATTAAAGAAAAGTAAAACAGTCAAATAGATTGGCTTTTTTCATCGAATCATAGAACTGGAAGGGACCTCGAGAGGTCATCTAGTCCAGTCCCCTGCACTCAAGGCAGGACTAACCCCTGGTCTTACACTGGGGGGCGGGGGATCGATCTAAGTTACGCAACTTCAGCTATGTGAATAACGTAGCTGAAGTCGATGTACTTAGATCTACTTACCCCGGTTGTCTTCACTTCGGTAAGTCAACTGCTGACACTCCATGTCGACTCACCTGCACCACTCGCTCTTGTGGAGTACAGGAGTTGACGGGAGAGTGCTCAGCAGTAATTTATCTTGTCCTTCACTAGATGCGGTTAATCGACCCCTGCTGGATTGTTCACTCCAGAGGTGTAGACATGCCCTAAGTGTTATCTAGACCATCCCTGACAGGTATTGTCCAACCTGCTCTTAAAAAATCCCCAATGATGGAGATTTTGGGCCCCACACTACAAGAAGGATGTGGAAAAATTGGACAGCATCCAGCAGAGGGCAACAAAAATTATTAGGGACTGGAACACATGGACTTATGAGGAGAGGCTGAGGGAACTGGGATCCTTTAGTCTGCGGAAGAGAAGAATGCGGGGGTATTGATAGCTGCTTTCAAATACCCAAAAGGAGGGTTCCGAGAGGATGGATCTAGACTGTTCTCAGTGGTAGCCAATGACAGAACAAGGGGTAATGGTCTCAAGTTGCAGTGGGGGAGGTTTTAGGTTGGATATTAAGAAAAAATTTTCACTAGGAGGGTGGTGAAGCACTGGAAGAATGCGTTACTAGGGAGGTGGTGGAATCTCCATCCTTAGAGGTTTTAAGGTCAGGCTTGACCAAAGCCCTGGCTAGGATGATTTAGTTGGGGATTGGTCCTGCTTTGAGAAGGGGGTTGGACTAGATGACCTCCAGAGATCCCTTCCAACACTGATATTCTATGATTCCAGAACCTCCCTAGGCAATTTATTCCAGTGCTTAACCACTCTGACAGTTAGTTTTTCCTAATGTCCAACCTATACTGCCCTTGCTGTAATTTAAACCCATTGCTTCTTGTCCTATCCTCAGAGATGAAGAACAATTTTTCTCCTTGCTCTGTTGTAACAACCTTTTTATGTACTTGAAAACTGTTTCATGTCCCCTCTCAGTCTTTTCTTCTCCAGCCTAAACATACCCAATTTTTTCAATCTTCCCGCATAGGTCATGTTTTCTAGACCTTTAATCATTTTTGTGCTCTTCTCTGGACTTTTTGTCCACATCTTTCCTGAAATGTGGCAGCCAGAACTGGACACAATACTGCAGTTAGGCCTAATCAGCACGGAGCAGAGCAGAAGAATTACATCTCAGTCTTGCTTACAATACTCCTGCTAATACTTCCCAGAATGATGGGGTGTTTTTTGGTTTTGTTTTTTTTTTTTGTTTTTTTTTGGCAACCAGCGTTACACTGTTGACTCATATTTAGGCTTGTGGTCCACTATGACCCCAGGTCCCTTTCCGCCAGTACTCCTTCCTAGGCAGTCATTTTCCATTTTGTACGTGTGCAACTGATTGTTCTTTCCTAGTGGACTACTTCATATTTGTCCTTTGAATTTCATCCTGTTTACTGCAGATCATTTGAATTTTAATTCGATCTTCCAAAGCTTGCAACTGATCCTAGCTTGGTATTGTCCACAAACTTTATAAGTGTACTCTCTATGCCATTATCTAAATCACTGATGAAGATTACTGAACAGAACTGGACCCAGAAATGATCCCTGCGAGACTCCACTTGTTATGCCCTTCCAGCATGACTGTGAACCACTGATAACTACTCTCTGGAATGATTTTCCAACCAGTTATGCACCCACCTTATAGGAGCTCCATCTAGGTTGTATTTCCCTAGTTTGTTTATGAGAAGTCATGTGAGACAGTATCAAAAGCCTTACTAAAGTCAAGATATATCACCTCTACCACTTCCCCCTATCCACAAGTGCTATTTTGGAGTGCTTTAATACCATTTGTCTCTTTTTAAAAACTTCATTAAGGCCCCAGTCCTGCAAAGACTTTTGCATGTGCTGATCGTTATGCACTGTGAATAAGTCCTATTGAGGTCAGTGGGAATACTTACTGCCTGTGAGGTCAGCACATGCGCTTCTCTTTGCAGGACTGGGGCCTAAATTTGGCACTATTTGGGTGGCATTTTGAGGCCTTCCACAATGGGGAACAGCCAATGAGAGTGGGGTATCCTCAGGCACAGCAGCAGCAGCGGGAAACTGACTGTAGAACCAGCAGAATTGGAGATGAGGATCCCTCCAGAATAAGGTTGAGCATTGGCAGGGCAGAGCCAGGAATCTTGCATTGCTGCTGCCCTCCATGCTGCATATGTTCTATGGGTAAATAAGACTTCACTGTTCGGACTTTCAAAATGACATCTTGCTACCACCATTCCTAACTTCACACCAATCCCTCTCCTGTCTCTGGAACATCCACTTCTTCTCTAAGAAAGTCACAACCATCCACAGCCTCCTTATATCTCACTCCATCCCCTCTTCTCTGTCAGAGACCTGTATCCCTTCATCTGATATTGTCTCTGCAGCTGCTCTTTCTTATGGAGGCCTTTTCCTTTCACACACTCCACCCTGGATCATATCGAGGCTTCTCCTCTCCCGATCCTTCAGCTTCCAACTCTCCTTCCTCTTCCCTTCCACTCCCATCTTTTGAACAGCACTACATCTATTCTCTTTTTCTCCTGTCCCCCTCCATGTTGCTGTCATTACCATCTGCCGTCCTCTCTGATTTCAACCTCACTGGCTCTCCCATCTTCTCTCCTTTCAATATCCCACTCCTCAAGCCTCAGCAGCCGTTCCACTTCACCATGCTTGAATGAACCACCCAACCCACTTAGCCTGTTACTGTTCCCTCTCACCCTCACCTTCTTCATTCACCCTGCAGACTAGGTTCAACCTCTCACCACTCGCCCCCCAAAATGGTCATTCCTGAGAGTGGGTCTTCACCAAGAACTGCTCTCGATTCATCCTGTTGACTGAGTTGCCCCTCTTGGACCACCTAAGCTGGTCTTCAACATCACCCATCAGCACCCCTCCCTTATGTCCTGTCATTTCAGCCTTTCTGTGGCCTATCCTCACCTACTCTCAGCTCTCTCCTCTCCCTTTCTTCCATGATATGGTTGTTGACTCTACATCATGCATCACTCTCTCCCTTTTTGACCTCTTTCCCCTCTCTCCATTGTTAAGGTCAGCATTTCCAATCCTTAGCTCATCCCAACTATCTGCTTCTCCTCTCCTTTGCTTGTGTTGCAGAACACATCTCTGGCAAAAATCCTGCAACCAGGCTGAATTCCCTCCACTGAAGATTAGTTCTCTCTACTACAGTTATACCTTCTTCCTATCTGAACAACTCCAATTTAATTGTATCCCATGTCCTCAATCATAGCCGCCTTTTCCTCAAAACCTCCCCTCCTTCTACCTCTACTTCACTTTCTGCACAGGATCTCAACAAAATCTCCAAGAGAAAATTGACAAACTACAACATGACTTTGCCCCTCTCCATCAGCTTTCCTTCTCTTGCCCTCCTACAACTGTCTCCTCCTCTTCAGTCACAGATACAGAAGTTTCTTTTCTGTGTCATCCTCTAACCCCTCCACTTGCCCCCAGTAAATCCTGATCTCCCTCCGCACCTACTCTCATCCCCTCCCCTTACTCTCTCCCTAACCCTTGCACCCTCCTCTGGCTTAGGGGATGACCAGACAGCAAGGTGTTGAACCAGGGAACAGGGGTGGGGGGTTAATATGTGCCTACATAAGAAAAAGCCCCCCAAAATTGGGACTGTCCCTACAAATTGGGACATGTGGTCACCCCATTCCTCTGGCTCTTTCCCCCTCACATTACAAACATGCTTTATAGGTTTCAGAGTAGCAGCCGTGTTAGTCTGTATTCGCAAAAAGAAAAGGATAGTACTTGTGGCACCTTAGAGACTAACAAATTTATTAGAGCATAAGCTTTCGGTGAGCTACAGCTCACTTCATCGGATGCATTTGGTGGAAAAAACAGAGGAGAGATTTATATATACACACACACACAGAGAACATGAAACAATGGGTTTATCATACACACTGTAAGGAGAGTGATCACTTAAGATAAGCCATCACCAACAGCAGGAGGGGGAAGGAGGAAAACCTTTCATGGTGACAAGCAGTTAGGCTAATTCCAGCAGTTAACAAGAATATCAGAGGAACAGTGGGGGGTGGGGTGGGAGGGAGAAATACCATGGGGAAATAGTTTTTCTTTGTGTAATGACTCATCCATTCCCAGTCTCTATTCAAGCCTAAGTTATTGTATCCAGTTTGCAAATTAATTCCAATTCAGCAGTCTCTCGTTGGAGTCTGTTTTTGAAGCTTTTTTTGTTGAAGTATAGCCCACTCTTAGGTCTGTGATCGAGTGACCAGAGAGATTGAAGTGTTCTCCCAACTGGTTTTTGAATGTTATAATTCCTTGACGTCTGATTTGTGTCCATTCATTCTTTTACGTAGAGACTGTCCGTTTGGCCAATGTACATGGCAGAGGGGCATTGCTGGCACATGATGGCTATATCACATTGGTAGATGCGCAGGTGAACGAGCCTCTGATAGTGTGGCTGATGTGATTAGGCCTATGATGGTATCCCCTGCATAGATATGTGGACAGAGTTGGCAACGGGCTTTGTTGCAAGGATAGGTTCCTGGGTTAGTGGTTCTGTTGTGTGGTGTGTGGTTGCTGGTGAGTATTTGCTTCAGATTGGGGGCTGTCTGTAAGCAAGGACTGGTCTGTCTCCCAAGATCTGAGAGAGCGATGGCTCGTCCTTCAGGATAGGTTGGTAGATCCTTGATGATGCGTTGGAGAGGTTTTAGTTGGGGGCTGAAGGTGATGGCTAGTGGCGTTCTGTTGTTTTCTTTGTTGGGCCTGTCCTGTAGTAGGTGACTTCTGGGTACTCTTCTGGCTCTGTCAATCTGTTTCTTCACTTCAGCAGGTGGGTATTGTAGTTGTAGGAATGCATGATAGAGATCTTGTAGGTGTAGCTGGAGCCCCGACCTGGGGTATTCTATCTGCTACCAAGATCCATAAACCTGGAAATCCTGGACGCACCATCATCTCAGGCATTGGCACCCTGACAGCAGGATTGTCTGGCTATGTAGACTCCCTCCTCAGGCCTTCGTTACCAGCACTCCCAGCTATCTTCGAGACACCACTGACTTCCTGAGGAAACTACAGTCCATTGGTGATCTTCCTAAAAACTCCATCCTAGCCACTATGGATGTAGAAGCCCTCTACACCAACATTCCACACAAAGATGGACTACAAGCCGTCAGGAACAGTATCCCCGATACTGTCACGGCTAACCTGGTGGCAGAACTTTGTGACTTTGTCCTGACCCATAACTATTTCACATTTGGTGACAATGTATACCTTCAAATCAGCGGCACTGCGATGGGTACCCGCATGGCCCCACAGTATGCCAACATTTTATGGCTGACTTAGAACAACGCTTCCTCAGCTCTCGTCCCATAATGCCACCTACTCTGCTTGCGCTACATTGATGACATCTTCATCATCTGGACCCATGGAAAAGAAGCTCTTGAGGAATTCCACCATGATTTCAACAATTTCCATCCCACCATCAACCTCAGCCTGGACCAGTCCACACAAGAGATCCACTTCCTGGACACTACGGTGCTAATAAGCGATGGTCACATAACACCACCCTATATCGGAAACCTACTGACCGCTATTCCTACCTACATGCCTCTAGCTTTCATCCAGATCATACCACTCGATCCATTGTCTACAGCCAAGCGCTACGATATAACCGCATTGCTCCAACCCCTCAGACAGAGACAAACACCTACAAGATCTCTATCATGCATTCCTACAACTAGATACCCACCTGCTGAAGTGAAGAAACAGATTGACAGAGCCAGAAGAGTACCCAGAAGTCACCTACTACAGGACAGGCCCAACAAAGAAAACAACAGAACGCCACTAGCCATCACCTTCAGCCCCCAACTAAAACCTCTCCAACGCATCATCAAGGATCTACAACCTATCCTGAAGGACGAGCCATCGCTCTCTCAGATCTTGGGAGACAGACCAGTCCTTGCTTACAGACAGCCCCCCAATCTGAGCAAATACTCACCAGCAACCACACACCACACAACAGAACCACTAACCCAGGAACCTATCCTTGCAACAAAGCCCGTTGCCAACTCTGTCCACATATCTATTCAGGGGATACCATCATAGGGCCTAATCACATCAGCCACACTATCAGAGGCTCGTCACCTGCGCATCTACCAATGTGATATATGCCATCATGTGCCAGCAATGCCCCTCTGCCATGTACATTGGCCAAACGGGACAGTCTCTACGTAAAAGAATGAATGGACACAAATCAGACGTCAAGAATTATAACATCAAAAACCAGTTGGAGAACACTTCAATCTCTCTGGTCACTCGATCACAGACCTAAGAGTGGCTATACTTCAACAAAAAAGCTTCAAAAACAGACTCCAACGAGAGACTGCTGAATTGGAATTAATTTGCAAACTGGATACAATTAACTTAGGCTTGAATAGAGACTGGGAAGGATGAGTCATTACACAAAGAAAAACTATTTCCCATGGTATTTCTCCCTCCACCCCACCCCCACTGTTCCTCTGATATTCTTGTTAACTGCTGGAATTAGCCTACCTGCTTGTCACCATGAAAGGTTTTCCTCCTTTCCCCCCCTGCTGTTGGTGATGGCTTATCTTAAGTGATCACTCTCCTTACAGTGTGTATGATAAACCCATTGTTTCATGTTCTCTGTGTGTGTGTGTGTGTGTGTGTATATATAAATCTCTCCTCTGTTTTTTTCCACCAAATGCATCCGATGAAGTGAGCTGTAGCTCACGAAAGCTTATGCTCTAATAAATTTGTTAGTCCTCTAAGGTGCCACAAGTACTCCTTTTCTTTTTGCAAACATGCTTTAGTTTCTCTCATCTTAAAAAGCCAACCATTGTCCCCACTTGCCTCTCCAAACTGTCACCCCACCTGCTTTCTCCTTTCATCTCTTAGCTCATTAAATGTGCTGTGTACAATGGCTGTTTGGACTTCCTCTCTTCCAATTCCATGCCAGACTCCCTCATTCTGGTTTCTGCCCCTTGTACGCCACTGAAATCATTCTCACCAAGTCTCTAAAGACTTCTGCCTCGCCAAAGCTCAGCACCCCACCTTCCTCCTGCTTGACCTGTCAGCTGCCTTTCACATGGCCAACCATGTTCTTCTTGAAATCTTGTCCTCCCTTGGCTTCCATTACTGAGTTCTCTCCTGGTTCTACTACTACCTCTCTAATCTCTCCTTCACAATGTCCTTCAGAAAATCATCCTCATCCTTTCCTCCAACTTTCTGTGTGGGTCCACAGGGTTCTGTCCTTGATGCCTGTCACTTCTCCCTCTACACCCTATCTCTGGATAATCTCAGCTGCAAACAGAAATTCAACTCCCATCTCTTGTGCTGCTGATTTCACAGATTTACCTCTTTACTCCAGATCTATCTCCTTCTGTCCAAACTAAGCCTCCCTGACAGCTCCTCATGGATGTCTAGCTATCAGCTCAAGCTCAAAATGGTAAAAACAGAGCTCTTAATTGTCCCCTCCAAATTCTCCCCCACTACCTCCTTTCTCAGTCATTGTTGGCACACCAACATTCTGCCTGTCATTCAGGCCTGTAACCAGACCATCATCTTAGACTCAGGCCTCTAATGATAAGACTATATCTAAAAGATTATGCTTTTCCTTCAGCATGATTGTCTCTAAGATACAGCCTTTCCTATCCCCCTATGCCAGTGGTGGGCAACCTGTGCCCCTTGCCGCTTCCCGCAGCTCCCATTGGCTGGGAACAGCAAACTGCGGCCACTGGGAGCTGTAGGCGGCCGGCGCCAATGTAAATAAATGGTCTTGTGGCCTGCCAGCGGATTACCTGACTGGCAGCATGCAGCCTGTGGACCGCAGGTTGCCCACTACTTCCTATGTAGCTAAATCTCTTGCCCAGGCTCTCATCATCTCCTTTCTTTCTTACCTCAATATGTTCTCTCTGGCCTCAACAAATACAACCTTGCCCTGCTCATATCCATTCTTACTGCTGCAATGATCGTTTTCCCAGCCTGTCACTATGACCATGTATCATGTTCCCCTGAGTACCATCTGGACTGTTGAACAGCTGTGTCCCCTCAATTCTCAACTTGGGGTGCCTTTTACAATGCTTTGCTGTGGAAACCCACCACTCTCTGGTCTGTTCACACACAGCCTCTAGAATGCAAAATCACTCCCACGCTGAATTATATGCCACTCAAGAATTGTATTGGCACAGAAACACCAGCAAACTCTCAGTCACAGACTTGAATCCAGAAATGTGCCTCTTGTACTGCACAGTTTTTTCCTTCTGGAAAATACCAAGCTCATAGAAAGTCCATCATTTCATTAGTAGAAAATGATATACACAAACAGTTATCTCAAATGGAGGTTTCCAAACACTTCAGTCCAAACACACAATGGTTTAGATAAAACAATACAACAGTTTATGAAACATAGAAAGATAGATTTTAAGTGATTACAGGTAATGAGGCATAAAAGTCAGAATTGGTTACAAAGAAATAAAAGGTAAACACAAATACCTAACTAACAAACTAATGTGAACTTGAAGCAAAAAGGTTTTTCTCACAGAGTCTGGCTGGATCTCTCAGCCAGGAGCACTCCCCCAGTTCAATGATGCTCCTTTTGTCTTCAAATGTTAATGCCATGAGTAGGAGGTGAGGGGAGAGAGGTGATTTGAGGCCTCTGTTCCTCATTTTTATATCTTCCTCCTCTTTGAGAATCATCTCCAGTTGGGATTCAGGCAAAAGCCAGTCTGTTACATGGGGACCCCCCCCCCAGCTGTTCCATTGCCAAAATGTAAATTTCTCACTCACACCCTTCTTCCAGGTGAGTCTATTTGATTAAGATGACATCTGGCTGAGGTGCTGACTAGCCTTTTGTCTCTGAGGAACTGGTTTGGGCTGCTGGTCCAGATTTGGAATATGCCTTATGGCTAGGCTACACTTGTGAGTTAGAGCACATTAAAGGAGCCCCGGGCACACTAGCTCACTACCCATCCATACTGGCAAGGCACGTACAGCGCTCTGACTCCGTGGCTAGAGCACTTCTGGTACTCCACCTTGGTGAGTGGAATAACATTTGGTGCGCCCCTGCTGGAGCGCCGCGGCACGAGTGTGGATGCCCTCATCTGTTAGTGCGCTCTGATCAGCCTCCAGAAGTGTCCCACAATGCCTGTTCTAGCCACTCTGGTCATCACTTTGAACTCTACTGCCCTGCCCTAAGATGACCAACCATCAGACCCACCCTTTAAATTCTCTGGGAATTTTGAAAATCCCCTTCCTGTTTGCTCAGCCAGGCGTGGAGTGCTCTCAGCGAATCTTTCCAGGTGACCATGCCTCCACGCGTTGCTGGACCTCATCAGTGTTTGGGGGCAGGAAGCTGTCCAGTGCACTCCAGCCATAGGAATTATGATACCTTCAGGCAGATATCAAGGGATATGATGGAAAGGGGCCATGACCGGACGCACTGCAGTGCAGGGTTAAAGTGAAGGAGCTGCGGAATGCCTACCGCAAAGCCCATGAGGCAAACAGCCGCTCCGATGCGGCCCCTGCGACCTGCCGTTTCTACAAAGAGCTGGACATGACACTTGGGGGCAAACCCACCTCCACTCCGAGGACCACCATGGACACTTCAGAGCCCAGTGCAACAAGGCATGAGGAGGAGCAAAGTGGGAGCGAGGGTGCTGAAGCAGAGGAAGACAACCCGGAATCCCCAGATGGATGCAGCCAGGAGCTGTTCTCAAGCCAGGAGGAAGGTAGCCAGTCGCGGCAGCCGGTGCTTGGGGAAGGACAAACACCAGAGGAGGTTCCCAGTAAGCGACTTATTTGTCCACACCACTGTGCCGTGGGGGGTGGAGGTATTATTGCTGCATGCAGGCAAGCTGCCATGGCGGAAGCTGCATTACAGTAGAAGACCCTCCCTTGCTTCCCAGGTCACCCTCAGCAGCGAGATATCTTCCAGGACAAACTCCTGTGGAAAATGTGGGGACAGTGTTCAGTATAGGGGCCCCCTGTCACTGTTGGCTCTCACCAAGGCTCAGAAACCCAGAGGACAGTACAGCTGTGAAACAATCAGTCACACTTGACCCTGTGCTTACTCACCGTTTTGGGGCTCCTGTGGGTTATGTGCACTCGCTTTGAGACTGGCAAATTTGCTATTGTGTGGATTGTGCTTGCCTTTAAGTACGGTGGAATCATTGCTCTCTCTGATGTGAACAATGCTGCCTCTGTTAAGTGTTGCATTTTGCCTTTACTGATGCAACCGTGAGATCTCAGATGTCCGTGTTATGACCAGCTGAAAGACTCCAAAGAATCAGAAAGAGGCCACATAGAAGCAAGGAAGATATGTTGCATGAAGTAATGCAGCATTCAAACAATGAAAATCAAAAAGCGCAAGAGTGGCGGGATAGTGAAAGGAGGATCCACCAGCAGAATGAGGAGCACCACACAAAAGCACGGTGCTCTGGCAGCAAAGCACTGATCGGCTGATAAGCATAATGGAGCGCCCAGCGGACTCTATCCAGGCACTCGTAGCCATGCAGGCAGAGCACTACTGTGCCAGCTGCCCCCACCCTACTGCCCTTTTCCAAAAACTCTTTCCCTTGTGCCCCCATGTCACCTCCAACCCACTTTCCCCAACGTTCGGGTTCTTATTGCCACTAGCCGCCTCCAACACCTGTAGCTTCACTACCCAGCCCTGAAAACTATGACCCTTACCCACTGCACTCAACCCACAACACCATGCAGTATAGCCATACTGAAGTGCAGCACTCATTGCACAGACACTCCAGACAGAAAGGCTGAGTATGAAAACAGGACATATGCAAATCTGTGATTGTACCGTTCCCCACCCGACCCCTTTGCCCTTTCTGTTTCCCAAGCAGTTGTGATTCTTTTCAATAAATGGATTTTTTGACTTTGAAAACATTCTTTATTATTGCATAAAGTAAAAGATACCTTAGCCCAGGAAAGAAACAGGCACTGCAAGTCAGCGTAACAAACATAGATTCCTACTAACATTGGAACCACTGCACTTCACTCCTGTGCAGGGCACCAGACATTACTGGTGGCTTTCAGCCTCAAATTGCTCCCTCAAGGCATCCTTAATCCTTGCTGGGCCCCTCTAATAACCCTGCTCTCTGGCTGTTGAAATTCAGCCTCCAGGTGTTGAACCTCAGAGTCCCATGCCTGAGTGAATTGTTCACCCTTCCCTTCACAAATGTTATGGAGGGTACAGCACACAGATAGAACCGCGGGGATGCTGTCATTGGCTAGGTCCAGCTTCCCATACAGAGAGCATCAGCGGCCCTTTAAATGGCCAAAAGCACACTCCACAGTCATTCTGCACCGGATCAGCCTGTTGTTGAACCGCTCCTTGCTGCTGTCAAGGCTCCCTGCTAGGGTTTCATGAGCCTCCGCATTAAAGGATAAGCGGGGTCTCCAAGGATCGCAATGGGCATTTCGACTTCTCCTACGGTGATCTTCTGGTTTGGGAAAAAAGTCCCAGCTTGCAGCTTCCTGAACAGGCCAGTGTTCTGAAAGATGCATGTGTCATGCACCTTTCCGGGCCAGCCTGCGTTAATGTCAATGAAACACCCAGGGTGATCCACAAGCGCCTGGAGAACCATAGAAAAATACCACTTCCGATGAATGTACTCGGAGGCTAAGTGGTCTGGTGCCAGAATTGGAATATGCGTGCCATCTATTGCCCCTCTGCAGTTAGGGAAACCTATTTGTGCAAAGCATTCCACAATGTCATGCACGTTACCCAGAGTCACGGTTCTTCTGAGCAGGATGCGACTAATGCAAACTTGAATCAGCAAGATTCCAACGGTCGACTTTCCCACTCCAAACTGGTTAGCGATCGATCAGTAGCTGTCTGGAGTTGCCAGCTTCCAGATTGCAAGAGCCACCCACTTCTCCACCATCAGGGCAGCTCTCAATCTCATGTTCTTGTGCCATACGGTGGGGGCGAGCTCATCACACGGTCCCATGAAAGTAGCTTTTCCCATCCGAAATTTCTGCAGCCACTGCTCATCATCCCAGACTTTGCATGACGATGTGATCCCACCACTCAGGGCTTGTTTTCCAAGCCCAAAAGCGGCGTTCCATGGTGGTGAGCATGTCCATGAATGCCACAAGCCAAATCGTGTCATATGCATTAGTCGTGCCAATATCAGAGTCTGAGCCCTCACTGTCACTTTGGAACATAAGGAATAACTCGACTGTCAAACGTGACGCGCTGGAGAGACTCGTCAGCATGCTCCACAGCAGTTCGGGCTCCATTCCTGCAGACTGAAAGGGAAGACAGAGTGTGCAATGCAAAAAACGTTGAAAGATGGTGCCAAATGTGGACGGAAGTACACGGATTGCTGGGATGTGAACCGATGCATCATGGGGCATTGGGACAGGACCCAGAATGCCCTGCACCTCCTGCCCCCTTCCCACAAGCCACAGTGCCAGAATGGGAAGAGGTGCTCTGTGTGATAACTGCCCAAAATGCACCGCTCCCAATGCCGCTGCAAGTGCCGTAAATGTGGCCACACCAGTGCACTTGCAGCTTTCAGTTTGGGCAGACTGCAGCGCTTTCCCTACTGCACTCTCCAAAGGCGGGTTTAACTCAAAGTGCTCTACATCTGCAAGTGTTCTGCCATGCTCTTAGTAACATCAAGCAGAAGAATCTTATAACTTTACATACAGTATTGCCATACATATTTTACAAGTACAGTAATAATCAGCAAATTACGAGTTCTCAAATGATACCTCACAAGGCATACTTTGTACAAAATTTATCATAGTGTAAGCAGAGTCAGAATGAGCTCTATGCTGACATCTGGTGGTGAGCTGTGGAAAAGGACTTCAGGGGCTGATCTCGTTTGCATAAGCACTCTCATTTGCATGGGCACACCCACCCTGCCTAGCATGATGGACTGCTTGCCCATATGGTCTCTTTGGCTGCTGTGGGATCCCCAATCTCTCTGTTATTGGGGCAGGAGTAATAAAGGGTAGTTATCCTGGTTATGTGAATCAAGGACAGTAGAATTGTACTTGGCATTTTATGATGGAGGGACTCGCCCTCAACACTCGCTAGGCAAGGGACATGGATTCCAAAACCCAAGGAATTGAGAGAGGCTTGGGACAGGTATGTGTGTCTGGCAGTGTGGGCCTCTTCTGAGGGTCCTAAACACTACTTTGATCCCTCCTCTCTTGATGGTGTAATAACAGAACTAATTTTGGTTCCATTAGGAGTCTTGTTACAGAGCTGAAATCACTGAAACCTAGGTCTAAGCATTAGACCTACCTTGGGATAGTGGTGCACCAGCACTGAGGCTTTCCCTACTGCCAACTAAAAATCACTGAGAGTTGAAATCAGTAAAGAGCTGAAGCTGCTGAGAGCTGAGATCACTGTGAGCTGTGTTAAGTAGGGGGGGCCTGAAGGGCAAGTTGGTGAGCGGACAGCAGGATGGCTAGCTCAGAGAGCACAGCAGATAGCTGGGTGGCGGCGCGGAGCAGATAGCTGGCGGAGAGGAGCAGACAGCAGGACAACTAGCAGAGAACAGAGTGGAACGGATAGCAGAGCAGTTGACAAGAGAGGCGCGGCTGGTGGTGAAGACTGCAGCAGAACCCCGTGGAGAGGCGTGGCACTTGGCCATTGACCCAAGCAGCAGAACATGTAAGATGCCCCCCCCCCGTATCTCACTCCACTTCCACTTAGGCTGAGAGGTAAACTCTGCAGATGAACTTCTGAACTCGGGGGGGGGGGGGCGGAGTGTGTGTGTGTGTGTGTGCACTGACCAAGGACAGAAACTGTTTGTGTGTGGGGGGGGGGGTAACTGTTGGGTTGCTGGACTTAAGATCCTGAGGGGGAAAGGATGCTGCCAAACTTACTTGGGGGTGGTCTTTTGCTCATGGTTGGTGTTATGAATCCTGTTTGTAGTGTTTCCCAACATAATGCCGCATTGTTTCCCTCCTTTATTAAAAGGCTTTTGCTACACTCAGACTCTGTACTTGCGAGAGGGGAAGTATTACCTCTTAGAGGCACCCAGGGGGGTGGTATGTAATTGTCATAAAGGTCAGAGGGTGGGGGCTCGAGCCGGTTTTGCATTGTGTTACTGAAACGGAATCCCTAGATTCTGAACACGGCCCTTGTTGCTGCCAACTCTGATGGGCAGAAGGGTTACAATAGTTTTGTAAAAGTGTCAAACATAGGGTACAGACTGTTATCCTTCTCTTTGCATCCTTCCACGGCCTCTCCCTTTTCAAACATAAGGGCCTTGAAAGTGAAGACATGTAGCTTCCTGGCCTGTCCCCATCCTACCTATCATCTCTCATTTTCTATTGAGAGGTTGACTTACATCTCCAATTGGCCCATGATGCCAGCCTCCATTGCCCAATTGTTAAATTTTCAAACAAGCACCTTTGTGGTTTCTCCCATGCTGCTCCTCACCATTGCGGGTAGGTCCCCATAAACATCCTCAAAAATAATGCAAAACCCCTTCTGAAACTCTCCTTTGCTGTGATACCTACAAAAAACTTGACAATAGTTAGGCTTCTGGTGTTTTGAGACCGCAGCCTATCATGCTGACCAATATTGTCCCATTGTTTCCTTGGACTTCCCCATAAGCCTGTCGGTATCCACCTGTTGTCTCTTGTCTTAAACTTAAGTTGTAAGGCCTTTGGGGCAGGACCACCTTTTTGTTCTGTGTTTGCATAGTGGAGTCCTGGTCCATGAATACAGTATGGAAATGCAAATACTAAATAATAATAATGAAGAAGCATCGTATACACTTAAATACTGAAATAAATTATCAGTAAACATTATTTAAAACTGTAAGTGAACAAGTCAGATAATACTTATATAATTCTGTATTGTCCTGTTATGTTATATTGTTAATATCCAGCACTTTCATTTTTTTGAAATTCTATTAGATTTTATTTACAAAAGAAAAGCGAAATTTAAAATTGTGCAGAAAAGCTGCCAAATACCACATTATGCAGATTTTTGTAGGTATTCAGCATAATATTAATGCTTACTCAGTGCTTAATTTGAGTCAGGGCTTGTCAGGGCTGAGCCCCGGCATCTCTAGGCTTGGCAGTTCCTAGCCCCAGTACCTCTGGGCTTGCTGCATCAGTTATGAAAGTGAAAGTAAAAAAAATAAATAAATTGCTGGAGCTCTGGCCCCTAATTGCTTGAGCCCTGGCACTTCTTTTCATTACAGGTTTAGGGCTGTCAAGTGATTTAAAAAATTAATCACGATTACTCACGCAGCTAAAAAAATTGTGATGATTGCACTGTTAAACAATAATAGAATACCATTTACTTAAATAATTTGGGATATTTTCTACATTTTAAAATATATTGATTTCATTTACAACAGAATCCAAAGTGTACAGTGCTTACTTTATATTTATTTTTATTTGCAAATATTTGCACTGTAAATAACAAAAGAAATTGTATTTTTAATTCACTTAATACAAGTCCTGCAGTGAAATATTCTTATTGTGAAAGTTGAACTTACAAATATAGAATTATGTACAAATATAACTGCATTCAAAAATAAAACAATGTACAATTTTAGAGCCTACAAGTCCACTCAGTCCTACTTCTTGTTCAGCCAATTGCTCAGACAAACAAGTTTGTTTACATTTGCAGGCGATAATGCTGCCCAGTTTACAATATCACCTGAAAGTGAGAACAGGCGTTCTCATGGCACTATTTTAGCCAGCATTGTAAGATATTTATGTGCCAGATGCACTAAAGATTCATGTGTCCTTTCATGCTTCAACCACCATTCCAGAGGACATGTGTCCATGCTGAAAACGGGTTCTGCTCGATAATGATCCAAAGCAGTGCGGACCGACGCATGTTCATTTTCATCGTCTGAGTCAGATGCCATCAGCAGAAGGTTGATTTTCTTTTTGGTGGTTCAGGTTCTGTAGTTTCTGCATTGGAGCGTTGCTCTTTTAAGATTTCTGAAAGCATGGTCCACACCTCCTTCCTCTCAGATTCTGGAAGGCACTTCAGATTCTTAAACCTTGGATTGAGTGCTGTAGCTATCTTTAGAAATCTCACATTGGTACCTTGTTTGCATTTTGACATCTGCTGTGAAAGTGCTCTTAAAACAAACAACGTGCTGGGTTATCATCTGAGATATATGGCAGAATGTGGGTAAAACAGAGTAGGAGACATACAATTCTCCCCCAAGGAGTTCAGCCACAAATTTAATTAATGCATTGTTTTTTTAACAGGCATCCTCAGCATGGAAGCATGTCTTCTGGAATGGTGGCTGAAGCATGAAGAGGTATACGAATGTTTAGCACATCTAGCACGTAAATACCTTGCAATGCCAGCTACAAAAGTACCATGCAAAGGTCTATTCTCACTTTCCGGTGACATTGTAAATAAGTAGAGGGCAGCATTATCTCCTGTAAATGTAAACAAACTTGTTTGTCTTAGCTATTGGCTGAATAAGAAGTAGGACTGGGTGGACTTGTAGGCTCTAAAGTTTTACATTGTTTTGTTTTTGAGTGGAGTTATGTAAGAAAAAAAAATCTACATTTGTAAGTTGCACTTTCATGATAAAGAGATTGCACTACAATATTTGTATGAGGTGAATTGAAAAATACTATTTTTTGTTTGCCATTTTTCCAGTGCAAATATTTTAAATCAAAAATAACAATATAAAGTGATCACTGTCTACTTTGTATACTGTGTTGTAATTCGAATCAATATATTTGAAAATGTAGAAAAACATCCAAAAATATTTAATACAATTGGTATTCTATTGTTTAATAGGGCGAGTAAAACTGCGATTAAGGGTGATTAATTTTTTTTAAATCGTGATTAATTTTTTGTGTTAATTGCATCAGTTAACTGCGATTAATCAACAGCCCTATTACAAATTAAGCATTGCTTTTACTGTTATAGTTAAATGTAGATTTTGGGCTAGTCTACACTGGCAATGCTAAAGTGCTGCCATGGCAGCGCTTTAACGGGCTGTGTGGGGACGCGGCGCAGCACTGGGAGAGAGCTCTCCCAGCACTCTAAAAAACCCACCTCCACGAGGGGCATAGCTGCCTTCAACAAAAAACCTTCAAAACCAGACTCCAACGAGAGACTGCTGAATTGGAATTAATTTGCAAACTGGATACAATTAACTTAGGCTTGAATAGAGACTGGGAATGGATGAGTCATTACACAAAGTAAAACTACTTCCCCATGAAGAAAAGGAGTACTTGTGGCACCTTAGAGACTAACAAATTTATTAGAGCATAAGCTTTCGTGAGCTACAGCTCACTTCATCGGATGCATTTGGTGGAAAAAACAGAGGAGAGATTTATATATACATACACACACACACACACACACACACACACACACACACACACACACACACACACAACATGAAACAATGGGTTTATCATACACACTGTAAGGAGAGTGATCACTTAAGATAAGCCATCACCAGCAGCGGGGGGGGGGGGGAGGAGGAAAACCTTTCATGGTGACAAGCAAGGTAGGCTAATTCCAGCAGTTAACAAGAATATCAGAGGAACAGTGGGGGGTGGGGTGGGAGGGAGAAATACCATAGGGAAATAGTTTTACTTTGTGTAATGACTCATCCATTCCCAGTCTGTATTCAAGCCTAAGTTAATTGTATCCAGTTTGCAAATTAATTCCAATTCAGCAGTCTCTGGTTGGAGTCTGTTTTTGAAGCTTTTTTGTTGAAGTATAGCCACTCTTAGGTCTGTGATCGAGTGACCAGAGAGATTGAAGTGTTCTCCAACTGGTTTTTGAATGTTATAATTCTTGACGTCTGATTTGTGTCCATTCATTCTTTTACATAGAGACTGTCCAGTTTGGCCAATGTACATGGCAGAGGGGCATTGGTGGCACATGATGACATCCCCATGGTATTTCTCCCCCCACCCCACCCCCCACTGTTCCTCTGATATTCTTGTTAACTGCTGGAATTAGCCTACCTTGCTTGTCACCATGAAAGGTTTTCCTCCTCCCCCCCCCCCCCCCCCTGCTGCTGGTGATGGCTTATCTTAAGTGATCACTCTCCTTACAGTGTGTATGATAAACCCATTGTTTCATGTTCTCTGTGTGTGTGTATATAAATATCTCCTCTGCTTTTTCCACCAAATGCATCCGATGAAGTGAGCTGTAGCTCACAAAAGCTTATGCTCTAATAAATTTGTTAGTCTCTAAGGTGCCACAAGTACTCCTTTTCTTTTTGCGAATACAGACTAACACGGCTGCTACTCTGAAACTTTTCTTTTTGGGAAGCAGAAGCAGTGTGGCTGCCAGCTAGGCACTGTTTAATACAAACTGTTTCCAAAAGGTGTGAAGTGACTACCATGGGGGAAAGTATTCAGTAGCTTTCCAAATGCCATTACTGCCCCAGCACTTTAAAAGGAATTGATGCTGACAACTGGAAGTTGACGTAAAGCTCTTTGAAATGGCTGGTACACAAGATACAATAAAAACAAAGGTTTCAGAGTAGCAGCCGTGTTAGTCTGTATTCGCAAAAAGAAAAGGAGTACGTGTGGCACCTTAGAGACTAACAAATTTATTAGAGCATAAGCTTTCGTGAGCTACAGCTCACTTCATCGGATGCATTTGGTGGAAAAAACAGAGGAGAGATTTATATACACACACACAGAGAACATGAAACAATGGGTTTATCATACACACTGTAAGGAGAGTGATCACTTAAGATAAGCCATCACCAACAGCAGGGGGGGGAAGGAGGAAAACCTTTCATGGTGACAAGCAGGTAGGCTAATTCCAGCAGTTAACAAGAATATCAGAGGAACAGTGGGGGGTGGGTGGGAGGGAGAAATACCATGGGGAAATAGTTTTACTTTGTGTAATGACTCATCCATTCCCAGTCTCTATTCAAGCCTAAGTTAATTGTATCCAGTTTGCAAATTAATTCCAATTCAGCAGTCTCTCGTTGGAGTCTGTTTTTGAAGCTTTTTTGTTGAAGTATAGCCACTCTTAGGTCTGTGATCGAGTGACCAGAGAGATTGAAGTGTTCTCCAACTGGTTTTTGAATGTTATAATTCTTGACGTCTGATTTGTGTCCATTCATTCTTTTACGTAGAGACTGTCCAGTTTGGCCAATGTACATGGCAGAGGGGCATTGCTGGCACATGATGGCATATATCACATTGGTAGATGCGCAGGTGAACGAGCCTCTGATAGTGTGGCTGATGTGATTAGGCCCTATGATGGTATCCCCTGAATAGATATGTGGACAGAGTTGGCAACGGGCTTTGTTGCAAGGATAGGTTCCTGGGTTAGTGATTCTGTTGTGTGGTGTGTGGTTGCTGGTGAGTATTTGCTTCAGATTGGGGGGCTGTCTGTAAGCAAGGACTGGTCTGTCTCCCAAGATCTGAGAGAGCGATGGCTCGTCCTTCAGGATAGGTTGTAGATCCTTGATGATGCGTTGGAGGGGTTTTAGTTGGGGGCTGAAGGTGATGGCTAGTGGCGTTCTGTTGTTTCTTTGTTGGGCCTGTCCTGTAGTAGGTGACTTCTGGGTACTCTTCTGGCTCTGTCAATCTGTTTCTTCACTTCAGCAGGTGGGTACTGTAGTTGTAGGAATGCATGATAGAGATCTTGTAGGTGTTTGTCTCTGTCTGAGGGGTTGGAGCAAATGCGGTTATATCGTAGCGCTTGGCTGTAGACAATGGATCGAGTGGTATGATCTGGATGAAAGCTAGAGGCATGTAGGTAGGAATAGCGGTCAGTAGGTTTCCGATATAGGGTGGTGTTTATGTGACCATCGCTTATTAGCACCGTAGTGTCCAGGAAGTGGATCTCTTGTGTGGACTGGTCCAGGCTGAGGTTGATGGTGGGATGGAAATTGTTGAAATCATGGTGGAATTCCTCAAGAGCTTCTTTTCCATGGGTCCAGATGATGAAGATGTCATCAATGTAGCGCAAGTAGAGTAGGGGCATTAGGGAACGAGAGCTGAGGAAGCGTTGTTCTAAGTCAGCCATAAAAATGTTGGCATACTGTGGGGCCATGCGGGTACCCATCGCAGTGCCGCTGATTTGAAGGTATACATTGTCACCAAATGTGAAATAGTTATGGGTCAGGACAAAGTCACAAAGTTCTGCCACCAGGTTAGCCGTGACAGTATCGGGGATACTGTTCCTGACGGCTTGTAGTCCATCTTTGTGTGGAATGTTGGTGTAGAGGGCTTCTACATCCATAGTGGCTAGGATGGTGTTTTTAGGAAGATCACCAATGGACTGTAGTTTCCTCAGGAAATTGTCACCATGAAAGGTTTTCCTCCTTCCCCCCCCTGCTGTTGGTGATGGCTTATCTTAAGTGATCACTCTCCTTACAGTGTGTATGATAAACCCATTGTTTCATGTTCTCTGTGTGTGTGTATATAAATCTCTCCTCTGTTTTTTCCACCAAATGCATCCGATGAAGTGAGCTGTAGCTCACGAAAGCTTATGCTCTAATAAATTTGTTAGTCTCTAAGGTGCCACACGTACTCCTTTTCTTTTTGCGAATACAGACTAACACGGCTGCTACTCTGAAACCTGTGATTATGCAAGGCACTGAATTTAGCCGTATAGAGTGGAAATCTGTCAACTTCATGAAAAAACTCGCACAGATACAGACAGACATCATCTTCCTCTCCAAATGCAAACAGATGGACATCATACCGAAAGGACTGAAGGTAAAAAATCCATTACAATCTACATACCACACAGACTATGCTGACAGCTTGTGCCACACACTCTCAAGGAAACTGCGGAACCACCTGATCAACATCCTCTACAGCAAACAGGGAAAGATTAAGAATGAGCTCTCAAAACTGGATACTCTCATAAAGAACCAACCTTCCACACAAACTTCCTCGTGGCTGGACTTTACAAAAACTAGACAAGCCATTTACAAAACACACTTTGATTCTCTACAAAAGAAAAAGGACACTAAGCTATCTAAACTACTATATGCCACAAGGGGCCACAACAATGGTTCCCGTAACCCACCCAGCAATATTGTTAATCTATCCAACTATACTCTTAGCCCAGCGGAAGAATCTGTCCTATCTCGGGGCCTCTCCTTTTGCCCCTCCACCCCCACGAACATGATACAGTTCTGTGGTGACCTAGAATCCTATTTTCGACGTCTCAGACTCAAGGAATATTTCCAACACACCTCTGACCAACATATTAACCCACAGAGACCTTCCTGCCAACACTACAAAAAGAAGGATTCTAGGTGGACTCCTCCTGAAGGTCGAAACAGCAGCCTGGATTTCTACATAGACTGCTTCCGCCGACGTGCACGAGCTGAAATTGTGGAAAAGCAGCATCGCTTACCCCATAACCTCAGCCATGCAGAACACAGTGCCATCCGCAGCCTCAGAAACAACTCTGACATCATAATCAAAAAGGCTGACAAAGGAGGTGCTGTCGTCATCATGAATAGGTCAGAGTATGAACAAGAGGCTACTAGGCAGCTCTCCAACACCACTTTCTACAAGCCATTACCCTCTGATCCCACTGAGAGTTACCAAAGAAACTACAGCATTTGCTCAAGAAACTCCCTGAAAAAGCACAAGAACAAATCCGCACAGACACACCCCTGGAGCCAGGACCTGGGGTATTCTATCTGCTACCCAAGATCCATAAACCTGGAAATCCTGGACGCCCCATCATCTCAGGCATTGGCACCCTGACAGCAGGATTGTCTGGCTATGTAGACTCCCTCCTCAGGCCCTTCGTTACCAGCACTCCCAGCTATCTTCGAGACACCACCGATTTCCTGAGGAAACTACAGTCCATTGGTGATCTTCCTAAAAACACCATCCTAGCCACTATGGATGTAGAAGCCCTCTACACCAACATTCAACCTACAACCTATCCTGAAGGACGAGCCATCGCTCTCTCAGATCTTGGGAGACAGACCAGTCCTTGCTTACAGACAGCCCCCCAATCTGAAGCAAATACTCACCAGCAACCACACACCACACAACAGAACCACTAACCCAGGAACCTATCCTTGCAACAAAGCCCGTTGCCAACTCTGTCCACATATCTATTCAGGGGATACCATCATAGGGCCTAATCACATCAGCCACACTATCAGAGGCTCGTTCACCTGCGCATCTACCAATGTGATATATGCCATCATGTGCCAGCAATGCCCCTCTGCCATGTACATTGGCCAAACTGGACAGTCTCTACGTAAAAGAATGAATGGACACAAATCAGACGTCAAGAATTATAACATTCAAAAACCAGTTGGAGAACACTTCAATCTCTCTGGTCACTCGATCACAGACCTAAGAGTGGCTATACTTCAACAAAAAGCTTCAAAAACAGACTCCAACGAGAGACTGCTGAATTGGAATTAATTTGCAAACTGGATACAATTAACTTAGGCTTGAATAGAGACTGGGAATGGATGAGTCATTACACAAAGTAAAACTATTTCCCCATGGTATTTCTCCCTCCCACCCCACCCCCCACTGTTCCTCTGATATTCTTGTTAACTGCTGGAATTAGCCTACCTGCTTGTCACCATGAAAGGTTTTCCTCCTTCCCCCCCCTGCTGTTGGTGATGGCTTATCTTAAGTGATCACTCTCCTTACAGTACTTGTGGCACCTTAGAGACTAACAAATTTATTAGAGCATAAGCTTTCGTGAGCTACAGCTCACTTCATCGGATGCGAAAGCTTATGCTCTAATAAATTTGTTAGTCTCTAAGGTGCCACAAGTACTCCTTTTCTTTTTGCGAATACAGACTAACACGGCTGCTACTCTGAAATCTCCTTACAGTGTGTATGATAAACCCATTGTTTCATGTTCTCTGTGTGTGTGTATATAAATCTCTCCTCTGTTTTTTCCACCAAATGCATCCGATGAAGTGAGCTGTAGCTCACGAAAGCTTATGCTCTAATAAATTTGTTAGTCTCTAAGGTGCCACACGTACTCCTTTTCTTTTTAATAAAAACAAACACTTTCTGGGGGAGAGGGTTATTTAAAGAGCTAAGTGTTATGCTAATTGATGGCTCCAATTAGCTCATTATGGCTCCCAGGTATAAGTGAGGTTGGAGTTGCCCTCAGACAGGAACAGAGGGGTTTTGATAGAAAAAGCTTTAAGGCCTTAGCTGCTCTGGAAATTTACTCTAATTCCAGCAGCTGATGGCCAGTCGTTGATATAGCTGCATCAATGCAAACCCCATGTCTCTTTGAAGAAAGCCAATATTTGTACCAGTGAAAGGAGCAGATTGCTGAGATTAGGACAAATTCCTTGTACACTCAAGGATAAATATAGCCAAGCTGGAGGAGAGGTCTTATACCAAGATAAAGTAATTAAAGGGGTAGCTAAACCTGAGGAAAAGGCGTGGCATTTCATATAGGATTATTTTGGTATGACCTTTTTATTTATGTTCCAAAGCCCAGGAGAGGTGGTTTATATTGTGACTTCATAAAGATGTGGCTTGTTCAGAATGGGATGGAAATGGCTCCTGCTGATGTGAAGAATGAGATTGGATGCAGTATACAAAAGCTTCACAGGAGTTTCATATTTACTCTGGCTCTTCAGTGGCTCATGGTAGTCCTATAAGAGAAAACTTGCTGAGATTCAGGACAAGGGAAGGCTTCACAGAAAACTAAGATATTTGAAATTCATTTTTCAAATCCTAAATAATGTTTGTTTTTGTCTGTTAGGTTTGAAGATCTTGAAGAAATATGAATAATGTACTTCCTCTTACAATAAATAATTTGGGTTGATGCTACTTCATGGATTTACAGTGTTTACGTTAATCTGGATCTTGGTTCTGCATTCCTTCTGTACCCCAAACTTGCATTATTTTAGGCCTGCTCTACCCACAAAGTTGCACCAGTTTAATAAAAGATGCAGTGCTAAAGTGATTTAGTTAAACCAATACCAAATCCTGTGTGGATACTCTTAAGCCTGGATTACATCTATTTAGATAGCATCAGTAAATGTACACAAACTAAACAGATATAGCCAATTTACAGTATCACTGTGTGCAAAGAGTGGTTTGTATTGGTTTAGCTAACTTGGGTTTTGTACTGATTTTGGTTAAAATATGTGAGTTCTGCATTTAGACTAGGGGAGGGTAACTTTTTCAAATGTTGTAATTTGAGCAAGAGATCTTTTATCTGGGCAGAGGAAAAGTAGCAACAAACTTTCTTTTAGAGAGTCTTGGATTTATTATTATTTTAGGAGGGAACAGCTGCAGAGTATATTAGTCAACAGAGGCTAAGGCTGTCACTGCACTTGCCTTGCCAATTTAAAATAACCAGACACCTATTTAAATAAGTAGGAACAATATTTTGTGCTATACCACTTCTCAAAACAGATCTGAGTGTATATACTGTGAAGGGAAGTTGCTAGGAAACATGCATGCTGCATTGGGCTAATTTTGCAGTTAATATGCCTATCAAACACAGAATTGTATCCAATTCCCAGCCTCTTTGTTTCACAAGAGCTGAAGTACAAAATTGCAGCCAACATGCACCCCCCCTAAATGAAATGCCTCTTAGGCCATTTAAAATCTAAAACTCAGAGCAAAATGCAGAGGAACAGAGACCATTCCAGGAGCCTTGCTGAAGGGTAAAAGTTAAAGTCCTGTTAGGGTGACCAGATGTCTTGATTTCATAGCGGTAGTCCCTATATTGAGGGCTTTTTCTTATCTAGGCGCCTATTGCCCCCCATCCTCGTCCTGATTTTTCACACTTGCTATCTGGTCACCCTACCCTAGGTCCTGTCCACATTACTGATACAATCAAGTCAACAACTTCTGTGCTCAGACAAGATGTGATCACTCATCTCTCTTACCATCTGTGATACACTCATAACTAGGTTATCAGAAAAGACCCTCTTCATGCTGTTCAGGGAAATCATGCCACCAAGTTTAAATGTAGTAATTGCTGACACCATTCTTACTGTGGTGAAGTCAGGGTTTAAGGTCCCATCTCTACTGCCGTTATAACCGTATTGGAGCTCTAGCAATGTTTTGACATGGTTTGTTTCTGCTTGTGTAGACTTTAGTGTTATGCAAGCATGTTGGTTATGTTTTCACTGCTGCGAAAGCCTAGGCTCTTATTCAGGTGTTGCCACTAATTTCCACTCCTGAGTCCCATCAACACACAAAAACCTCTCACCTGAGTCAAGTCGTTTTCAAGCTGGGCTAGCTGACACCACTGCTGGGGGGAGTTAGAGGCCAGGTTCCACTTTCACCTGTGCTGGTAATTGGCCCACCTTGCAATGAGGACACAGGCTAAACTACTCAAGTGGCGATAGTCCTCCAATTCCCCCGAATGACAGACAAATTCCCATAATCCACTGGGAAAGAATTACAGCATAAAGAACCATGCAATGTGTTCCCAGAAGTCCTAGCGATACACAGGCGTGGGGGCACAGAACTGCTGAGGACAAGGAAATTTGTTAGTCTCTAAGGTGCCACTGGTACTCCTTTTCTTTTTGAGGACAAGGTAACTCAGGTAGGGCTTTGCAGTGTAGCCACTCCCCCTGGAAGAGGCTAATGTAATGTTAGACAGTTTGTTTACCTTTGCATGGCCGCCCACAGTTCCCAGTGGCCGGGATTCACCGTTCCCAGCCAATAGGAGCTGCAGAAAGCGGCGTGGGCCACAGGGACATGCTGGCCGCGGCTTCCCGCAGCTCCCATTGGCTGGGAAAGGTGAACTGCAGCCATTGGGAGCTGTGGGTGGCCATGCAAAGGTAAACAAACTGTCTGGCAGCCCATCAGAGGATTACCCTGATAGGCCACGTGCAGCCTGTGGGCTGCAGGTTGCCCACCACTGCTCTAGAATGTATCTTCATTGCAGAGAGGGTCTGGACAATCGGCACCCACATTACATTAGCGTCCTCCCCGGCGCGAGTGTTGCCCAGGTTGCCCACCACTGTTCTAGAAACTAGTATCAAATGAATTGGATAAAGAGATCTATATGCCAATCACATGATACGGGACTTTTAAATTGAGCAACCTGATTAAACTTAACACCTGGAATAAGTACAATGCTGATTGGGGATCATTATTCTTAGAACCAAGGGTCAGAAGGCACTGCAAGGATCATCTAATCTAATTATTAGAGCTGGTCAATTTTGTAGACTTTTTTTCATTTAAAGATGAGTAAATAATGAAAAGGACGGATCACTAAAACAAATCAATCTGGATTGTTTGGTAAGCTAGGCAGAAACAAACAATACAAGTTTTAATACAGGCAAATACAAAGTTATACATCTAGGATCAAAGAATATAGGCTATAGTTGCAGAAAGGGGGACTCTATCCCTGAGAAGCAATGACTTTGAAAAATATTTGGGGGGGTAATGATGGAGAAAAGCACCCACACATCCCCTCCCCCCTTGGAAGAGAAGCCAGGAAAGTGGAGCTGAAAAAATAATTTTTTAAAGAAAATTGTCATCTTGAATTTTTCATCAAAAACACATTTTTGAACAAAATTTGAAATTTTTATTTTTTAAAAAACTTTCTTATAGAAAAAAGCCAAGATACTGACCAATTCTATTTTAAACATAATGCAAAATGTGACAGAGAAGGCCAAACAATTGTATAAATACAGCCCTCAAAAAGATCAGACCTGTGGCACAGTTTCTTTAATAGGAGAATTCAACAGCAATTTAAAATTAAGTCAAGATAGTAAACATAGCAATTCTCTGCTACCTTTCAGCTCTTTTATGGATGTACTAATTTAGACATGGCTAGCAGGGTTCCTTGCTATGAACTGTGCTTTTTGTAGGCACAGTTGGCTAGGAATACTTGCCATTCAATCAGACTCCTTAATTTCTCCACTCAATTTTATAATAAAATAAATTAAAATTACCTTTCTCTCTTCATAAGAGAGATTGCATGGCTTTCTTGGGGAAGGAAACCATGTTCTGGATTACATTATTTTCTCTGAAGAATTATTTGTCTAATTTCTATTATGAAGCTATTTAATTTGATGATTACTCTCAGAAGAAAAAAATCACTTGAATTAACCCTGAATAGTAGCACTTCATACAGCTGTTTCAGGCTGTTTTTCCCACCAGTCCAGTAACACATTGATATAATTAGCCATTTTAAATTCATCTGGCTTTGCCTTAGAGGTATCTCCCCTTCACTGTGTGGTCTTGAGCAAGTTGATTAGGGCCAAAGTTCCAGGAATGGATTCCAGGATTGTCGTTCTGATTTGGGATGCCTCAATTTGGGATGCCTCAATTTTGTATTTTGTATGATCAGCTTTAGAAATCCCGGGGTCTAAAAGTAGGGACCCAAAATTAGTGGGGTCTTAAAAATGTTGGGCTTACAATGATGGCAACATCTCTAAAATGGGGACCACAGTACTTAGCAATGCATATGGGTGTTGTGAGCATTAGTTAATTATGTAAAGTGCTATCATTATGAAGGTATTTACCCCAAGTAACCATTCTGGAATTAACCTGACACTGTTCTCCCAGAAGTACCACCAGGATCCAATCACACTGCTAGGTCTAGAATAGACTTTGTTCCTTAATGTTACCTACCATTGCTACCACTGGTGCTCCATTGGTGATGACCATGATGATAGCACTAGCAGCTGTTGCACTTTAACCACCATGTTGTCTAGATCTGCTTTGAGGCTAGTGTAGATATGGCCTATAACTAAGGCCTGTTTACAAACTATATTATAACAGGGATTGTTCATTCCTGTGTGAACAGGAAAGAAAAGTTATAACCACATTAAGGAACCAGAGACTAAACAGGTTTCTCTAACAGAGTTATAATATGTATCTTTTTCTGTGTACACAGGAAGAAGCAGACATATTGTAACATGATTTGGATGCAAATATTACAGAAAATGGCTAAATGAGGGAGAGAGGAATTATCCCTTCGAAGGAATATCCCTCTAATTTTGAAGACTGTCCAATTACTGCTGTGAAGAATGACATTGTAATAGATGGTAACTAATAATTTATCTTCATTAGAGCTGATGGAAAATGCTGATTTGATGAAATTGAAACATTTTGCGGGAATGTATCAATTTTTGTCAAATTTTGATGAAAAATTAGGGAAGTGCTTCATTTAGACATTACCATTTAGACTTTTATAATACAATATAATTGAAATGACAACATTGAAATGAAGCTCTTTGACCTTGCAGAAGGGGAACATTTCATAAGGTCGTTCTGATATTTCTGAAATGAATTTTTTTGGAAATGTCATTCTATGGGAAATGATGTCATTTTGTTCCAATTTGGGGATGAAAGGAGATTGGAAATATGGGAACTTCCCATGGAACAGAACTCCTATGGTTCAACCAGCTCTAATCATCACCATATAAATACAAAGTAGCATTATAACTAACTGGTGAGGTTTCTGACCAGGGATGCTGAGACCAGCCTAGTAAGCCCTCCACCTACAGAATTATCCTTCACATCCCTTCAGATGCTGGTGACAGTCTTCCAGGAGAGCAGCGATGGCTGTCTGAGGACATTACTGTTTGAGGAATCTCCTTCATAAACATGTAATTTATATCCAAAGCATTGTGCAGATATTGATTAATCCTCACAACACCTCTAGTAAGTGGGGAAGCATTAGTATCCCCATGTTACGGATGGGGAAACAAAAAGCCATGGGAATTCGATGTTTGTGGGCTTGCATGATTAGGCCCATAACCATTTTCCCCCTGCTGAAATAAGTATATCTATTGTAGAAATTAAACAGATACGGCACAATTCTAATTTACACCGAGATCCTTTTATACTGTTTGGCCAGCATGCCTTATTTACATCCACTTTAAGGGCCTTTTATGTTGCCAGAGCTGGGTAATGGGTAAATGAGAATCAAGCCTTTATTTTAACAGTAAAAATATGTTTTTTAGCAGTACAAAAATTATACTTTGCAGGGTAAAGGTTCCTCTCTCAGTACTTTTTCAAAAACAAATCTTTTTATTTGTCTCTATTTGAATTTAAAGACATAACCCGTTACATTGATAAATGAAAAAACAAGATACAGGGAACATGTTGAGGCACTGTGGAACAGTTCTGTAGTTGGTGGCTCTTGGCATTTGATCTCATGCCCAAGAATTAACCTACCATGTCATTATTGCACAGTCACACCCAAGAGGTTATGTCTCATTGTTTCACCTGGAAACAACAAGAAAACAACATATAAATGGCATTAGTGTTCAGACACTTGACCATGTATGTCTCCTCTTGTACGTCTGCAGGGTTCCAGACTCCCTCAGTTGCTAAATTGTCTCAATTAAATGTTAAAACACACTTTTAAAGTAGTAAAGTGTCTTTGGACCCGATCTATGGTAGGGAGATGAAAATCCATAGAAATAGTTCAAAATGTGCCAGAGGGTAAGGATTTGAATGTAAGCACTGTGATCTCACCCATTCCTCCTTTTAACCTTGAAGAAGGTTGTGTTTGGGGCTCTGCAAACTTTGGGAAGGGTGGCTGGATTGGTATCCACAAGGAGATACCAGTGGGAATTAATGTTGATGAATGTAGATGCTGGGTGAAAGGATGATGGTAAGCAGAAAGGAGAGTTTGGCTATCAGTGGAATCTCAGGATATTTGTAAGTTAGAAGAGTCTCCTGTCTCCCCTCCAGAAGGAGATAAGGGACAAACTCAGCCCTCTCAGTAAGAGGGTACAAATGGAACTCCATTGTTATTTCCTGTGAAACGCATGATACTGCCCGATGCCTAAAGTCAAGGTCCTCCATATGCTTCTGCAAGTTGAATTTCATTTCAGCAAGGACCCTGGGTTCTACAACACTCATATGTGGAGGTCTGGAAATTCTGCATCAATGTAATTTATATTCAAAAGAGTTTTAAAACCAATTAAAGATGAAAATGAATAATATCATTTGCAGAGCTGTCCTTGCATTATTTATTTTGAAATTAAAATCCATTTATTTTATGCTGTCACCACATTTATAAGGTGCTATAGAATTTTGTACTGGTAACATATAATTGCATTAGAAAAGATGTCAGGGAGGAATCAAAAGATTTTGACAGGAGGATAGAGGACAATTGGGGCTTTTGGAGCCTGTGAAAGTATGGAAGTGGGAACATGTTAGCTGTTAAAGATCAACTCGTTGAGTTGAATGGGGCAGTTCACGCCTTCCAAAGTTATTACATCAGGCAATCTGCAGGCACAAGAAGAAAACACCTCTTCTATAATTTTCCACTTTTGATTCTTGTTTTCAACATTTTCTTTTATTCTTGTATTCAACATTTTCAATCATGAAGGGCTAGAGACTTTTTTTAGATTGTGGAGCACAATTCTATGGCAAAGGATTGATTCCCCAGGCCTGATTGCTCAGGACTGGAAGGTGAAATGGAGGCAAATTCTGTTGGCACAGGATATACAAGATCCTACCTATTATAAAAATATTATATTTTTATTAGATAGGAAAACATGTTGGGAGAGAAAGGGTATATGGGAATGGAGGAGCATCGGGTGACTGGACTGACAATTATAGCTAGCATAAATTCATTACAAAGTTAGAATTCTAGAAACAGTCAGTGTGTAGTGTTGTTGTAGCTATGTTGGTCCCAGGATATAAGAGAGACAAGGTGGATGAAGTAATATCTTTTATTGATCCAATCAAAGCTATTACCTCACTCACCTTGTCTCTCTAGGAACAATCAGTAACAGACTTTATAAGTTTAGCTGCTCTAACGAGGAGACACAAACATGTGATGCACTTAAAGCAAAAGCAGGTGTATACTTCTGCTCAAAGCTTATGACAGAGCAGTAAAGATTATTACCACATAGATATTTATAAAAGAATCATAAAAGTAAGAGATGGAAAACACCTATTAGATCATCCGGTCCATCACCCTCCGCCCCGTCCATCTTGTGCAAGTGCAAGTTGAGCAAGAAATACCAAAATTCTGAAGAAAACTCCACACAGCTATGGAGACAGGAAAAAAATATTGCCAGCCTGTAACGCGGGATGGCAATAAAGTGAATACAATGCTGTAGGTTACTCAGGGCTCTACACTCTGGTTTAGTTTATGACCTACAGCCCAGTTCTGAGAGTGAATTCAGTCACATTTTCCAACTCAGGTCATCATTTATAACTTTAAAAGGTTGGTTGGCAGCACCAACAAAGATCTCAGATTGGTACTTTGTGAGGACTTTGGAATGTTTAGTGCCACAAAAGATGTTCCAAATGCAGGTCCTCAGGATGTGCCTGTGACAACATGATGGATACCCTTATGTTAACTTATTTTATGAAGAATTATTAGTCAATGGTAATCATACTGTGCTACTTCCCCCAGGAATTTAAGAAGCATAGTGGGGGAGGTGAGGTGCTGCATGAGATGTCATCCAAGCACCAACAGAACAAGTGTCCATGTAGGAGCTTGGGGGGCTCTCCTCCTATAATTTATTTCAACATATAGCTGTCTCTCATACATTTAAGGTCACTTGCTGGCAACAGAGAGGAACTTTGTGGATACTGGTGGCAGAGCTTTTTGGCAGTGGGGCCACAATTCCAGAATTCACTCTTTGCAGATATATGATCAGACACAACCAGGGCCATGTCTACAAAGTCCTTGTAGTGGGGCAGTCACCCTGCTCTGGCCCTGAAAGGGTTAAAGCCAGCCCTTGGAGAGGGCTGGGGCTGAGAGAAAAGGCTAGGCTGATTGGGAAGGCAGCCACAGCTGGGGCCACACCCTAGTCAGGCCACAGCTGGCCCTATAAAAGGGCTGAGAGCCAGGAGCTTAGGTAGTCTTTCTCAAGCAGTAGAGAGAGAAAAACCTGGCTGTCTGGGGGAGCTGGAGGCTGTGTAGCCTGGGAATAGGCAGTGGCAGCTGGTCCAACCCCCTTGCCGATGGTGAGTGGTTTACAGACTGCAGTCTGCCCCAGGGAGTGGGGGCTAGATGGTGACTGGCAGTAGCCCCTAAGGCAAGGTGGGGATAGAGGGTTGGGTGTTCCCCTGGGTGGGGAGACCTAGATTGTGGGCTACTGCTGGGAGTAGAACCTTGATGTAGAGGGGCACTGGGGTCTGGGAGGGACATGGGGGGGCCAGTGGCAGGTGAGACACTGGCCTGCAGAGGGCACTCCAGAGGCTGGAAAGCTAATTCCCAGGATGATTAGCAGGAGGTGCCATGTTGGTGAGTCATTGCCTTGCTACAGTCCTCCAAATATTACCTTTTCCCCAGGCCTTCCCAAATGATTAAACTCTGGTTTCCTGACTCACTGGCAAAGCTGCAGGGGAGCACAGTTTTTGGTCTCTTTTTGTGATTTGAATGTCTCAATTTAAATCTAGCAAGGCCCCAAGATAGGTTACAATCATTCATTAGGTTATCAACCAAATAATGGGCATTTGTTCCAATGGCCAGTAAGATCTCAGTCCCCACAAGAGCTTCATTTCATGGACCACCAATTAGAAAAATATCAGCACCTTTGATGACTGTTAACAGGTTTCAAGTTTTCAACTAATCCCTTTAGATTGGTTTGCAGGAGGGAACAAATTGGTCTACTGTATAGTAGTCCAGTGGGCTAACATTTATTTTTAGTAGTTCACATCTACCCTTTAGTTGCATGCTCTTAGGACAACTGCTGTTATTTCTGCTGTATCCTTTTCTGTCTTTCCCTGCTCTTCAATCCAGGCAAAGAAGGGCTGTTCCCTCTCAGTTTCTCCTTCAGCCTTTTCTGTCTGATTACTGGGTCAGGGCCAGTGCTTGGAAATATTTACTTTGTCTGAAAGCATTTTACTAGCCTCCAGCATTTCTAGCCCTGGAGGGACATGAGAGATGGGAACTTAGAGTTGTGGTATTCTGATAACTTTCCTTCTCTTCCACTTCTGTGGTGGCTGAAGTGTGGATGTCCGAACCGCTAGAACTAGAAACCTATGCTTTATACCATGTCAAAGCATCTTGAAACTCCAGCTTTCAAAGATTTAAAGCATTGGAGACAAACCCAGACTTGGTGTAAGTGGTGAAACTCCACTGAGTTCAGTAGAAGTTTCATCTCTTATTAGTAATCTGTAATTTTAGTAGTTTGTGAGAGTGACTGCCAATATTTTAAATGAAGAGGTGGGGGGAGAGGAAGATGATGGTAATTAGAATCATGTGTGGGGTTTTTTTTGAGTTGGCAATATCATGACCTGACAGGGCTAGAAGGGAATGATTTATATATTTGGCAAGCTGAGATTCTCAGCTTTTCAGTGGTTTAAAGCACTGTCAATAGGATACTCTTGTCCCTCACTCTGGCAGTTCTTTCATGGCACTTGTCCAAGGCTGAATATTGAAAGTCCCAGACTTTAAACCTGCTGAATTTTCATTTTCTCCTTTCCTCTATCTGGGTAAGGCTGCTATCCACAGCAAAAGAGTAGCACTTGGAATGTGAACGGCAGTGCTTTATTTGTGGAATCTTTTTTTCTGAGGGAAACTGACCAAGATCATATGATTCTAATGGCTTTGAGTACTTGTGGCACCTTAGAGACTAACAAATTTATTAGAGCATAAGCTTTCGTGCATCCGATGAAGTGAGCTGTAGCTCACGAAAGCTTCTGCTCTAATAAATTTGTTAGTCTCTAAGGTGCCACAAGTACTCCTTTTCTAATGGCTTTGACTGACTGCTGATGCTGGTTATTGTAACAGTCCCCCCATGCTGCGCAGTGGACTGTTGACTGAATATTGTGGCAGGGGCCAAGATGCCACAGAAGCATTTCATTTTTTCCATATGTGGAATAGTTCAAATCAACACAATGAGTGATATGAATTCCATTAGACTGCGTAAGAGCTTAAGACATATTCTAGTTGAATTCTCATGCTATGTAAAACATTTTATTAAGCAGCATTTCATAACATTTAGTGCAATGTGTGCTGTAATGTAACAAGTTACATGTCTACAGCAATTAACTTTTTTTAAAAATGTTAATATTGTTCATGGCTTAAACTCGCAACAGAAAGGTTCTTGTACATTAGACACAGCACTCTTCATTCAGTCCCATTGCATCTAGGCACTGTAGCACTCCATAGCTGTAAAGAACCATTCTGGGTATGCAGTGGTGGTTACTCAAAGGTCCTGGAACTCTGGGCAAAGTATTACAGGCTAGATTCTGCTTGTTGAGGGAGTCTAGCTAAATGGAAAATCTGCCAGATGAGGAAACTGTTGGCAGAAAGCACCAGCAATCACTTTGCAGGGTATAACAGGTGGGGAGCCCACCTCGCCAAAAAAGTGGCCCGTGCTGATTGGGAGGGGGTATGGCGGGAGATGTGCTGGTTCAGCATATCCATAGCAGCTTCTACTGGCTCGTGGAGTCCTGGCTGTACACTAATGCTGCTCCTCTCTCATGAGAATGCTGAGGGAGGATGAGATCACTGGCATCACCAGCCCCCCTTCATGGGGAATACTCCCTCAGGCTAGAATAGGGAGATGGGGTTTACCTGCCTTTACCAGGTTTATTGAGTCTGGGCCTATATGTGTAATGTACCTAGTCCCAGTTATTGAAATGAATCAAGGCAGGTTTAACTCCAGTTTTTTGCATTTGAAATGTTTCATGCACAAATACAATGTTTAACACATTCATTTGTTCAGTTTCCTTCATTAAAATTAGTGTGCCAGCTGCACCCATAAGATTGTCAAAGATTTAGCACAATACTTTGTTTGAATGGCTTGTTCCAGATCTCATTGCTTCAGATATGACTTGGCAAAGAGAACCTCCTGTATGAAATAAATTATTCAAAATCTTACTATGCAAGACAGAACTCCTGACAATCTTTCAAGTGGTGTCAAAGATGCTGGAGAATCTTGAAATTCTAAAGAGAAGAAAAATCCAGTCAGAAGGGTAAAGAAACAGGGATTGTTCACACACTGGCTGTCTTTGAATGAAGTTATTTTTATGAAAATGTGGATAAAAATCCTGATTAAAATTAAAATTACCATAATATCTCACTCTTTAGATTTATTGCAAAGCCAGCCTTGAGACAAGTCAAACAGTTAACACTGATGTTGCTGAAGTAGAGTTAAGGTTTTCTATTATAGCGCAAAGTCAGGGAATATGGTCCATGCATAGTGCTGGTCTACATATTAGAGGTGATGGAACATATATAAAGGGAGGGGTGAGTGACAAATATATTTGGGAATTGTGGTGTATTGAGTGAGTTTACATTAACTACATTTCCTCACTTTGAAAAGTTTGTGTGGGCAGGTGTTCCCCTTAAATAACCTTAACTGTTTAACAGTTTAGTTTTCTTCGTGGTTTTAGCATTGAACATTGATGTTTAACTAATATAATAGCTGGGGAAAAATAACGTGCTACAGGAAATCCTACAAGTTGCAGTGTGTCCACATAGATGGTCTGGTTCTCTGGGCTCTCCTCAGGCCCCCTTTCTAGTCACATTGCCTCTTTGATCACTGCTGTGCATAGTATCCTCCCACAAGAGAGATGTTAACCCTGAATTGTCTTGTCCTAATTAGATTGTAGGTTTTGGGGTAGAAGACATTTCTTTCGATGTATGCAAAGTACTACAGAAGTTTACAATGCCCTATTATAGTAGTAATCATATGCTTCAAACAGTAGGGAAAGGTGACCCAAGGCAGGTCTACACATAAAATGCTGCATCAGCTGTATACATGCTGCATACAGCGACCACTGTAGCACTCGGATGAAGCTACTATGCTGATGGAAGAGCTTTTCCCATTGGTGTAGCTAGTTCACCACCTATCAGCATAGTTTTTTCTACATGGTGGGATTAGGTCCATATAAATTCACACCCCTGAGTAATTTATTTATACTAATATAAATCTGAAGTGTAGACCTGGCCTAAACTAGAGAATTTCACAGCAACATTGTAAACAATGGGAGCACTTTGTACCTCTTTCACCTAATGTTGTCCTTGACAGAGGCCCCTGGCAAAATATTAGCATGCCAACTTTAGAGTCTTATCAACAGGTGAGTGTCCATTGGCACAGATGTACTCTGATACTGTTTACTTTTCCATTGTGAAATCTTAGTCTGATGCTATTTTGGCCATTGGTCACAAAGGAATAACCATGGTGGCCAGTAGTAAAGTGTCCTTTAGATTGCCACTGGCACAAATAGATTTCAGGAAAAGCCTGTTAAAGCCCTGCCATAATCTGGAGAAAGTTGCCCTCTGCTAAGGAAGGAAACTTCTTGCCTGAGATATTTGGTCTTTGTGGTGGCCACACAGTCTAGCAGTAACATGACTCTTAACTTCAGTACCCAAACTCAGTCTGACTCTGTCAGCCAAAGAACTAAACACTCATCCACAAGGGGGATGGAGTGCAACCACCACTCTGGCCAACCAAGAGCAGCCTGGACACACTCCAGAAGGAGACAGTTTTGACTACTGCTATAAACAGTCATTCAGTTACAAATTCAAAAGCAAAAGGGTAAGAGGGTGTCAGACGCTGTTGTGCTTAGTAAGACTGTTGTAGACTGATAAGCTTCTTTATTTTTCAGTAAGTTGGTATGTAAATAACATGGAGAAGCCTGCAGAATATGGCCTCACGCCCTTCTTACATCCTCCTGTTAGTTGCTTTTCTTGCTATGCTCCTTTCTTCTGGACATTCAGCAGATGGGTTACAGCAGTTTAGATGCTCTTATCCTCAGAAGATCTGATTCAGAGGCAATGCAAGTTAGATATTAATCAGTGGTGGTGAGAATATCTGGAGTCTAAACTGGTACAATATACATGTTGGGGTGGGGGGGCTGAAAGACTTACTCTTAGATTTGCCTTTTGAATTTGGCCCAAGATTTGGAGGGTGGAGGTTTTCAAAGAGAAAAGATTGTGAACCTTGGATGGCATATTCAGAAGTTCAGCACTGTCCTAACTCTGCTCCCATTTAAGTCAACAGGATCTGTACCATTGAGCTCAATGGGGAGTAGAATTGGGATACTACTGAGCTCTTGTGAATGTCCTATCCCTAGAAAGTCTAGAGGGTTTAGACTAGGTAACCTGACTGAGTGCAGTAACCACCCAAGAAGGGATAGTACCTGAGCATGACACACCTTGGCATGACTAGCCCTAGACTAAATGGCACCCCAGGTGAAGTGTTTTCAGCACTCCACCCCCTACCATTTGTTATCTAATACCTTTTTTATTACATTTGTAGCCCATTTCATGACTACTGCATGATTTGCATGCATGATTCATCCCTGTCAACGATAAATTTGCATGCTAGGATCAGTAAATCTGTAATTCATGGCGTATATAAGCAAACAAAATTCATTTCCCATCAGATTTATCCCTTGCCACAAACTAGATTGAATTTTGCTTCCAATAGTGAGACCCCCCTGAAGAAGCCTTCAGGTGATCTTTATTTTCTACCAGGAAAAACAAAGCATTAGTGAGAGCAAAAGTCAATGTTCCTCAGTCTTAGAAAGTCCTCAGTTATGTGTTCAGCATGGCAAAAGTAACTTTTATATTGTTGCATAGATTGAGGTTTGATATCTAGCATCTGATTAAATATGTCCTTGATTAGTCGCTACATACACACTTCAAGTCTTAACACAAGTACACTTTCACAATTACACAATAAAACCAGGTTCACATCACAGGGGGCTCTCACTTTGCTTGGTTCTTATCTCAGACTAAGAACGCCCTGCCCCTTGTGAGCCATGCCCTCGCAGGGATACAACAGTCTAGAACAGTTCAAGAAAAATGTAGTTTAGTCTGGAAGGTTTCATAAGATTCTACAAATGTCCAGAACATTCTAGGAGATTAGTGAAAAATGAATCCACATATAGAATACCTGAAACATTTCAAATGTTCTATTTTTTCCCCTTTTGTCACTAACAAAAAACAGCACACAGAGCCTGGCACCCCAGCCCATCACCTGGGTTGCCTGATGCTAATTTCAGTCCTGCACCCTGGAGTATCTTACTACAGTTGCAAATATCTGTATGTAAACAGGTATTTTTTTATAAAATTTTTTTTTGAAATAGTCATTACAGCAGGCACACTCTAAAAATACAAACAATTAGCAGGCCAACCAATGCATTCATTGTTAGAGCTTTCAGGGGCAGCAAAGACTTTCCAAAAGTGGGGGGCCTAGGTGCCCTTGCCCCCTCTGTGGCCCCAGGCCAAGCTGGAGAGGAGCTGGGGAGCCCAGGTCCCTCCCACAGGTAGGGGGCCTCCAAGAGCAGCCCCTGGCCCAGGGCAGATGGAGGGTCTGTGGCTCCTCACAGCTGCCTGCAACCTGGCTCCAGCTGGGGACAGGGCCTTGGAGCCACAGCCCAGTCATGGTAAGAGCCATGCAGGCAGCTGTGGGGAGCTGCAGACCCTCCACCTGCCCTGGGCAGGGTCCCAGGGAGCAGGGACACAGGCTGAGGCCTGCCCCAGGCAGGGGGAGGGCTCACAGCTGCCCAGGCTCCCCAGCTGGGCTCCAGCTGCCATGGGGTTTTGGGGGGGCAAGAGGGGCAGGGGTGGGTCCTGTGGTGGAAAGATGGGCCAGGCCTGCCCACTTTCAAGAAGTGGGAGGGCCATGGTCCCCCACCCCCTGTTCCAGCTGGGTCTGATTTTTAGGGCTGCTCTTTCACTGTCTGGGGTGGCAAAGACCAGAAGTGTAGAGAGGCAGAGGACACTGCCTAGGAAACCAATGGAGCATTGTGCATCTCAGCAGTGATGAAAGGAGACATAGCACTGATGGAAAAAATGAGATTCTATTTGGAGTTGTGTTTGTGGGGTGGCTTTTTTTTTTTTTTGGACAATGAAGGCATCCCTGAGATGAGGCCCTAAGGGACAAAATGGGGAAGAAGTTCTGAGAGCCAAAATAAAGTTTCAAGGATTTTCCTGCTTTTAACAACTTTCCTCCACTTGGGTGGTCCTGTTGCACCTCATCTTCCTCTAGACAAGGATTTCACCCTCAGTCATCTGACAGGCCTGGAAGCATTGCAGGGACATGGTGTTCAATTTGCTCAGCCCATGGGAGGAGGCCAGCTCACCTCTATCTGGTGCAACAGTGAGTGGCTTCAGAAGCAAAATCTTGCATCAGATGGCAGCTCTCCATGGTAAGCTGGCATTTGTTTCCCTGAAGTGCTTAAAGCTGGGGTAAAACCCCAGAGAAGTAATAACTTGTGTGGGTCCTTAATGGTTTAAACAGACTTCTTTTGAAAAATCAAGTCACCACTTTGGGCCCAATCCTCCACTCTCTTGCACCTTGTGCTGTGATTGACCCAGGTGCAGAGGGAGTACAGTGTGGGTCAGAAAGATAGCCCTGGACATTCACTTTGCACAGGTGTAAGTGAACACAGTGCAGGACAGTAGGGAAGCAGGCCCACTCAGTTCTCATTTTTCAGTTCTTCCTCCTGTAACACTGGCACCTGACATTAGTCACCCCCTCTGAATATACTCAAAGGTCAATGCATTCTAGCATATGGTTGATTACAGGGAAATTCTGTTTCCATGATTAATATATGACATCAGTTCAGGTTCAATCAGCCCACCTTCATTATAGCATCTGGGGAAAGGGATGTTTTGTCAAACACCTCAAAGGAACATGTTCCACTTCTTTTGATAAGGCCTCAGTCAACTTCTTAACAATGCAGGAGTCCTTTCGTGTTTCTCATCCTGCTTAACGTTCTAGAATAGCCCTGCTGAACAGCAGAAAATGGCTGTTAGATGGCATGTTCAGTATCTGATACTTAAGCTGTGGCAATTCCTGAGCTATTAGCTCAGTCGCCTAGAAGACCTGAGCTAGAAAATGCCCTGCAGAGTAGAATAAACCCTTGTGGACTGATAAACTAGCAGTATTAGCTTTAAACCTTCTTTGAGTTATGCTGCTCAATTACTTTTAGCTATGCCAGTTCTCCCCCCCGCCCCATGAGTCAGGCAAATCTATAACAATGCTAGTAGCATCCAGTTGAGATTAGGTTTCATACATGTTACTTTCAGCAACTGATGCAACATGAGAGGAAGATCGTAGTTGCAAAAGTCCTTAAAGGCATCAGCTTGTGACTCAAATCATAATGCTGCTTCAGAAAATTGCTCCAAAGTTCACTGAGCAAATGGACATTACTATTCATCATACTGTTGTATTGAAAAGGTAACTCATCTCAAATAAATGCTTCTATATTTTGAATGGGTTATACAGTTTCCTTGTTCTCTTGTTGACTGAAATATCATGTACTCTTACTATGTTACTCATTGTTGATGTGGTACTTTGAGATCCTGTGATGCAAGAGCTGTAAAGGTCAGGTACAAAGGTGAGTACTTGGATCAGCTGATATTAGTTGATTTAGGTACTAGTGTCAAGAATCAGAGCCAGTCTCCAGGCCACCTAAAAAATGTAGCTGGCCTATGATAGGCTGCCTGATTGCAGACCCTTCTTGTCAGGCAGTGTAGCCAAAGTGGCTCTTAATCCCAGCAGCAGTTTAGCTACTGCTCAGAATGCTTGCCCACAGCTGCAGTAGTTCCTTGTCTTGCCCCTGCCTTCTCTCACTTCAGAGAACTCAATGCTGACCCTTGGCTCTGATTTCTGGCTTCAGATCTGGCCTCTGACTCCAGCTCTAAGACTAATGACCAATGACTCATGCTCCAACCACTAGTCACTACTGCCCACATCCCAGTCACTAAGGTAGATGAGCATGAAAATATTTTATTTTAAGGCCAAAATTTTCAATCTTAAGTGCCTGAACTAAGCCACCTTAATGACTCCTATAGACTTAATTCCTAAATGAAGGCATCCATGTCTGAACATTCTTGACAATCTCCCACTAAGACATGCACAGAGCATTAACATAAAAAAAACTATTTACAATAAGTAACCTTTTCCAGTTAATACAAAATAAATTGAACTCCAAATACAGTCTCCCAATAAAATGGGCCAGTTAGTCACGTTGTGCTCAGCATCAGCTTTGGTGGTGACAAGTGGTTTGATGCCACTTTTGCATGTATATTCTCAGGCCAGCCAGGGCCCTGTCTAACCCTAGGTGTAAGTCAGGGCAGCCTCTGGGATTTTAGGTGCCCTCAGCCCCAACAGGCTGTTCTGGCAGCTGGAGTGCATCTAGCCATTTCCCCATTGACCCTGCCACGTCCTGGCTACACGTCCTGGGATGTAGAGCTGTTACCAACCCTATGCCACAAAAATCCACCTAAGCTAGATATTTGCTAGGGGTTGGGACTCCCTAGCTTTACATTAGCATAAAGGGGCTGTAACATAGTGGGCAATCTGGGCCATAATCTTTTTCAGATACTGTAGGGATGAGCACATGATGGATACATAGAAATGCTTGCATTGTATCTTCAAATACCACTTTGACAATGGAATCAATCCACTGTAACTCCAAGCAATAACCATTGTCTTTAAATCAGCACACACAGTACATCTTTGCATTTTTTCTTTCAAGATTATGGTAAATGAAGCAACAAAAGTACCAAGGAGGTGAACATTGATAGAATATTTTTTTTAAGAGGGATAGTAATTGTGTTACTGTTCAGGCAAAGTTCCTTTTGCACCTTTAACTCACAGCTTACTCAAGTGATGCTCTGAAGGCAATGAAGTCAGTGGAAATTTTGACTGAGTAAGGATTGAGTTGAAATTCCAACAAGTTCAGTGGGCTGGGCATGTAATTACAACACGAGACAGGCCAGTTAAGCCTCTCTTGGGAGAACAACCTTAGGGTATCCATCTTCATGGCCAGCCAATGAGAACATGGATGAATAATATTGAGCAAGACTCAAGAGCTCTTTATGTGCATTACCATCCATGGGAAAAATATAGCATTGACAGACAGAGCTGGGGGCAAATTGTGACAATGGCCAAGGACCTCCAGGGTCTATAAATAGAAGTGTAGTAGGAAGAGAGCCTGAGATATAAGCCCTTGTATGAGGCCTGAGCTATAGTAGTGGGAAAGCTTTGCCAATATAAAGCAGAGGTAGCAAAAATTAGGTGGGTGAGCAAAAATCAGGCTCTGCCTGCTTGCAAGTTTACAGAATCTGGCAAGAACTGGGCTGATATTGCAGAAACAGTTTTAAGAAGTGCTAGGCACAAAGTACTTACACAAACAAATTTCAGAAGTGGTAACAAAACATCCCAATAAAGGATGTTTACAAAAACATTCCTCCAGGATAACAGGAACTCACTGACCCCCTTCTAAAAGATAAGGTTAGCATAACAGTGAGATAAATAAAAATGCTTTAAACCATGTTAATAATCTCAAACTTATTAACCAAAAAATGGGTAATAACTAGCCACATCAGGGGACAGTAACTAATTATGTCCAAGGGGCAGTACATAACTGGTTTGTATCAGGGTATATAAAGGCACCTCTAAGAGCATCTTGGCCCAGCCAAGGGGGGAATGGAAAGGCCTGCCATTCATTGAGCTGCATGCATTGTCACATACATATCCTGGTAGAGTCTGCCAGGTGCTATTACCGTGCTTTGTCAACAACAAACCTGGCGCTTTTGTACCTTAACGGATCTTGTGGTCATCGGGCAGTTCACTTGAGGTCTGCTTTGCCAGCTGTCTGCGCAGAGCTGGGGCAGCACACAGGAAAAAAAACACATGCAGCCAAACATGTAACCACACTGGTAACCCTCGAGTAGTGATCTGGTATGTAAGCAAGCTTTCCTCTGTAAAAATTGCAATCTAACAAAACTACAAGCTAAAAAACCCTTCATCCCTCCCTGCAAATCCCCACAGAGTATAATGAGGTATGAATGTGCTGGGTTGCTAGCAAAAAAGTCCATATAAATTTTAAGAATATAGTGGGGGGGAAAAACAGTCTGTAAGGCTAAGGCAAAAAATGTAGCCTTAAAATGTAATAATGCAAACTATAACCATGGCTGTTAAATGGTTCAAACATGCCATGAAATTGCAGGGCAAGTTTAAAAAAAATTAAAGCAAAAAAAGCTACAAAGCCTTAAAATGCTTCCACTCTCCTAGCATAGTGGCAAGCAGGCCAAAACCAGCAAGCATGAAAACAAAGCAACACATTTAAAAACAGCTGTAAAAAAAAAATACAAAAAATGTGCCATCCCATTATAAATGTGGTCAACAGCAGGTTTCGGGTAGCACGTCTAACCCCACTGGGGATTGAGTAAAGTCTGAGTTAAAAAGTGAATAAAGACTTCAGGATTTGATAGAGTATTTTGCCTATAAGGGCTGAGAACACCTGTGCACATTCTCCCAGCTTTGGTTCATATGTTGTATTTTAAAAGAGGAAATAGATGTGAACTATTAATGCAATACTGTGATTGAAACTTTCAGTGAGAAAATACTCTATTAGAGCAAACAGTACAAGCGGACACCATGTAGAGTGACACATGTATGTACAATGGGGCCAAGTTAGTTTCTGGGGAATCCATAATTATCCAAAATGTTGAACTAACTAACTTGTGTCAGTATGAAATACCAGAGTGTTTAATCAGTGGGGTGTTTTGCATTTAATAGCTTTCTGGGAGATAGCCACTGATTGCAGTTCCCATGCCAACTGCAGGATTGTGACACATTTGCTGGCTGCTGATGTCATAAAATGACTGCTGGAATATAGCTAAAGCATTTGCAGATTGTTTTTTAAAACAAACTTCTGGCCAGAGCTTGCAAGACAATTTTTTCCCCACACGAGTGCAAGTTATCAAAAGTTGTACTTGTACGCTAATATGGTTTAAAGCTTTAAGATGTCTTTGTGCTGTCGCTTTTTGGAAGATGCCAAGCGAGATTTGAGAAAGGCAGATAGAGAAATAAGGAGACAGATAAGGCTGATGGACATGCATCCACATTACCTATGCGATATACACCTGCATCCACACTGCCTGTGTGATATACACCTGCATCCACACTGTGGGTGTGAAGTACACCCATATCCACATTGCCAGCCACCATCATGCCTCACGGTTTGGGAGAAGAAAGCCATTAAAGCAAAACTGGAGGCAGAGCGAGAACTGGACAGGTAAATGAGCTTATTTATTAGCCTTCTATAGCCAGTAGGACTCTTTAAATTGAATTAGAGAAGAATTTGACAGCTGAGTTGAGTAAAGTTGAAATGGGTAAACAGGATAATAGACAAAGCTCAATTTCAGGGAAATGTAGGAACTGTAAGTTTGAAAAAAGCTGTAATGTCATTCTAGAAGGTATGGAGGTAATTATATAAGCAGTGCCTGAGTGTTAAATGTCTTCCTATGGAAAATAGGATATTTAAAAATATTCAAAGCAACAAATGTTGGACTACATGTAAAACTAAATGAGAATACATAGATTTAGTCTTGGGCCAGATTCTGACCTTACTGTAAACCCAGAGTAACTCAATCTATTAAGAGTTGGGTATTTATTAAATTGAATTCAATGGCACTCCAGATTTACACTGCTATAAAGGAAATCAGAATCTAGTTCTAAATGAGAAGCTGTGATAAATGATTAACCTTTAACTCAATGGCAAGTTTATGATCCAAAACAAAGGGTAAATCCTTTGCCAGAGACAGAATCATATTCATTAAGAGATGGGGACTTTGGGAGGTTTTAATAAATAATTTTAATACATCTTATTAACATGCAGTTTTTCCCCTACCCAAAATTTAAACTTGTTAAATATTGTGCTTGGAGGTGAGGTTTTGATTTTTGCCAGTTAAAAATGTGATGCTGCCAGTATACACAGAGGATTGAATATTGGCTTATATTCTCTGCTGTGCTCAGTCTCCACAGGATGTGACAGAGCTGGAGGAGAGGGAAGCCCCGGGAGCTGTATAGTGATCCTTGATCCCTGGCTGGGTTTTACACTAACCCTAGAAGGAGTGAAAGCATAGGGACTGCTTTGAATTCTCTCCATTGTAACAGCTCCTCCACCTTAGAATAGCTGTAGTGCAGTCACAACCCGTTGCACATCATATGCCAAAGGCTGCAGGAGGAGGTGCTGGAACATGAAGATGCTCTAGATTTTCACCAGCTGAATTCAAGTCAGAATTTGATGCATATCAAATTTTGAAGTTGCAACTCATGCAAAACTCAGTGAAGTTTTGCCTGAGTAAAAACAGATTGAGGGCTCCAGGATCTGGGCCAATGACTTCAATGAGAGTTTTGCCCAAGTATCAGGTCCATATAGTGTAATCCTTGCTACCCTGTTTCTGAAATTGGCTACATTTTCATTATGCATCTGCTTGCACTGCTCTGACTATAGTCACCACATGAGAGAATTTTGGCCTATAAGTCTAGAAAAAAATCAATATCCTCTCTCAAACACTGAAACCCATATGGATGCTGTAAGTTTCTAATATCACTCCTTTTCCCAAACATTCACCCAAGATTAAGTCTCTAAGTGATTGACTAGAAAGTCCAAGGAGGCAGCAGCACAGAATTCATGAACTCACAAAGGAAGAAATATATTTCTAGATGTTGTGCTAAATTGAATCATCTTAGTTTTGTAAAATAGGAATAATAATCCTGGAGCTGGGCTACACTGGTAATAAACTGCTAAACTCATCTGACTTGCTGTCTAGTTTATCATTTACTGTCCTATATACTCAGACATCACAATCTATTGAATTTATCTTATGCCCCATTCAGTTTGTTACAATGGAGACTGGGACCTTCAATTGGATATTTTGCAAATGGTTTGAATGAGAGTCATGTTTTTGGTTGATGTCATTTCACACTGTAAATTTAATGGCCCAATCAGCTGCCATCCTAGCTCTGCACAGGAGACATTTAATTTTGTGTGTGTATGCCAGGAATGTGTCATGTAGAGATCATTTAACAATTTCTCACTTGAAAATGTAACTAGTGAACCATTCATTTGAAAATTTAGGATGATTTGTTAAGTGGATGTGCATTGGTGTCTATTGGCTAATGGGGAGTGCTGGCTGTTATGTTTAGGGTGACTGACAACTCTTCTTCATCTTCAGTTGTCTCATCCTAAGAGCACACGAACCCTGGATTACCAAAGCACATGAATGTTTGTTCATTGATGGTGTAGCCAATTCCACAAGTAGTATGCATCAAAATATGAACCTATCTCCATTAATAGGAGAGTAGACCCTACACTTGATTTACTCTGTCAAATAAATGTGTTATTCCATGCTGTATACAGAATTCATCTTAACTCTTAAAATTTTGAAATTTTGTTAAGGCAAGGTTACAATAAACTACATTATTCAAATAACCTGGTAAAGATTGTCTTGCTAGGTGGGGAGCCCACCTCTCTAGAAATTTGGTCACCCTTTCTAGCATACTCAAAATACCTGTCTTTAGTGCTCCTCTTGTGTACATACTTTGTTTTCTATTACAAAGATAGTCCATATTTTTATACCACAATTCTATGGGGGGGTCACATTTATAAAAATGTGGCATACAAAGTTAGCTAATAAGAAATTAGTCATTCTGTTTAAAGTATAGATCCTTTAGTGGAGTATTAAGTAACCAAGTCAGGGGATCGCCAGGAAGCCAGCGTTTTGTCTAATTTCCTCCCAAAACCATCTAATTTCTGCATACAACCATCACATGTACAAGCACATTCCTCTTTCCCCACAAGCCTTCCAGAGTGCCTCTCTAGTAGAAAACATATGATGGATCTTAACTTGAGTCAATGCCATCCATACAGTAATTTAAAAATTGTGCTGCACAAATTGAAGATGTTTATCCTATATCCTACAGAGACCCACTCATCCAGATCAATTTGTCCAAATCTCTCCCATCTTTTCATCTTGGTTGGTTCCTTATCAAGGTCTTTTTCAATCAAAGTTAGATATCTTAGAAATTGAACCTTTTGTCCAGCTTACTCCTAGATCAACTCAAATGTGGTTAAAGGTCTAGATAAAGTTACTTATCCATATTTGACAATACAATATTTTTATTATTGACATTATATACCTCTTGGTATGACTTCAAAGCAGGACCCAGGCACAGATGTCTGAATTAAGTAATCTCAGCTCTTACCCACAAGAATGAATCACTGATACTTCCTAGGGATAAATTTGATTATTAATGAAAGTAGCTAAGGGAGAGGACCTCAGACAGGAATTTCAAAAATTTGACCAAAACTTCTAAGGTGGTCTGGATGAATGGGTGACTATTTTTGGTGACCTACATTTGTTTTTTTATTACAGCATTCGAAGAAGAGTTAATAGGATGTTGAACTCATGCCATGACCATAAGTTTTTAGCTCTGATGGATGTTAAGGGGTTTGACCCAGAGGAAGTTACAGTGAAGGTGAAAGATGGGAAGGTTAAAGTGTCAGCTGAACATGAGGAGGAGCATAGGACCCTAAGAGGGAAGGAATACAACTACACAAACCTTACCAAGGAGATCAGCTTGCCTCCAGGGGTACATGAAGAGGAGGTGATGTACACTGTAGGTCCTAGCAGTTTGGTGAAGATTGAAACTCCACACAAGTGTTTTCCTTGCCTCCTGAGTCTAATGTGAAGACAGTGGACTCTAAGCAGCAGTAGTACTGTACATGTACATAGTACAAACAACTCCTCCGGTGTTTTTTAACTCTACCTTTTAAGCACAAGTTGGCAACTGTTCTGAGCAGTTTAGAAACAAAATAGTGCTGCAAAACTACTTTGAGTGCAAGTCTTTTGGTTTCATTTTGAAGGGTTTCTTGTGACTGTCAGCAGTCAAAAGAAATAGGGACATTATCCAATATGAAGATAAATTGTTTAGAAACACTAAACTATGGTAACTTGTTAAGTAATAAAGACCCATATAGGTATAGCATAATTCCAGAAGCTGACATTGCCACTGCTCATTGTTTCAGAGATTAAGCCTAGAAGGGACCATTATCATATAGTCTGACCTTTTGCATAACAGGCCATAGAATTTCCCCCAATAATTCCTCCATCAAGTCCATAATTTGTTTGAGTTATAGCATCTTTTTCTAAAAGATGCAGTCTTGATTTAAAGGCATCAAGTGATGGGAAATCTACCATATTCCTAGGTAAGCTGTTCCAATGGCTAATTCTAATGGTTATTTTTAGTCTGAATATGTGTAGCTTCAGCTTCCAGTCTATGGATCTCATTGTCTTTCTGCTAAAAAGCCATTTATCAAATCTCTTCACTGCAGAGGTGAACAAGTCGCCTCAACTTCCTTTTGGGTAAACTAAATAGACAGTTTCCTAAGTTTCCTACTATAAAGGCATATTTTCCAGACCTTGAATCATTCTTGTAGCTCTTTCTTGAACCCTTTCCAAATCAGTCAGTATCCTTTTTGAAGTGTGGACACAAGACATGGACAGTCTTCCACTAATTGTCTCACTAATACCACTTCTCCACTGTTCATGCTGTACTTGATACATTCTCCATTATCCAGTACTGCCAACTGCCTTTGTATTATATTCACTAAGAAAGGGGATGAAATAAAATAGTCAGTTCCATTCAGACATTTACTGGGCATTATGGACATGAATATTTATACACTTTTGTTTTCTAGGATATACCTATGGTAACCCTATATTTTTAGGAACACAAAAGCTAGGACTAGTTAGAAATTCTGTTGAATTTGTTTCCATTGAAAGAAAGTGGTGCATTCAAAATGGTGCTGTGGTGCCTTATTGAGGCTGTAGTTTTAGGTGCTTTATGCCTAGTCTCATCTATAGGCTGGGGTTCCTGGTAGGATTACATATTCCATGATGCACCATTTTCTCCTCTCGTGGTGGGAGTGTACCCACAGGACTCTGGCCCTGGTTCATCATGGGAGATGTAGGCCAGTCAGAGCCAAGCCCATACAGGAAAATGAGCATATAAAGGCATGGAACTATAACTGAGGCATTGCAATGCCCTTTTAGGGCCACAAGAGTCTCCTAGGCAGAATGCCAGAGAAGATGCATGGAATTGATGCATTTCCTAGATGACATGGTCCTGCCCCTTCCTGGTCAGCTCCATGCTCTTTCTAGGTTGTGGCAGATGTATCTGGACTGTCTCAGCAGAAGAGAAGTTGTAAGCAGTTTGTGCCACCATTCCCCTGCTCCTGGCAGACTCTGTGACCAGACACCTTCAGCCTGGTTTTCACCAGCAGACATGAATAATACTTCCTTGCTTCACAGGTGTGTTGTGGTGGTGTGTGTTTGGAAAGCACCCTGACTAGAGCTGGGAAAATTGAAATTTTTGGGGGGCCAAAAAATATGTTCAGATTGAAACATTTCACAAATTCATTTAGAATTTGCCTAATTGTTTCAACTGAAAGATCAGAACATTTCAACATTTTCAAATGGAAACATTTTGATTAATTCAGTGACTTTGAATTTTACTGCCATTTTATAGACAGTAAAGAAAACTTGAGAACCAAAACATTTTGGGTTGAACAAAATGTGTTGATCAACCCCAAAACAAATTTTTTTTTACTTTAGTTTCACCAAAAATTTGAACAATGTTAACTTTGGGTTAACCTGGAAGGAATTTCTATTTTTTTGTAAATCACAAAATTGGTTATTGGCACAGCTCTCCCTTTGCTATTGCCACACATGCAGGCTTTACTCATGGTTAGGTGACAGTGCTGAACACAACTTGTCATTATCTACATTGTCCCAAAAGTCATGGTCAGTATCCTGTCAGCTAACTTGATTCTTTACTGTTGTGTTCAAACAAGGCAAAGTTCTGTGATGAATTCACCCACCTCAGCCAGGCATGAGGGATCCTGGAGAGTGTATGTGTAAACCATCCCCAATCTGTCCTCTGACAGAAGCAGACCCAGAGCAGCTGAGAGGGATTGTTGGTGGGATGCTCTCAGCTCTGCAGATACAGGAGCTGTGAGCTTAGCCCTCAACACCAGGATCACTGTACCAGCCACTAAGCTCACAACCCTTTGAGGAGCTTAGGCTGTTTCCCTCTTCACATCCCTCCTGCTGACTTGCTGCATTTTCACAGGGGGTGGGGGCGCTAAGCTGCTGTCCTCGTCACCTTCAATTTGTCTTTTCCTTCTTTGGAGGGAGATGAAGCACTTCCATTTGCCCTCAGATTACTAACTTCAGAGAGAAGGCAACACCATCAGCCATCACCCCCAGGCTATTTTTGATTCTCTAGCCCTCTTATTTTTCTACATGGGGTCTTTACTACCCCTAGCAGGTTCACGGTGGGGGGGCAAAATGCAAATAACTCCCCAGATCTAGGCCCCATAAGACTGTGGGGGCCTTTGAAACAGCAGGAGATTCTGCATAGTCAGTTGTGGCAGCCCTAACAGCCAGATAGACTCAGTCTTTAAGGTCAGAAGGGACCATCATGATCATCCAGTCTGACCTCCTGCACAAGCTCACCCACCCACTCCTGTAATAGACCCATAACCTCTGGCTGAGTTACTGAAGTCCTCAAATAATGATTTAAAGACTTCAAGTTACAGAGAATCTTCCATTTACACTAGTTTAAATCTGCAAGTGACCCCTGCCCCATGCTGCAGACGAAGGCAAACAACCTCAAGTCTTTGCCAATCTGACCTGGGGAAAATTCCTTCCTGACCCCAGATATGGTGCATTTAGTTAAACGCAGATCATGTGGGCAAGCCCCACTAATTAGATACCTGAGAAAGAATTCTCTGGAGTAAGTCAGAGCCCACCCCATCTAGTATCCCCTCAGCCATTGGAGATATTGCTGCTAGCAGTCACAGATCAGCTATATGGCACTGAAGGCAGTCTCATCATACCATCCCTTCCATAAACTTATGAAGCTCAGTCTTGAAGTCAGTTTTTTTGCCCCCTTGGCTGTTGATGTAGGAGGCTACATGGGTAAGATTTCCACCTGCTCTCAGGAAAAGAAGAGGGGAGTCCAACATTATTCTCCCTGCCTCACATTTTACAAAAAGTAACACTCTAGGGTGGTCAGCACTTGAAGTACAAAGCACTTTTATTTCCAAGGCTCCCACACATATTAAACAGCAGTTACCAGCAGATGTAAGAACAACTAAAAGCATTTTCTGCTTTAGAATAGAACTGAATTGATAGCCTGGGATTTGATGGAAACATTTTCATATTGAAACAGAAAGGCCTCAATACACACTTTTAGCAAAGTGTTAACAAAATATTTAGACCAGTTGCCTAGCAGCTTGGTGGGTATTTGCCACTGCAGATCTCACATAGCTCTCTGGTTTTCTGACTGTCGTGCATCATCACTGTAAAATCCTAGAGTTCTTTTCATTGCTGTTCTAAGCAGAGGCAGGAGGATCTGGGAGGTATGGTGGTCTTGAAATACTGGGACTACAGATCTGCTCAGAGATTGCATTTGCTGCATCAGATTTGTGCCCCCTGCATCCCCAAGTGGAATTCACCCCTAGGGAAAGACAGGCTGCATTTCCACTCCCCCGTGGGTTGTGCCTGGAGAGGGCAGCTTTATTTTACATTAGGACTCAATAGGAGCAGGTACAGGCAGGTTGCACTATTTGTGGCTGCCTGGTTAAGCAGGTTTCCCTCTTGGAGGAGGGAAGAAAAGGTGGCAACCTCTTTCTGCTGCAGCCTCTTTCCCCGCAGCTCCCTTGAGCCACAATGCAACCCCTCAAGCACAGTGTCCTGTTCACTCTGATTTATGCTGGAATAAAGCAGGAATGAATCAGCCTCCATATTACCTGAACCAGCAACATGGGTGGTAGTTTGGGTGGCAGTGTCACTAGGCAAGAGGTGTAGCTTTAAGAGCATAGCAGAAAAAAATTGCATAATGAACCTTCCTTAGTAGTCACATGAGATGTGACTGGTTGAGCAGCATACTCTTTATCCATAGTACAGATGCAGAATGGACAGCAGCAGTGCAAGTTTCCTACCTGCCCTGTCGGCAGCATGCCTCTTGAGCAACTCTGGTGTTCGTGATCCTGGAAGCTTCGCCTCTGTCCTTTTGTTACAGCTGGTTTCCCAGTGATACTCAAGTACAGAAAACAAAGTCTTGTCTCAATGTTCAGAAGCAGGTTAAGGTTCTACAAGTTACCTATTGCCATTCAGAGATGAGAACAAAGGTTACAAGGGAAGTGAGTAAACAACTACCTCTTTCACCATGGGCTTCAGAAAACACCCCACCCCGCTGCAACCCCATCTCCTCAGGCTAGTCACATGCCCTGTAGGAAAAGTGCTAAAAAAAGACAAAGATTTCTGCTATAATACACTCCCAAAAGGTCCAGTCATTCCACTGATCTGATTTGGCTTGGACAGTACTAGTCTTTCCAGCCTTGTACTCGGCTACATTGTTCCAGAAGCATCTTCAGCGAAGGCACAGAATTCCAGAGAACAACCTGCTAGGGCGGAGGTGTTGGGAGCTTGTTCCTTGGAATTGGATGAAGGTTATTTTGACCTTGACACACTAGATGATTTAGTGCCAAGGAGATTTATGTGCCTCCTCTAGCATACATTCAGCATCCCAGGTATCATACAAGAAGTTGTTGAAATGGAACTTTAATATGTACATAAAGCTTGATGCAGAACTGCCAACTCCACAGGTTCAAAAGTCATGAGAGACTTTTTAAAAAATATTATATTTTTTGCTCTGCCTTTTGGTTTTTGAATGCCCCCTGCCCATCAGGGGTGTGTGCGCACGCACGCTGCCAACTCTCCAGAATGTATTGGGTATGGCAATTTTGGCCTCCACTTCAGGAGCTCACTCCTGTCTGTGCCGGTCCTCTGCCCAACAGTTAATTCTGTCCCTCATCTCCAAATCAATCCTGCCCCCCAATCCCCACATCAGTTCTGCCGCTCAGTCCCACACCCAGCCCCCAAGTGATTCAGCTCCATCAGCCCCCAATGGGTGCTGCCCCCCAAATCCCCAACCATCCCCTGGATCAATTCTGCCCCTCATATCAATTCAACACCCACCACCACCACGAAGCCTCACTTCTGCTCCTCCTGGGGGTCTCTAAATCCCCCTTTGAGGACTTGGGGGAAGGGTGGCTGTAGCAGTGTCCCTTCTTCCCTTCAGGCTGGGGGAGCAGCTGTAGTGGTTCTTCCCACATATCCCTGCCCCTTCCCAGGCTGGGTGCTTCAGGGGGAGATGGGGAGGAGCAGAGGCTTGGTCTGGCTGCTCACAGGATAGGAGAGGGGAACAGAGCCACTGAGCTGCTCCATTCTCTCCTGCCCTCCTGCGAGAGTGGTATCCAGTTTCCTCCCCCCACACAGTTACTGGGTTTTATTCATCGATTCACACAGCTAAGTCATAAAATGGATCCAGTTCCCAGAGCCAAACACCATTCCCCCCCCACCCCAGTGCCTCTTCCACCCATCCCTCATGCCAATACCTGTCTCACCAGGCTCCTGTGTCTCCAGTGCCTGCCAGATGTCTGCCTGGCATAGCTGCACCAGATCTGTGGGGGGACTTGCCTGTCAGGTTCTAGGCCATCATGTCTGCCCCGCACAGCATCAGGGTCTTAATGATCTTGTAGCAGTTGAACTGCCTTGCATCATGCGGAGTGCTGTGACAACTCCCTTTTCTGGGAGGTGACATCCACGCCATTGTTGATCAGATGCTCCATGACATCCACCTGCCCTGTCTGGGTCACCCCTGTGCAGAGGGGTGCTCATTAGCTTACCTTTCAGGTCTTCAGCAGCCCTGATTGGCTGCTTTTCCCGCCTGCCTCCTGGGGTAGAACAGCCAATCAGAGGGGGTTTCCCCCAGGCAAGGCTGAAATTCGCTAGAGAACTGGAGCTTCTCCTGCTATACCCAGTCAGGCTCCAGCACTGGCTGTAATCCCTCACTTACAAAAAGTCACAAGAGCTGGCAACACTGTAGTGTGTTGTGACACATGGCCAGAAAGGGTTAAGCAGCTTGCAGGCTAATTGACTCAGATTCAACCTTTAGGGCCATATCAGTAGAGAATGTTTGTGGTTGTGTGTGTTTAAATTGTAGCAAAGTGAAGACTCACCAGTGCAGTGCCTCCTGCTGGTCATCTGGGAATTAGCTCTTTTCCAGCATACAGAGAACCCTCTTCAAGCCAGTGACTTGCCTGCCACTAGCTCCATGTCCCTCCCGGACCCTGGTGCCCTTTGCCCTGGGGTTCTGCCCACCACAGTATCCCCACACTGTGTCTCCCCTCCCAGGAGAACCCCCAACCATCTAAACCCACCTTGCCTCAGTGGCTACTGACAGTCATCATCTAGCCCCCACTCACTGGGGCAGACTGTATAGGCCACTCATCATTGGCAAGGGGTTAGGACCTGCTGTTTTAGCCTATCCCCAGGGTACCCCTCTGCAGCCCCAGTACCTTTTAAGGCCTTTAACAAGGCCTGCAACCCAGAGGTTTACCAAGCTGAAACTCCCTAACTCTCTTTACCCGCCCCCAGCACTACTCCATCCATAGTAACCTTCTCTCCAGAGCTAGAGAGAGACTCCCACAGCCCTTTTATCAGGGTCAGCTGGGCCCTGATTGGGCTGGCCCCAGCTATGGCTGCTTTCCCAGTCAGCCTAGCTCTTTTCAGCTGCAGCCCTCTCCAAAGCTGCTTTTAACCCTTCTTCTCTAGGAGTGGGGCAGTTGCCCCACTACATACATATATATTGTTAGAGGTTAACAATGTAATCAGACAGTCCTGTCTATGCTGTATTCTATTAATTCAGAGATCAAGGAAATCTTAACATTTAAATGAACTATAAAGATAGAGATATCACTGATTCACCTCTCTTTGAAATGTATAGCAAATCATCTGCAAATGGTGGAAAACAGGCAATTGCCTTATGTTAATCCCTGTAGCTAATTACGGGTAATGTTTAGGAAATACTTCAAAGTCTCCATGATTGCCTATTGTTCACCTAAGGACTCCGAGCTATCAAAAGAAGGCTTGGTGCTGTATAAAGATGTCTTGGGTCCTGATCCTTTTTATCTCAGATTTGCTTGATGTAAGGGAAGTGTAAATCGTAAAACTGAGATCTCCAGTCCTATCTGGATTACCGTGAATATGAATATTGGACTATAACCTGTGAACTAATTCTGAAAGAACTCTTTGCAACTACAAAGCTCACCATCTCTGCTATGAATCTGATGTCAGAACTGTACTGATGTCTGTATGTATATTGATCTTTTAACCAATACTCTCTCTTTTTCTTTTTTAATAAATCTTAGTTTAGTTAATAATGACTGGCTGTAAGCGTGTATTTGGGTAAGATCTGGAATATTCATTAACCTGGGAGGTAATGTGTCCAATCCTTTGGGATTGGTAGAACTTTCTTATATGAGGAATAAGATTTTCAGCAATCCTCATCATATTTGACTTGGGTGTCTGGGTGGAGACCTAAGGATGATTGCTTTAAGGCAACTGTGTTGTTGGCTTCTGCGTAACCAGTAATGTATTATAGAAGCTGTTTTGTGCTGGTTTGGTAAATCTAAGTATTGGAATATCCACCAGCTTTGGGGATTGTCTGCCCTATTCTTTGCAGTTCACCCTAACTGAATAACTTCAGTGCGGCTCCCCTGGGATCCCAGTCACATGTGTGCACATGGATTGTTCTGGTAGCGGGGTTCTCGCACTGTTGTCTGTGGACATCCAGTGTCGTGCCAAGCCCTGCCTGGTGCTCCACAGTGTGAAACATGTTGAGAAACCATGGGTAGGGCACTGGGTTATTGGGAGTCTGAGTCCATAAGAGACTCCTTCTCTTACAAAGCAGTCCACGGAGTGAATAGCTGGAAAGCCATTGCACTCATTCTGTGATGACAGCTCTTGTTAACAGGAATTACCTGGAGGGCACAAGAGAAGAGTATGTTTCAATGAATCCCATCAATCAACGACTTCAGGTTTTCAAAGTGTTTATAATCTTACAAGAATCAACAGCACAACTATCTCTGCCTGCTCCTTATTCTCACTGCTAGTCTCAATCTTTTAACACTATGGCCAGTGGGTTCAAACTCAGGCATCTATATCCATATTTAAAATACCTAAATAAAAATAGCCTTGTTTTCAGAGGTATTTTTCATTCATGAAATCTGTCAGTTAGACAGTTCTTAATCTATTTAACATGTATTTTATTGATATGGTATAATGTTAAATTTTTTTACATCGGAATGTCATACACCACTAAGTCAAACACCTTATAAAAATCTAGTATATTAAAATCTATCCCGTTACCCTTATCAGCCAAACTTGTAGCCCCAAGAAAGAAAGAAAACACGTTTGACAAAACCAACTTTATATAAAAACATGTTGACTGACATTATATCCCCTCCTTTAATTCTTTATGAATTGTAGCTCATATCAGCTTTTCTATTTTTTTGCATAGGATTGATGTCAGGGTAACTGCCCTATTTTTTACCCAGGTCATCTTACTTACCTTTTTTGAATACTGGCATGACATTAGCACTCTTCCAGTTTTCCAGAATTTCCCCAGTATTCCAAGATTTATTAAAAATTAACATCAATTAGCCAGAGGTCTCCTCAGTCAACTCTTTTAGGACTTGAGTACAAAGTATCTGGGCCTGCTGATTTAAAAATGTTTATCCCTAGATGATGTTGTTTAACATCTTGGTAACTAAGGGACTAGAAAATACTTCTTTATCCTCATATGATACAAGTACCTCATCTTGCTTTTTTCAAAACATTTATTGAACACTTTTGCTTTTTCTGTTTCATTAACAATTTTAGCATCTTCATCTCTAGTAATGGGTGTATATCATTACAAGCATATCTAGCAATTGCTCACCCTATCTTGTATACCTGCAGCTTCCATTGACTTCAATGGGTGCTCAGCACTTGAAAATCCAGTCTATTATTTAGGCATGTAACCTGGGATTTAGGACCCTATCTTTAGCAACCCAAATTTGAAAAATATGTCCTGGAAGATTTTGTTTATCTACTGTACAGGTACAGCAGGGATAGCAGGTGTTAGATGCCACCGGTGTGGTGCTCTGCCCTGTTCAATGTTGATAACAGTCGGCTGTGTGTGTGTGTTCCCTCTGTGTGCTGCCCCAGCTCTGCAGATCACTGGAACAGCAGACCCGAGAGAATCCCCAATGACCACATCTATACAAAATAAAATATATATAAAATTATATATATATATAAAATTTGTTAGTCTCTAAGGTGCCACGGGTACTCCTTTTCTTTTTTCCCAATGACCACAGACTCTGATAAGGTATGAAGGCATCCGGCCAGGTTTATTGTCCAATGAAGCACAGTAACAGTTTCCAGTAGACTCTACAGGACATACTACAAATATGTGCCCCCTGACAATGGACACAGCTCAGTAAGTGGCAGGACACTCCAGTGCCCCCTGGGCTGGAAAGACACCCCACCCCAGGAATGCATTCTTATACACAGGTACAAACAAGTTACAAATCATTCCTGATGTACTGAGGTACAACCCCTCTACGCAGTAAGGTGCTGCCTCTCACCTTGTACATGTTGGTTAGAACAAAACAACTCTATCCACCATATTACCTTTTTGCCCCTGTCTTTAGGATGGGGCAGCCTGTTCCTTGTTATCTGTGTAGAATGTGGAAGTATCGGAGTGTTCTGGTACCATCCCAGCATATGTTTGTCTCTCTAGTGTCCAGTACCTTTTAGCTATGTATATTTTTGCAACATCAGCCCTTTCTTTGCCAGCTTCTGTGAGCAGGGCCTGCCTCTGGCTTACAGCTTAACTTTGGTTTATGTTAGCAAAGTCTTAACCATTACTTTAGCTCAGGCCTTAGGCCTCATACTGGGCCTCTGATACAAAGGTTTATGTTTCAGGGCCTCATCTTACTACAGCAGGAGCACAAGCTTTTCCTCACTGTTCTATTAATATGGCTTAATCCTGACCTAGAGGGCCCATCTCTAGGGTCAGAGTTTACTTCACTCCCCATTCCCACTCACTTCTTGACCTTTCTGTTTACAACTACCACAAAACTGCTGTCAGCTTTAGTCACTGTTGACATGGAATGGATTTGAACCAGTAACCTAGAAATGAAATGTGCACAGTTCAGTAGGGAATCACATTTCAGTGATTAAAAGAGGTAGTAAGATAAACTGACTGGTTTTCTGTGTTTGATTTATACATTATGAGCTCCAGAATAGCCATTTTTCTATTGATTAGTGTGACGGGGCATCAGCCCCACACTGGCCCTGATAGGGTTAAAACCCAGCCTGGAGGGCTGCAAGAAAACAGCCAATTAGGACAGTGGCTGCAGCCAATTAGGGCGGCGGCTGGACCAGCCAATCAGGGCCCAGGCAGCCCATATAAAAGGAAGCTGAAGGCCAGAGAAAGTCAGTCTGCTGTAGGAAGTCCAAACAAGGGGATTGGTTTCCTAGAGGGTGGTAGAACTAGCACTGTGAACAGGGCTGCTGGGACTTGCCTGCCCAAGGCCCTGGGAAGAGGGTGAAGGAGCCAGAAGCATGAGCTGAAGGTGCTGGGGCTGAGGGGTAGTGCCTAGAGGATTGGGACAGACTGGTGGAGAAAGAAAGGAGGGACAATGGGAAGCTGTTTACAAGGTCCCTGGGCTGGGACCCAGAGTAGTGGGCAGGCCTGGGTTCCTCTATACCCCCACTTGCCGCCACAGGAGCGGCCAGGCTATGGACTCCCAAGCCGCTGCGAGGAGCAGCTAGACTCTTGTGGAAGGAGTCCCCTGGAAAGGGGGAACCTGGATTGTGACAAGGCCAGAGGGCTGTGCCAGGAAGCAGAGGCAGTGGGTCTGCAGGTGGAGACAAGGATGGGAGAGCCACCACCACTGGAGGGCACACTGGCTGACCAGAGCTAATTCCCAAAACACCCAGCAGGAGGTGCCAGTGTGGTGACAATTAGCCTGTCTCTGTGCCCATAGGTGCTGACTTATTTTTTCCCTGGTGGTGCTCCATCCCGAGGCCTGGCCTCCACTCTACCCCTTCCCCTGAGGCCCTGCCCTTGTTCTGCCTCTTCCTGCCCCCGCTCCAATTCCTCCCCCAAAACCCTCACCTGTCCTCTGCTCTCAGTCCTCCTAAAAGTGACTCTGCCAATCAGCTGTTTGGCAGCTGGGGGAGGCGCCAAACAGGTGTGGGTGTTGAGTACCCACTAGCTTCCCCCCTCCCCTTGGGTGCTTGAGCTCTGGAGTACCCAAGGAGTCAGTGCTTATGCCTGTGCCTCTACTGTTTAAACTCAAAGATGACATCAGAGTTGAGAGACAGATTAAGATCTATATCCTAGAGAAAATTCCTTGGTGCATTTTGCATGATTTAAAAAAATGTTAGTCTAGACTGTATCCTTATGCCTCATAGTAGCATCTCTATTACCTTCTCTGCAATAGAAATTAATCCTTCTGAGAGTCATTTGGTCCTGGTAGTTTGTGTCTTTTGAAACAGCTTGTGGCCATGCGCAAAAGTGCTCTGAATAGCGCTCCTGCATACCAAATTCTGCTTGGATTCTGCTTTGCTAAATAAACATATCTTTGGAAAACTACTGTACTAGCACATAATTAGGTGCAGTTACATAAATGTTTCTTCTAAAAAGACATGATTTTACCACTAGGTGGCACGTTTTTATAAAACAAACATCATGGTATGTCTCTAGAGATTTGTTTAAAAAAACCTCCAGAAAATAATAAAGATACTGATGCTCAAAAAGAAGTTAAGCTGGTAAAAATTACAATTTATATTTTTCTCATGTAACATTAATAGCAACTGTTCTGGGTTGGGCTAAACACTGTTATGGGTCAGGTGTAGCTGCCACCTTCCATTCAGAATAAAAGTGAAGATTCTGTAGTAATCAGTGCCATTGTTTCAGTATCTAACACCCAAAACAACAGGCACATGGAAGTGGTAGCCCAAGAGTTTTAAAATTCAGGGGCTGGGACTTTGGTTGGTGAAACTGTTTTGTGTATGAGAGAGAGAGAGAGACAGAACAAGGTGGAGGAAGGCAGATGGGAAGAGACCGGGGACAGCCTGAACAAGCATGTTGTCTAACTCTGCTTGGTAGAATTTATTTAAAATAAATAATTTTGATGGATAATATTGATACTTACTTATTTTCCCCTCCATACACACACACCTTTTTTGGTCAACTTAAATGTTCAGTTGCAGGATATTGTGGAGTGGGGAAATCAGAAATTATTTAATTGCAGTAGATGCTGAGATTCAAAAAGTTAAAACTACCTAAATGGCACCCCTGCTACAGCTCCACCGATGGCAACTGTATGACATGTTTTGTACACATTAAAAGGAGGGACTCTAAGTTTTCAAGCAGCATTTCTTTTATTCTGCCTCTCTGTAAATTTCCATTATTGATGGAAATATTTTTCTGGGGCTTTGAATGTGTACATAAAATACATGTTTATCAACATTTACTGACAAATCTAATCCTTCCAAGCCTACGTATGACCCTGCAAGAAGTTTGACAGAGAGAGAGTTTTCTGGGTTTGGTGCTGGCAAAAGAGGCTTGGGGTTATAATTAAGGCTATGATATCATCATTGATATTTTTAGTAAAAGTCAGGGACAGGTCACGGGCAAAAAACCAAAAAATCATGCAAGCCATGACCTGTCCCTGACTTTTACTAAAAACATCCCTGACAAAGTGAGGGGAGAGGAGGGTCCAGCACCGTGCCTGCCCCACAGTGGCTGGGAGGGGTCCCCCTGCGGGACTGGAGCTGGGGCGGTTCCTCCCCACCCCACTGCCCTGAAGGGCTGTGAGGGGTGGGGAGTGTTCCCTGATGCCCGCAGCAGCAAGGGATCTACAGGGGGGACCTGCTAGCAGCAGAGACTGGGGAACTGCAGGGGTCCCTGCCCCCAGCTGCTGAGCAGCTGTGGCATCTGGGAGCTGAAGGGGGCCCCCCACAGCTGCTGAGCAGCTCTGGGATCCCTCTACCAGCGCTGCTGGCAACTGGGAGCTGCAGTGGGGCCCCAGCTGGTTGTGGCAGCTGAGCCGCTGCAGGGGAGACCCCTGCCAGCGGCAGCCTGGTAGATCAGGGGTCTCCGCTGGCTGTGGCATCTGGTCAGTCAGTGGGGGCCGGGCTGCTGCAGTGGCTGGTCAGCTGCAGGGCGCCCAATATCACAGAGCTCACTGGAAGTCACAGATTCCATGACTTCTGCGACCTCTGACATACTCTTAGCCTTCTTTATAATCAAAGAAACTATCCCCTATTTTTTGTTTGTTCTGCGTTTAAAAAAGCAGGACTTTGTACGTTACTTGTAAGTAAACAGGATTTCATCAGATAAAATGCCAGACTCCATCAGTTTCCACTCCCAACTAAAGCATCCTCAGAGCCCCGAACTTTGACTAGCCACTCTGGTCAAAAAGGGGTAACAAATATTTTAAAAAATGAAATGTGTTATACATTAAGTTACAAGACTACATTATATTAGGACTTAATTCTGTAACACTTATGTTAGTAGTCTTTACCAGTGAGAGTAGTTCCATTGATTTCAGTGGAATTGTTTATGTAAAGACTATTAGCAAAAGTAAGAGTTTACTGGACTGTTCTTATTCTACATTGTAACCATAATTTTTAAGATGTATTCCTCAGCTTACTCTTGTAGAAAAAATGCTCTCTGGGCCAAATTTTGCTTTTGTTACACAGACAATATGTCCTTTGACTTTATTGACATCAATTGGATTTGTGCCCATGTGAAGACTCTATGATTTGACATAAAGGTTACTCTGTTAGAACATCCCTGATATTAGAGAGCTTGCTGCATTATCAGAAGTTTATAAATATACTAAAGAGTACTTTTAATGAAAGGTCACTTAAGGATATGCCTCAGTATTGTGGTTGATTTATGAGTATGTAGGAGTTTTTTTTATTGTAGTGCAGTTATATGGAGAGCTATGTAGATATGATTCCACTTTAATTTCACTCAAACATTTTTAATTATGGGGTGAATTGTATGACCATGTGAAGGTGCAGGCAGAAGGTACAATAGCTTCTGCTGATGTAGCTCTGCCAATGCACCTCAGTCCTGGCCAGTAATACCCCTATTACTACAGTCCTGGGCAGATACCTTTCTCTCTTTAGTTGAGACTACAAATTGCACTAGATTGGATGGGATTTTTGTAAGTGGGCAAATGCCCAAGAAAGCTAACCCTCCCCAAATTCACTGGACAGTTCTATCCTTTAATAGATCTGCCTTTCATCCTGCAAGTTTGGATAGTTAGAGTCCTGGATTTATTTCAGGCCTTATGAGGCCTGATGACATTGTACAACAGTACGGGAGTGTGGTGTCATCCTGCACTGATACATTCTGAGGTGAAACAAATTTATGAGATAGCATCAGGATTTGATTATTTTCCCTGCAGGATAAAGTTAAGTAGAAATAGGTGGGAAGCTTAGTTCAATAATTTGATCTCTGACTAAAATCAAATTTAACTCACAGGTGAAAAAGTAAAGTAATAGGTTAACCTATTTTAACATTTAATCCTTTTGGCTCCCTAAACTTGCATTTTCTCTTCCATCGCCCATAGATAAAAACACTATAATTTAAAAGACAGTTGCTTGTAGATTCAAATATACTTGGATACTGTGAGGTATCCACCCCACACAGAACTGGAAGGGATTAAGGTGGCCAGGTAGGTCTATTAACTGCCGAAACTGTACTGGACAAGAAGCCAGGGAGGGCTGGGACCTAACTGCTGACCATACTCAGCTGAAGAGGAAGCAGCAGGACTAAAAAGCCAGGGAGCTGGCAACAGAAAGGGGCTGCAGTCACTCCCTCGGAAGAGGGTTTGGAACTGGTACACCGAGAGGGGAACCAGGAGTTGTAGGAAGCAGTCCAGGAAAGGAGCAGTGAGGACTGGGAGAATAAAGCCCAGAACTGTTGAGGATCCCTGGACTGGAACCCAGAGTAGTGGGTAGGTCTGGGTTCCCCTACTGGCCACTAGGGAAGTGGCACCATCAGGGCAGCACTGGAGAAGACCACCTGGGAATGTTTGTGCAGAATGACTCTGGGTAAACCCCCAAGAAAGGAAACCATATAGTGGCCTGGCTGGAGGTTCAAGTCACAAAGAGGAGTCTGTGGTTCCTGGAGCGAGAGGGTTCACAGGGCGAGACGACAGGAGAGATGCCACCCAGGGAGGGTGGGGGTGCAGCACCTGGCAGAGTTAATCCCCAGAAGAGCCAGGAGGCGGTGCTAGTTGCGGTGAGTGAACCCTGTGACAACAGGTGAAAAATGTGGGCACACAGTCATCCCTGATACAAAGGGAGATGGAGAGACTGTGATGGACTGTGAATAAACTGAATAAGGCAGTCACTCCTGATACAAGGGGGGTGCAAAAGGCCACAACAGAGAAAGAAAGAAAAGAGACAATGGAGCTGCAGTGTTGGGAAGCCTTTAGGCAAAGGGCTCTTATACCCTCCTAGGCTGGACTCCAGAGTCGTTGCCCACACAGAAGGGGGGATGACAAACAACATGGATGGATCCAGGCTCTGCTGAGGCAGGTGCTGGAGAACCAGCAGACACAGTGGGAGGCCCAGATGTACCTGCAAAACTATTTGGCACAACTGGCTGAGCAGCAGCTGTATTTATATAACTTCCTGTGGGAAGAGGCTGCAGAGGTTAGTAGAGGCTGCAGAGAGTGAAACTGTAAAGGAGGTAGCTGGGTTAGGAGGCCCGAGGCCCAGCCCAAGGAGTGTTATGCCCGTGGGTGGAGGGGACACCTGGAAAGACTATGCTCCTACCTGTACAGAATCCTGCAGAAAAGAAGCAGGAGTCGTCATAAGGGGTGCTGGGAAAGGTTGCAGTCACTCCCTAGGAAAAGGGAGGGGTTTGGGGGGCTGCAGAGATGAACTGCCTAATGTTACTCCCTGGAAGGAGGGAGGGAAGAGATTGGCAAATCCAGAGGAGTGGGGAGGGCTAGGAGGTATGGAAACAGCTCACAGAAATGCAGAAAGGTGCAGAGAACAGACTTTGGCTGTTGTATAGAGTGTCCCTGAGGTGGAACCCAGAGTAGAAAGTGGACCCAGTGAAGTGGAAGACTGCTTGAGACTGCTGGAGATCAGGAACCTGGATTACCTCTCCCCAACCCCTCACCCAGTGACCTGGATGGAGGAATAGATCACCAAGAGGCTGCAACAATTCCTAGCATGAGAGGGACTGCAGACAAAAAGGTGGAGGGATGGAATGCAGCCGTGGGAAGGAGCGTTGACCTGGTGAGTTAATCCCCAGAATGGCCAGGAGGAGTTGCCATACCTATGGTGAGTAGAGCATCCCTCATCACAGACATCAACGGCATTTTGGATTTGTGGTCATCCGGGGCTCTGGCCTTCTTTTGAAGGTGAGACTATATTTGTCATGAATGATCTTGTACTGGCTTTAGATTGAGATAAAATTGGCCCTCTCACTGGCTTTTCATATGACTGTGGTGCCACTTCAACTACTAAGAGGCATTGGACCTGATTCCCTGCTTGCTTGCTACTTACATAGTCATTTATATCTTTGCAAAGGAGTGTAAAGTTGTGCCATGAGTGAACGGAGAGTTCTGCTCTGGTAGCATTTTACAGCTCCTGTAATTTGCAAAGGTGCAGGTAATTACGTGAGAAGCGAGTCAGTGGGAAAGTCAGGCCCATTTCCAGTGGCCAGTTTTTATTGCTCAGCCCCTCCTTTCTTAAATTCCTTCAGAACTCTTGGATGCATCAGGTTTTGGTGACGTTGCAATTTACATTATCAGTTTGTTTCAATACGCCCCTTTTGACACTTCAGTCTCTGTAGCAGGTGAAGACTAACAAAGTCATTTATCTTCTTTGCAATTTCGTTCCTTCCCTCTTTATGTATTCCCTTTACTCCTTGGTAGTTTAGCAGATCCATTGACTCTCTTGCAGACTTCCTGTTTCTGATATAAAGAATTTCTCATTTTGTTTCTTATTTCTGGCTATTTGCTTTTCAAATTCCCACTCTCCCCTCCAAGTTTTCATCTTGCATTTTAATTGCTGTAGTTTGTTCCTTTCTTCTGGAATCACTTGGGCTCGATTTCCACTTCTTGAAGGATACTCTTCACTTGAATAAAACATTTGTACTGGGCCATTTAACCATACTGGTTTTCTTCTTGCCTTTCTGTTTCCATTTTTGTTACGTGATCGGAATAATTAATGTGACACTAGTCTGGAGTGCTTACCTAGCCTCCATGCTCCTTATAAATGTTTTCATTTTGTAATTTTGTCTTTAGGTTCTTTTTAATTGTTTCTTTTTTAAAATTCCTCTTCCTAATGGCTCCACTCCTCACTAATGCTCCCAGTAGTGCAGTTACATCAGTGCAGCATCAGAGAGTATACATTGTGACTGTTACCGTTTACTTCCTCCTTGGAGCAGCCAGGAGACCAGAAGGCAGATTGTGATTTGGAGAGTTATAATCTTCCTCCCAGTCTGCCCCAGGGATATCCCAACAAACTACTCTTCATTAAGGGTTGTATCACAAGCTGATGATTAGCTCAAAAGTACTAATAATGTAAATTTACATTGTGTGGCTTCCTGATGCTTTTGTGTTGCCAAATGATAAAAATGCCCTGTAACATGTTCTCTGTTTATGACATTAATTTTGAGAAGTGGCGACTAAGATGGGATATGATAGAGGTCTATAAAATCATGACTGCTATGGAGAAAGTAAATAAGGAAGTATTAGTTACTCCTTCTCATAACACAAGAACTAGGGGGCACCAAATTAAATTAATAGGCAGCAGGTTTAAAACACACAAAAGGAAGTATTTTTTCACACAATGCACAGTCAACCTGTGGAACTCCTTGCCAGAGGATGTTGTGAAGGCCAGACTATAACAGGGTTCAAAAAAGAACTAGATAAGTTCATGGAGCATAGGTCCATCAATTGTTGTTAACCAGAATGGGCAGGGGATGGTGTCCCTAGTATCTGTTTGCCAGAAGCTGGGAATGGGTGATCGGGATGGATCACTTGATGATTAACTGTTCTATTCATTCCCTCTGGGGCACTTGGCATTGTCCACTGTCAGAAGACCGGATACTGGGCTAGATGGACCTCTGGTCTGACCCACTATGGCTGTTCTTAATCTAAGGTCTTTAATGTCTGTCTTTTCTTCCATCACACCAAGCCCTCAGTTGGAACATCTCCTGGAGACAATGCTTGATTGTCTGCAAGTGAAAGTTATTATATTAAAAACAAATGACAATCAGTCAAAACTATGGGCCAGATTTTGCAGTGTTCTCAGTACCTCACTGGGTTGGGCCTTAACTTATTAGAAAAAAAATGCAGTCTCTAGTTACAGTTTTGTGCATCTATGTTCCTGTATCTGAGAGATATATTTGCCAGAACTATTATTCACATACATTGACATGGCACTTTACAACATATAAAATGGTCTAAAGAGAAAACAAAAGAACAAAATCCCTTCCCCAATGAGTTTACAGTCCAGAGCTTCAAATGGGTACAGTATAACTAACAAAGTGGCATATAGCATCAGCAGTGTGCAACCAAAGCAGAGAATAGATTTGTGTTGAGTCATCTTTCCTTAACATTCTATTTGCTGCTTTCAATTCCAGCGTAAACCCTGCCACTGCTTCCTATAGCAAGAATTAAGAATCATAAGATTCATATCATATCATATCATATGATATCATAAGAATTAGTGAGCAAATAATTAGGACTAATTTAGTCTCATTCTTAGATGAATGCAAAACAGAAGAAATAATTGTAATATTCTTTTTTAAAATATCTGAACACAAACAAAGGCACCTGCAGGAATAATGGAAACTCAAATTTTAATCTTTCATTCTTTCAGTTATTTTAAATGTGGTAAGCCAAGCTGTCTGCTTTCTAATTTAAACCATATGTGCACAGTGACTCAGATGATAGGAAGTGTCAAAATCCAAGTAGACAAGTCAGGTATGTCTCCTAGCTTTCATGATAACCAGGTCTCTGACCACATCCAAGACCTTTATCTCCAGTTTGGGGATGCATCTCAAAGTAGTGAACAATGCAGCATACTTGGACAGACCTCTGATGCCTCAGAACAAAGACTAGCTTAGCATTTCCCAAACTCTTGAAAGCTGATGCCACTTCAGGAAGAGAAAGCTAATCATGCCCCTTTTCAGTCCTGCCATGTATTGTTAATGGGTTCATATATACTTTTTTTTCCCCACTCACCCCGCTCCACTTGTCTTTTGTGCCCCTGTTTCCAGAGGTGCACACTCCATGTTTTGAAAACACTGGATCAGACGGACTCATCCTTGTCTTTTCAATAAACCAGCCAAATGTAAGCTGGGCAATGGTCCCGCTACTGTGGGGAACATTCCTGACTTCTGCACTACCCCGGTGAAGCAGGCTAGCGAAAGGATCTGAGTCCTCGCTCCCACTTCCTTTACCCAGAGGCCTTCCTGCCCTTGAGGACTCCCCTTCTACTCTCCAGTCTAGCAGAGTCCTCATAATCCCGACAAGGCTGGGCTCAGGATTCCTGGGGGGCTCAACCCCCCCCCCAACCCTGCTGTGGTCACCTAGGACAGGAGCTAGGGTGTCCCCACTCCAGGGTACTCTCTCTGCACTGGGCACTTCCCTGACTCACTGATCATTTCATACAATTTAAAGCAAATACAAGTTGTTTAATTAACAATTAATTTAAAAAAAGAATAAGGAAAGGTTTAAAGGGAAACACATCACCCTGCTCTGTGGCAGGGAACATTACAAACAGTGTCTCTGGATGTCAAGGCACTTCATAGTCTGTTCCTTGTAGGTCCCAAGTCTCCTCCTCAGTCCCTGGCTGTGCTGCAGGGATGCTGCAGGTTGGACACTTGCAATGGTGGTGGCCACACACCTCCAGGCTTTGGGTTGTGGGACCCTTCTTCCCAGCGTCAGCCCCCCATCGGGTTAAGATCTCCCTCCCGGTCTGGCCTGCAAGGACCCTTGGATGGGGGTGTCTTTCTGCGCTGGGCCTTTGCCCAAGGTCCCGCCTTCGCTGGCCCCAATTGCGCACCACACCTGGCTGTGTGGCTGCAGCTCTGCTCCCAGCACAGGATCTGCTCTCCCTGGGCTGCTTCTGTGACTGCTCCCAACTCTGACCTGCATCCTGGGCTGCTTTTCTGGTCCCTATGGATCTGGCATGGCTCTGCTCCCCAGCTCAGCTTGGGCCCCTGCTTTCTCCTTAGCTCAGCCCCACTCTGTCTGACCCAGGCAATTCCAGCTCACTTGGAGGATGGGACCCCCCTGGCCTCCTGACTTCCTGATTAGCCTGCCCACCCTGTCATGCAGGCTGACCTGGAGCATTGGCCTCTCCCCATTGTTCCTGGGGACTGTCAGTCTCAGGGTCCTGATTTCCCATTGTCACTTCCCCTTTTAGTACTGGGAGCTAGCCAACCACAACACCCTCACTGAATGTTAGTAAGGGGGCAACAGTCCCCTTACACAAGCAAATTCATCCTCAGAAGCTTTTGATCTGGGGGGAGTGTTACAGAAGATTCTAGTAGGGAAACCACCCAACCAAAACACTGAGCTTTGCTAAACTAGAAAAACACTTCAACCAGCAGCTGATTGAAACTTAGTGATCTAGTCCCAAAGAAATCCATGTCCCTGTGATGATTCTTGGGGCACCCATGATTGAGAGTCACCTTGTTACCCACTGCCTCTAGCAGGAGGGCATCTTGCTTGTGCCAGCCTGGGTGGCAGTTCTCTGACACCACCAGCCTTCAGCCACTCAAGCACTCTCCTCTGGGCTATAGCAGCCCTGTCTCTACCATGCAGGTTCACCCCTGTCCCCAAGTCCCTTTGAATTCTTCCCCTGTGATAGCCAGCTCCTGATAGTGGCTGCTCTCAGAAATCCCAGATCCTCTTCCCTTAAAAGATGCAATGTACCTTAGTTTACCTTAAACCACTGCTCTCTTAAACCACATAGCACTTGTTAGCAGTACCACTTATAATAAAACAAAAGATAACTCGAGACAAATGGTTACAATACAAAATAAAAATCACAGAACATGACGCTGGGTCATACTTATCAATAGTTTCCGTTCCTAACTAATAAAGTAATGCCCCAGTTCAGTCTCTTGCAGAGCGGGTTGGTTTCTCAGGAACCAGGATCAAAATGTTCATGAAAAAGCCCTTGCTCCACCAGGGGTTTCCTCACGAAAATGATACAAAGTGCCTCTCCCTCTGTTGTACTGAAAGCAACCTTTTGTTTCTATTCACACGCAAGGCAAACCTCTGCCTTGTTGTAAAGTTTCCTTTCTTACCTTTAGAGTGGTTTCAATTATTAGCAGTTGCTTTTGATGATTACCCATTCAAAAATCTTAGTAGTTTGCAAGGCTAAATAATTGAGCCTTTCCACCCAGCCCAGTTTGGGTGGTGATGCACTGCAACTCCCCCTTGCACGAATGGGCCATCACTGAGACACATTATCTCCATTTTTCAGAGTAGCAGCCGTGTTAGTCTGTATTCGCAAAAAGAAAAGGAGTACTTGTGGCACCTTAGAGACTAACAAATTTATTAGAGCATAAGCTTTCGTGAGCTACAGCTCACTTCATCGGATGCATTTATCTCCATGTGACTAATTTCTACTCCACAGCGATAAAGTGTACTTTCAGTATAAATGCATTATTCCTTAAGTATTACCCATACATGCTGTGATACTCTATACCTTAGGGAGCATCATGTAACCCCCATATTCATCATTTATATATAATTGTAATATTGTATATAAAGCAGGCCATGTGAGGAATCAGGGGAAAGGTTATAATCTGCTGAAATCACAGGTTTCAGAGTAGCAGCCGTGTTAGTCTGTATTCGCAAAAAGAAAAGGAGTACTTGTGGCACCTTAGAGACTAACAAATTTATTAGAGCATAAGTGAGCTGTAGCTCACGAAAGCTTATGCTCTAATAAATTTGTTAGTCTCTAAGGTGCCACAAGTACTCCTTTTCAATCTGCTGAAAGTCAGTTTTATATCTAATTATGGATATCATGAATGCATATGAAGTTATGAGAATGTGTTGTATGGTTGTCACTAAAATATGCTGTGGTCTGGGAAGAGCCCAGATACTAGGTCTCCAGAGACAATGCCAAGGAAAGTAACCAACACCCAGGCAAGTGTCAAACAGCCATTGTCCAGCAAGGGAGCTACAATTCAATGATTCACCTGCACCAGAGGAAATGCTTAACCTTGCCTGGGAACTCAGCAATGCCCACCAGACATGCCTGGACTTGTGTTCTCCAAGCACATGGGACTGAGGGTATAAAACAGAACACAGGCCAAGCATGGGGCTCCTTTCTCCTGCCCCCACCCATGCTGCAAGCAACAAAGACTCTGAGAAGACTGAAGACTCCAAAAGAGGAGACTGCCCAGGTTTAAGGGACAAATATATTATATTGTTATTGTTAAATATTATTATATTGCAGTATATTAAGGACTGCAATATCTAGAGGGGTGAGAAACTGCTTAATCTGGATGTTGCCCAGTCTAATAGAGTTTAGAGTGTGCTTATATTTTATTTTGGTAAGTAACTCTGACCTTTTGCCTAACACTTAGATTTTATGTGATTATATGTTTTATAGTCAAACAGTTAAACAAATTTTATTATCTCTACCAGTGATTTTGCCTGCAGTGTTTGGTAATCTGCTGGTGTATATCCACTTTCCATTGATAAAGTGATGAACCAATTAATAAATCTGCACTGCTTGTCTTGAGCAATGCAAGATGGCACAAGGCTGGGAGCTGGGGGATTTGGCTGGTGCCTTTCTCTGTGTGATTCATGAGTGGCTCTGGGAGCATTCATGCCATCTAGCTGGGTGGAGGGCTCCACACGCGGTTGTGCTGAGTGATAATAGCGCCTGGAGGGGTTCATTGCTTGTCACTCACAAGGCATTGAGAGAGACAGCCCAGGCTGGAGAGTTAAGGGGGCACAGCAGTCCCAGGCTGCACCTCGGGGATCCCATCACACATACATCTTGCAATGATTATGAATCTTGACAAATTAGAAGCCTTCTGTTGATACTCTGTATGGATAAATACCCTCCAAGACATATGCTTGGTGTAGTGAGTTTGTCAGGTCTGAGATGAGTGGTTTGCAAAGAACAGGAGACCTTTTGCCAAGAGGCCTCTGTGCTAAAAGAACAGACACCACTGCATCAGCTAGTTCATTACAAGTGGAACAGTTGAGTGTAGTACACTAGTTGATAGGCTCAGATGTCTACACACACACTCAGAGCCAAATCTTGCTTCAAAGAGTTCTTTTCTTCTTTGCAGATAAAATCAACCAAACCCGAACAGGGCTTCCTGTGACAGAACTACCCACATGTGAATGGGTTACAGCACACACAACATAGGGCTTGAATGCATTTGGACTGTGGATGAATTTGGAGAAGACGCTAGGTCAAAAGTTATCTTAGTAAGAAGGGAGAAACTTTTGAGAAACTAGCCAATATGCTCACCACAGCAACAACCAGAAGCAGATCATTGATTGTCAAAGGAGTGCAAAGATTTGGGCTCGTGCTGACTCGTTGCGACTCATGGTCACACAGATTGCCACAGTGGCAAGCCCATCTTCCCTTGACAGCCCACACAAGGGCCAATCACAACTGTAGCCCTTGCACTTGGGCACACCATGGGGGAAGTCATAGAATTTAAGGCCAGAAGGACCACCGGATCATCTAGTCTGACCTCCTGTGTACCACAGGCCATCCACACTCTAAATCCTACAACCGGAATATTATAGCCCACAGAAGACCAGACTGTTAAATACCACAGAGATATAATCGGAGGGACAAAGTTGCACCAAGGTCTGAAGCCCCTGCAATGGCAGGGAACTGATTAAGTGAGATATACCCAGATAATCTTGGTAAGTGAACTGCACTCCATGCAGCAGAGGAAGGCAAAAAAAACCTAGCTCACTGCTAGTATGACCTTAGGAAAAATCCTTCCTGACCCCACGTGGCAATCAGTTAGATTCTGAGCATATGAGCAGGAACCAGCCAGCTGAGCACACTTCTGCATTCCTCCAAAGAGGATAAGGATGGACAAGGAAATGTGGGGGAGGAACAGAGCCCCATATCCCCTCCACACTGGTCCATGGCACAGGCCAGCAGCACTGAGTAAGTTGGCATAGGCACAGTCTCTCCCTGAGCTCCAATGGGGCAGTGTGGTTCTTCACCATCTAGCCTGGGGAATAGCTAAATATCACAGCTTGGCCTCCTGTTAGCAACAACTTTCCTCTTACGTCAGTTCCAGGATAAACTCTACTTTTTGGTTAATTCTTCTTAACATATGCGCAACATGCCTCAGGTGGCATGTGGCCAGGATTCATCACTGAAAATCATTTGCTTCCCGGGCCTGGCTACTGATGAGGAGTATGATGTTAACGCCGATCTATACCCCCTTTGGTTAATTGTTAAAAGACTTATCCATAAAAACAATTAGCTGGATGCAGTGCAGAAGACACATGTCACAAACAGAAGATTTAGGTAACAGATGGAGACTGTGCAGATAAACTCTTAAAAACACGTAAAACATTACCTCTTTTAATGTAACAGTTCTTGGTAGTAAAAGAGAAGGATGGGGGGAAATAAAATGTGGTATGCAATAAGAGTAGAATATAATTTTTAAAGAGAATATTATTGTGGCTTTTATGCTGTTTCAATGACTAAAATACAGTGAGGTTTAGAGAAGTTAAAGAAATGGGCATTAATAATGGGAGATTTTGGGCCTGGTCCTGCAAGGTGCTGAGCACTCTCAGATCCCACTAAATTCATTGGGAGATGATGTTCAGAACTGGGCCATTAATTTGAATACATGCAGAGCAGTTTCACTTGAGAAAACCCCCCAAACAAACACGTATGTCTACAGTAGGAGAATGTTGGCCAGGAAACAGCATTACAGAAACAAATCCAGGGACTTAGTAGAGAGCATATTGCACAAGAGCATATAAGACAACAAATGCTGAAATGGGATATATAAACAGCTACTATACACAGAAGTAGTGAGGTCCTTACTAGTAAGGCCACAGCTGGGGTATGGCATGCAGTTTTGGCATCCATACAAAAATGAGCTAAAGATTTGGAAAACATTATTGCCTATAGATGACAATGAAGCTTTTTTGTCGTGTTCATAGTTTGTGCCATGAATAGTGGAGGTTGTTTAAAGCCATAGGTTCTTTCTGAAATGTATGAAGTTTTAATACAATTAATCATCTCTGTCTTCCTCCTTGCCAGATCATTGTGACCTAAGAATCAGACAGTCATTCTAAATCCCAGGCTGCCACCCAAAGATATTTACTCTTGGTAATGCAGCAGTGTAACATGACCCTAGCATTTAAAAATAGCCCAAGGGATTGGCCCACTTAAGGCATGGCTACACTTGCAGATGTAGAGCGCTTTGAGTTAAACCCGCCTTCGGAGAGTGCAGTAGGGAAAGCGCTGCAGTTTGTCTACACTGACAGCTGCAAGCGCACTTGCGTGGCCGCATTTGCAGCAGCATTGGGAGCGGTGCATTATGGGTGGCTATCCCACAGAGCACCTCTTCCCATTCTGGCACTGTGTCTTGTGAGAAGGGGGCGGAGGGTGCGGGGTATTCTGGGTCCTGTCCCAAGGCCCTATGATGCATCGGTTCGCATCCCAGCAATCCCTTTGCTTCTATTCACATTTGGTGCCATCTTTCAACGTTTTTTGTACTGCGTGCTCTGTTTTCCCTTTCGGTCTGTGGGAATGGAGCCCGAACTGCTGAGGAGCATGCTGATGAGTCTCGCCAGCACATTACGTTTATCAGTCAAGTTATTCCTTATGATCCAAAGTGACAGTGAGGGCTCCGATGATAATATCGACACGAGTAATGTATATGACACGAGTTGGCTTGTGGCATTCACAGACATGCTCACTACAGTGGAACACCGCTTTTGGGCTCGGGAAACAAGCACTGAGTGGAGGGATCACATTGTCATGCAAGTCTGGGATGACGAGCAGTGGCTGCAGAAATTTCAGATGAGAAAAGCCACTTTCATGGGACTGTGCGATGAGCTCACTCCCACCCTACAACGCAAGGATACGAGATTCAGAGCTGCCCTGTGGTAGAGAAGCGGGTGGCTTTTGCAATCTGGAAGCTGGCAACTCCAGATAGCTACCGATCGGTTGCTAACCAGTTTGGAGTGGGAAAGTCAACCAAGTACTGCTTTTCTTTTTGCGAATACAGACTAACACGGCTGCTACTCTGAAACCTGTCATTGGAATCACGTTGATGCAAATTTGCAGGGCCATTAATCGCATCCTGTTCAGAAGAACCGTGACTCTGGGTAACGTGCATGACATTGTGGAATGCTTTGCACAAATAGGTTTCCCTAACTGCAGAGGGGCAATAGATGGCACGCATATTCCAATTCTGGCACCAGACCACTTAGCCTCCGAGTACATTCATCGGAAGTGGTATTTTTCTATGGTTCTCCAGGCGCTTGTGGATCACCGTGGGTGTTTCATTGACATTAACGCAGGCTGGCCCGGAAAGGTGCATGACACATGCATCTTTCAGAACACTGGCCTGTTCAGGAAGCTGCAAGCTGGGACTTTTTTCCCAAACCAGAAGATCACCGTAGGAGAAGTCGAAATGCCCATTGTGGTCCTTGGAGATCCCGCTTACCCTTTAATGCCGTGGCTCATGAAACCCTACACAGTGAGCCTTGACAGCAGCAAGGAGCAGTTCAACAACAGGCTGACCCAGTGCAGAATGATTGTGGAATATGCTTTTGGCCATTTAAAGGGCCACTGGTGCTCTCTGTATGGGAAGCTGGACCTGGCCGACGACAGCATCTCTGCGGTTATATCCACATGCTGTACCCTCCAAAACATTTGTGAAGGGAAGGGTGAACAATTCACTCAGGCATGGGACTCGGAGGTTCAACACCTGGAGGCTGAATTTCAACAGCCAGAGAGCAGAGCTATTAGAGGGGCCCAGCCTAGTACTACAAGGATTAGAGATGCCTTGAGGGAGCAATTTGAGGCTGAAAGCCACCAGTAATGTCTGGTGCCCTGCACAGGAATGAAGTGCAGTGGTTCCAATGTTAGTAAGAATCTGTTTTTGCTACGCTGACTTGTAGTGCCTGTTTCTTTCCTGGGCTAAGGTACCTTTTACTTTTTGCAATAAAAAAGAATGTTTTCAAAGCCAAAAAATCCATTTATTGAAAAGAAACACAACTGCTTGGGAAACAGGGCAAGGGGATGGGGTGGGGAATGGTACAATCACAGATTTCCATATATCCTGTTCTCATACTCAGCCTTCCTGTCTCGAGTGCTGTGCAAGGAGTGCTGCACTTCAGGATGGCTATAGTGCATGGTGATGGGGGTTGAGTGCAGAGGGTAAGGGTCGTAGTTTTCAGGGCTGGGTGGTGAAGCTACAGGTGCTTGAGGCAGCTGGTGGCAGTAAGAACCTGGATGTTGGGGAAAGTGGGTTGGAGATGACATGGGGACACAAGGGAAAGAGTTTTGGGACAAGGGCTGCGTGGGGGGTGGTGCAGTAATGCTCCGCCTGCATGGCTACGAGTGCCTGGATAGAGTCCGCTGGGCGCTCCATTATGCTTATCAGCCGATCCGTGCTTTGCTGCCGGAGCACCGTGCTTTTGTGCCGGCGCTCCTCATTCTGCTGGCGGATCTTCTTTTCACCCTGTCCCGCCACTCTTGCACTTTTTGATTTTCTTTACTTGAATGCTGCATTACTTCATGCAACATGTCTTCCTTGCTTCTACGGGGCCTCTTTCTGATTCTTTGGAGTCTTTCGGCCGGTGATAACGCGGACAGCTGAGATCTCAAGCTTGCATCTGTAAAGGCAAAATGCAACATTTAACAGAGGCAGCATTGTTCACACCAGACAGAGCAATGATTCCCCCATACTTAAGGGCAAGCACAGTCTACACAATAGCATAATTTGCCCCTCCCAAAGCAAGCGCACATAACCCATGGGAGCCCCAAAATGGTGAGTAAGCACAGGATCAAGGGGGACTGATTGTTTCACGGCTGTACTGTCCTCTGAGTTTCTGTGCCTTGCTGAGAGCCAACAGCAGCAGGGGGCCCCTATACTGAACACTGTCCCCACATTTTCCACAGGAGTTTGTCCTGGAAGATATCTCACTGCTGAGGGTGACCTGGGAAGCAAGGGTAGGTCTTCTACTGCAATGCGGCTTCTGCCCTGGTCCATATGCAGCTTGCCTGTGTGCAGCAATGGTTCCCGCACCTCTCACGACACAGTGGCGCAGACATGTTAGCCTTACTGGGACAAGGACCACAGTGGCTCTCCCAAGAAACCTGCGCAAGCGCATTGCCCAAGTTCTGGATGAGACCTTTGAAGAGATCACTGAGGCCAATTACTGCGATGTGAGAGAGCACATCAACGCCCTATTCCGCGTCTAGGCATGTATGCAACCCTAACCCTCCTCGCCCCAAAAGCCCACACTGAATAACTTCCTTCACAAAACAAAAGCCGCTTACCGGGAACCTCCTCTGGTGTTTGTCCTTCCCCAAGCACCAGCCGCCGCGACTGGCTACCTTCCTCCTGGCTTGAGAACAGCTCCTGGCTGTATCCATCTAGGGATTCCGGGGTGTCTTCCTCCACCTCAGCACCCTCCCTCCCGCTTTGCTCCTCCTCCTGCCTAGTTGCACTGGGCTCTGAAGTGTCCATGGTGGTCCTCGGAGTGGAGGTGGGGTCGCCCCAAAGTATCATGTCCAGCTCTTTGTAGAAACAGCAGGTTGCATGGGCAGCACCGGAGCGGCTGTTTGCCTCACAGGCTTTGCGGTAGGCATTCCGCAGCTCCTTCACTTTAACCCTGCACTGCAGTGCGTCTGATCATGGCCCCTTTCCATCATGTCCCTTGATATCTGCCTGAAGGTATCATAATTCCTATGGCTGGAGCGCAGCTGGGACTGGAGAGCTTCCTGTCCCCATACACTAATGAGGTCCAGCACCTCGCCATTTCTCCATACTGGTGCTCGCCTGGCGTGTGGAGGCATGGTCACCTGGAAAGATTCGCTGAGAGCACTCCACGCCTGGCTGAGCAAACGGGAAGGGGATTTTCAAAATTCCCAGAGAATTTAAAGGGTGGGTCTGATGGTTGGTCACCTGAGGGCAGGGCAGTAGAGTTCAAAGTGATGACCCAAGTGGCTAGCATAGGCATTGGGGGACACTTCTGGAGGCTGATCAGAGTGCACTATAGGACCAGGGCATCCACACTGGTGCCGCAGCGCTCCAATGGGGGCGCACCAAATGTTATTCTACTCACCGAGCTGGAGTACCAGGAGCACTCTAGCCATGGAGTCAGAGCACTGTACGTGCCTTGCCAGTGTGGACGGGTAGTGAGCTAGTGCACCCGGGGCTCCTTTAATGCACACTAACTCGCAAGTGTAGCCAAGCTCTTAGTCTGTGAAACTTCTAGCTTAGCTTGTGCTTCTGTTTTGGATGATGCTATTTTAGAGCATGGTGCAGTTCATTTAATGACAATACAGATGTAAGTGTTAATAAAGATTTTATATTAAATCAAGAAGGCAAAACAAAATAAAATACAATAAGCGCTGTTTTGTACAGGGCCTAGCACAGGGTTATAGGCTTGCCTCTTAGGTGCTATACTAATACAAATAATAAATATGTTCCCTAGAGTAGAATTATTAAATAAAAGGGAGAAATATATATGTTGTAATACTCTTCAACACTGCATAAGCAGTAAGGTATAAGTCTCACATTTAAAAATACGGCAGTAGCTCACAAAACCAAACAATCGCTTACTGCACATATGCAGTGTGATGGGGTAGGAGGAGCAATAGACATATTAAATAATATGTTAGTGCACAGAGTCGCAGTCTGCTGGACAATGTACAGCCATAGAAAAGAGCCAATCCTACTGTGAAGAGCTTACAATCTTTGTATGAGTCCTTTGATGTCCACTCTGAAGGGGATTCTGTTGCCCTCAGTCTTAGTGGTACCCCCGAGAAGGAGCTCCTGGAAACTGGGTAGTGGTCTGGGTTAATACCCAGCCACTATCCATGCTGTATCTGCTCTGTGGATAATTCTCTGTTAGCTCAGGAACACCTTCTTAGCTGGGAACCTGTTTAGGGTTAGACCTTAAAGCCGTGCTGGGTTACCTCTGGGTAGGTAAAGAGATGGGTGTGGCTAGTCAGAACCAAGACAGAGCACTCTGGAAACATAGATACACTTCTTGGCTCATATATTTTTGGTTCTGGAGTTCACTGCATGTAAAGTGCCATGCAGACAATGCAGCCAAAGAGTTTTGCCAAATGTGTATCATGTTGGTTGAGCCACCAGAACCCTTGAAATAAACCTGGAACTGGCAGAGAATCATTTTGTTTGTATCTGTATCCAGTGAGCATTCGCTTGCCTCACTCTCGCAGCCCTATTGCACTCAGATATACTGTGCTTTCACAAAACCATATAGCTGACACAGCAGTGTATGCCATGAGTGGGAGAACTATCCAAATAAGATTTACATGCAAGATAATGCCTACTTTAAAAAAAGACAAAAGTGACATAAAAAAATCTAGTGAAGGACTGGCTAGTTAAGGGATTTGTTAATAGACTAGAGACCCTTTCACCTCTAGTTTATATCCAGGACAGGTCAGCAGTGACTCCAAAAGTTGCTGTCTGATGGTTTATGTGACATGAGTTGATTGGTCTCACATCCAGTTCCCAGGGTACTGGTGTCCATATCACAAAAAACTACCACTGCGACTGCTGTCACTTCACAGGCAGGATCATCCCTTGCCAACATGTGGACACTGGTGAGAGCTAGCTGGTGCACTAAGCATGCAGCACCACAGCCTAGTACTATGGGTACATCTACACTGCAATCAGAGGTTCTTTGGTAGGTATAGCCACACAAGCTTTAATCTATTTAGCCTGGCTACAAATATTTGCACCCAGGAGAGCTAGCTTAAAGCTAGCACAGGTTTGCCTACCCAACCCTGCAATTGCACCTTTGACTGCAGTGTAGACACACCCATATGAGGCAAGAGTCCCAGCAGCTGCGTCCTGGAGTGGGAGCAGCAGGAGCTCCACCTGATGCTGAACAGCAGTGGGAGCTCTTCTATATGTCTAGCACCTGCTTTGGTACTTTATAAATAGCGAAACAAGAATAAAGAATGGGCATCCTTGTTGACTGGGTCAAAAGAGGCCAAGGGCAGGTGGAGGCAATTGGCAAAGGATGTGGAGGAACATTGCACTGTATGCGGTATCTGCTCTGTGTCTGGGGTGTCAGTCTGCAAACTTTCACAGGACTAAATGGACATTTCAGGCATTTGTCCATCAGTTCAGTTGTATCCCTTTCTCAGGGTTGGGGGCGGGGGATAAACAACCACTGCCCCCCCAAACCAGTTGTTACTGCAGTTTCATATATATAGTACTACGCACAAAAGTTGCCAAGTCATGCTGTGAGTTGGCCACCATGTGCACCCCGTCATGGCCAGGGTGCCTGTGCAGTGCCCTGCTCTTCATTCTTCTTTCAGGCCCCTGGCACAGACACCACATACTTTTTGCGTATCCACTCACAACATCCTTTTGGGAGAGGGAAGGGGGGGCTGAGTTTATTCAGACAAAATAAACTCAAAAATCTGCCCCAGGACATGGCTCTTACCTCAGAGCCTGGGTGAGCAGAGAGATTCCTTCACAAAGGCTTTTATCAGTTCTTAGGAAGTAACCTGCTCTGAGGTTCTGGTTGCAATTGTTCTACTCAGAGCCAATTCCCTTGCAGACTTCCCCAGTTTAGCTCCCCCTTCCCAGGGGAGGCTTCATGCTTTCTTATTGCCAAGGTACCAACCCTTTCACTGGGCCAGGTGTCCTCTGGTTGGCTCCTTTAGGAAGCCTACTCCAGGCTGCAAGACTCTGCCAAGCAGCTCCCTCACTGCCTCTCGCTACTTTGCTCTCTCTCACATGCACTCAAAAGTTAGGAAATATCAGACTTGTAGTTGCCTATGCAACCTTAATTTGGCTCCTATTTTCAACAGATACCACACTGATAAGCTGTGTGAAAAAATAAATATTTCCTGTGACATTTCTTGTAGCTGCAAAGACTGCTCTGTCTCTGTACTTATTTCCAGGTATGATTCAAAGTGTTGATAATAATGTTCTAGGAGCCTGATCCAAAGCCCACTGAAGTCAATTGATTTCAATGTACTTTGGATCAAGACCTATATGTCTGGTTTCCTGCTACACAAGAAACCACCTCTCCTCCTGCACCTTTGGAGTTCTCCTAGTGTCCAGCTTTGAATGTCTTGGGGCTAAGAAAGTATTTTTGATAGAGGATGATGGACTCTGGAAGTCACTTCTGCATTAATCACACCAAGATTATCTGTACGTTGTGTGTGTGTGAGAGAGAGAGAGAGAAAGAGAGAGAGAGATATTATGATCAGTTTCTCATGAGTGTACATATATTCTGGTAAGGCTCTGATTTGTTCCTGTGTCATCATTCTAGCACACAAAAGAATATAAAATCAATCCCAGAGCAGTTGCTACAGAGTATTTGTTTATTTCAAAGCTAAGATAAACAAAATGACCATTTTAATGTATTTAATCATCACATTTTGTAAATGGCGCATAACTAGACCCAGGCTTTACTAAGCAAATCTAGCTATATTATCAGTAATATTGCATATCACTGGGGGAGGGGGACTTGGACAGAAAATTCCAGTCTAGGATTTCCCATTAACTTCTACTGGTGGAAAGATAATTAAATGTATTCTAAGTGATGGAGACTTTCTTCGAGCTAACACTAATGCAGATTTCTTTTACTTACTATTTGTGCTAGTTTTCCTTGGATAAAAAAAACTCACTACTGAGCATCAAAGGTAAATCCAGATGTTTGTCATATATTCTCACTTCTTGACTGAAACAGACTTATTCAAACTCTTTTATAATCATTATTCATAAACCATGTTCTGCTTTATAGAAACAATGTAAAATTCCCTACTGTTCATGTAACTGATTAGAAGTCATTTATCAAGCATCATTTAACATTATGTAAATGCCCAGGGAAGTACTGGCCCTTTTGTAATAGCATTAGTTTGTCCTTTTGCATATACATTCACCATACTTCTGCTCTTCCACTGTGCCTATGAAAAGAAAGTAAGTGCCTTTAAAAGGTGTTGTTCTTGATGTACCAGCATCATGTCAACGAGCTAAACTAGGTTGGATAGCTGTGCGTTGGTTGCTTGAGTAGCAGGTTCCCTAGGGAGTTATATTCTAAAATTTTCTAGAGGCACAATGGAGAATTTTAGATCCTTTAGCTGCAAAGGAGCATTGCAGAAAATCATGAAAAAATCAAGGCACATAAGTAAAAATCCACCTTTGCAGACAAAGAGTGATTCTTGTGACAGCAACCATTTTGATCCTTCTGACTTTCTCCTAGAATAATTATGCTAGAATCATGGCAGATAGCAAGGGAAGGAATGAAGAGAGGGAGCAAGATAGCCTTTCAGTGGGAGCTGCAACTGGTCTAGAGAACACAAGGAACATATTTTGGCTGATCTAGCCTCATAGTCACTGATCAGGCAAAGAACTAGTTTTAAAGGATTCAGTTAAAAAAAACAAAGATGAAAGAAAGCAGAGTGTCACCTCTTGTATCTAATACACTGAGTGATGCCAGAAGCAATTTATAATCTACTAGGTCAGGAACTTTACTTAAGTCAATATAAATAGCCAAACTGGTAAATCACTTGAAACCAAAGGTGAAGCAGTGGGTTTGTTAAAGATTTCTGGCTGTAAAAGCCACACTGGCAAAAGCACTTCAAAAAATGTGTGTGTGTATATATATAAAGTGAAATATCCTTTAGTTCGAAGCAACTCCCCACTTTAGTGTGGATTAATTAGGGTTTTCCCATAGCTTTAGTTATAATTTTAGTTAGTTATTAGTTAAAGGAGGTAACTGGTGCAGAGTCTGGATTATTCATTGTCATAGATAAATGACAGGCAGTTTAGATCTTGGTCTGGCATTTGTTTACAAAGAAGGAGCATGAGAAAACTCCTGCCACAAACAATGCTTTTCTATTTAGTATGCTTTCCTCCACTCCCTGAAAGACAGCTGCTGGTGGCTTAAATTTATCACATAGTCAAAATTCATACCAGTGTAACTACAGGGAAATCAATGATGCTGCTCAAGGGGTAGATTTGGTCTCCAGTACTCCACACATTCTGTTGGAATACCCGGTAGTTGACTGGATAGTACATTACTTTTAAGTCTAAAAGCTTCCTGTGGCACATGGTCTTTCTCTACACAGGGGACCTGATTCTCATTTTCATTAATTATGTCCTTTTAAAGGCCCCTTTAAACTGCTGGGATGTAAGGGAGAATCAGGCTCTATACTTTTTCTGAAAGTTTTGGACTAATTTTTGCTTCTACAATTTACACATGTAGAACAGGAGAAAGGAAGAAAACCAAAGGCATCTCCAGAGACGTACAGTAACATTCACTGGAACAGAGGATGTTTGCTTGGCTGTCTAAACAAGAGACCTCAAGTACCCACGTTAACACAGGAACCACTCAGAATTCAATTAGATCCGTCAACTCTACCAAAAATAACAATTTGCCTATCTAATGCCAGAAGGAAAATTAATACAAGCAGCTTTCCTCTGATTTTTTGGAATTGCAAAACAGAATATCACATGGCAAATATAAGTCCAGGAGGGATGCTGTGACACATCAAAGTATCACACTGATTGATTTTAAAAATTGTTCTGAATGCTGAGAAGAGGCCCTTTTTTAGCAATACCTGAATAAGATACCTAAGCATACAAGAGGATGCACTATGATAGAGAGACAGGAATAGTGTATGTTAGGGTGTAACAGTAATCAGATGGGCCCACACAAAAAGATTCTACTTTCCCTCCTCCATCCACAACTCTTCTATGCCCTGCCCTTTTCACCATTCACTCAGCATGTTCATCCCAGCTGCCCTCCAGCCCTCATGGTCTTGGTAGCTCTGTCCTTCATCTCCACCTTGTGGTACCTTGACTCATTAGAGGTTGGCAAAAAAGGCCATTTCTGTCTGCTCCCCTGGGCAGATGTCAACTGCTTTGCCAGAAATATATACTCCTCCCCTGTCTGGCTCCTTGCAGGACTGCTTCAAGGTAGATTGATCGGTGGTGGTTGAGTGAGTGGCTTAAAAAGAGCCACCATTAGCTGCTTTCCCTGCTCAACAGCCGGAGATTCTTGCAGTGGCAGTGGCTGCTTTCTCCCTCTCCGCCTCCTCTCAGCAGTCCTAGCTGTTTCTTTCCACCCCTTGCCATCTACAGACTCCTCAAGGTGAGGGGAAGGGCATTGCTTGGAGCCTGTGATAGTGGCTCCTACAGGGCCTCCTGGATGCCTGGATTCCAAGTAGCTCAGGGGAATGCTGGAGAAAGATTTGTTTCCCTGAGTTCTTCACTCCAAACAGGGGGAAAAGGAAGAATATTCTCTGGACTACAATCCTTAGTTTATGTTCCCTCTAGCACAAAACCATTTGGGTTTAGGAATGGGTCTGAACCAAAGCCCAGGATCCAGATGAGATGGGGTGAATAACCTCTGCATTAGAACTGAAGGGCTTAAGGAGCATCTCGGGGCACAAATGATCCTGCCAACCACACCTGCAGAGCCTATTCCAGCTGGACATGGAGCTTAAAAGGGAGCCAGACAGCTCAGAGGGGGCCGAGAAGGATCTGCCCTAAGAGTGCCTGAAGAAAGATGCTTCTCTTTCTTTCTCTTTTCTTTCTCTCAAAAACCTTCTCTGGTAGAGGAAGAGGCCTTCTGAGCCCAGAGGGGTTGAAGGGGCAGTCGGTACCTTTTGTCTTATGACTTTGTGACAGGCTGCAAGACTTTGACAAGAGTGGTGGAAGGCAGCCTTAAGATACTCCTTGGTGCTAGACATTTGATAACCTTTATAGGCTCTGGGCTAGAGTCTGATGGAATGGGAAGGCCTGGGCTTCCCACCAAACCCTCATCTTCTGGACTCCTCCCTGGAGGGAAAAAAGGAAAGGATTAATACCTCTTGCACCCCCCAGCTGGGATCAGACACTAATGGATGGGGCGGGGGGGGGCATAGCCAAACCCTGTATCTCCCAGAAACCCTGTCACACAGGGAGAAGATAGGACTGAGTGATGACCTAACTGGAGGGTCAAGACAACCCCCAATAAAAGACAGATTAGCACCAGATATGAAGGTGGTCCAGGAGAAGAGTTGAGATGTGGTAACCAGGGCCTAAACCCCTAACCACCAGGCAATGCCTCCTGCCCATCACACCAAACACTGTGAACTTTGGATCTAACCCCTAATTCTAATGGGTTGAACCAATATCCTGGATCTGAACATCCCCAAACCTTGAGAAAGTTCAGCTCTAGATCTGAACTTTGGGGAGGTCAGATTGTCTTGCTCAGGCTATCTTGATCCTGAGTAATATAAGAGAAGTGTGGAGTATGGAAATGAAAATATTCTCTGTGCTTCTTAATGGGACTATTGTCACAGCTTTGCTTTAGTGGAACAATTTGGGGAATCTAAACAATTTTATTAATTCTGTTAGGTATTATGAGCTCTCTGTATGTTTATGCCCTTATTACTCCTGGGGAAATTCTGCCCCACTGCACATGCACAAAATTCATGTTTTCTGAAGATTTTTCCCCAATAGAAAATAGATTCTACTGGGCTTTCACCAGCAGCGGCTGCTGTGGCACCAGAACAGAGGGCAGCTGGCTCAGGGGCTGGATCAGCTAACTGCGGATAGGGAGGGAACAGTGACTGCATTTCTCACAGTGCCCTGTCTGCCAGGCCAGGTGAGGAAGAGTGGGGCACAGGAGCTAATGGGGTGACAGCATTGAGCCAGGGATTGAATGGGAGTGGGTGCAGGACCACATAGGGATGGGACGAGGAGGGGTGCTGAGTGAGGATGGGGTAGGGTGGTGCTGGGACACATGGGGACGGAGCAGTTGTGCGTAACTGAATGGGAGAGGCTAGGGGTCACCCAGGATCTGCATGGGGAAGGCTCCCAATTCCCTAACAATCCCCCCCCCCAAAAAAACCTGTTCCATACTTCTCCCACCCACACCCAACAATCCTCCAAATTCATTCCCAGGCTCCTTCCCAGCAATTACTTCCCCCATCCTCTGCTCCTCAATTACTCCTGTCACACCCAAGCATTTGTTCTGCTTCTGAGGGGTGCAGGAATTACATTTCTGTATTGTAGTTTAAATGAATTACTCAAAGTTCTGTATTAATGTGCCTAGCAAAGAATATATTTGTCAAAAAAAAATTCCTGAATCTTTCTTGTTGTCTGTATTGTTACAGACATACTTGCTGACAGGTATTTTGAAATAAATTACCAAAATAATTGTATGGGGTGTGATTATATTGTTATTTTGACAAATAAAATATGCAGAATTTTAAAATATTGTGCACAGAATGTTTATTTTTTTGGTGCAGAATTCCCCCCAGAAGTACCTTATGACTTTATTGTTTCACCACACTTCTTGTGCTCAGATGATGGGGAGTGGTGCCTGGGTGTCTGTCTCCGAATGTGACAGTCATTAAAGACCATCAGTAACTGAATAGCACTTGCCCTAGCAGAGGGGCAGGCAAACTTTTTGGCCTGAGGGTCACATCAGGTTTCTGAAATTGTATGGAGGGCTGGTTAGGGGAGGCTTTGCCTCCCCAAACAGCCAGGCATGGCCCAGCCCCCACTCCCTATCCAACCCACCCTGCTTCTCGACCCCTGACGGCCTTCCCGGGACTCCTGTCCCATCCAATCCCTGCCCCCATTCAAACCCCCTGTTCCCTGCCCTCTGACCGCCCCTACCCCTATCCACACACCTGGCCCCTAACCACTATCCCAAACTCCCCTTCCCTCTATCCAACGCTCCCTGCTCCCTGCCCCCTTACCACGCTGCCTGCAGCACCGGTGGCTGATGATGCTACAGCCGCGCCGCTCAGAGCACCAGGACAGGCAGCCATGCTGCCTGGCTGGAGCCAGCCACGCCATCGCACAGCACAGAGCACTGGGTCAGGCTGCAATCTGCAGCTGCGCTGCCTGGCAAGAGCTCGCAGCCCCGTTGCCCAGAGCATCGCACTGGCAGCGCAGTGAGCTGAGGTTGCGGGGGCGGGGGCTAGCTTCCCAAACCAGGAGCTCAGGGGCCAGGCAGGAGAGTCCCGCGGGCCGTAGTTTGCCCACCTCTGCCCTAGCAGAACAATGTGCTGGCTACAACCTAGGCGAAACCAGTTCTCTCCAGATTGTCTACAGCGGACAGAGTGAAAATCCCCTCAAAAGGGGAAGAAGACAGGGCTGGGTACAGACCTTTAAAAGCCCAGCACAGAAGATGGTCAAGGATTGAGACAAAGGGGCATGCTTTCTGAGCAAGAGGGAACCTTCAGCTGGGGCTGGCTGCAGGGTCAGAGAGGACCAAGAAGAGAAGCCTGAGCTGGAGGAGTGAGGTCCAGAAAAGGGGACTGGGGATCCTAAAGGACACTGCCCAAAGAACACTCAAGAGTGGTGAGGAAACTGAGGCAGGGAATGGTGTACAGGTGTTCATTGTTTTGACTAGATGTATTTCTCTTGTGCTGTCTAAAAGAGAAGAATGTTTGTTTGTGAAAACCCCTCTGCAAAGGCTGAGCCTTTTTTGCTTCAACTATCATGTATCCCTGAAGGATTAAACTATAAATCACAGTATCTGTGAGGGTGGAGCTCTGAGGAAGGTGTGCTTAAGCTAGAGGTGGGATCTCATGGAGTTCAGCACTGGTCTAAGGCTTAAGACAGCTGGACCACAGGGTCTCCTGAGAAGGGGTACAAGACAGAGTTTGTGCACTCAGAAAATATGCAAAGGAGGCTGGAGCCTGCTCTGGCCGAGGGATGCTTAAAAGCACATGAATCCTGCATCTGGATCCAAGCACAGCAGCCTGGTGAGTGTCCAACAAGTGTGAGCTCAGCCAGGTCTGTGACAAAAGAGTAAAAGGTGGCTTTGAACCATGGACGCTTTGAAGGGAAGAAAACACAGCAAAAGAAAAATATTCCTCCCCCCGCCCCAAACTTGTAACAAAAAAGTAATCAGAAAATTGAACTACGGCTAATCTTGTAACTTCTATGGCTCTTGCGTATTGCCATAGCAAGTAACCATAGTCACCAATTTAACCTTTACCTGTGTAGCATGGAGAACAGAATTCAGAACCTGATCCTCAAATTTGTAACAGCTAAGCCATAGGAGCATCTTCATTAGTTATCACCAGTATATTCTGTCATAAGCTGATCCTGAATAAAAGATGGCAAATCATTTAAAGCCATATCTGTATAAGCCAGATTGCTAAGGGTTTGAAAGATGTTTGGATATGGTGTTACAATACATGGTATTTGTCCCTTTCATGCACACACTTGTTGAAAGTTGTGCAGTTACCTATCCGGAGTAAATCTTTAAGCCAAAGCTATTTTGGCTGTTCTTCAAAAAACAAAACAAAACAAAACAAAATGAAAACCTACTATATACTGCTCTTTGAAAAACAAGATATAGCCAATAGGTTTTCTTTTTGTTGCACCAGTAATATTAGAATGTAAAGCATTTTTAAACAAGAAAACCCTTAGTTTGAACAGAGCAGCAGGAAAAAAGAAAAAAAGGAGGTTAATTTTCTTTCTGCTTTCTTTAAGTCTGGAGAGCATCCCAAGATTTCCTTACAAAGAGGAATGTAATGAGAACTGAGATGTTTGGGGGAATTTTAAATATTGAAGAATCAATGGATAAATAAGGGAAGGGGAGGACACCACTGTGCTGACAGAAGTCCAGTTTAAATGACTGAAGAGAAATTATTCCATGTTTGTCTTATGATAGTGTGAAGATTAATTTTCTGGACAATTAGGCCTGCACCTGCTGCTCAGTTCAGCACTTCACAATATCAAGTAGCAAGTTTCCAGATTTAAAATTCATTGGTGCACACTTCCTGGAAGGAGGATGAAATCAGTCCATGTAACTTCCAAAAGCCTAGCTGATTTGGATCTCTGCCAGAGCAATGTGTGACTTGTTGGAAGATTTCTTGTGTGGTGGTCACCTTTACTAGCAACACTAATAAATCGTACTTTTCAGAGCTTCAGATCATGGCTGATAAATTTAGCTAGCAACGTTTTTATAGCTAAAATATTCTTAGAGCATAACTTTGCCTTTCTATAGGCTTTTGCAAACTGCTGGAATTAGCCATAAGAAAGAATGGTATCTATGAATGCTGAGGATGACCACTTTTCATTCATCTTATGTTTCTAGAGTGATTTTAGTACTGGTGAAAGGTCCTGCTTCATCACTCATGAGGGCAAAGTCCCTTATTTAGCCACAGAACTGCTACAGCAGTGGTAGCAACAGGCTTCTACCCATACCACCCATCCCTGACAATGTGCCTCCCCCAGGAGGGACCACCACTAGGGGAGGGAAAAGGTAGCTGCCTCTGCTAAGAGAGTCTTTTGTGATAGTATTGTTTGTGACATGGATAAGGTCACTGTGAGTGGTTCCATTCACTGCCAGAGCGCCCCCTGACATCAGAGCACGGCACTGTGGGGTGTTCACTTCTAGTATCTCCTACTGACCACTTCTTTGGCCCTGCAATGGCCTGTTTCTATCTACATCTTCCATGGCCCAGCCCTCCAGCCAGGTCACCTCTTTCCAATTCTGTTCCTTTCTGGGTAACAAGAGTCCCACTAAAGAATCAACACCAACATTCAAACATAAGATCCTTCTGCCCCTCTCAGAAAACATTGACGTTTATTGCTCTTCACTCTCCACTTCCAGGGACTACAGATTTCCTTCTTTACTTCCTTGGCTGTGCACTGCCATCCATGTCACTTTTCCTGGAGCAGGAGGCCCTTCTTCCTAGCAGGTTTCCCCACTGCCTACCTGCTCAGGGACTCTGGCAGCTTTTTCCAGGGACCTCTTTGCTTCTTCCAAGCCCTGTGTCAAGGCTTCCCCCAGGAGCCTGACCTGCTCCCTGTAGTTCTCTTCAGCCTGGCTTCACAAGGCCTTTCCCAGAGAGAGAGAGGGAATGCCCCATGCTTCTCATTCCTGGGTCTACTTCTTACTGAGTTCTCCCTGACCTTTCAGAACAGGGCTCAGTAATTGTAATTGGGTAACTGCAACATTTTTGGGGATCACTCAGACTAGCACAAGATTCTGTCACTGCTTGCCCTGTGACCTCGAGTGCCTTAATGCTGTGCTTCATTGGGTCAGACCCCTGACACCAGTAGCCAGCCTACAAGCATAAAGGTCCTGAGTCTCCCCAAACCCACCTACCCCAAGTATTTAACTACTAGACACTTTTCCCCTTTGGTTTGTGACATCCCAAAGGAGTGAAACCTGCCCCCAGTTATCAGTTCACTTCACACAGTTTGCACTATAGAGACCTGCCTGCGGTAATAATAAACAAAAAGTTTATTTAATAGAAAAATCAGATTCAGAGATGAAATAGTAAGTTACACAAAAAATAAACATGCAGACAAAATTTTAGGCTTTACACTTCTATATTAGCTAAATTCCCTTTTCTAATATGTTACCTATTGCCTCTGAAGTGTTTCTCCACATACCCCCATCACAGAGAGGCTTCAGCGTTTTACAGACAGCATCCAAGATTCTGCCCCTCAGTTTCTGGATGTCTTTCACTTTGGACCCCCTTCTCTTCTAAGGGTTTGCATTTTTTTCTTTCTCTCAGACTATAGTGATTCATGGTGGGAGAAATTCTTTCCTCTTAGTTTTTCAAGACAGGGTTTTCTTTTCAGTTTCAAGTTGATTCAGTGTTTTCCCATTAGTTCTAGTGGTCTGCCATTATCTCGTCCTGGCTGGACAATGGATAGGTATTTGAAGTTAGTCTCATGTAAACAACTGGCTTGGGAGTTCCTCTCTCCATGCAGTGAAGTGCACTTGAAATTATAGTACCAGTTATGAGCATACTATTCTATGTACACAAACACATCATTCATAACCAAAGTCTGTATACATATCTCATAATGACCATAAAGTTCAGGCCATTACAAACTTTCATAAAAGCCCTTACTTAATACACTTTCATAATACAAGAACATTGTATACAATCAGTTGAGTCAGCTGCTTACTCTTTGGGGTTCAGACCCCCTGTTCTGCCCTTGGGTTGTCTGGACCCTGATTGACACAGGCACCCAATCAGGATCAGCTGGGGGGCTAACTGTTTATGACATACGGGGTCCAAGGCAGACTATTGAATAGCTGTGTCATGCCTGCCCTCTATCTTGGGATGCACTTTGCATTACTTTGCTGTTGTAGCTTCCAGCCTGGTCTACAGCTAAGGGTAGCCTAAAATTCCTCCTTACCTGTAAGTGGTTAAGAAGCTCAAATAACCTGATTGGCACCTGATCAAAAGGACCAATGGGGAAAGAAGATACTTTCAAATCTTGGGGGTGGGAAGGCTTTGTTTTGTGTGTTCTCTTGGAAAGCAGAGACGCATCAGGTCAGGAAACTCCTTCTCCTATAAGCCATCCTAAAAGTCTCTCACGTTACAAAAATTGTAAGTAAAAGCCAGGCAAGGCGTGTTAGATTATCTATTGTTCTGCTTGTGAATTTTTCCTTTGCTGGAGAGGTTTATTTCTGTTTTCTGTAACTTTGAAACTAAGCCTAGAGGAAGTTCTGCTGTGTTTTTGAATCTTTTGTTACCCTGTAAAGTTATTTTCCATCCTGATTTTACAGAGGTGATTTTTACCTTTTTTTTAAATAAATCCTTCTTTTAAGAACCTGACTGATTTCTCTATTGTCCTAAGACGCAGGGGCTTGGGTCTGTGATCACTTTGTAACCAATTGGTTAGGATATTATTCTCAAACCTCCCCAGGAAAGGGGGTGTAAGGGTTTGGGGGGATATTTTGGGGGAATAGGAACTCCAAGTGGTCCTTTCCCTGATTCTTTGTTAGATCACTTGGTAGTGGCAGCATACCCTCCAAGGGCAAAGATTTTGTGCCTTGGGGAAGTTTTAACCTAAGCTGGTAGAAATAAGCTTAGGGGGTCTTTCATGTGGGTCCCCATATCTGTACCCTAGAGTTCAGAGTTGGGAGGGAACTCTGACAACATTGTTGGTGCTTAACTTAACAAACTGTATCAGATTCAAGCAAAGTTTCTTATCATATGCTTTCAGTGGTCTTACTGACCAAAACCTCTAGGTCAGTATCCCTTCCCCAGAAACCAATGAAGGCTTCTTCTGTTGCTTCAGGTCCAGAGAATCAATAGGCAGGAAGAAGGAGGGTGTCTTGGGTGTTTTCCCCTCCTTTTTATAATTTCAGTCCCCCTTTTGAAAAATACTTCCTGCTGGATACTAGGAGACACAAGTCTTTGTGGAAGGATGTTCCCTGCTACTTTTTACTTACTTGTCTGAGCTTCTTTTGTCTCCCCTTCCTGCTTGATGACTCTGTTTTTTGATTAGATGCAAATTAAGCAGAGCACATATTCCTTTGTTTGAGACAGACCTATTTGCCAACCTCTGTTTGGATTATGTGTTAATAACACCATAGAGTGGAAGCTTATAACTTCACATACAGTGTTGCCCCACGCATTTTATTTTATCAGGACAATACTGACCAGCAATTTAAGAGTTTTCAAACAGAGGTTGGCAAATAGGTCTGTCACACCACTACTGAACAGACAAGGCTGAGACTGACTCTCTCTAAAGGGCCAACTAGCCTGTGACAGTCATCAATGCACAAGGGGTGAGGAGGGTGCACGGGGCTCTTTACAGTTGTGAGTAGGACCCCTTCCTTCCCCATGCAGCTAGCCCAGAAAATCCCAATACTCCATTGCAGCTGTCCAAACACGCCCCAGTTTCTACCCACGTACATGTATCATGACTCCCCGTACTGTCTCATCTACAATGATTCTCCCCAATCCACACTGACAAGCAAGTGATGGCTGCTCATGCACCTCTTCTCAGCTGTCAAAACTCACTCTGACATGCCCCACCAACATCCAGCACCCTTCTCCAGTTTGCCCAAACCCTCTCTGATTCCTCCCCACTGGCAAACACTCCAGCAAACCTCTCACTTAAACCTGTCCCAAACCCTACCTGCCCAAAGAGATGCCCTCTCAAAACTCACTTCCAACTTTCCTGCTCTGTCTCCCTAACTCTGACTCCTGTCCAAAGTGCCCTCTATCCCATCAAGTTCCTACTCTGGAGAAGCAGCCCAATTACCCCCAGCTTCCTAAAACTACTCCAGTTTCCACTGACAAGCACTCAATGCATCCACTCCTCTTGTATCCCATTTCCAACTGCCTAAACTTTTGGATTGCCCCCAAATGTCCCATCCATACCACCTTCCACACAACATAGTTGTGCAAACCTTCTGTTATACCCCAAAGTACTTTATTCTCCCCTTTTATATTTCTTGATCATAACCCTTGTCTGGAATCTCCCTCTTTTCCATCCACCCACAAAACGGTTCCAACCTTTTTTCCTGATCCTAAATCCTCAACAGCAAAACACCAGAAGCTATTAACAATATTGTTTACATATCATATGTGTCTCTTGCTGAATGTGTGTAAATGAATTGTAACTGAGTTTTCAATTGTTATCAACATTCTATTTGATAAAGTGTTGATTGACTGATTTAACAACGCTCCTCACAAATAACAAGATACTGTACAATATGGTATATGCAGATAACTTTTCCTGGCAATGAAATATAAACACTTATAAAGGTGAGATGCAGCAACCATTCTATTCTAGCAACACTTCCCAACCTATCTGAAGACAGAGAGAATAACTTATTCTGTTGAACAAAAGCGAGAATTTAGGGAAAGAGTGTAATCATCCAAGCTGGAATTTGCAGGACAGTGTTGCTATCACCTCCACTCTTCTGAGAAACACCATGGGATCTTTAATGTCTCAACTGTGGTGAAAAAAGCTATTCACAAAAGCTGTTGATATTGTATATTTGTGTCTTTTTCTTTACAAATGAGATTATAGTCAGTGTAGGTGTATCCTGGTATTATTGTTCTTGCCATAGTAACTATCAGTGTTTTTGTGAATACTGTCAAATATAACCCAGTATAAGGCAGCATTCTGTTTTCCTCCTGAGCTGAGCTTATACAACAGTTAGACCTATTTATTAAAATGTTAGTTTGATCTAGAGGGTTAAATAGCTCATTTATTGGGCAGGGGGAGAGAGAAAAAAGAATCAGAACTTGAAACAAAACTTTTAAAAAACGGCACTGGTTAAAACCCCAAAGAATAGGATTATGGGCTTCATCCTTTCCCCACTGAAGCAAATGGCAAAACATCAGTTGACTTTCAAGTGAAATTAAGATAAAGTTCTTTGGCTCCAGATGTTGTGCTTAGCTTACATTTGGTATCAGTGCTTAAGGTTTTAAAGAGGCACAGAATACAACAGTCTGTATTAATTTAATCAAAGGCTAGGCTGTGACTTGGACTGTGTACTCACACAGGGCCATAAAGGGGACTACATTTCCCTTGGGCAGGGTACATGGGCCTGGGCACACGGGGGTTAACAAGCACAGTATTCCTATTATTCTCCCTCCCCTGTCAGTTGTTAGGTCAAGTGGCTTTTGACTGAGCAGACTGTATAGATTTTGGTGATCAAAGACTCTGAGACCATAGGCGCAGGAGCTACGGGCCCGGGCGGGGGGGGGTGCTGCAGCACTCCCGGAGTCCCAGCTGCCAGCCCCAGGCCTGGGGTTCTAGCTGCTCCCCCAAGCACCCAGGGTTCTGGCTGCCAGCCCCGCATGCCCAGCCTCAGCTCTGGGAGGGTGGAGGTGGATAGGGGCAAGGGGACTGGCTTTCAGACCCCGCACTATTAAAAATGTTCCAGCGCCACTGGCTGAGGCTCCGGTGAACTCAACCTAAGCTTTTGGGAATTCTCTGAGAGCGTTGCACTCTGGGCAGCTATCCCACAGAGCATCTCTTCCTGTTCTGCTGCTAAGAGTTGAGGAAGGCGGCAGGGCATCCTGGATCCTGTCCCAATGCCCCGTGATGTATTGCTTTGCATCCGAGCAATCCATGTGCTTCCATTCGCATTTGGTGCCATCTTTCAATGGTTTGTGTAGTGCACACTTTGCCTCTTCGGTCTGCAGGAATGGATCCCGCACTGTTGACCAATATGCTGCTTGCTCTCATTAACATGCCACAAGTGGCCGTGGAGTTATTCTTTAAACCACAAAGGCAAGAGTAGTTTGACATTGATCTTGCCACGCATAGTAGCTACAACATTAGATTGCTTGTGGCATTCACAGAGATGCTGAGCAGTAGAGTTCAAACCGATGACCAGAGAGAAGAGAACAGGCATTGTGGGACAGCTCCCAGAGGCCAATCACAACATTGTAATTGACCAGGGTGTCTATTCTGGCACCATGGCGCTGTAGCCCGGCACAGAAAGCTGGACACCTCTCGTTGGGTTATTTTTTTTACAGCTTTGCAACTGCACAGTTTCTGCACACTAAGTGGCTTGGCAGTGTGTACACCTTGGGAGTTACACCTCAGAAAGCTGCTTTACTGTGCAGAAATTTGCCAGTGTAAACAAGGCCTAAGGCAAAACACAAAGATCCTATTTGTCATAAATATAAAGGGAAGGGTAAACACCTTTAAATCCCTCCTGGCCAGAGGAAAAACCCTTTCACCTGTAAAGAGTTAAGAAGCTAGGATAACCTCGCTGGCACCTGACCAAAAAGATCAATGAGGAGACAAGATACTTTCAAAGCTGGAGGGGGGAGAAACAAAGGTTCTCTCTGTCTGTGTTTGTTTTTTTTTTTCTTTCTTTGCCGGGACCAGAGCAGGAATGCAGGTCAGAACTCCTGTAATGGGCTAATAAGCAATCTAGTTTGATATGCATTAGATTCTGTTTTGTTTAAATGGCTGATAAAATAAGTTGTGCTGGATGGAATGTATATTCCTGTTTTTGTGTCTTTTTGTAACTTAAGGTTTTGCCTAGAGGGATTCTCTAGGTTTTGAATCTGATTACCCTGTAAGGTATTCACCATTCTGATTACAGAGGTGATTCTTTTACTTTTTCTTCTATTCAAATTCTTCTTTTAAGAACCTGATTGCTTTTTCCTTGTTCTTAAGATCCAAAGGTTTGGGTCTGTGTTCACCTATGCAAATTGGTGAGGATTTTTATCAAGCCTTCCCCAGGAAAGGGGGTGTAGGGTTTGGGAGGATTCTGGGGGGAAAGACGTTTCCAAGCGGACTCTTTCCCTGTTATATATTTGTTAGACGCTTGCTGGTGGCAGCAATAAAGTCCAGGGGCAAAAAGTAAAATAGTTTGTACCTTGGGGAAGTTTTAACCTAAGCTGGTAAAAATAAGCTTAGGGGGTTTTTCATGCAGGTCCCCACATCTGTACCCTAGAGTTCAGAGTGGGGAAGGAATCTTGACACTGTTACAAAAGTATTTCAAAGGGTGATAGCTAGAACATTTTACAAAAGGATTTTAAGGTAACAACATTTACCTTCCATCTCTTTAATCACAGATTGTATCAGTCATTGGTTTGATACAGTGCTTGTGATTCTTGTGAGTTGTTCATGGCATTGTTTGTGTTATCTTTTCTGTTTCTGTTTTCTGTTTCATTGTTTAATGCATAGTACACTACATAGTAAGTGGGGTTTTAGATACCTGTAAAATTTAAAAGATTTGAGTGTTAGGACCCAGCCCCACAAAATGCTGAGCCAATGGGACTAATGTGTACTAAGCACCTAGCAGGACAGCGAGAAGAGGGACCGAAAGGAGAACATGGCATGCCAAAACGAAGCCACAGAACGGCTCTTAAAAGTTATGGAGTGCCAAGCAGACACGCTCGAGGCAATACTAGCACTACAAGCAAGCAATTCCGTGCCCACCCTCCCCTGCAGCCACTGTCTCAAAACTCTTTCCCATGCCTCCCAGACACCACCAACACAGTCTTATCAACCTCCTGGCTCCAAGTCTGTACCTGCAGCATTCCAATCCTGCCCCATCATAATTCAGCACTGCACACTCCCAGTGCCCACTGCACTCAACACCCGTCTCTCTGCAGTTTAGCCCTGCTGAAGTACAGTATCCGCTGCACTGTACTCCAAAGGACAAGATTGCATATGATACCTGGACATACACAAATCTTTAACTGTCCTGGGACCCCCACCTCCTGGGACCCTCCATTTCCCCATCCCCCACAGTGCTGATGTGTTTTTTTGTTTGTTGTTTTTTAATAAAAGAATTGTGTTGGTTTGAAAGCAATCTTTATTCCATTAATTGAAAGCAAACAGAGCCCTGCAAAGCAACAGGAAACATTCTTAAATCTTCATAGTGCATCATCCGCACCAATCACAATCACCTCCTAGCATTACAAGCACTGCACTCCCGAGCATAGCAATAAATATTAGTGGCTTTCAGCTTCAAATTGCTGCCTCAAGGCATCCCTAATCCTTATGGCCCTGCACTGCACCTCTCTAATAGCCCTGGTCTCTGGCTGTTCAAATTCAGCCTCCAGATGCTGAGACGCAACAGTCCAGCCCTGAGTGAAGCTTTCACCCTTTCCTGCACAAATATTATGGAATGTATAATACGCGGCTATAAGAACAGGAATATTGTCCTTGGCCAGGTCCAGCCTCCCATATAGGCAGCACCAGTGAACCTTTAAACATCCAAAAGTACACTCAACAGTCATTCTGCACTTGCTCAGCCTATTATTGAACCACTCCTTGCTTCTGTCAAGGTGCCCCATGTATGGCTTCATAAACCATCGTATTAAGGGGCAGGCAGGGTCTCCCAGGATCACAGTGGGCATTTCAACTTCCCCTATGATCTTCTGGTCCAGGAAGAAAGTCCCTGCTTGCAGCTTCCTAAACAGGCCAGTGTTCGGAAAGTTGCATGCATCATGCACCTTTCCGGACCAGCCTGCATTAATGTCTGTGAAATGCCGCAAACACCTGAAGAACCATAGAAAAATACCCCTTCTGATTAATGTACTCGTTGACTAGGTGTTCTGGTGACAGAATTGGAATATGTATGCCATCTATCGCCCTTCCGCAGTTAGGGAAGCCCATTTGTGCAAAGCCATTCACAATGTCACACACGTTGCCCAGAGTCACGGTCTTTCGAAGCAGGATGCGATTAATGGCCCTGCACACTTCTGTCAACACATGTCCAACAGTCAACTTTCCCACTCCAAACTGGTTAGCGACTGATCATAGCAGTAGCCATCATGGAGTAGCTAGCTTCCACAATGCAATTGCCACACACTTCTACAGTGACAGGGCAGCTCTGGTTCTCATGTCCTTGTGCCACAGGACTAGGGTGAGCTCATCACACAGTCCAATGAATGTGGTTTTCCTTATGCGAAAGTTCTGCAGCCACTGCTCGTCATCCCAGACGTGCATCACGATGTGATGCCACCACTCAGTGCTTGTTTCCCGAGCCCAAAAGTAGCGTTTCACTGTGGTCAGCATCTCCATGAATGCCACAAGCAATCTCGTGTTGTAGCTACTGTGCGTGGCAAGTTCAATGTCAAATTATTCTTGCCTCTGTAATTTAAGGAATAACTCCACTGCCACTCTTGACATGTTAGTGAGAGCAAGCAGCATACAGGTCAGCAGTTCAGAATCCATTCCTGCAGCCCCAAGAGGCAGAGTGCATAGTACACAAACCATTGAAAGATGGTGCCAAATGCGGATGGAAGCACATGGAATGCTGGGATGTGAAGCAATGCATCATGGGGCATTGGGACAGGATGCAGGATGCCTCGCGACCCCTCCGCCTTCCCATAACTCTTAGCAGCAGAAAAGGAGAGATGTTCTGTGGGATAGCTGCCCAGAGTGCATCACTCCTAATACCGCTGGAAGTGCAGCAAGTGTGAACACACTATTGTGCAGGCAGCTGACAGTGTGAACACACAACAGCGGTTTCCCTTCAGCACTCTCTGAACCGCGCTGTGACTGCCGGTGCTGTAACTCTGCCAGTGTAGACATACCCTTAGCTGCAAAAACAAAGATTATGTGGTATAGGCCAGGAAAGGCAGTGCAAAGTCATGGCAGGCAGCTTGAATAGCCAAAACTGAGACCTCATTAAAATTAAAGCAGCAGATACTGACATGCTTTAATCCTCATTTAGATGGATACAAATGTCTTGCTGTTAGACTTTTCAACACCTCAGGCATCCCATTTGCATTCTCAGCAACCTTTTTTTCATACAGATGTGATGATGGAAGGTTAAACTTACTGAGAGCTTGAAATGTCAAAATCCAGTAAGGGTTCATGGTAACTATCTGCAAAAAGAAAAGGAGTACTTGTGGCACCTTAGAGACTAACAAATTTATTAGAGCATAAGCTTTCGTGAGCTACAGCTCACTTCATCGAATGCATCCGATGAAGTGAGCTGTAGCTCACGAAAGCTTATGCTCTAATAAATTTGTTAGTCTCTAAGGTGCCACAAGTACTCCTTTTCTTTTTGCGAATACAGACTAACACGGCTGCTACTCTGAAACCTGTGGTAACTATCTGGTATTTCGGTGCCAGGACTGCCGCGCTAACATGCTTGAAAACGCTACTGTTATCATATGCACTTTTACAGGTAATTTCAAGCAATTTTTAGAGAAACTGTAATTTCCACGGGCTTCTGCTGTGCAAAACCAGGCTACAACAATAGATGCTTCTGTATTGCTTCACCACTGAGACCATACACCAACCTGTCATAAAAGGTGACAAGGTGAATGAGGTAGTATCTTTTATTGGACCAACTTCTGTTGGTGAGGTTTTGAGCTGCACAGAAATTCTCTTCTTCATCAAAAAGGTGTCATTTAACACACAGATTCAACACTAAGCCAACATTTTCAGACTATCACAAAACATTAAACTTTTTTGCCTCTTCTTCTTGGGGCTTGTCTACATTACCTGCTGGATCGAAGAGCAGCGATCGATCCAGCGGGGGTTGATTTATCGCATCTAGTCTAAACACAATAAATCGACCCCCGAGCGCTCTCCCATTGACTCCGATACTCCACCAGAGCGAGAAATGGAAGCAGAGTCAACGGGGGAGCATCAGCAGTCGACTTACCACAGTGAAGACACCATGGTAAGTAGATCTAAGTACGTCGACTTCAGCTACATTATTCACGTAGCTGAAGTTGCGTAACTTAGATCAATTCTCCCCCACCACCACCACAGTGTAAACCAGACCTTTGTTTCTCTTATGAAACCAGAATCCCTCTGCAGTACAATTTCTGTATGTGCTGATCTGTTTGCTACCATCAGACTACATAACGCTATAAAGTGAAAGATTTGCCCCACACTCAGGAGAGTGAGTATAGTTGGATTCACAGAAATAGCATTTGCAGCCACACTGAACATTTTTAATATTCTGTAGGAAGTCCATATTCTCATCCAAATGGCCCAGAGGTCCTATCGCAGCTGCCATTTAAAAAAATTGAAATTAATATCTTCAATCTCACAATACACATGGCCAACTGTCCCTCCTTTCCTCTCGGGGAGTTTTACTCTCTCATTCTAGGGTATGAGAATACACAACTCAGCAAAATAGGTTTGATTCACCTATTAGATCCCCTGCATCTAAAAAAATACTTTTTTATTAAAAAAAAAAAAAGGCCAGTTGTCCTGCGGCTTTTTTTCCTGATGATTCATAGTAGAATCATCAGACTTGTCACCTTTATTAAACCCGGAACTTAGAGACTGTCACATCAATGAGAAAATTCAGCAGCAGCAGATCAGCAACCAACTATATGTGATGTTCTCCTGTACAGAAAGATCTAAAATAATTCCTGCCATCCCATCATTTTAAAGTATATTGTTAAAATTAATTATGTATTCTATGCAGTCACGCAACACAGTTATCTAATCTATCATAGGTACTTATATGATCCCAATCACCATAAGTTCCAACCACCTCTCTTTTTTGCTTCCCAATCTGTAGGAGAAATAGCTTAATTTATTGATGGGTATTTTTGTTTTGTTTTAAGTAAGAAGAGCTTGTTTCAGGGAAGTGAAACCCATGGAATGAGTTTTCCATCTAGCTCTGAAAATTGTGAGTTATTTTTATTTCATCTAGTTACAAGTTCTGTTTTCTAGCTCCTATGAATGTTCTCTCTCCCATTTCTCACAAGCTTCCCCATACTGATTGACAGTTCCATTGTTCCAGTGGAACACAGCTGTCCTGGTAGCTCTAATTGGCACTGGAAGAGACAACCTCTCAGGTAGCTAGGGCTAGTCCCAAGGAGAGGTTTGTTTATTTGGACAGAGACTTTGAACTGGATTCTGTATTCAGTGAGGAGTCAATACAGAGAATGGAGCATGGGGATGATATGTTTGTGACGCTGGCAAACCAGGTGCCAGCTCTTGCCCAGACTGCAGGCGTTAGCTAAGAACTGACAAGCTCATAGCTGGAGATCAGGCCAGTTCACCTATATGTTAGTTTTGCTCAGATAGGAATTAGCCTCATAAGAACGTATTTAGACTCTATGAAGTGCTTGTAAGTTGCTGCATGCATTAATTTCACTTGTAATGTCTGTATTCCAGGCTATAAGAAAATATATAAATTTTGCTTTATAACTTTGAAAATGTTTGCTCTGAACTTGTGAACCTAGGCACAAAAATCATCTCTCCCTTCCCATTCAGAAGGATTATCATAATCAGATGGGCCATCAAAATACAAAGGATTGGTTAATGGCCCTATCACACCTGGGAAATACTATGTGCCAGGAAGCTTGTCCTATGGACTTAGAAGCTGAGTGAAGGAAATAAAAGAAAGTCACAGGAAAATTTTCCATCTTTTTGGCTGGTTGAACTCTGACAGGGCTAGACACACTAACCTGAAGCCAGAGATCCCCAGGGACTGCCCCGTATATTCGCCCTGAAAGACTTGACAGATCCCTACAACTCTGTCTCTTAGGATTTAGATAATAGCTCATTTCTGTATATAAGTTTGTTTGCTTTAACCTTGTAATAACTCTCTCATTTCTTAGTTAGATTATCCTTTCCTGAACCCCCATCTTCTGGCTTTCAAATTACCTTCATCATCAGAAGCAAGTTCCCCACAAACCAAGACACAGTCACCAACTCAAACCAGCACCAGACCCTTTCAGAACAACAGATGCAAAACCTGCTGACAAATCTCCACTGGTACAGTGATCAATACCCCCCACAACACAACTTTCAAAAGGCATGTGTAGAACCCACTGATATCACAACACGTGATGTACCTCATACAGTGCACTAAATGCCCCAATAGCAACTATGTGGATGAAACCAGACAATCACTACGCTCTTGAAAGAACTCACATAGGAAAATGATAAAAGACAAAAACACCATATCACCTGGGGGTGAACATTTTTCACAAAGCAATCACTCTATATCTGACCTTTCTGTCCTCATCCTAAAAGAAGGCAACCTGCACAACACTTTCAAAAGATGTGCCTGGGCGCTTAAATTCATAACTTTGCTAGACACTAAAGATCAGGGACTGAATAGCAACGCTGGATTTATGGCTTCTGTGACATTATTGACTTGAACTGGGACCATATAGATCATTGTTGCAACCAAAGTCCTGTGGTGGTACCAAATCTTATATAAAGGGGGTCAAATGAGGTGTCTAAGACAAGGTTATGGTTTGCTGGTTATGATTATGCTATCTGTATATGTATATCATTTTTATAGTTGAAGTTACGAATATTGGCTCTATACTATCTGTATTTCAAACTTATGCTATGTTTCTGGGTGACACCCCAGACAAGTTGGTGTCAGCTCTGCCTAGCCTGCTTGATGGCCCATTAAGGACCATCAGCTATACAATTGACCCATTGAGAGAAGGCAGACATGCCTTGTGACTCAGCAAGGTATGCAGGGACATGCCTATGGACAGAACTCTGGGTTTTTTCCAGGCTATGTGATGGAAAGCTTGTCTTTGGAACAAAGAAAGAAAGACCACATGGCAAGAGAATATAAAAAGCTGCTGCAGTTCCTCCATCTGGTCTTCAATCCTGCTTCTTACTTCTGGAGGGACTTTGCTACACTGAAGCTTTGAACCAAGGACTGAAAGACCCATCCCAGCTGTGGATGTACTCCGGAGACTTGATTTGAACCTGCAGTTTATTCCATCATTGCTGCAAGCCTGAACCAAGAACTTTGCCATTACTGTATGTAATTGATTCCATTTAACCAATTCTAGCTCTCATCTATATCTTTTTTCTTTTATGAATAAACCTTTAGATTTTAGATTCTAAATGATTGGCAACAGCATGATTTGTGGGTAAGATCTGATTTGTATATTGACCAGGGTCCGGGGCTTGGTCCTTTCGGATCAAGAGAACCTTTTTTCTTTTACTGGGGTATTGGTTTTCATAACCATCTGTCCCCATAACGAGTGGCACTGGTGGTGATACTGGGAAACTGGAGTGTCTAAGGGAATTGCTTGTGTGACTTGTGGTTAGCCAATGGGGTAAAACCAAAGTCTTCTCTGTCTGGCTGATTTGGTTTGCCTTGGTGTGCATAGAAACCCCAGCCTTGGGCTGTAACTGCCCTGCTTGAAGCAATTTGTCCTGAATTGGCACTCTCAGTTGGGGCCCACCAGAACCAGCATCGTTACAGCTTCTTACAACAATTTCTAAACCACTAAGGGCTTGACTACACTGGCACTTTACAGCGCTGCAACTTTCTCACTCAGGGGTGTGAAAAAACGCCCCCTGAGTGCTGCAAGTACTCCCCTCGTGGAGGTGGGTTTTTAGAGCTCTCCCAACGCTGTGCCATGACTAAACAAGCCACTTTAAAGTGCTGCTGCAGCAGTGCTGCCACAGCAGTGCTTTAACGTTGCCAGTGAGGACTAGCCCTATCACAGTCCCCACTCTCCCCCCATCCCCAGCAGCTTCCTGCCCCCTTCCTTTCCTCCATAGGACTGGAGAGGTATTACTGGGCCACTTCACTTTGAATGGTCCCTTGAAATGTGTGTTAATTACTTATGCTAAACAATCTGTTCAGACCTGTATTTAGCTGTGACACTCTGAGTACATTCCCCAGACCTGAAGAAGGGCTCTGTGTCAGGGCATGTCTTCACTGGCAACGTTAAAGAGCTGCCATGTTAAAGCACTGCCATGGCAGCGCTTTAACGTGGCTGTGTAGTCGCAGCACCAGCACTGGGAGAGAACGCTCCCAGCACCGTAAAAAAACCCACCTCCACGAGGGGAGTAGCTCCCAGCGCTGGTGCACTGTTTACACTGCCACTTTACAGCACTGAAACTTACAGCGCTCAGGAGTGTGTTTTTTCACACCCCTGAGTGAGAAAGGTGAAGTGCTATAAAGTGGCAGTGTAGACAAGGTATTAAAAAGCTATTTTTCTCTTGCAGGTTTCTTGTTTCTTAAAATATCTGAAATTCCTGCACAGAACAAATACCCAGTAGTTGCCAGTCACTTAGCAATCAATTTTGAATATCACATTAAAAAAATAATGACAACTAGGTGGAACGCAGCCCAGACAGGATTAATGGAATCAGTTTGTGAAAGGTTTAAAAAAAAAAACATACTTGATATGTGGTTCTACTTGCAATGTTTCATAAGCACTAAGGAGCCAGGTTGGTTGGACCGAAGCTTTATTTAAAAGTGCACTAACTTTCAGTTCAGTTTGAGTTTGCTTAGGCTTCTGTGACTATTTGACATTGGGCATGCTCAGAGGCTTAACACAGCTGTTAGCATAGTCAGTCTAGCTAATTCTAACTCAACTTATTTGCATAATTGCTGCGGAACTAATAATGTGATACCTATCAGCAACGTACTGAAGCCTTCAAAATGGATGAAAAAAGTACAGGCGCCAGAATTCTTTCTGCAAGGAAATTAGCATGTCTTTCACAGCAACACACAAGTAAAGCTAGACACAACATCAAAACAGGCTTCTGGACTTTTACTTTGAAACTTTTATTACCAGAGCCATTTCATGAAATATCTAGCAAATCTAACCTCTTGATAGGTAGGGCACCAATCATTACAGTATGTAGGAACTGCAAATAGAGAAAATGGGAGGTATGAAGGTGGCCTACATTCTTGCTGTCCTGACAATTCGCTGCTTAAATATTTTAAGATTTCCTTCAATGAAAACAAAACAAAATTACGGATCAAAATATCCTCTAGAAAAAAAATCATAGAGTCTATTAAAGAGCAAGACATTTTTCAGCAAAATGGTTTGTGGCATTTGAGTACCGGCTGTCTGACCTCATTTGACCCTGGCCATACACACATGCTTTCACTTCCCCCTCAGGTAAACTCAGGGTTGCGGTGGAGAATAGCAGGAATGGTGGGCTTTTAATTGACTTCTGCATTCATCATTTATCCTGCCTTGCGTAACTGTTTTCACTTTTCTGAGGACTTGTGAGACTGCTAAGTGCAAATTTCCTGGCAAAGCAGCCAGTAAGTAGCTTATTTACAGCACAAATGGCAAGGTAAGAGAGGAACCCGATGTTTCTTCATATTTTGTATATGTCTAAGACCAAATCCTCCAATCGGCTCTACAGGCTGATGCCACGTCTGCACTGTGGCATCCGGCCTGGCAGCCAGAAGGAATGCTAGTTTTTGCCAAGATGATAGATCTGGTTGGTTAAGGGAGGTTTGAAATAACACCATTTAACTGAAAACCTCAGCAGCAACAACTTCAAGAGGATCAGGGTCCAGGGTCTTGACTGTGAGACAGGAAGTGCTGTGTTCTAATCTTAGCTGTGTGGCTTGGGACAAATTGCTTACCCCCACTGTCTCCTCATATGAAATAAAGGGATTTTAATTTATTTGTATAGCATCTATTGTTCCGGCGAATAGCTCTCCAGTCTCAAAAATTACCAGTGAGTCATCTATAAAATGGAAAAATAATACTCCTTTCTCCTAATCTTTGTTTTGTCTAAATAGACTGACGTCTCCAGGGGAGGGACACAGTGTGTATGTTGTAAAGTATGTGGGCCCTTACTGAAGTGGGTCTGGGATTACTTAACTGTTCAGTGCTAAATAAAATTAGTTTGATAGAAATATTAAAGCAGTTTTGTTTCTTTACCTAGAGGTGCTGAGGTAAGCTATGGACTTGCATCGAGACGGGGCTCTCAGAGACATTTCCTTAATTTCTTGCCTAGTAACAATCATGAGTTAATGTGTGAGAATGGCTGACAAGTTGCTAATTATTTTTAAATAAATGAAGTGTGCGCTCCAAGTCCATCACCTGGAGTAGAAGCCTGTTGCCAGTCCCTCCAGCAGGAGCCCCATAAGTATTCTTGGAAGAGCCCCAGTCTTTAGTCACCACAGTGGATCTTGTAAGACTGAAATTTTCCATTATGACTGAAGGCCTAGAGACAGCCAAAGCCTTGGGCCACATCAATCATATCTAGCATGCAGGCACCATCTAACTGGCCTTTGAAGATACAATGGTGGCCCCTGAAGTGAAGCGAATGGGATACTGACCTCTATAAAAATTAAAACCATGAAAATTAAATGTGTTTCTCTCGAGACATTAGCAACACCAGATGCTACATGCTCCTGTCCTCCTTTCTCCATGCCCCTTGCCCAAGCCATCCAGAAAGATGAGGTAAAAGACCTATGCCTTTGGCCATGCCACCCTGACCAGTCTACAACCAAATGAGACTCCCCACATACACACACACCATGTGCCTGAAAGTATCTTATAAGTTCTGACAGCTGTTCTATCACCTGCTTCCAGTTAACAACAATCACATGAGTTAAAGACACCAAGAAACAAAGAAGAAATGAGAACTGTCATATGGCACAAGGGACTCCTCAAATCCCAGCACTACATCAGTGTGTGTGTGTGTTTGTAGGAAAACAGCTCCTTTTTAATAGTTCCCTAGAAGTGAATATTAAACTGTCTGTTAGCTAATTAGTCAGAGATTTTCCTGGGTTAAAAGGGGGTGTTTAGTCTGAAGCTCCTAGTGTGTGTGGTTTAACACCATCTCTGTGTAAAACCTATTAAAAAGATGCTGTGCTATTGTGTGAAAGGGTGGGGGGAGAGGGAGAGAAGTAAGAAAAGTAGAACAATTGTTTGTAACTACAATGAGACTCAAGGACTAAGGGTTCAAGTAGTGAATTACAAGGAAATCATTCTAAGGGCTTGTCTACAGTACAAAATTAAGTTGACCTAACTTACATCAGCATACGCCACCGCAGTGGTTAAATCACTTTTGTGTGTCAACATTTTGCTCCTTGTGTTGGCAGTGCGCACTTACACCAGGAACGCTTGCACTGACTTAACTGTCAATGTGGGGCATTGTGAGATGGCTTCTAAAAGGCTTCTGAAAATTGATGTAAGCAACATAGTGTCTACACCAGTGGTGGGCAACCTACAGCCCGCATGGGGCCCATCAGGGTAATCCTCTGGCGGGCTGCAAGACAGTTTGTTTATATCGACTGTCTGCAGGCATGGCTGACCCGCGCCGCTTCCCGCAGCTCCCATTGGCCGGGACCAGCGAACTGCGGCCACTGGGAGCTGCGGGGGGCCGTGCCTGTGGATGATCAATGTAAACAAACTGTCTCGTGGCCCACTAGCAGATTGCTGATTCCTGACGGGCCGCAGGTTGCCCACCACTGGTCTACACTGATACTGCGTCGACCTAATTACATCAACATTGACTCCATGTCTCCCAGGGAGGTGGAGTTACTAAGTGGTGTAGTGAGCAAGTTACATCGGAGGGAGCAATAGCTTAATGTAGGTGCTTAGAGTTAGGTCTACGTAAACTGCCTCACGTTGACCTAATCTGTAATGTTGACCGGGGTTTAAAGCTTTACTTCCTTAAAACAATCCAAGGAAAGAACATTGTCTGCTCTGAGCAGTCTCATTTGGTTGGGGGTCTCAGATCAGAGAAAAACCTGCTGCTCCCTAACTCTTTGGTTAACAAAATAATTCTTTCTGATGTCAGCCCCATAATTTGATTGGATTACTTGTATTAATTGGAGAAATTGATAGACTGAGCCATAGATCAATTGATTTTTATTTCAACTGTAACTTTGATCATTGCATTGTTCTATTAATTAATATAGAGAAATGATAGTAACTTAGGGATATGATTGTTTAGTTTTATATTTGCTTGCTTATTCTCTTAATAAAATCCACAGAAAGTACACCAAACTGGTTTCTCTCTCAAAACTGCAACACAGCTCCTCCCACCTCGAAAACAAAGGTACTTTAATTAAATATAATTAATTCCTAGATGGCTCCTACAGTGTACAGAGCCTAGGCTGGGGCTTCTAGATGCAACTGCAATATAAATAATCACAAACACACATAATATATTTATCTCACCAGGAATTGTGAACAATAATTAGATGAGGCCAATGTTGAACACTGTTGAGCACCCTCAACTCCTCCTATCTTCTGTGGGAATTGAAAGCATCCGCGATCTTGCATGAAGTACTCCACAGCCTGCAGGATCAAGCCTTTGTATGCTCTTTGGTCCAGAGAATCTCTCTTTTCTGATCTGTAAAATCTACATTCTCAATAGACAAATGATATAAATGTTCAGAAATCACTTTAAAGATAATTGCTAAATAGTAAAATGGAAGTTTTCTAGGTTCTTTAGAAATCTGCATCCAATAGTGCATGTTATGGCCTTACAGTAACTATACAACAGAAGCGATATTAGACATCTACAACTGGAGAAACATCTTACTCATGGGAGAACTGACATTAACATACTGCAGACATCTGATGCCTCCGGCTTTATTACTTTTATCTCTTAGATTTATTATTTTTTAAAAATATTGTTTAATCTAAATATTTTGAAAGCCAATGGCTTTCTAGTACAAATTATTTGACAGAGTTTAAACCATAAAATCACAACTAATTTCATGGGCTTCACTTTTACGAATTAGCCAACACAAGATTTTCTAGGGGTGTAGGTTTAGAATTGCACCATAGGTGTCATATCTAGATATTTCTTGAATTTTATAGAAAGATTGGGTTTCTATTTACAATATACAATTAGAATGAAAAATGGTAATAAATGTTGGAGGGATTTTTGTTTTCTTTTTAAATTCTCAAACAGGATTGGATGGCTTACAACATTGGTAGATAAGGAGATCCAGAAGTTATTATTTCCACCTAACAGCTCTGCAATGACCCATGTGAAAAAAAGGGATCGAATTAGTTCTGTATCTAGTAAGAAAGGCATCTACATAACAAGTTACCATTGAAACTGGCACTCTTTTGGTGCTCCCAGCAGAGCTCAATGAAGATGGAGATTGCCCTGCATTCACAGCCAGAGATAGCCTCTTTACCATATTGGATGGTTTGGATGTGGATGTTTTTATCCAAAAAAATGTATTTTTGCTGAGGTCTTTGGTTTTTTTTTTAATATTTCTGTTCTACTTGGTCTCTTCCTTAAAGGCTGAGACACGAAAAAAATGATAAATGGTTTTCTCTTTAGTTTTCCCTTGCTGCTCTGTGTCACTCCAGCCAGAAATCAATAGAAAAATGACAAAAATCTTGAGCGGAAAAAATCTAAGGTTTCCCACCAAGCAACAGATTTTGGTTGCAAAATAAATGAACATCCTAAGTCATGTGTCATTCAACAATGAAATGATGGATATTTATTGTCCAGGATTTCAGCAAAATGTTTCCTATTTTGGGTGTCTAGAGAAAGGCACTTAAATAATTGGCCTCATTTCCAAGTTTGGCTTCCATAATTAAGCTTAAAAATTACATGTGTGGAGATGTGTGTGTTAAATTCATAGATGATAGTTCTCTTCTTTGTCTGCATATGCCAAAAATCATCAGTACATGTGTTTATATTCAAAGGCTGCATTTATAACAAGAAATGACTGTTTAGTTGTGACGTTATTGACATAAACTGTGACCGTATAGATCATTGTTGCAATCAAGGTCCTATAGTTGCACCAAATCTTGTACAAAGGAGGTCCAGTAAGGTGTCTATGGAAAGGTTATGATTTGCTGGTTATGATTATGCTATCTGTATGTGTGTATCATTTTTGTAGTTGAAGTTATGAATATTGGCTATGTACTTGTATCTCAATGTGTTTTGATCCTAAGTAGTCGCAGTGAAGCATTTAGTCAGCTTCTTGAGAAAGGACTATTCTCAGTAAGTGCCCAGTCAAGAAACACTTAATTGACTATGAACTTTCGGCCAATTTTGGATGCCAATCCACATCTGAACTTTCCTGGGAAAGTTCAAACTAACATGTAAACAATGGCATCAGTCTGTAAAGAACTGAGTCATGCACGGACATGTGACTGGCCCATATGACTCCAAACTCCATCTTGTTGCTGTGATTTTGCACAGAAAAACCATGGGGTTTCTGCCCACAAGAGAAAGAATATAAAAGGCCCTGGAAACCCCTCCATTTTGTTTTCAGTCGTGCTTCTAACCTCTGGAGGAACCTTGCTGCAAACTGAAGCTCTGAACAAAGGACTGAATGACCCATCCTAGCTGTGGATGTACTCCAGAGACTTGATTTGAGCCTGCAGTTTATTCCATCACTGCTACAAGCCTGAACCAAGAACTTTGCTATTACTGTATGTAATTGATTCCATTTAACCAATTTTAGCTCCCATCTATATTTTTTTTCTTTTATGAATAAACCTTTAGATTTTAGATTCTAAAGGATTGGTAACAGCCTGATTTGTGGGTAAGATCTGACTTGTATATTGACCTGGGTTTGAGGCTTTGTCCTTGGGGATCAGGAGAGCCTTTTTTCTTTTACTGAGGCATTGGTTTTCATAACCATTCATCCCCTAACAAGTGGCACTGGTGGTGATACTGGGAAAGTGGAGTGTCTAAGGGAATTGCTTGTATGACATGGTTAGCTAGTGGGGTGCGACTGAAGTCCTCTCTGTTTGGCTGGTTTGATGTGCCTTAGAGGTGGAGAACACCAGCCTGGGGCTGTGACTGCCCTGCTCTAAGCAATTTGTCCTGAATTGACAATCCCAGTTGTGTCCCGGCAAAGGCAGCATTGTTACATTAGTACAGAAAGAAACCTTGGATTTTGGAGAAATTTGTCAGAATGCTTCCACCTCGCCATAGTCTGTAGAAGTCTGCTGTCCAATTTTTAGTACTACTTGGTGAGCCAAAAACTCAGCTGGTGTAAGTCAGTATAGATCCACTGAGCTGCTGTTAGTCAGCGTAGTTTCATTTACTTTAATGGATTTATACCAACTGAGGATTTGGCCTAATGTATTTATCTGAAAAAGAAAAACTTTACACAGTTGGAGTAAGATGTCAACCCAAACTGTCTGGTAGAAGCCCAGCTCAATATGTTTGCAGATATTACCAGCTAAAGGATATGTATGTGTTGGACGAAATTGACTAGAATCTAGATTTATTAATCCACACAAAAGGCCATGAGTGTTGGTGACACAAAGACTGTATATAAATTGGATTTGGGGCAGAAGTTTCCCATTGCTACCCATCAGTTCAACCAAGAGCAACACTACAGTTACGATACACAATGTTCCAAATGGCCACTTATGCTTTTCCTGTATCATGTCTTCTAATCCTGTTCAAAGCAAGGTTACACAACATAGTACTTGAAATATTAGAGGTTTCTGGCACCTTATTCACACTAGCTCACTTACTCTTGCTATCACTGTTGCCGCTCCACCGTTGGTAGAAGTTTTAGCAGGAAATTTTATTAAGAATTTCTTAGGCCATGTCTACACTACAAAGTTTTGCTGAAGCAAGTTACGTTGGCATACACCCATCACTGTTAGCATATTGCTTTTGTGTGGGCATACTTGGCTCCTTGCATCAGCATTGCACATACTCTCCAGAAGTCCTTGTGTTGGTGCACCATGGGAAGGTATCCCACAGTGCAGCCCGCCACTGTTCAGTCTTTTGGGTAGTTTTGACAATGTATGGTGGGGTGGAAATGAGTCACAAAGGGGTGACTGGGAGCAAGGGGTCAACTTCCCATGATGCAATGTTGTTCATCCCATAATATCATCTATAGCCCATAATTTTCAAGACATAGAGACATTGTTCTTTGACTGACCAAGGAAGTAGCAGTCTTCTATGATGGCAAGATATATTGGAATTGGAAAAGGTACAGAAAAGGGCAACAAAGAGGATTAGGGGTATGGAATAGCTTCCATTTGGAGGAGAGATTAAGACTGGGACTTTTCAGCTTGGAAAAGGACAACTAAGGCAGGGATATGACAGGTCTATAAAATTATGACAGGTGTGGAGAAAGTAAATAAAGAAGTGTTATTTACTGCTTCTCATGACACAAGAACTAGGAGTTATCAAATGAAATTAATAGGCAGCAAATTTAAAAACAAACAAAAGGAAGTATTTCTTCACACAGCGAACAGTCAACCTGTGGAACTCTTTGCCAGAGAATGTTGTGAAGGCCAAGACTATAAGAGTGTTCAAGAAAGAACTAGGTAAGTTCATGGAGGATAGTCCATCAATGGCTATTAGCCAGGATGGGTAGGGATGCCAAACCATGCTCTGAAATGGCCCTAGCCAGTTTGCCAGAAGCTGGAATGGGCAACAGGATGGATCACTTGATGATTATCTATTCTGTTAATTCCCTCTGGGACACTTGGCATGGACCACTGTCGGAAGACAGGATACTGGGCTAGATGGACCAAAGGTCTGACCCAGAATGGCTGTTGTTATGTTTTTAATCTCCATACAAAAGGGTAATAGGAGCTAGTGAGGGCCAAATTCATAGGAAAGGCTAAATTGATGTAAGAGCTCCTCCTCCCCCACCATCCTTACCATGCAGATTACCATCAACCCTAGACCCTTGGAGACTTACAGCCACTTAGCAACTGTAACTCCCACCACACATTCAGTACCTTTACACTGCTTGTTGATCTAGAGTTGCTTTCTGCGACATTCACCTTGGTGTGTGTTTAATTTTCTCTATTTCTGTAAAATTGCCAGTTAAGACTTTAGTTTGTCTTAAAGCAAAGTTGGCTGTGTGCACAAAAGAGTTAAGTGCTGAGATGCTGAACACCATTGTGCCTAACTTTCAGGCATGTAAGAAAACACTGATTCACAAAGCCTGAGTTAAGCACATAGGCAGGCGCTTTTGACTGCAATTCACAAAGACAGTATGCTAGGCAGGAAGCCACCTAAACTATCCAGGAGATGCTGACCAGAGGGCTGTGTGCTAAACCCTGCCCCCCTGTAGTGATAGTTGCTTAAGTCCAGGCTAACGCCTATCTCTGCCAGCGATTTTTCAGTTGTGAACCCTCTCTTGGAGCCAGGCGCCTATGCTCTTTTAGCAAAAAGCCAGGGGCAGGAAAGGACCTCTCAACTTTTAGCCCAGTGGTTAGGAATTCAGCTGGGATGTGGGAGAACCCCAGTTGAAGTCCCTCTCTCCTTGACAGGAAGAAGGGTTTTGAACTTGGACCTGGACCTATCACATGGGCACTCTAACCACTGGGCTATGGGATATTCTGATATAGAGTTCCCTCACTCTCACCTCTTAAAGCTGATGCACTGTGCAACTGTGGATAAATAGTTATCGGAGCTGGGGAACTGGATCCTACTAGACTGGGCTCCGCACATGACTTAAGGGGCCAAAGGCCTATCTTACCCCAGTTTGTGAATAGTTCTGGGGCTTAGGTAACTGGAGGCCTTGAGGGTGAAAGCAGTACATACATTAAGAGGCAGAAACCTAAGTGCCTAGGGAATTTATATTGCAAAAACTTAGGTGTTGAGTGAATTTAGATACTTACAGGGTTCAGAGGGAGTTTTGTGCATCACAGTGGCCCAGAAACTGAAACAGGGACTTAGGCACCTACCTCCTTTTGTGCATCCAGGCCTTTGTACCTGACTTATGTGAGCCAGATTTTGGTTGATGCACTCTCAGAGCTAGTCTACGTGGGGAAAATTACAAACAGAAATACAATTTTACTGCTGTAGTCATACCAGTATAACTCCCTACATAGACACTTATTCTGGAATAAGAGTGTCTTGGAAAAAGAGCGCAAAAAAGAAATATTCTAGAAGTAGTGTATGCTTAACTGTAATACTTAACATTCAATTCAAGTTAGTTTTACAAGGTTTATAAATAAGAGGGCAACTAGTCTATCACTAATCAAGACTAACTAATCACTATAACTAGTCTATCAACGCTGATGGGCATTGTTGCACTGGCTGTGTTTTGTAAGCAAATAACCCAATCAACATGCATCACACAGGTCTGTATTAAAATTGTTCTTTATTGTAAACAAGGTATAAAGTACGACATAAGAAGTATTGTGCAAAATTTTAAAGTAGTCATAAAAGATTATCTAGTACACTATTATCCAACTGTTTAGTTGTCTATATTTGTGTACTCAACATAATAAGATACAATAGAAAGATGGTTAGCGAAAGTTGATGCATTATTTGTCACAAAATCTACAGTATTAATTCAAGGCTGGTGTCTTTACTGCCTTATTTTTACTTTACAAATAACTCCTAACTTTCTAATTTAATACAGTATAGATTATATCCTCTTATATAAAGACCATTTATCTCTAATAGAAATCATCTTCAAAAGTGACCTCCACATCAAGTAGCCTAGCATAACATACTTGTTCTTGCCTTCTTAATAAAACCACATAATTTATTATTCTTATGGTTACATTTTTATTTTTTTAAACATACCATCTCAGTGTTTATGAAAAATGCAGTGGTATGGAATTTTGAAGGTATAAAGGAAACCATAAGCAACTTGAAAGCAGAAGCATCATACGATGCCTAAATATAACCAATTGTAATAATCATGAGCTTTCAAGAGGAATAGCAAAAATAGTATTAGCATTCTATATTATAATAAATTAATGGGATTTAGGTACTTTTGGCTCTCTCTAGCCACATGGCAGCACTCAATCTATTCCATATTTGGACAGTAATGTAAAACTGGCATGACTGACATACTTGATACATTAAATACTGTATCAAGAGGTGCTGAGCCTCAATGCCCCTCTCTCATGATTGGGGCCCAATGTAAATAGAAAAAAAAAAATGTATAAATATCCAACAAGGAAAGGTGACAGCAGTAGGATAACTGTTTTATACTATCTCGTACAGATGCATTTCTGATCTACAAATCTGTACTATACATTGATATTTCTCTCTAGTCTGTGCTCTACTGAAAACTCATTACATCTTTGAAAGCTGTAATTTTAGTTGGTTTCAAGAATTAACATCAGCCAACAGCTCTGCATGACTTATGTCTGACCACTCTATTGTACATACATATAATCTGCATAAATTCAAAACCCTTCGCTACCTGTGCTGCTCTGCTCTCAAACCTTCAACCTCTTTCTCTTTTCACCAAATCGAAAAGAAACCTGACATTCCATTATTAGTCACTGGTTCTCTCAGTAGCATTTTCTGTGACCAAGCACAGACTGCCTTTGCCTCTCTGCTGTAATGCCATCAACAGCTGGCACTGAAGAACTACAGACCTGTAGTAGAAGCTTTTATACATCACTGGTGATATACCATAGTGACAACAGTTAGTTTCGGTAACTTTTCAGGAGTTCTTTCACTGTGCAGGTGTGGATGCAGGTGGCACAACAATGTCATTTAGCTTGCTCACTTCCATTTGCCAGTTTGGTAGCTTCTTAGCTGACAAATGCCGCCGTGCATGCTTTGTTAAATGGTCACTCCTCATGAACCGCCGATCACACATCGGGCAAGCAAACTTCTTCTCACCAGTATGCGTTCTGCGATGCCGAGACAGTTCATCAGATCGTGCAAATCTCCTGTCACAGCCTTTCCAACTACAGCTAAAAGGCTTTTCTCCTAAAACAAAATAGAAACATAAGCATTTATTTAGCAACAATTTTGCTTTTGACTGGTAATATGTTTGACTTTTTAAAAACCAATTAATACTGTGACAATCAAGACACAAATAAACAAACCAGCAAACCCAGAGACATACAATATTAAGATGGTTTTGACTGTGCGAACTCGAAGAGTCACCATCATTAAGTAGCCAGCTGTACAAAGGGTCAGTGCACTAGCCTTTCATCACTGGAAAGAAGAGTTCAAACTTGTGCTTTATGTTTCAAAACAGTTATATTCTCATCCTTATCTTCATTTATATACATTACAAAACCATGACAGCTTTGCGTGACCAGTACCCACTGCTGAAAATGACGTCTATACTAAAAACAAGAGGGATGTTACATGACAAGGCTGAAGTGTGCTAGTAGAGCTGTGTAAACATACATAGCTCCTTATCCTTTACTAGTGTGATTAGATTCACTACCAGGTTTTTTTTTTTTTTTTTTAAGAACTGCCGGAAACCTGAAGGAATGACTCTCTGGGGTGTTAATGTTGAAGGTGAGAATGCTAGTCACCTCTCCTTTTTGAGGCATCCTACCAAAGATTATGCCATGTATTAACACCTATTGGCAAAAGCAAGCAATAGCACTCTGGGATGACCCCACAATGCTAAATTATGTTCAGTCAAGACTAAATAAATAAATAAATAAAAAATCTTTAGAGATGTACAATGTTAAGATAGCTTTAACTGAGGTAACTAGAAAGGTCACCGTTATCAGGAAGCCAGCTGTACAAAGGATTAGTGCACTAGCCTTTCACCTCTGGAAAGCAGCAAACGAACAAAATCACAACTCACTAGAACATTGATAAACATTAGCATAAATATATATGAAAAGCTTTCTTTGAAATTCCTACTATCCACTGCTTAATGACTTACCCGTGTGTGTTCTCACATGGGCCTTCAAATGAGAGCTCTTGAAATAAGTCTTTCCACATCCTGGATAGTTGCAAATGTGGCTTCTTATTCTTGATGAGTCAATTGGTGGAGTGATTTTTGCTGCAGAAGGTGTAAAACCTGGAGCAGGAGCAATAGGAGAGAGTCTAGTACCATTTGGACTAATGATTGGAGCCTTTGTGTTCTGCACAACCGGCTGGGGCACAACAAACATAACGGCACCTTTAGGAACTTGAGTTCTCATGAACATCATAGGCTGGCAAAGGGTTGATTGTTGGCTAGAAGGAGTGCTGGGCACTATTGCTGTCACAACAGAGTTGTCAGTAGACAGAGGAACCATCTGGCAAATTACTGGGACAGATGAGACACCACTCGCTTGCCCAGCAGGTGAAGATGTTATCATCGGTGACTGCTGTACTGATCCAGGAACAGGCTGAGGTCTACTGGTTGAAGTCTGGATCAGGGACAATGGACTGACAGCTAGTGCTGTACTTGTTTTTTCTTCTAAAACTGGAAGTTTGTCACTTTTGTAAGTTGCTCTGTTTGGTGACACAATTGCACAAGGTGGATTTTGTTTTGCAGTTCCATTATTCTGTATATTTATTTCCCTTGAAGTATTGTTCTGATACTTCAACACACTAGTTGCTCTCACTGGACACGTTCTTTGATTACAAAGCTGAGCATCAGCTGTATGGCGAATAACACTTGTTGCTTGAGCTTTCATTGGTCTTGGTGCTGGAGACATTTCAGTCTCTTTAAAAGTTGCTGAAGAAATAGGCTTTGAAATATCAGACAGTAATCTACATTGTACAGCAGATGGCGCTGCTGCTGCTGGCAGATGAATTACTTGAGACATCTCAAAATCAGAAGGGCTGTAGGGTGGAGTCAAGCACTAAAAGGGGAAGAAAGATGCAAGTAATGAGACATCTATTCAGCACGATTATTTCTCACAGTTAATGTGATCTAAAAAACTTTAATAAGGCATCTACAATAATAGAATAAAGCTTACAAATGCTGGTATTGCATGAAAGTCAGCTGCACCAGGTAGCAGGTTATCATCAGTTTCTTCTGACATATCAGATGCTGGTGTTATAGGTCTCAGTTCGGCATATTTTTTGAAGTCTGATTTCCAGTTGCAGCTCATGGACATAAGGGCTTCTACGGCTTCAAAATCACTCTTTTCAGCGGTATTGTTCCAGGAACGTCTATTATTGTTTTGCTTTTCAGTAATCATCTCTATTCCTTCCTCCTAAAAGGAAAAAAGGAATATTTTTCAGTTTACAGTTAATTTAACTAATTAACAGTCCCTTCTTTAAAGAACAATTACAAAAATGAAATGCAACCTGTAAAACATATCATACTTCATAGAGCTGATTCAATATTTTTAAAGAGACACTCTACATTCCTGTTTCCTCTCCTATTACAGTATATAACCTTCATTAAAAGGTTAATATGAAAGAGGGAATCAGACTATCTGATAACAGGTTTCAGAGTAGCAGCCGTGTTAGTCTGTATTCGCAAAAAAGAACAAGAGTACTTGTGGCACCTTAGAGACTAACAAATTTATCTGAGCATAAGCTTTCGTGAGCTACAGCTCATTTCAAGTGAAAGTGTTTCTGTTGTTTCATTCTGTTGTTTTGCACATATCATTTGAATATTAAAAACAGGTAAACACTATTTTGTGTAGCTGGAGGGTGGATGGGGAATGTTTTGGACTCTACAGGATCATATAGGAGCTGCCATTGCCGAAGTTGTTGATTTTAGAGTGCTGATGCACAAACAGATATTTGTGTGCCTGAGCTCGCTGATGGGTGTCCTCCGTGGACAATTCAAACTTCAGAAAGCTGTGCCTAAAGTGCTCTTGCCAGGGCCCAAACTAGTGGAGCTTCAGCATGCATTAAGATGGAGCTGTTTGATCAAGCTTTTAACCAGCCTCTGGATCATTGTTAGGGGCAGGACAGGCAAGGTTTTATAGATGCTTTTCCAAAGGCCTACGTTTTGCAGATTTTGAATTTTATAAATAAAGAAAAGATGGAACACGTAATACTCCGAAGATGGACCCTGAGAGGGCTAGGGAAAGGTTGTCCTCATTGGATTCTATAAGAAACTGGCCTATATTAAGAGACATGACCAATGAGCAAAAGCAGCGGAGGAAAAAACCGCCTTTGGCTCCCAAGGGAGGCAGCAGAGGCTCAGGGAGGTCCTCGCTGGCAGACGGCTCCTGCGTTTGAGCCACGCTCACCTCAGTGAACCTCTGTGACTCACTCTCTCCATGCCTGCACTCAAACCGCGCAGCACCGCCCCCGCCTCTCGCCCATTGGTCGCCACGGTCAGGCACCTCAGAAGCCGAATGGCTGGCACGGGGCCGAGGCGAGGTTGGGGCGGAAGCATGTGAACAAAGCGTGATCAGCGGCTGGTCCCGGGCCCTCGCGCAACGTGGTGAAGCGGGGACTGCCGCTCGGCGACCTTTCCCCTACTTGTGCGGTCTCTCTCTTCCCCCGCCTCCCTCCCCGGCGGGCGGGGGCTGAGCCAGGGCCCGCCGCCAGGCAGGAAGGGAGCCCGCCTGCTGCAGCAGTGGGCAAGGCTGACAGCCAGCCAGCCAGCCAGCCGCGTGCTTCCTCGCAGCTCCCGCCGGGCCAGAGCCGCAAAGAAGGGAGGGGGCGGCCTCAGTCCACCCCCGCCGCTCCCAGGAGAACAAGGCGGACACAGCCCCTCCTCACCAAGGGCTGGGGCCGAGAGATTCAGCGCCGCAGCTCGGGTTAGCCCAGGGAGCCTAGGAGGGGCCACGGCTGCTCCGGGAGGGGCGGCTCAAGGGAAGGGAGACAGGGCGCCCCCTGCCCCCAGGCTGCACAGGAACCATTCACCCAACAGGCACAAGCCCTGTTCAGAGCCTGACCCCGGCCGACGTGCCCGGGGACTCTTGCATGGCGGGAGCTGGCCACGGACTCCCTCGCCCCGCTCGCCGCCTTCAGCCTATCTCGTCTCACCCACCTCCCCCGCGGCGGACCTCCAGCCCCCGCAGCCTCGCCCACCGGCTGGTCCCAGCCTCATCCCTCCCCGTTCCGCTCCCCCTCCCTGAGCCTCGCCCACCGCCGCCCTCACCCGCGAGGGAATCCCCCAGCGTCTCCGGCGCCCAGCCCCCACTCACCGCCCCTTTCCCTCACAAGCCCTCTCAGTCTTTTACCGTCACCCCAGTGCAGGCCGCCCCCGACCAAACCCTCCCCGCCCACCTCCCCGCCCTCATGCTAGCGGCGTGAGCCCACAGCTCCCGCTAGACACCACGTGCCCCCTCCACTCGCCACAAGCGCCCCCAGCAACCTCTCCCCGCCAGCGCCCGCAGACCGATGCCCTGACACCCAGTTCCCCGTAAGCTCCCCCAACCAGCCCCCCCGACTACCTCCCTCTCTGCCGTCCCCCCTCCGCACATCACCACAGCTCCCCCAACCAGCCCCCCCGACTGCCTCCCTCTCTGCCGTCCCCCCTCCGCACATCACCACAGCTCCCCCAACCAGCCCCCCCCGACTGCCTCCCTCTCTGCCGTCCCCCCTCCGCACATCACCACAGCTCCCCCAACCAGCCCCCCCGACTGCCTCCCTCTCTGCCGTCCCCCCTCCGCACATCACCACAGCTCCCCCAACCAGCCCCCCCCGACTGCCTCCCTCTCTGCCGTCCCCCCTCCGCACATCACCACAGCTCCCCCAACCAGCCCCCCCCGACTGCCTCCCTCTCTGCCGTCCCCCCTCCGCACATCACCACAGCTCCCCCAACCAGCCCCCCCCGACTGCCTCCCTCTCTGCCGTCCCCCCTCCGCACATCACCACAGCTCCCCCAACCAGCCCCCCCCGACTGCCTCCCTCTCTGCCGTCCCCCCTCCGCACATCACCACAGCTCCCCCAACCAGCCCCCCCGACTGCCTCCCTCTCTGCCGTCCCCCCTCCGCACATCACCACAGCTCCCCCAACCAGCCCCCCCGGCTGCCTCCCTCTCTGCCGTCCCCCCTCCGCACATCACCACAGCTCCCCCAACCAGCCCCCCCGACTGCCTCCCTCTCTGCCGTCCCCCCTCCGCACATCACCACAGGTTCCCCAATAACACTGCCCTAATCCCTGCCCCTCTCTGCAGATCAGGCTCCCCAATAACCTACCTCAGCTCCCCCCCACCCCCGATTGCCTCCCTCTGTCATCGCCTCTGCAAATCAGGCTCCCCAATATACCCCCCCGACTGCCTCCCTCTCTGCCATCCCCTCTCCGCACCAATAACCTCCCCCCCAAGACCCCGATTCTCTCTCCAGATCCCACAAGCTCCCGGTGACCTCAGCCCCAGCTCGATTCCTCCTCTGCCACCACGGGCTTCCCAGCAACTCCCCCCCGCAGCTCCCCCAAGGGAATCCCTTGATCTCAGGGCATCGTCCCCCAGACAACATCTCTCCCCCGCCATCCTCCCCGGGCTGAGCCCCTTCTCCTCGTGCCCCGCCTCACGGCGCGTATCCACCTCTCCCCAGGTGCAGCTGATGCGGGGGGGGGGGCTCGCTGGGCACCAACCCCCCAGGACTAGGGAGCGGGAAGAGCCGCACTTACAGCTGGCTGGTCGAGGGAAGCTGCGAAACTCAGCATGGCCCTGCTGGGAGCTGCGCTGCGCTGATGCTGATGCTGCAGCTGCTGACAAGAGCCTTCACCCCAGGCGCTCTCTGGCCACTGCCTTGATTTTCCTCTTTTTGTTCGCAGCTGCCCATTCGGCCGGCGGTTCCACCAGCCCGGCGTAGGGGGAGACCGGAGCTGGCCGCGGCCAATCCGCTGCAAAGGTGTGTGAGGCGGCGGCCAATGGCGAGCGGGGGCACGCGTGATCAGCGGCTGCCCAGCGGCATGGAGAGCGTGTCAGCTCTGCGTGTGCACTAGCCCCGGCAGCGTGTTCCCGACGCAGCCCTTGGGTAAGTCCCGACGCGGGCTGAGTCAGTGTCACGTCTCCTCTGTCTCCCTCTCCGGATCCATGTGGGAGAGGCGCGCCCGAGCGGGGGAGGGGGCAGCAAGATACTTCCTGTCAAATGAGATCATGCCGCTGGGGGAGGGGAAGGCATAGCTCATGTCTCCGCATCTCCCTTCTCATCCGGCTAGCCAGGGCTTGTCCTTGCGCCGCTCCCGAGGTCCCGGGGTGGGTAGGGGTACTTTGTCCAGGTTTTTTTGGAGGGCGGATCTCCTGTGGGAGTCCAAATGGCTATACCTAAGTGACTTCAAAGGGAGCAGTTTACAGTCACCAGTAATAGCTGGTTTCAGAGTAGCAGCCGTGTTAGTCTGTATTCGCAAAAAGAACAGGAGGACTTGTGGCACCTTAGAGACTAACAAATTTATTTGAGCGTAAGCTTTCGTGAGCTACAGCCCACTTCATCGGATAGCAGTAATAGCTGCTATTTATTATCTTATTTATGGTCTCCATCTGAGCAAATATTAGCCAACTTTTCACTGCGACTCCCCTGTGAGGTATGCAAGTATTATTATCTTCATGTTACAGATAGGGGGCTGAGGCGTGGAAAGATTTGTGAGCCCGGGGGTGAGTGGGGCAGAGCCTGAAAGAGATCTCAGTCCCAGCCTTAACAGGACCATCTGATACTCTTACCATTTGAGTGGGCTGGTCAGTGCGATCCATGGAGGCTACAAGTTCCAATATTTGTTGCTCCTAGGGGACCTTCAATGCAATCAAAGGAAACGGCTGCTCAGGCTCCTACCTGTGTTTCACCACTCTAAATCCAGCCCAGGTTTGAGTCTCAGTGACAATGAGTTTGCAGTTCGTAGTGTAGAACCAGGGACATCTACATCAAACACATCACCGGCCACCAACAGTACCAGGAGGTGTGAGCCGGTACGACATCATGCATCAACTATGGGAAAGGGACTGAGAGACTTTTTCCATTGGACCATATGAACTGGAACCATAAACTCACTGAACATTAAATCCCACCAAATGAGGGTAAATCCATCTTCATCATCGTAGTCACTCATTATACTCCAGACCTGAACATAGCCATTATATGAACAACATAACCCCATATCTCAATGTCTGTACTTTGACTCGTTAAACTTTTACCCCCAATCGGGGAGATTGCAGATTATGTATTCCTTTACACCACCCGTTCCTAAACTGAATTTCGCACCCCTTGATAATCTGTACCTTATTCCCTGATAACCAGAAACTTGTATGCTTAAACTCTGTACCTTTTTCTTCAACATCATTTAATAAAATTATTAAATGTGAGTGACCTTAATCATCTGTAGAACCCAGCTAAAACCTCAGTCCTATCCTAGGCTTTAGCCTGCTACTGGGACACTCTATACTACAGATGGCAACTGTGTCAGAGGATAGCCTTGGTGTAATTAGGTTCATTCAGCTGCTTCCTAGTGGCTTGGCCCTTAATGAACCCGCATCCAAGGCAAGCTCTACTTGTCCTAGCTCCCTTACTATTATTGAGACTCAAAGGGGAAGATGATAACTCAGTGTTTTTCACACATGCTTGTTGGGAGCAGGCCTTAAGAAGAGGCAACTCATGGCTTGATTTCCCCTACTGGGAAGCTGGGACAATAAGTGAGCTGTAGCTCACGAAAGCTTATGCTCAAATAAATTTGTTAGTCTCTAAGGTGCCACAAGTACTCCTTTTCTTTTTGTAAGGCCAGCCTCATCTTAATTGGAGTGGTGCAGCTTATGTGGCTGTTAGTACCTATTTTACAGGTTCTTATATTGTTACCAAAACTGGTATCCGAGTGCCTTGCATATATTAATGTATTTTCATAACACCTGTTATTTAGGAAAGTATTATTAGTCTTTTACAGATGGACACACAGAGAGATTAAGTGACTTTTACAGCAGGTCTGTGGCAGAACTGGGAACTGAAACTAGAGTCCACAATCTAATACCTTAACCACAGCATGTGCTGCTCTGCCTTGATCTGAGAGAACAACTCTTGCTTGGATCAAGTTGGAGTATCCCTCAGGCTAGGACCCATTGTCCCCACAGACTATAATTATGAATCAAAGATGTAGAAGAATCAGGGTCATACTGTTGCAGTCAGTGGGCTGTGTTTGCTATAAGGACCAATGCATTGGTCCCTATATCCCTCGGTGATTACACTGCTTTACTGTAATTGTTTGTTAAAAAAAATAAAATAAAAGGGTTTAGTAGTTAAAATTTTTTTACACTCTGTTTCCCTGTGGAGTTGGTTAGAAACGTGAAGGGTGAAAACATCTAAACTTCTAAATTTTACATTTGTCAAACTTCATTCCTTTCTTAGTGTTGACTTCAGCTCTTTTAATAGCACAGTTTTAAAATTAGTGTTCTATAACATCTTTGTCCAAAACATCTTTAATAGTGATGCTGTAGAAAGTACATATGGGTCTGACCCAACTTCCATTAAAAATTCATTGGGAGCTGGATTGGGATCAGTGACAGTTTAAATGCTAAATAGCAAACAGGAGAGTACATTTTTTTTTTCTGCATTTCAGAACAATTGTTACTGTTCCTTGAATGTTAAACTTTATTTCAGACATTATAATACTTTAAATCTCTCTAATTTCTTTCATTCTAAAGGGTTCCAAAATACTTGGTTAACTATATACCTCTAACACCAATGAAATGCAAGCCTCTCTTGGGTGGAGGCTGGCAGTCAACTGACACATTGCATTAGCAACAAGGGGTGTGGGAATTTTGGCTAAGGATCCTGGAGCAGAACCTCCTTCTTACGAAAAGTGCTGTGGGATCTTTAACTTTCACATACAACAGGCAGGACGCATCCTAAAGGCTCTAACACAAGCAACTTCTTTTGTTGTCTTTGAGAGGATGAAGAATTGCAGTGCATTTTTAGATAGTACAAATATGTATTTAGAATCCAGAGGGTGTCCCCATAATATATGTAATGATTTTAAATGCATACCAAATAATGGGTTAAAATATTCACAGTGTCCTTTTAATTAACTCCAAGAACCTGATTCTCCAATTAGTTGCACCATTATAAATCAGGAGTAACATAAAATAAATGGAATGATGTCAGTGTAAAACTAGTGTGAGAGGAGAATCAAGTCTTTTGTGCTTACTTTCCTTAGACAGAAACACATTGGTTAATCATTTGGGCTCTAGGAAATGCACACAGAGCAGTGCCAAATTCAGCATTCATTTACATTAAAGTAAATGTGGAGTCACTCCACGGAAGTTGATGGAGTAATCCATCCAGATTTACACCAGCGTACCTGAGAACAGAGTTTGAAACACAAGCTTTATGTTTCCCACCAAAATAAGAATAAATTATTTAACAATTACCTTTCTTCCCATGTTGGAGTATTATGGATCAGGTTTCAGCAACCACCCTTCCAACCAACATGGATTGGACATGGACTCCTTTCACAGTCACCCTTAAGTCCTAATATCTTCTAGAGAGGTTACTGTTGAGAAATGAATGCCTCTTTTCCTCCTTGGCTGTCTGTGTCTTTCCTCTCTGTGTCCCATCCTCCTGTGCTGCATTGAAGCAGTGTAGCTGGACATAGCACTGCTTGGAATGAGTATTTTCAGATCTGAACTCAGTGCTTAATACAGTGCTTTTTGTTATTGATTAACATGGGGTGCTGCATTCAGCTAAGCCATTTCAGAGTGATATATTGTTGTCAGGACAAGCGATACCTAACTTGTGTTTCAGATAGAGACCCCATTCTCTCTGTGGCATGGTTTTCTTCTGTCTGTTCTTTTTTACCATCTCTTTAATGGAAATGATAATACCAGGATGTATTGGGGGAGCTTTTCTGAAGCCCTCAGGCCCTGGTGCTCTTTTCTCTTGCTGCTTTTTTTTTTTAATTGTGGCTTCTCATTATCACGGCAAAAACTGTGCTCTTCTTTTGTGTCATGCACTCCGTACAAGTTATGAGGATGAGAAGGTGGTTGAGTTTGGCAGCATCTGAAAAAGTATCACCTCCTGCGAGGCTGTTACTTTGGTGGTTCAGTGCACCATCTCATTTCTCCTGTATTGGGCCACTCCCCTCACTCCTGTTCTGGCTTCTCCAATAGCAGATCACCACCTGCAGATGGGAGCTGACAGCAAGTTGTTTATATCCTGCTGTTTTCTTGTAAGCATTACATAATACTTTGCATATCTGAAGGTGAGAAGTGCCATAATAATACTGCACAAAACACTCTGGGATATTTCAGTCTGAAGATAAAGTGAGGATACAAAGTGAAAGCTGAATGCACAAATTCATTGGACAAAAATAATTTTAACAAATTATTAAATTATTTTTTTTTTAGCTGAGAAGACACATTCTAAGGTGTTACCTTGATTCTGCAGTTGCCATTGAGATTCTGTGCATGGAGGTTCCTCTCAACACAACTGCTCGTACTCATTTCCTTCCTACTGGGGTATTCCATGCCACACACCAATGGTGCCCTTCTGTCTTTCCTCTGTTCTGTTCTATTCAGGTTATTTATACTGCTTTCATCATCATGGTATCTGAGAGACCCATTAACTCTCTGAAATGGGAGAGCCTACGTATTTTGCCTTTTGGTTACATTATGTAGCTTGTAGCAATACTGAGGATCTGCTACTCTTTGGCTGGTTCTTTAAGACCTCTAATCTAATTGTAAGGAGTCCAATCGGCTGAAAAGCCCTTTTCTAGATTTCTTGGAAGAGATTTAGTATACTCTGAGCCTCACTCCCTAACAGCAGCAAACAGTTGTTTATAAACTAATCCTCTGGTTCCCACAACTCAAGTTATGCTTCAGCAGGAGAAATTGTATTAACTGTTACTCTTAGGGCTTGACCCTTCTGCTGAAGTCAGTGGTAGTCTTCAGTGGAAAGAGATCAAGCCCTTAATGTACTGTACTTCATCAAAAGGCTCAAAAAATCCCTTAGGCATCCTCATAAGCACAAATTCCCCTAGCTGCTGCCCCAAGCTCCCACTCCCAGTTACATAAAAACTGCTGTGAGATTGAGGTAGAAGTCACTCAGTGAAATTTTATGGCCTCTCTTATGCAGGAGGTCAGACTAGATCATTGTAATAGTTCCTTCTGGCCTTAAAATCGATGAAATATTTCTTTTACTAGTATGCTAGAGATTAATCCAGAATAATGACAACAAATAACAATTGTCTGTGTAAATGAAATGAGTACATTGTATGAAATACTACTTCCACCTTTTTTTTTATTAATATAAAGAGTTTGCTGATTTACCCTCTGAGTCCCACAGCAGTTACAGAAAGTTGCTGGTATGTCTGCCCTGCAGCTGGGAGCTAGCACAGCTTGAGCTAGCACATTACAAACAGCAGCATGGACGTTAAGGCTGGCAACAGCTCAGGCTCTCAAGTCCACCTGACTCCCTTGGCTTGAGAGCCCGAGCTGCTAGCTTAAGTAGAGCTAGTGTGAATGTCTACCAGGCAGCAGTATAAAGAGACCCTCAGTGAAAGCTAATGATATACAGTACTCTCCTAATGGAGGGAGGGGAAAGAAACTACTCGGAGAAATTCGATCCTTATGTTCATACATAGGTCAAAAACAGAATATTTCTTTAGTTTATCTATATTGAGGCTTGATTCAGTGCTCACTGAAGTCAATGTACGGACTTCCATTGATTTCAATGGGCATTGGATTAGACCCTTAAACCCTTAGTATGCACTTTGGGGCAAGGACTGTCTCTTTGTGTTTGTACAGCACCAAACATGATGGGTTGGAGTCTCTGGGCACTGCTGTAGTATAAATATTAAATCATAACAAGAGCTCACTCACATTCTCAGGTGGCCCTTCTCACTCAGTTTTTCCTTTTCTGCTCTTTCTTCCTCTTTTGCTCCCTTCCCCTTTTCTTTCTTTACTGCACTTGGTTATTTTCACATGTTTATTTTGGCTTCCTCTTAACGCTTTCTTTCTGATTCACACCTTTTTTGTTGCATCCTCAAAGGGTGACCTTCTGCTGTTTCTACACCATCTTCAGATATCCACTACTCACCCACTGCTTTCCAACTGCCACCCCCAATTATCCCCTCCTAACCTGGCCCCTTCCAACTGCCATTTTCATCTGGCCCTGGCTTAATTTGCATCTGTTCCCAGATGCTCCTTCCCATCCATCATTTCCAGACTGCCTTCTCCCAGTGCACTGTGTCCCACACAACCCCCTTCCAACTGACATTCCCAACATGCCCCCTTCCAACCTGCCCTATAACAACTGTCGTTCTCAACCCACCGCCTCCCCACTGCCCTTTTAGTTAAATTCTCCCAACCTGTCCCTTGCCAACAGTAATTTCAAGCTGCTCTCTTCAATAGTGTTTCCCATCCTGCACCTCCCAACTGCCATTTTAAACCTACCCCTTGCAACTGTAATTCCCAGCTGACAACTTCCCACCTGCCATTCACACTTGTGTGACCTAACCTGCTTGTTGCACTCTAATTCCCAAATGAAGCTTTCCCAGCTGGTATTCTCAACTGCCCCTCCCAACTGTCATACCCACCATGACCCTTCACAACTATCATTCTCATTTACCCCCTCCAAACTGTCAGTCTTGTCTGTTCCCCTCCAGTTGTCTATTTCCAGCTGCCATGGCACCTTCAGAGTCTAGCATGCCATTCCATCTCTTGTTCAAGGGACAGCATCCAAAACACTGTGCATGCTGCCTGAACATCAATACAGAATAGAATATCACCCTGTCGGAATCCTGTTACAATTCTTCTTGGATCCTTTGGGCTAGATTTCAGATGAGATCTGGCCAGCAGCACAAAGGGGCTGAGTTCTAGCTGCAGTGGCCAGCAGGAAATTTCCCTGGTGTAGAGGAACTCCATGCTGGCATAAAGCTGACGCCTGAGTGCTATGCCAGCTGCTCCTGACTCCCGCAGTGGGGTTACATCAAGGGGAAAGGAGATAGGGAGGGGAAGAGGCATGGTGGAGTAGAATTTTACTACACCTATTCTCCACTGACAGACACTCCCTTAAGGACCCTATGCCAGTGACATAGACTTGTCAGGGCTGGGATTGGTGTAGATCAGCCCTCGGAATGAGGGAGCTGTAACCAGCTCGGTGACACCCCTGCCGTTATCCTAAGGAAAGCTGCGTCTCAAGAGACTCTGGTCCTTTCTGTGTACTCAGAACTTCCAATTGGTCTAAACCGCTGCAGGGTAGTGGGAGTGGGCTGGTGTATGTTGTACTGTCATTTCCCCCTACTCTGCATGTTTGTCCCAGGGTATTAAAGAGAGGAGGTGGGTGAGGTAGTATCTTTTATTGGACCAACTTCTGTTGGTGAGAGAGAGAAGCTTACAAGCTGCACAGAGCTCTCGGTTCAGTTCAGAGTTCTTCTCAGAAATACCATCCATGCTTCCGAGGAGAGGAAAATGTGACAGCTTCATTTTCACACCTAGATCATGGCAGTGGGTGTTGGAGGCAGAGAAGTTTGAGGGGGTGGGAAGGGTAGCACAGTGTTGAAGCAGCAGAAGAGTGTTGAGCAGTCAGGGAACAGGAGAGGAGAGAAGTGGGAGGAAAGGGAACAAATTAGAAAGTGAGGAGGGGGAAGGGAAGGGAAGGGAGGAGACAAAAGGGAGGTCAAAGCAGGCCAGTATGTGGCAGTTGAAGGGATAGATATATTTTTCCTCTGCCTCTAGTCCGACTTGAAGGAAAAATGAATTGAAGCAGCATTCATTTCAAAGTGTTTTGTTGGTAGGGAGAGGTGATGAGTGGTGCAAAGGAGGGACAGTGTAATGATGTGTGGATGTTGTAACTGTGTGGTAGAGGTGGAACATGCACCTCTACCATGGGGGTGGATTCAAGGGAGGTGACAGCGTGTGTGAGGATGAGAAAGTAGATAGTGTGCATAGACCTGAGGGAGGGAGGTGAAGTGGGGAAAGGCAACAATGTGCACATGTAGCAATATAAGGCCATGATCAGAGATGATACAGGCCCTAGGAAATGTTCGCAGTGTCCTGGTTATAGAAGTAGTTTAGTTTGTCTGTCAGAGAAAAGACAGAGCTTAATTGAAATGAATATAAAGGGGATTCTTTATTAAGGCTCTGGAGACAGGCAGCTCCCTGTAGTTTCTTCTAGCAGCCTGCCTCCCAAGCTAACTAAGCACTGTTTGGCTGACTATTTTTTGTTGTTGTTGTTTCTTCCCCATTCTACATCATATAATCTATAGTCATTAAATGTAGCTACTTCGTATGTGCCTTTCACAGAATACTCCTCATGGCTTAGGGCCTCCTGTCTAAAAGCACTTGTGGCTGGTTCTGAGTCATCACGGCTCTAGTTTTGCCTCTCCTGATTGGTGCCTTTCAAGGGGAGGGATCAGAAGAGGTTCATAACCATGATGTTCTCACTCCTGCTGGTAGGAGACCAAGTCTGCCAGGAAGGGCAGTGACTCGGACACCAATGATGATCCTTCCTGAAGCTTAAGGAGAGCAAGAGAAACTGTTTGTGCTATCAAATAAACCGTTTTCAATAAATCTGTTTTTTTCCCCCCCCCAGTATAGTCATTGGAAGCATTTGAAATATCACAATAAGCTCAAACTTAGTTATGTTTCTCATTCACTTTCCCAAACATGTTAACTACATTCATGTTTCTAAGAGAAAATTTGTGAAGAGTTTTACAAGTATGACCTGTTTAGCACTTGTGCCGGGGTCATCTAATTGTATATGCCTGTTGCACTGGATTGTATATCTTTTATGCTGAATTTCCCAGAAAGCCTGCAGCCAGGAAGTCCAGCCTGCAGGTCCTATTCTGTTGACGCTGAAAACTGAATTACCATGGAATTGTGACGTTAAGCTGGGAGAATAATTGGCAGCATGTCAGGTTTCTGGTGGGGAGTTCCCGGTATTGGGAGGGGGATCCCAGGTCCCAGCCATGCACCTCTGCCTAAACATCAACCCTCCCTTCTAGGTGGGTCAGAGTTAACCTGAGGAACAAGCACCTTACTTAACCATTGAACAACAGTTCTGTCTATCCCAGGCAAAGCCAGGAATAGACCCATGTGAGGATCTCTAGCAGGGCTTACACAGACTCCCTTGTCTCTGACACAGCTTACAGAAAAACAGCACCCCTTCTCCCCCTTCCCCCACCTCCCGAACGCCTGGTTAGACACACACAAGATCTCTGCTCCACACCAATGAAGTCTCCCCCTCCCCACCCCCATCCTTGGGTCAGTACAACCTGTCTGTGCACTCTGATGCTGGCATGTGATGTGAGCTCAGAATGGTGTGTCCTGTTGTGTGGTTTCAGCTGTTCGGTCAGCTCCAGGCTAGGCATTTACAAGAATCCCCTTTTGCAAACAGCTGGCTCTCCTCCAAGCAACTCCCTCCCTACTGTAGCTGAGGGTTTCTGCTTCCTGTGCTTGATTCTTCCGTTGTTTCCTCTCTCAATTTTCCCAGGCTCATCCCTGTCCACGCATTCGCTCAAACCCTGGCTGAGTTCAGAGTTAGTTCTGTGTCCTTGGTTTGGAAGCCACACCACCCCCCACAATCAAGTTTCTGCAGAGTGTCAGGAAGGGGAGGAGAGGAAGGAAGGGAGGAGCTTTCTGCTTAGCCCTGCACCTGCCACCATGTAACACAAATGTCCCTAGGTTGTAGGCGCACCCTGTAGCTTGGTCACCCTCACGACTGTGATAGCAGTCTGGTAGGGGGACCCCACCCCCACCCTCGGTTTGGCCTTTGAGAACAGCAGGGTCCTCTGCCTCATTGCTCTGTTCTCTCCCCTGCCCCAGTGTCAGGCTTGGGTGCCTCCTCCCTGCTTTGCTCTTGCCCTGCCTCAAGGCCGGGACCAGGGTCTGGGGCTTCTGATGGGGATCCCTCCCAATGTGATCCACCCCACAAGTGGGAGCACATTGACTCCTTCTGGCCCTGTCTCTTAGGTACTAGGGCTTGGATCTCTTCCCCCACACCTTCTTTTGTGACTCAGGCTCCAAGTGGTAAGGCCTGAGCATTGTGGTGGTCCAGGTCTTCCAGTCTATCCGCAGACTCTGCTCGGATCTTGTATCCTGGCTGTCTGGGGTATGGGATCCCACAGACAATGCATGACTTGGGGCTCCAGGCTGGAACCCGTTTGGAGCACCTTTGCTGCTTAAGTAGCACCAGATCCCCCAGCGCCAATGGCCTGGCACCAGTCTGTCATAACGCTGTTTCTGCCTGTCTCGGTCATGGCCTATGTTAGTGGCCACAATCTGGCCTGCCTCCCAGAGGCATTGTTGATGTTCATGGACCAATTCTGGGGCCCCTTGACTCTGGTTCTCCTAGGTGGCTTCCCAGGGTCATGTCTGTTGGCTGCTGGCCATGCCTGTTGAAAACCAGGAATTAGCAGGTGTATTTTGGGGCAGAGTGCACTGCATTGTTACACATGTAGGTCAGTTCCGGCAGGTAGGAAAGCCAGTGAGTCTGCCGCATTTCTGACAGGGGCCTCAGCCCTGCTAGCAGTGTCTGCTTGGCTCATTTGCAGATGATAGTCATCCTTAGCTTGTGGCTGCCATATAGAGAGCACAGTTCTTTGAACATCTGAGACTTGTAGGGCATGCCTTTGTCTGTGAGCACCTTGGTAGGACAGCCATAGGGCTGGTCAAAGTAGCACCGGAAGGCTTCTATGGTTGCTCTGGATGTGATCTCCCAGAGGGGCGTGGTGACCAGGAATTTGGTATAATGATCTACCATGATCAGGATGTAGGATGCACTGCTCTGGTTTATTTCCATCTTCAAGGGATCCAATGCTACTGACTCCAAGAGTGTGCTGGTCTCTGTTGGCTGGAGGGTTTCTCCATTCCTGAGTTTCTTCTGCTAGTGCAGACCAAGCAGTTGTCACAACACTCCTGCATGGCTTGGGCTATCCTACGGGTAGAACATCCTAAGGGTGTTTATCTCGGACTTTTTGGGGCCAGAATGGCCCATAGCATCATGATAGGCTTGGAGCACTGTCTCAGCTGCTGTCTGGGGCAGCACTGTCTGGATGATTTCTTCATTAGTCCTTGGGTCTTGTGTACCAGTCTGCCCTCTACCCTCACATAGATAGGCTTGCTGGTCACTTCTGGGGTCAGAGTACTCCAATCCATGGCAGAAAGCCCAATGCTTCGCTAGATAATCTCTAATACTCTCTGCATAACAGCGTTACGGTCTTGGATCTGGACCCAGAGGTCTTTGCCCTTTTCAAACTCTTCCGGGGTGGTTCATGCAAGCCTGGACTGCTTCAGCAGAGATGGCCACAAATGATAACATCTCTAAATCCTTGTGGTCATCTGGTGCTCTGATTCCAGTGTTGTCGGAGCCTTGATAGGGCATCAGCATTGATGTTGCTCCGGTCAGATCGGAATTCCATGGAGAAGCTGTAATTAGCCAGTCTTGATGCCCAGCATTGATCTAGTGCTCCTGGCAGAAGGGGAGAAGGGAGGGAAGGAGCTTTCTGCCCAGCCTCACAATGGCAAATCACAGCACTTTTAGCCATTCATCTGAACCTGAATCATTTTAAATACTTCTGATTCTTATAGTGCACTGGTATCTTTTAGACACAGGTCTGTACAAATGGGTGTCTGGCTAGTGGGTCTTGCCCATATGCTCAGGGTCTAACTGATCGCCATATTTGGGGTTGGGAAGGAATTTCCCCTGGGTCAGATTGGCAGAGACCCGGGGCTGGGGGAGATTTGCCTTCGTCTGCAGCATGGGGCCGGGGTCCCTTGCAGGTTTAAACTAGTGTAAATAGTGGATTCTCTGTAACTTGAAGTCTTTTTAACCCATGATTTAAGGATTCAGTAACTCATCCAGAGGTTATAGGTCTATTACTGGAGTGGGTGGGTGAGTTTCTGTAGCCTGCAATGTGCAGGAGGTCAGACTAGATGATCATGATTAAGGATAAGATTATGTCATAGAGGTCACGGATTCCGTGACTCTCAGAGACCTCCATGACATTTTCCAGCCCCGGCATGGCGGGCCGGAGCTGCCAGCTGGTGGTGGGCCCCCGCTCCTTGAGGGCAGCAGCCACCTGTAGCAAGCAGGTGTAGGTGGTGGATGCTGAACCGCTTCCGCAGTGGGGTTCTCATTTCCCCCCAACTGCCCCACTTGGGCTTCAGTCCCTCCCCAACCCCTCGGTCAGCCCCATTTTCTCAGTTACTTTTACTAAAAGTCAGGGACAGGTCATGGGCTTCCATGAATTTTTGTTTATTGCCCATTACCTGTCTGTGACTTTTACTAACAATAACTGACAAAATCTTAACCTTAATCATGATGGTCCTGATCTTTAGTCTATGAGAAGGGCCTGCAATTACAGCAAGAGGAATTCTAGCTCAATAAATACCTCATCCAGTGCGTAAAGTGAGAGGCTTTCCATTAACTTCAGGTGTTCAATCAGATCCTATGTCAGCCACAGTTCCTTCTGGGGTTCTGCAGGTGTGTGTGCTGTTGCAAAAGTTCACAACCTTTTGCAGTGTGCAGTACTGGTATGTGCACCTCCTTGTGTTCAGTTGGTGTGCTGACAGGTCCTTCCCTGTCCTCCCCCTTCCTCCCCTTTTTGCAGGCTAGCCACAGTACTAACCTAGTGCAGTGGCTGCACTTTCTAGCTACTGTGCCGCTGGTATCTGAGTGGGGATGGGGCCGGGACAGGGGAAGTCTCCTTGTATTCTCTACCACTGCCTTAGTTAGCCCCCACATGAGTGTGTGAGCACAATTTGCCCTTTACTGCTCTCAGAACACTCTAGTATTATTGTCAAGGTTTCCTCCCCACTCTGAACTCTAGGGTACAGATGTGGGGACCTGCATGAAAAACCCCCTAAGCTTATTCTTACCAGCTTAGGTTAAAAGCTTCCCCAAGGTACAAACTGTTTTACCTTTTGTCCTTGAACCTTTATGCTGCCACCACCAAAGTGTCTAACAAAAATAACGGGAAGTGCCCACTTGGAAATGTCTCCCCACCAAAATATCCCCCCAAGCACTACCCCCTTTCCTGGGGAAGGCTTGATAAAAATCCTCACCAAGTTGCATAGGTGAACACAGACCCAAACCCTTGGATCTTAAGAACAAGGAAAAGCAATCAAGTTCTTAAAAGAATAGTTTTAATTAAAGAGAAAGTAAAAGAATCACCTCTGTAAAATCAGGATGGTAAATACCTTACAGGGTAATCAGATTGAAAACCTAGAGAATCCCTCTAGGCAAAACCTTAAGTTACAAAAAGACACAAAAACAGGAATATATATCCCATTCAGCACAACTTATTTTATCAGCTATTTAAACAAAACGGAATCTAATGCATATCAAACTAGGTTGCTTATTAGCCCATTACAGGAGTTCTGACCTGCATTCCTGCTCTGGTCCCGGCAAAGAAAGAAAAAAACAAACAAACACAGACAGAGAGAACCTTTGTTTCTCCCCCCCTCCAGCTTTGAAAGCATCTTGTCTCCTCATTGGTCATTTTGGTCAGGTGCCAGTGAGGTTATCTTAGCTTCTTAACCCTTTACAGGTGCAAGGGTTTTTCCTCTGGCCAGGAGGGATTAAAAGGTGTTTACCTTTCCCTTTATATTTATGACAACTATCTATGCTAATTCCAGTAGATCCAGTACTTAAAATGGAGTTCTAAAAATTACTCAATGAATTTCCCTCACACTTCATAGGAAAAGTTTCTGCCTGGTTGACAGTTTATGTATGCAGTACTGCAGCATTTTAGACAGAAACTTACTTTTGCCAAAAGTTGAAAATCCTATACAGAAGAGATTTATTTACCCCTTCACAAGAACCAGGGGTCACCGAAAGAAATTAAGGCGGTTCAAAACGAGCATAGGGAAGTACTTTTTCACACAACACACAGTCAACCTATAGCACTCTTTGCCAGGGACTATTGTGAATGCCAAAAGTATAACTGGGGTAAAAAAAAGAATAAGTTAATGGAGAATAAGTTATTGGAGAATAGGTCCATCAGTGGCTACTAGCCAAGGTGGTTCGGGGTGCAACCCCATGCTTTGTGTGTCCCTAAACCTCTGACGGCCGAAAATGTGACTGGATGACAGAGGTGGATCACTTGATAAATTTCCCTGTTTGGATCATTCCTATTGAAGCATCTGGCACCAGCCACTGTTGGAAGACCGGATATTGGGCTAGACAGATCATTGTTCTGGCCCAATATGGCTGTTTTTATGAGATCCAAACCAAAACTGCTGCCAGTCTTAATTATTACATTCACTAACAAGCTATATTACAGTTTATTAATAGGGTCCTACCAAATTTACAGTCCATTTTGGTCAATTTCACACGCATAGGATTTTAAAAATAATAAAATTCACGATTTCATGTATTTAAATATGAAATTTCACAGTGTTGTAACCAAGGGGGGGGGTCCCAGGGCAGAAGGGGAGGATCACAAGACTATTGTAGGTGGGTTGCAGTATTGCCCCCCCCCTTACTTCTGCACTGCTGCAGGTGGCAGCGCTGCCTTCAGAGCTGGGCTCCCAGCCAGCAGCTGCAGAGCTGCCTGCAGCTGTGGGAGGTTCCTAGAGATGGGTCTGACCCAGCCCTGGGAGCAGCCACTTCAGGGGAAAAGGAAGTCCCGTCCCTCCTCAGTCCAGCTAGAACTAACATCTGGAGACCAGCGCATAGTAAGAGCCCCCAGCCCTGCCCCTTCCCTACACTAGCCAGATTTCTTGGGTGAGACCAGATTTCACAGTGTGTGAAATCTTTTTTTATGGACATGAATTTGATAGGTCCAATTTTTGAAGTTATGCAATATAGCAGTCAGGTGGAAACCTGCGAATGCTGGTTTGTAAAGTATTGGGACGACAAAATACAATGTTTACATGTTGACTATCATGATTGAAGTTGCCCATGTGCCTAGAATAAGAAGATCCCAGGCAAAACCAAGGGCTGCTATGTACTGGCCATACATCCTATAACTTTCCTACAGTGTTATTGGAGACATTGGGTTAGTGTGTGCTACTTTTGTTAGTTTGTTTGTAGTCCTAACTCCTTCACATTTAGAACCGCAAGTAGTGCACACAGATTCAGAATGAGCTTTTCCTCCTCACTGCTGCCCAAATCAATGACACTGTATTCTTGAGCTTAAGCTGATGATAATTTGCATCTAACCCATAAATGCAAAACCTTGAGTCTTGATCTGAGATGATAGTTGCCCTGGTTTTCTTATACCAATTGGCTGCTGCCTAAAATAGCAGCATTAGGGGCCAGCTTCAGATGCAATGTTTTAGTGAAGCAGACTTCTGCCCACACTTATGGGAAATAGCTCCTTATGTTGGTTCCATTCTGTTTGGGGTTAAAGATGAGAAGGAGTGCCTGTATATAATACAAGCACTACATCTGTTTGTAAGAATTGCTGTTTCAAATGGGTACTGCAAAATGTATACCCTCTATCTTCCACAGTAGTTTTTAGTTCTTAAACCCAGGGTTCACAATTTTGAGTATAGTCTTGGAAGTGTTCTTATGGATAAAATATGCACTCTTGTTTAGATGGCCTTTGGGTCTAACAGCACACAGGAGAGAGATGAGGGTAGATGGCATGTGGAGAATGTTGGGAGTATCATAGAACCTTGGCAGGAAAGCGAAGTAGGTGAGCCCTGGTAGGAAGGTGAAGGGGCACAGAATCCCTGGGTATGGGGGGAGGATTAAGGGAGGGGGTAAATGGGTGGAGGAACAGCCCCTGTATGGTAGAGGGAGGGAGGGGGACACCCCAGAGCCCTGCCATGGGGAGGTGGGAAGGTGGAAGTACAAACGAAGACCCCAGGTGGGGGAGAATTGGGGACCCTGATAATGGAGGGAGGATGCAGGGGTACACTGCACTCCTGGCATGAAGGAGGTGGTGGAAGAAGAGGCAAGGAGTCTCTGAAATGGAGGGAGATGGGAGGGTGGCACACAAGGAAGGAGTTTGCGGGAGGAATGAAGGGATGCAGGGAGCTCCTGGTGTGTGCAAGGTGCTCAGTCTACAGAAGCAACAAAGTTACAATCTTCTAGTAAAACTTGCAGATAGGAAGCTGAATCTCTCTCTGCCTCATTGCTTTGAACTCTCATTCTGGGGTATTGCCTTGCCAGGAAAATGAAGCACATATATGGGTCAACTCTTTTCTGTATCACACTGCAAAAATTCCTGGTAAGAGCAAGGAATGTTTGTCTTCACTAAATTAATGCAGCCAACTAGAGGTAAAGGAAGACTTTGCAACCTTTGAAGGTCTAATCTAAACATTTCATCTACTCTCCCTTCTTCAAATATTATCTGTTTAGATAAACACTTGCACTCCCAGATATTTGTAGCCTTTAGGGTTCAATCACATTAGAAGTTAATTATAGATTGATTTGCTGATTCATTCCATATAGGCAGTGTTTCAAATTTCGCCATGTTTACATAGAAACTGAATATGGCACTGTTCTTCTAAAGCTACATTGAATAGAGTTGCCAGTCAGAACTTGTGTTCATATTCTAGTCCTGAGGAAATTCTGTGCCAAAAAACTAAAAATTCTGTGCATAATATTTTAAAAATATGCAGAATAACACTATAATCATGCCAGTTTCAATTATTTTGGTAATTTATTTCAAAATACTTATCAGCAAGTATGTCTGTAGCAATACAGATTTAAAAAAAAATTCAGGGATTTTTTTTTTGACAAATAGATTCCTTAGTAGGCATATTAATACAGAATGTTGAGTAATTCATTTAAACTACAATACAGAAATCCTGTGTGCCCTCAGAAGCATTGTGAAGGCTTGGACGAATCAGGGGTAACAGAGGAGTGGAGAAAGAGAGAAGGAGCCTAGGAATGAACCTGGAGGGTTGTTGGGTGTGGGTGGGAGAAGTATGGAACTGTTGTTTTGGGGGAGCGGGATGGAAAGGAAGGGATTTTTAGGGAGTTGGGGAGCCTCCCCTATGCAGATCCTGGTTGACCCCTAGCCTCTCCCATTCAGTCAAGCACATCTGCCCCCTATCCCTGTGTGACCCTGCACCTACTGACTTCATGTGGCCCTGCAGCCCTTCTCCCATTCAGCCCTGGCTCAATGCTGTCACCTCACTAGCTCCTGAGCCCACGCTCCAGTCTGTCCCCGCGACTAGCCCGTCTGAACCCCAGTCTGTGACACTCCCCCCCCCCCAGCAGCTGCTTGTGCCCTGCTCTGCCCATCCCGTGTCTCTTCACCTAGCCCCACTGTGAGGAACAAATCCTCTCCGGCTGGCTGCCCTCTCTTCTGGTGCCACAGCAGCCTCTGGTGGGTGAAAGGTGTAACTGCAGCGCTTCTCCAGCAGAATCTATATTCTGTGGAGGAGAAAAAAAGTTGTCGGGTGGGGGGGGGACATGATTCTGCACATGTGCAGTGACGCAGAATTCCCACAGCAGTAATATTCATTTATATCAGTGCCTTGTGTATCTTCACTGAACATAAACTGCGAGTGGGTCTATAAATAAGACAAATAAGGGTAGGGACAATGGGCAGTCTTGTCAGGTCCCACATCATAATTCAACAAGTTCTAAATGTATTCCATTTAAGATTGCCTTTGGATAGTTACAGAAGCATTCGATAGATGTCATAAATTATTGGATGAGGTTAAATTACCTTTTTGCAGTACTTGAAAAATCTCATAACCTAAGTTCCCTGCAAGCTGTGCAGTTGGGCAGCTGCCCAGCAAGCTATCAACTGCCACACAGTTCAGCTGTCCCTCCCCCCACTGCCATGTGTTGCTTCTGCCTTAGAGCTGCTCCCAGGAGCCTCCTGCTTGCTGTGCAGAGTAAGGGGGAGAGGAGTGCTGATGACAGGGTGCCCCTCTCCCCCCACCCCTGTACCCCATCTCCACTGAGTGGGAATATGACAGGGCTCAGGATGCCGGGAGCTTGCTGGCAGCTGCTGCTGTGGTTGACTTTGCTGATCTACTTAAAAGGGGAGCATACTTAAAGTGGGGTCAGCGTACTTAAAGGGGCAGCACGCATCTCTCTCTCTCTCTCTCTCTCACACACACACACACACACACACACACACACACACACAGAGTCTTTCATACTCACTTCCCAACACAAACTTGATATTGTTGTTACTTCTTGATACTTCTTTCAAAGTGTGTTGTTTTAGTTTTTTGACTGCTCTATGCATTTCATAATTTTTATTTCTCTCTTATGCTTAAATTTAATTTTTTGAGTAGTGAGTTCTCAAATGCCTAACCCGTCTTGGATGGAGTAATTATCCCTATGGTAACTTTTAAAAATATATATTATATCTAGGTTTTTGGTTTCTACTGGTGGCGCACACATCCACACATTACCTCGATATGGTGCACATAACAAAATTCATTTTGCACATGGATGGAAAAAATTAGAGGGAACACTACTCATAATACACATCAGAATTTTTTTTTTTTTTTCATGGAAGGATAAAAGAAGCCTGTGTGTTGTATCTTTGGGAATGGTGTAGGACATTCAAAGGTCTCCTGCTATAATGATTTGTTGATCTGCCATATGTAAAGCCCACTTGATCAATGTGAATTAGGGCTTGATCTTGCCAGTACTAATAGCTGAGCTGTCAGTCACCTTGGTTGAAATACAACAGCCTTTAAGCATGACAGAATGATGGGCTTTCACTGAGCACAACACCATCTGTCTGTACTATGAAAAATAAGCAAATTTCTTGACAAAATGCTAGATGCAACTCTGTTTTTAATATCAAAACCACAGTTTATTTGTGATATAGGTGACCTCATTAGTGTTATTCTTGACAGAGCTCCTTTGATGTGATAAACTCAGGCTGTAGGAAGTGGGATTGTTTAGTGATCTAAACGTCACGATTGGCATATTGATATGGATTCAAATCCTAGCAGGGACAATTCATCCTTTCATCCTTTTAAGGAAGATAAATAGAATACTATCTAGCTATTCTGTGTGCATGTGTCTTTTGAGGCCTTAAAATGAAGGTCCTGCCTTCCCTCTTTACTCCAGTGTCCTTGATTTTCACCTCTCTGCCTTGATGTGCAGCAGACTGCAGGCCTCCACCCCAGAGAGGGTTGCATATCAGTGGCATTGTGTGTATATAAGCCCTGATCCGCAGTAGTATCACTATATGTGAACCCCTGCGCCTATGTAAAGCCCTGCGGACTTAACTGTCAGGCACCAGTGTCTGCTTCTGTGGATTCTGTTGCCCCTTTTTGACCTGAGGGGCTAGTCAAATTTTGGGGCCCTGTGGTTGTTTCAATTAGAAATAGAAATTGATGGTGTGTGATATTTTCTTTGATGCTATCTTGTTTATTTACAAGGAATGTACAAAGTCCTGTTTCAACAAACGCAAGAGGAATCAAAAGCAAAAGGAGCGGTTCTTAGCTTCCATCCCCAAGCCTCTTTAGCCAACAGCCCCAAAAGGTCTGTCTGTAGCTTTTCCCAGGGTCAGACTGTGCTTGCAGGTTACTCCTTGGCTTTCTTTCTTTTTGTTTTTCACCCTCTCTCTCTTCTTCGTTTCTGTGCATTCTCTGACATGCCCATCTGGTCACAATACCCAGTGGAACTCCTGCCCACATGGTACTAGTTTCTGGGAAGACTCTATTAGGCCTTGTTTTTGGTGTGGCCTCTTAACTGTCTCTGACAACTATCTTAATTGAAGGGCACGTTCATACGTCGGTTTGAATAAGGTTTTTTCTCAACACATAGCAAGGCTTAATCCATTTTACAGCAATCTATTGTGAAACTGGGGTCAGTTTGTAAAAGGTTTTGTGATTCTTATAATTTTCCAGAGATTATTTTAAAGTATAAACTGCAAAAGCTACTGGAGCAAATCAGTTAATAACAAGAATGTTTTATTAAGACAGTTGACACCCAGCTTTGTTTGTGAGCTGTCAAAATCCCATTTGGTGAGAATACTTGTTTGATTACTTTTGTTAAATCTTCCTGGAATTAATTGTTACAAGATATATTATCTTAGCTCTCAGTATTTGCATTTATCCATTTCAGTTTTTTATTTTTATATTTTCTTGTTTAATGGTTAGATTGTGTAAACAAATCCTAGTTTTATTAAGATATAAATGTTCAAAGTAAATGAATAGCAATATCAATTTTTTATCTTTCAAATGGCTCTTTGTGTCAGTGGAATGGTGCTATCTAAATTTAACCATCTGTTTCTATAGTAATGACAGGACAAAGTGATTGTTGTACAAACCTGTTTCACCTCACTTCAACCTAAGGACAAGGAAGTGCTGGTGATGGTGTTTGTGGTACATGCAGAGGGCCTGATCATTAAGTTCTGCTCAGAGGTTTTCTTGAGGAAGGGCCCTGTGGCTGAGAGGAGTGAGCAGCGGGCAGGCAGGGCCTTGAAGGAAGAGGTGGAGTGAGGGGGAAGGGAGGCTGGTGGCTCCCCCACTTCTAGGGAGTTTTGCATCCTGCACTACAAAAGTGACAGGCTGGCGCACCTCCAAAGGGAGGTGACCCATGGCGTATCTGTGGCATTTGCCCTCCTGCATGGCCAGCCTTTTTTTTTCGGGGGGGGGAGGCTTTGCCTCCCCAAGCATCTTGTACGCGCTCATACACATTTGTGACACAAGCTCTTTGTTCTTAGAGACCCTTTGTGAACTGGTTTTCTTTCAGAAAGTGCTGTTAACTTGTGCATGCAGTGTAAACGCTTGTGTGTGCGGTTGATGGTTTCTAGATAAATGGATTTTGTGCATGTTCAGTTTATAACCTGTGTTTGCAGGTACTAGTGCTAAAAAAGTGCACATGCAACTTCACACATCCAAATACAAGCAAGTGCACAAAAGGAGGATGGGTTGGAGCCCTTTGAAATTCAGACCTTTGATCTTCATTGCCCTGAGGAAGCTTTGAGGTCAGACTCAAACTCAGGTCAGTTTTGTGACAACAGAAGGCACTTTGTGCAAGGTGACATTTAGTGCTCTGGAGCAGGAAACATTAGTGAATCCTTTCCACCCAAACATGCCCTGTCTGTTTTCTCTCTTCTGTGGAACAGCAAATACCGTTGAAGGAATCTTTGAAGTTCCAGAAGTCCACGTGAGTGCTGTTTTATGAGTGAGTTTGCTGGGATTACTCATAAGCTTGTGAACTGAGCTGTGTTGTTTGGTATACCCAGTGGCAGATTATCCAACAGGCCCGGGCCCAGGGGCCCCAGCCAGTTGGAGAGCTCGAGCAGAAACCTGCCTTGGGATGACAGAAGCCCAGAGCCATTGCAGAAGCCCCGGAACAGGCAGGGGAAGCCCCAGTGCCTTGACCAAAGGTCCCTGCAGAAGTGCCAGGTGGGCGGGGCAGGGGAAGCCCCAGTGGCTGGCTGTGGCTCCAGGACTGGAGGAGCTCTCACTCCCTGCTGTAGCCCCGGAGCAGTGGTGGGGGGACAGAGCTTCTCTGGTCTTGGGGCCATGGGGGGGGCACAAAAGGAGGCAACAGGATGCGGTGCTGCAGTGTGGGAGGAGGAGTGGAATGGGTTGGGAATGTGGGTGAACTGGGGGCAGGGCTCCAGGGGAAGGGATGGAACAGGGGTGGGATTGCAGGCAGTGGAGGATTAGCCAATGGGCCCATGCCCAGGGACCCTAGCCAATTGGGGGCCCCCCAGAAAATGAGTGCCCTGCCCCCAGCAGACAAGCACCAGGGTGTGGCAGGGGAAGCCCTGGACCTCGCACCTCTCCCTGGCAGTAGTGCCAGGGTGGGAAAAGTCCCCAAGCCCCAACCCCGCTCCCTGGCAGCAGTGCCAGGCGAATGGGATGGGGTAGGGGAAGCCCCAGTACCTGGACCCTTGCTCTGGCTCCGGGACTGGAGGAGCTCTTGCTCCCTACTGTGGCCTCAGGGCTGGAGGAGCTCTCACTCCGTGCTGCAGACCATCCTCTTTTTTTAACACTGACTCTGGCCATCACAAACTCAATGTGCAATTTTATTATGGTCAGTGCAATATTTGGTAATTCTGGCATAATGATCCTTACTGGTTCTCTGGGCTCTACATTTTGGACAGCTTGAGAGTTTAGAAATCCTTTAGCCAGCTTTACCCATGTTAAATGAACAATTGATATGGATTACAACCTATGAGAGGCTCTGTGGTTTAACAGTCTTCCTGGTACTGTGACCACTCAGAGTTCATTTTAAAACGTATACTCAGAATACATTTCAGTAAATATTTGTTTTTGTGTGAGACAGAAAAACAGTTTGTGCATTTCTCACACAGCTGTCTCTGTGCCTTTATCTATATCACCCCTGCATATGGAAGGTAGAGTTTTCAAAGCTATTTGAAGATTTAGATGCTCAATTCCTATCCGTTTTAATTGAGTATCCAGGTAGGTTAAGCAGTTTTGAAAATATGAGCCACAATGCTCTGGCTAGCCTAGTTCACCTGGAAAAAACCCTCTCCTCATTAATATCCCCTCTAAACCAGTGGTTTTCAAACTGTGGGTCGTGACCCAGTACTGGGTTGCAGAATGTAAGGTACTGGGTCACAGTGGCAGCTTTGGTCAGCACTTCCGACTGGGCCGTTAAAAGTCCCATCAGCAGTGCTGCCTGACTAAGGCAGGCTAGTCCCTATCTGTTCCGACACCGCGCTGCGCCCTGGAAGGGGCCAGCAGCAGGTCCGGCTCCTAGGCGGGAGCATGGGGGGACGGGATTGGGCTCCACTTGCTGCACCGGCTCCACACTCCTGGCCAATGGGAGCTGGGAGGACGGTGCCTGAGGGCGAGAGCCGTGCAAAGCCACTTGCATGCCTCCGCCTGGGAACCAGACCTGCTGCTGGCCACTTCTGGGGCACAGCACGATCCATTGCGCCAGGCCAGGCGGAAAACCTCCCTCTGAACCCTGGCTGCACCACTGACTGGGAGCCACCCGAGGTAAGCCCGTGCCCCAATCTCCTGCCCCAGCCCTGAATCCCCTCCTGCAACCCAAACCCCTCATTCCCGACCCCAGTCCAGAACCCCTCCAAACCCTGAACTCCTCATTCCCATCCCCATCCTGAAGCCTGCACCCCAAACCTCTGCCCCAGCCCTGAGCCTCTCCCACACCTCAAACCACTCATCCCCAACTCTGTTGGATCACGGGCATCAACAATTTTCTTCAGCTGGGTTGCCAGAAAAAAAGTTTGAAAACCACTGCTCTAAACACTCCCATCTTCTGCACTGCCACAAAAAGTGAATGAAAATGCTTTAAAAGAGATTTTAATGCCCCCCCCGCAACTGTTCATCCATCTAGCCCTGCTTTTTCCTGTCTGCGTTAGTGGGTAAGGTCTTTGAGGCAGAGTCTGACTGAGTTCCGCGTATTATACAGCAGCAAGTCCATTGTCAGCATTCAAATCATCATAATATACCAATCCCTCCTGGCCAGAGGAAAGACCCTTGCACCTGTAAAGGGTTAAGAAGCTAAGATAACCTCACTGGCACCTGACCAAAATGACCAATGAGGAGACAAGATGCTTTCAAAGCTGGAGGGGGGTGGGGAAACAAAGGGTTCTCTCGGTCTATGTGTTGTTTTTGCCGGGACCAGAGCAGGAATGCAGGTCAGAACTCCTGTAAAGGATTAATAAGCAATCTAGTTAGATATGCGTTAGATTCTGTTTTGTTTAAATGGCTGATAAAATAAGTTGTGCTGGATGGAATGTATATTCCTGTTTTTGTGTCTTTTTGTAACTTAAGGTTTTGCCTAGAGGGATTCTCTAGGTTTTGAATCTGATTATCCTGTAAGGTATTTACCATCCTGATTTACAGAGGTGATTCTTTTACTTTTTCTTCAATTAAAATTCTTCTTTTAAGAACCTGATTGCTTTTTCCTTGTTCTTAAGATCCAAGGGTTTGGGTCTGTGTTCACCTATGCAAATTGGTGAGGATTTTTATCAAGCCTTCCCCAGGAAAGGGGGTGTAGGGTTTGGGAGGATTTTGGCAGGGGGGGAAGATGTTTCCAAGCGGGCACTTTCCCTGTTATATATTTGTTAGACACTTGGTGGTGGCAGCAATAAAGTCCAGGAGCAAAAGGTAAAATAGTTTGTACCTTGGGGAAGTTTTGACCTAAGCTGGTAAAAATAAGTTTAGGGGGTTTTTCATGCAGGTCCCCACATCTGTACCCTAGAGTTCAGAGTGGGGAAGGAACCTTGACTGTACCATTCTAAACTGACAAGGTGGGTGAGGTAATATCTGTTGTTGGACCAATTTCTGTTGGTAAGCTCGAAAGCTTGTCTCTCTCTCCAACAGAAATTGGTCCAATAAAAGATATTACGTCACCCACCTTGTCTCTCTAATCTCCTGGGACTAACAGCTACAACAACACTGCACACATTATAAACTGATACAGATTAAGCATCCAGAAACCTTTTTTTCCCCCCCTGTTGATTCCTCTGCTATACAAATACATGTCAGGCTTCTTGCCTAAATGAGAACACCACATAGCACTGCCAAATACAACACAAGGCAGAACTATGTAGACAGAGTTATGTAGGTGAAAGGGCCTGGGAGTCCTGTTTACAATACTGGCACTTATTATCCATCCTGGGATGCTACCATGTTGCATTGCCAGTTTTGTTATTGCAGAATAGCGAAGACATTGTTTACTGCAGTATTATTTGATGAGTGTGGTTTTTTTGGTAGTCTCTTGTGTCTCATAAAGGACAGTTTGAAGGATGAAATAGCTGTAACTATGAGGTCTATCTCCCGACACGCTGAGAGGAGGACCCAGGATAATGGTTCAGCCAGTCTGGTGTGGGTGAGTGAACGAACAATCACAGAGATGGACCCATCCAGCTCTGGGAAAATGGATGCAAAGGTGGATTTTTCCTAATGGTTTTTCCCTTTTCTTAATTCTGGTCTAAGTGGAAGTCTAAGGTGAAGTAGATTGCTGAGCATACAACCTGTTGAATGGGAATTGAAGGTGCTCAGCACCTTGCAGGAATGGGCCCTCTGCTGGTGCTATGTGTTGCTGCTATGCTGTAACTATGTTTGGCCAGTGTTTCCATTTTAAACTCCATTTTTTTAAGGCAGAAATTAGCTTGGACCTTAGCATACCCAGGGCAAGGCCGAGTGTGAACAATTTTAAAGTAAGGGGCCTGATTCTGATCTCCCTTATGCTGATATGACACCATTGACTACAATGACTTACTTCTGATAAAGGTAGAAGTGTTCAGTAAATATTTCTGTTCTGTATTAGAGGGGGAAAAACAGATGGTATAGCCATGTCATATAACAATCTGTCCATTTCACTAGCATCTGAGGAGAATGTTAAACAGTTGCTACTGAAGTTAGACTCTTAAAATCAGCAGATCTGGATAACATCCATCCAAGAGTTTTAAAAGAGCTGACTGATGAGCTTGCTGGACATTAATATTGCTATTCAATAAATCTTGGAAACTGAGGAAATTCCAGAAGACTGGAAGAAAGCTAATGTTGTGCCGCTATTTAAAAAGGGTAACTGGGATGACCCAGATAATTATAGCCCTGTCAATCTAATATCAACCCCAGGCAAGACAATGGAGTGGCTGCTACGGGACTCAATAGTTAAAGGAGGGCAATGTAATTAATGCCAATCAGCATGGGTTTATGGAAAATAAATCCTGTCAAGTTAACTTATCTTTTTTTTTTTTTTAATGAGATTTCATGCTTTGTTGATATAATGTACTTAGACTTCTGTAAAGTGTTTGTTTGACTTGGTACCACATGACATCTTGATTGCGGGGGAGGGAACTAGAATGATATAAAATTAACATGCCACATCACAGGTTAAATGGACTAAAAACTTGCTAATTGATAGGTCTCAAAATGTAACTGTAAACAGAGAATCCTCATAATCAAATGGGTGTGTTTCCAGAGGGTCCCACCAGGATTGGTTCTTGGCCCTATGCTATATAACATCTTTATTAATGACTTGGAAGAAAACATAAAGTTTACAGATAACTCCAAAATTGGGGGAGTTGTAAATAATAAAGAGGACAGGTCACTAATACAGAGTAATCTGGATCTCTTGGTAAGCTGGGTGCAAGCAAATAAGTGTTTTTAATACAGCTAAATGATGAAACCACTCCTGGAATAGTGTGTCCAGTTCTGGTATCCACAATTCAAGAGGGATGTTGAACATTTGGAGAGGGTTCAGAGAGGAGCAAATTAAAGGATTAGAAAGCATGCATTTATAGTGATAGAGTCAGGGAGCTCAATCTACTTAGTTTAATAAAAAGGCTAAGGGGCAACTTGATCACACGTCGATAAGTACCTGTATGGGGAACAAATATTTTGATAATGGGTTCCTCAGTCTAGCAAAGAAAGGTATAACATAATTGAATGGCTAGAAGCTGAAGCTTTACAAATTCAGACTGGAAATAAAGTGTAAATGTTTAACAGTGAGGGTAATTAAGCAATGGAACAGTTTACCAAGGGTTCTGATGGATTCTCCATCACTGACAATTTTTCAATCAAGATTGGATGTTTTTTTCTAAAATATATGCTGTGGGAATTATTTTGGCGAAGTTCCAAGGCCTGTGTTATACAGGAGGTCAGACTAGACCAGGGGTGGGCAAATTTTTGGCCCGAGGCCACATCTGGGTATGGAAATTGTATGGTGGGCCATGAATGCTCATGAAATTGGGGGTTGGGGTGCGGGTCGGGGCGTGAGGGCTCCGGCTGAGGGTTCAGGTTCTGGGGTGAGGCTAGAAATGAGGAGTCCAGGGTGTGGAAGCAGGTTCTAGGCTGGGGCAGGTGTGCAGGTGATGGGGTGGGTTAGGGCCCAGCTGGGAGTGTGGGCTCTGGGGTGCAGGAGGGTGGGATTGAGGGGTTCGGAGGGTGGGAGGGGGATCAGGGCTAGGGGGTGAGGGGTGTAAGCTCCAGGCGGTGCTTGCCTCAAGCAGCTCCCGGAACCAGTGGTATGTCTCCCCTCTGGCTCCTACGCGGTGGCGCGGCCAGGCAGCTCTGTGCACTGCCCCGTCCGCAGGTGCCACCCCTGCAGCTCCCACTGGCCAATGGGAGCTGCAGGTGCGGCACTTGGGGCGGTGGGCAGCATGCGGAGCCCCCTGGCTGCCCCTACGCGTAGGAGCCAGAGAGGGGATGTGCCACTACTTCCGGGAGCTGCATGGAGCAGGGCAAGCTCCCGACCCCACTCGCCGGCTCCAGGGCCAGATTAAAACAGCTGAAGGGCCGGATGCAGCCCCCGGGCTGTAGTTTGCCCACCCGTGGACTAGACAATCGCAGTGGTCCCTGCTGGCCTAGGAATCCATGAATCTGTGACGTAGGCCATATTTTGCCCCCAAACTGCCATTGCACAGTAGCTTACTCCATGAGCAGTCCCACTGAAACAAATAGGACTACTTGTGGAATAGGATGATATTGTCTGTGTAATATGAGGACATATGATCTGAACCTCTCATTTAGTGTAAATGAAAGGAGAATCAGGCCCAAAACGTCCTAACAATTAAAAAAAAAAAGCCCACTTTATTTCTGGGAGTGCTGAAAAGTTACAGCGTAGTGGGGGCAAAGATCTTGTATTCTTGTAAACCATGGAAATGGTGTTTTTGTTAAAGGAAATTTTCACAGACAATTTTCAGAGTAGCAGCCGTGTTAGTCTGTATTCGCAAAAAGAAAAGGAGTACTTGTGGCACCTTAGAGACTAACAAATTTATTAGAGCATAAGCTTTCGTGATGAAGTGAGCTGTAGCTCACGAAAGCTTATGCTCTAATAAATTTGTTAGTCTCTAAGGTGCCACAAGTACTCCTTTTCTTTTCACAGACAATGAATCCATAACAATCTATCTCTGTACTTCTCTGAGTCTCTTCACTGCAGCATTCGAGAACCTGACAACAGAGCTTCCCTCGGACAAAGTCCAAAGCAAAAGTGCTAGGCTAGGCTTCTCATGAAGGGGGGGCCTAAAGTTGGGCCTCTAAAATCCCTATTTAGACACCTAAATAAGTTGCTTGCTTTTCAAAAGGATCGAGCATCCAAGAGCTTCCAGTGGAGACAATGGGAGCTGCTGGGTGCTCAGTTCTTTTGAAAAGTAGATCAGTAATGGAAGTGACTAAATCCATATTACATCTAACTTCAGTTTTTTAACTTGTGGCACTAACGTGGCTCAGGCCAGCCAAGTTTTAGACAGGCAGAGAGAGGAGAGCCCTGCCTCTGGCACTTCTGTCTGTACCAGCTCTGTATGTATAGATTTCCCCTCCCTGACTTTCCCTGCCAGACTCAGCACTCAGTTCCCCACAGCACATCCCTCTTATTACTACAGTACCCAATTCAACTCCAGTTGTCGTCAATGGCAAACCTCTCATTAACTTCAGTGTTGCAGGATCAGGCCCATAGGATGCTGGGGGAATATTAACTAACTCCCCAGAGTTGGCCCTGCCCTAGAAATTCCTGCATACCCACAGATAATTAGGGTCTTTGCTGTAGCCAAAGGAGATGGTTAACCTTGGGACTGCACCCATACATCCTATCACAGGACTCTTCTGAGGAGCAGATCACTGTGTGGATCCTAATGAAATGCAGGGCAGGTGCCAATCTTGGGTCATTTTGTCTGAGATGAATTTCACACCTTTCACTCCTTTTTATTATTCACACAATAAGTTACTTCAGCTACTGCTGATGGAGCAAGAGACAGAAATGGACAGTGTCACTGAGCTCTCTTACATATGCTCACAAATGCAGATTTATTCTTTCAGATCCCAACTACAGAAAGACATCAGGGACACCTACAAATCCCTCCCTTCTTACTGGGTGGCAGTGACTCTCTTGCTCCTTGCTCTCTGTTTATACAACAGTTAGTGTGTCATAACGTATGTAAGGAATCAATCGCAGACAACCTAGTGATCATTGGTAAAAATAGATTTCTTTTATTTGTTTGTCTTTACTAACCATTCTGTGATACAGTTTATAGACTGCATGAAAACTACACACAAGATTAATCCGATTCCCATTCAAAGAGTGGGCCTTTACTCAGATGCTAAATACTACAACTTTGCTGTTTCCTCTTTTTGGCTTGCTAAATGGATGGACAAAATCCAAAATCGTAAAGCTGGGTATCTTTATTTGTGTGAATTAATAACCAATATGCCAAGAATTGCGGTTCTCAAACTTAACTACACCACAATCTCCTTCTGACAATTACTTCATGACCCCATGAGGGTGGACCAAAGCCTAAGCCCGCCCAAGTCCCACCACTCTAGGCAGGGGAGCCAAGCTGAAGCCCAAGGGCTTCGGACCCTAGTCAGGGGGCCTGCAACCTGAGCCCTGCCACCTACGGCTGTAGCCCTCGGGCTTTGGCTTCAGCTCTGGGCCCCAGCAAGTCTAAGCCAGCCCTGGTGACCCTATTCAAAAGGGGTCGCAACCCACTTTGGGGTCCCAACCCAGAGTTCGAGAACTGCTGTTCTAGATCTTGAGACAAAGCTCTGTTGCTTTCTATCAGAGGCTTTAGCCATTTTGATCTTAGCTCATTATAAAATGAGCTCCTTAATATAGAGTGGCACATACCCTCAACTTTACCCTTCCCACATGGGCTTAATCTCAAATCAAACTCTCTAGCTTGGGGTCTGCAATTTATTTTGTTCAAAAAAGAAAATAAAACCGATAATTCTGCATCTTGCATTAACATGGGAAGGATGAGCATCCTATGTGAGATTCTACAGGTGAACCAGTGACTTTATGGGGAAATGTCTTAAAAGAATATTGGTGGTCTTGAATACCTCTGTCATGAGAAAACAAGGAGATGCAAAGTGAAGTTTTACATGTAAAAACAAAACACTTCATGAAAGTGATTCAAACAACTGGGAGTTATCCTCTACCAGTTTGTGCCCTGGCATGCTGCCTAGATTAATTCTGCTAAGGGCTTCAAGGAGTTTGAATCCTGGGGCTGGAGGCAACTTGAGCCAGATCCTGGGGTGCTGCAAAGCCACTTTGCATCACATTGCAGTCAGGTTCTGTTCCTAAAGTTGGTATAACTGACCATGGGAGGATCACCCAATGCAGGGGGATCATTGAATGTGATATAGGAGCTGTTGTCTCATCCCCTAGCTCCCAGCTGTTGGCATAGAGGGCATGATTGGAGCTTTCCTGTGTCCTCCTGAGCCCTGGCTGTTGTATTGGCCCTTTGAGCTCAGAGGTATGCTGGGGGGAAATGGCCTGGCACACAGCCAGTTTTGAATCAAGAGAGCAGAAAGGCCTCCTTCTCCCCATTTCTGAGCTGCCATGAGTGCTGCTTGGCTGTAGCTGAGGAATCAGGATTTGAGCTTTTCAGTCCTGTATGTTTGCATTCTTCCACAACTGGCTTGTGAGCACCAGATGTTCTGCTGAGGACATTAAATCTTGCATAATTGCACTGACACATTTGGCAAGTAAGATGGAATTATTCGGCAAGGACTTCAGGTGAATTTTAACATCTTAAATTGCTAACTCCAAAACAGTTCACTTCTTGAAAGGGCTTTCAGAAGCCCCAACGCTGTAGGGGAACTTGCCTTGGCCTTGCATGGGAGGAGGGCAGGAGGAGCTGAGAGTGCAAAGAAGAGGTGGAGCATAGTTGGGCCCAGAGACAGCTAACATTTTGGCTGATACTAGGGGCTAAACTGAGACCTTCACAGCAGACAGCATGAGTTTCTACAGCTTGAGCTGAGCTGAAGAGCCAGCCTGTATAGCTGGGGCTGTAAGAGACTCATCTCCTCTGTGGATCAAGCACAGAGGGGCACATGTAACCCATACCAACCAGTGGGTTCTACTTGCTCCCCCTGTGTGTTGAGGTGCTCAGGGCAGGATTGTGCCCCCTGAACACTTCTTGATGCTCTGCCCCCCACAGAGGCCAGTGACAAAATGCAATACTTGGGCCCTGAATTGTTTTAACTGGTTGTGTGGGGATCGATCAAAGCTGCAGTCGTGTGCCCATATAGCTCAGCGTATCTGTTGAATCACAGACATGTGTGACTACAAGTGGGGTGTGTCAGGTAATGCACAATATGCAAGCTGCACTAATAGCGTGCACACAGGATGGTGTGCTCTCTGTCAGTGTGTATACACATGAGGGAGGCTTGCTGCTTACTAAGGGCCTGGCATTCTTGGAGATATTGCATTGTCCTTTGCTGCTGAGCAGTGCGCATTCTGGGATTTCTCACTGTGCATTGTGGGATGCAAAGCAGAAACCAGATATGTTGAAATTTTAAAAAACAAACCAACCCCAGAACACCGATGTTTCCTCTGTCTCCACTCTGTCCTTCTGTTTTGGGTGGCCTAGCACCATTTCTGAATTGCTGTCAGCCAGCACAGACGCAGCAACGCTCTGCACCGCTATGCTGGCAACCATGAATGTGCAGAAGCTGTCTGCGCTGCGTTAGAGCTCTCATTGCTGGATACGGTTGGCTTTGGACTCCACCCGCTGAGCACGTGATGTGGCGGCAGCAGCTCCTCAGTAGTAGGAAATTCAGAAGCAGGACAAGGATGAAGAAGAGGAGGATGCTAAGCAACTGGTTCCTGGAGCAGCTCCCCGCTGTGCAGGGCTGTTTCTGGGCTTGGGGAAACCAGTGTGGATTGGACATAGCAGTGGGGAGAGAATTGCAGGATGGGAAAGGCAACCTTTTTGGAGATATTTGCTGAACTAACCCCTAAGCTGCAGCAGCAGCAGCGAACCAATATGAGCTGTCCCATACCTGTGATCAGTCAGGTTGTCCTTCCCATCTGGAAACCAGCCACCCCCAAATGCTTCTGGTATGTGATGCCATGGAAAAGGCACTGCTGAATTGGGTTATAAAGCTTGGTAATGTTCAGGAAGTTATTGATGACTTTGCACACATGGGCTTCCAACGTTGTACTGGGATAACTGATGGGACCCATGCACCTATTATTTGCCCACAAACCTCCCTCCCCCATCAGGGATCAGAATTTATAACCAGAGATGGTCATTTCTCCATGGTGCTCCAAGGGCTTGCAGAACACCCTGGGCAGATCTAAGGTCACATATACTGGCTGATCTTTCAGAACTCCGCTCTGTATACCTTAGGTGAAAGGACTGCTTGCCACCAGGAATGCTATGGACCTTCATGGTGTGGACACTGCTCATTATCCTGGGAGACATGGCTTGTCCTCTTGTTTCCCTGGCTAATGAAGCCATTCACTTGTTGAACTACTGTCTCAGGGGAGCATGCATTTGGCTGTTTGTAAGGAACGTAGGGGTGTTTGTGGAATAGGTTGGAAGCAGGAGGAAAAAAGTGCCCAAGATCATAGCAGCAAAGAGAGAGAGGCTTAGTGATGAGTGGGAGGCTGAGGTGCAGACACTTGCTCAGCGGTTTGAGCAGCCAGCAAGATGTCCAATAGAAAATGGAAACAGACAGGACAATATTGTCAGGGATGCCTATTGCTCCTACTTTGAGTCAGAAGCCTAAAACTGTGCAGCTGTACATCCAGCTATTAACCCGCAGGGAGGTCTGGATGGATTGTGAGCAGTTTCATGATGTTTATGGGCAATGGAGGTGCAATGTTGTGGCAGTCCTTATTTACCTCATGTCTTTGCCTAGTACTCTTGTAAAATGGTATGAGTTATATAAAACTTAGTGAATTTCAGTGTTGAGTGCCTTGACCCCTTATGAATGTTTCTTTGAATTTCTCAGTGGTTTTGTTATTAATCTATTACGTAAAAAACAAAAAATAAACCTATAAATGAAACCATAATGAAACAATGTATTGTCAAACAACTATAAAGAAACCTCTAATTAAAACAATAGTCAAAACATTAAAGTGCAACAGCACAGTGCATGGTTTGAAGTCACAGGCAAGCTTTACATCTTGCCTCTGCTTCTTCTTATTCATGGGTCTTATGGTGTTGAATGGTGAGGCTTGAAGTTACCAGGGCAATAGAGGTTTCTAAAGAGCTGGGCCAGCAGGTACAACTGTTCTCAGTGCCCTGAGCTTGGCCCGACAAGGGGAATGGCCTCTGGGAGCTCTCCTGTGGGGTAGAGAAGGGAGGAGTTGCTGGTGCTCCCACTATCCTGTTTGCCCAGGAGCTGCAGATATTGACTGGGGGTCCTGGTTTATAACAGTGCAGTGCCTGCTGCCCTAACAGCAACACATGTTGTAGCACAGCATTTTGGCTGTGTGTTGTATTCAGGAGCTGCTTCTGCATCTCCCTCGTCTTTGATGAGGTCTTTGGCCACAGCAATACTGTTGCTGGCAACTGCAATGCTTTGAATCCCACAACGTCGTTGGCCATTCCCGCAATCTCTGAAGAGTTCCCTGTCCGTTTCTCTTTCCATCCTCAACCACTACCTCCACCACTGTGTGTTTTTTTGTTTTTTTGGGGAGATGGGGGTGGGGAGGAATTGGATGGTGGTGGGTTTTTTTGTTTTGGACTTTGTGGTGATGTCCATGAAGATTTCATCATGAGTTAGCCAGCCAGTCAGCCACTGATAAAGGCCCTGTCCTTGAGGGTCTGTCCAGTGCGGGTGCTGTGTCAGTATTTAGAAGAGAGGAAAAAATTAATAAGTGACTATTGTTCATATTCTAGGGAAGCTGTGATAGAAATGCATTCTAAAAATGCTGACTTTACCTCCCTGAGAGTCTTCCCATCCTTGGGGGAGCCAGTGAGTGATGTGTGCTTTGGGATTTTTGTCTTTGCTGTTGTGCATTGGAGGTGGGGACATAGGCTGGGTCGGGAATTATGTTCCCAGTCTGGGCTTTGCAGTTTTGGTGCATCTTGGAGGTGCCTGTATGCTATCAGAAGGGACGCTTCCAGGAGCAAACTGCATAGTAATCCCTTCTATGTCCCCTTTAGGCTGTCCTGACTCTGGATGACATTACACTGAGGCAGGAGGCAGAGAATGTCCTTATTCAAAAAGGCAAAGGATAGACCAGTGAGGTACACTGAAGTTCTTCACCAAGATGGTCCCTCCCAGAAGCGTTGCATGCATGGAAGATAGTTGTGAGCTATACCATGCAGCTATTCCTCAAAATATCTGGACAAAACCTGAGAAATTTCTCAGTCTTAGATTTTGCTTTATCTGCCCTGCAGCCATGGTGAAAGTTCAGAGAAAAATAGAGTTCTGAAACGATGGATGCATTCACTGTTCCCAGTTTTTCTCTGTGTAAGCCTGTGAAAAGTCACTAAGATCTTTGCTGTCCCTACAGTAAAGCTTTTGTACTGTAACATGTTATGGAGCTTTTATATCTCAGCTGGGGGCTGCAGTCTTTGTAACTTTATTGGCATGTAATGTCCATGTTTACCTCATGCAAACAGAGAACGCTAACCAAACTTCTTTTCCTGTAATCACTGTCTCAATAAGCATATGCATTTTGCACAAAACAATATTTTCATTATTCGAGTCAGCTACAGGAGGGGGCTAAGAGAGGCTGTTGCTGGCTGCCGTCTCGAGCTTGGGAATAGGGTTGTGGGCAGACTGGTGTGGTAGGCTGGACAGATCAGGGAAGGGGAAAGGAAAGGAAACTGGAGAAACTGAGGCATGCCTAGGAGTCATATTACAGAAAACTCCCACTTTGTCAAAGCTACACCCCGTTTTTGTACAGGTATAACTATTTCTGAGAGATTTCAGAGTAGCAGCTGTGTTAGTCTGTATTCGCAAAAAAGAAAAGGAGTACTTGTGGCACCTTAGAGACTAACAAATTTATTTGAGCATAAGCTTTCGTGAGCTACAGAAATTTTCCACCGAATGCATCCGATGAAGTGAGCTGTAGCTCACGAAAGCTTATGCTCAAATAAATTTGTTAGTGTCTAAGGTGCCACAAGTACTCCTTTTCTGTTTCTGAGAGAGTATGATTTTGGGGTTTTCATTTTTTTGTTTTTAACTGACATAGTTATACCAGTATAACCTCTAGTGTGGGCACAGTTATACTGGTAAAAGGCACCTTTATACCAGTAACACATATTCCCCTTCCCCTACAGGAATAGCTATGCTTGTATAAGCAGTTATACAGATTTCAGAGTAGCAGCCGTGTTAGTCTGTATTCGCAAAAAGAAAAGGAGTACTTGTGGCACCTTAGAGACTAACAAATTTGTTAGTCTCTAAGGTGCCACAAGTACTCCAGTTATACAGAGTAACTATATCCACTCTAGGGCTTCTACCAATATTGTTAAAACAGTAGAACATCTGTGAATAGACAGGGCCTTGCGTATTACCTTGGAATCTGTTGCAGAACAATTTACCTTGAGCTGACAGCTTTTTTTGGCTCCATCTCCTGTTGATGACAGTTACTATGGAAAATGAGGGTGATTTAGAGGGTTTATGAACATCAGGTTCAAGGCAAATTGGAAAAAGAGACATATTAGCTCCTAATCCTTGTCCTCACTTTATTTGATGCCTGTCTCTTTTTACCGTCACCCCTATATCAACTTGGTCTCCACACCTCCTTCCCAGCTGGGGCTGTGTTATCGTCAGATGTCAGCTTTTAAACAAAAAATCAAGGTCCATCAGCAATGTATGGGAATGCTACAGAGATGAGCTGTTCAGGGACAAGGGAACTCTGCCAGTCAGCAGCCAGTCCACTAGCCAACTAAAGGTTACTATTGTCCGGCTTGGAAGGGGGAGGGTCCTGTGTGGGCTAGCTAGCTCCAGATGGAGCAATGGTGGCCATGATTTGAGTTGTAAAGCAAAAGGAAAATTGTGGGGAGATCCTCAAGACTGCATCAAGGCAAGAGATAACCAAGGCATGGAGATGCTTCTTAGCTGTAGGGGCAGAAAGGAAGGGTTGGAACTTCTGTATGTTGTGGAGGAAGAAATGTCAGGATATGATGACATCCTGGATGTGTGAAACATGACACCAAGGGCTAGATCTACAAAGGGGACTTAGGTTCAGTGTAGCAAGGCCTAATGTTTAGATGCCTTGCCACCTAGCATAACTCTCAGCCTTTTGTCAGGTGCCCAGGCTCCCTACACACTGGATGGCGGGAGAGAGGTGAATGAGAATGGGATCCACAAAAGCCAGCACACTAAGTGGAGGGCTATCAAAGCTAGCCAATAGGACATGCTGAGGAGAGGGGTCTGGCCTAAGCCCTGCTCTTGAAAGGGATTTAGGTGCCTAACATCAGGTCAGAGGAAGGTGCCTATATCTAGTTGGGATTCGGAGAGATGAACCCCTTCCTTCAGTTAGGCTTACCTGACTTAGGCACCTTTCTCACAAAAACTGGTGGTAGTGATGACTTTCCCCCGTAGTCCAGTGAATGTGGAGAAAGGTCTTGACCCTGACTTGCCCTCAGTGTACAGGAGAGCCCTAACTACTGGGCAATAGAGTCAGCCTCAGTCTCTCTCTCCCTCACTGGCAGAAATTTAGGCACCTACAGGGGTAGGTGACAGCTGAGCAGAAGTTTTGAGGATCTACATTTTGGATGTAGGCACCTAAATCCCTTTGTGGCTCTAGCCTCAAGGTTGCAATCTGGATGAACAGGAAGATGGTGGTGAAGGGAGGGAGAAGAGAGATGAGAAGGTCAGTCTTCACCATGTTGAAGCTGAACTGGAGACTGAACATCCAGCATCATGGGTAGTAGCATAGTTGGAGGAGGGCGGCTAGACTGCAGGGGAAGGTTAGGGTGGAGAGAGAGAGATTTCAGAGTCGTTGACATAGATGGCAGCTGCAACAGAGCAAGCAGATTAGGTCACCCAGTAACAGGGTATAGAGGGTGTCAAGGTTCCTTCCCCACTCTGAACTCTAGGGTACAGATGTGGGGACCTGCATGAAAGATCCTCTCAGCTTATTCTTAGCAGCTTAGGTTAAAGCCTTCCTCAGGATACCAACTTTGCCTTGTCCTTGAACCCTATGCTGCCACCACCAAGCCTGTTAAACGAAGAACAGGGAAAGAGCCCACTTGGAGACCTCTTCCCCCCAAAATATTCCCCCAAGTCCTACACCCCCTTTCCTGGAAAAGGCTTAATAAAAATCTTCACCAATTTGAACACAGACCCAAACCCTTGGACCTTAAGAACAAATAAAAAGCAATCAGGTTCTTAAAAGAAGAATTTTAATTTAAAGTAAAAGAATCACCACTGTAAATCAGGATGGTAAATACCTTACAGGGTAATCAGATTGAAAACCTAGAGAATCCCTCTAGGCAAAACCTTAAGTTACAAAAAGACACAAAAACAGGAATATATATCCCATTCAGCACAACTTATTTTATCAGCCATTTAAACAAAACAGAATTTAACACATTTCTAGCTAGATTACTAACTAACTTTTTAAAGGAGTTCTGAGCTGCATTCCTGATCTGTTCCCGGCAAGAACATCACGCAGACAGACAGACCCTTTGTTTCCTCCCCCTCCAGCTTTGAAAGTATCTTATCTCTTCATTGGTCATTTTGGTCAGGTGCCAGTGAGGTTATCTTAGCTTCTTAACCCTTTACAGATGAAAGGGTTTTTCCTCTGGCCAGGAGGGATTTACCCTTCCCTTTATGTTTATGACAGAAGGAAAAGAGGATAAGACCTAAGAACAGAGTTTGGAGAGGTAACAATACAGGGAGGGAGGAGCAAGAACAGAAGGGTTCCTGGAAGTAGCAGTTGGGGGAAAATTAGGAAAGTGTATCAAAATCCTTACAAAGTTCTCCATGAATGCTATACACAAGCTTTCCCTCAGCCACTATTCTGCGCTCTCTTTCCCCAGCCCCTGAATCCTGCTCCTGAGGGTTCACTGGCCTCAGCCTCTTCTTTCTGCTGTAGTTGCTTTTACACTGGCTCAGTGCATGCCTGCTTTGCATGGGATAACTTCTCAGGAGGTGTGTATGCCCCTGAGACTGAAGGCCCACTGTACAGAGCAATGGTTCTGAAGCATGGGCAGTGAAGAGACTGCAGGTTGAGTGCCTACGAGGGGTTTGTGATTAAGTCTTCACGCAATAAAAAGAATTGTGACAGGACAAGATTTTGAAATGGAAGCATTAGGATGGGGAACTAGCGAACAGGGGAGTTTGTAGGAGGGAGCTGTAATATAGTCGCTATGGTTAGGAAGGGCCACATCGCCAGTGCCAACGCTGCTGCTGTCTCCTCCACCTGTGCCTGTATCCACACAGACAATCTAACCACAGATGCCTCTTCCCAGATCCTGGTGTGGATTTGCAGAGACTGTGGCCGGCATTTCCCACTCTTAGAAAACCAGGCTAGGGGGACAATCCAGTGTGAAAGGTGCCTGCTGGTGGAATCTCTCAGGAAGCAGGTGGGAGAGCTACTGGAGGAGGTGGCTAGACTGCGGAGCATCCGTGCCCGAGAGAAGTTCCTCAAGAATATTTACATAGAGACATCCAAGGTTGAGGAAGCTATCCAGCTACAGAGGATTGCTGTCACACCACTGGGGGAGGAGGATATGGGTCTGTCACAGGGAGGGCACTGGCAGCTGGTTACTTCTGGCAGCAGGCAGTGTTCCACCCCTACTCCCAACCAACCCACCCACCCACCATGGTGATGGAAAACTGATATGCTGCCCTAGCAATGAGCAATCCTCCCCCCAACCCAAGAGAAGGAGAAGCCATGTATCCCCAAGGCTGGGAGGATCGCAGCCATCACTCCCAGGAGGAAATGTAGGGTAGTGGTGATTGGTGACTCTCTTCTGAGGGGGATGGAGACACCCATCTGTCGCCCTGACATGGCATCCCAGGAGTTATGCTGCCTGCCAGGGAGAGTTATGCTGCCTGTATGTGAGACGTTATGGAGGGATTGTCGAGGATCATCCAGCTCTCTGACTACTACCCAATGTTACTCATCCATGTGGGCACAAATGATACTGTGAGGTATGATCCTCAGCACATCAGAAGTGACTACGGGGCTCTGGGAGTAAGGGTGAGGGAGTTGGGAGCGCAGGTGGTGTTCTCTTTGATCCTTCTGGTCCAGGATAGGGGCCCAGGCTGAGACAGATGCATCCTGGAGGTGAATGCCTGGCTGTGAGGATGGTGTCGCCAGGAGTGCTTTGATTTCCTTGACCACAGAATGCTGTTCCAGGAAGGACTGCTAAGCAGAGATGGTATCCACCTATTGAGGATGGGGAAGAGCATATTTGGATACAGACTGGCAAACCTAGAGAAGAGGGCTTTAAACTAGGTTCAAAGGGGGTAGGTGACCAAAGCCCACAGGTAAGTCAAGAACATGGAGACCTGGGAGAAGGTTTGGAATTTGGATGGGAGCACAGGCTGTTATAGCAGGGATAAAGGAGAGAACAGACAGAATTGGCAGGGGAGTGGGGAGATCAAATCAGTATCTTAGATGTCTGTATATTAATGCAAGAAGTATGGGGAATATGCAGGAAGAACTTAAAATGCTAGTGAATAAACAGAACTATGACACAGTTGATATCACAGAGACCTGATGGGATAATATGCATGATTGAAATATTGGTATAGAAGGATATAGCTTGCTCAGGAAGGACAGGTAGGGGAAAAAAGGGAGGAGGTGTTGCCTTATATATTTAAAAATGTATAACACTTGGACTGAGGTTGAGAGGAAATAGGAGACAGACTTGTTGCAAATTTCTGACAAGGATAAAAGGAGTAAAAAACAAGGCTAATGTTATGATAGGGGTCTACTACAGACCACCTAACCAGGAAGAAGAGGTGGATGAGGCTTTTTTAAACAACTAACAAAATCATCCAAAGCACAGGACTTGGTGGTGATGGGGAACTTCAACTATCCAGACAAAGTGTGTTTTACCCAGACATCTGTTGGTAAAATAACACAGCAGGGCACAGATTATCCAATAAGTTCTTGGAATGTATTGGAGACAATTTTTTTATTTCAGAAGGTGGTGACAGCTACTAGGGAAGAGGCTGATTTTGACAAATAGGGAGGAACTGGTTGAAAATTTGAAAGTGGAAGGCAGCTTGGGTGAAAGTGATCATGAAATGCTAGAGTTCATGATTCTAAGGAATGGTAGGAGGGAGAACAGCAAAATAAAGACTCTGGGTTTCAAGAAGGCAGACTTTAGCAAACTCAGGGAGTTGGTAGGTAAGATCCCATGGGAAACAAGTCTAAGGGGAAAAACAATAGAAGACAGGTGGCAGTTTTTCAAAGAGACATTATTAAGGGCACAAGAGCAAACTATCCCACTGTGTAGGAAATATAGGAAGTTTGGCAAGAGACCAACGTGGCTTACCCAGGAGATCTTCAATGATCTAAAAATCAAGAAGAGTCCTGCAAAAAGTGGAAACTAGGTCAAATTACAAAGGATGAATATAAACAAATAACACAGACATGTAGGGACAAAATTAGAAAGGCCAAGGCACAAAATGAGATCAAACTAGCTAGAAACATAAAGGGTAACAAGAAAACATTCTACAAATATATTAGAAGCAAGAGGAATACCAAGGACAGGGTAGGCCCGTTACTCAAGGGGGAGGGGGGACGAAATAACAGAAAATGTGGAAATGGCAGAAGTGCTTAATGACTTTTGTTTTGGTTTCACCAAAAAGCTTGGTGCTGATTGGATGTCTAATATAGTAAATGCCAGTGAAAATGAGGTAGGAACAGAAGAGGCTAAAAAATAGGGAGAGAACAAGTTAAAAATTACTTGGACAAATTCGATGTCTTCAAGTTACCAGGGCCTGATGACATGCATCCTCGAATACTCAAGGAGCTGACTGAGGAGATATCTGAGCAATTAGCGATTATCTTTGAAAAGTCATGGAAGATGGGAGAGATTCCAGAAGACTGGGAAATGGCACTATATATGCCCATCTATAAAAAGGGAAATAAGGACAACCCAGGGAATTACAGACCAGTCAGCTTAACTTCTGTACCCGGAAAGATAATGGAGCAAATAATTAAGCAATCAATTTGCAAACATCTAGAAGATAATAAGGTGAAAAGTAACAGCATGGTTTTGTCAAGAAAAAAAGTGTCAAACCAACCTGATAGCTTTCTTTGACAGGAAACAAGCCTTGTGGATAGGGGGGAAGCAGTAGAGGTGGTATATCTTGACTATAGTAAAGCTTTTGAGACGATCTCACATGACCTTCTCATAAACAAACTAGGGAAATGCAACCGAGATGGATCTCCTATAAGGTGGGTGCATAACTGGTTAGAAAACCGTTCCCAGAGAGTAGTTATCAGTGGTTCACAGTCACGGTGGAAAGGCATAACAAGTGGGGTCCTACAGGGATCAATTCAGGGTCCAGTTTTGTTCAATATCTTCATCAGTAATTTAGATAATGGCATAGAGAGTACACTTTTATAAAGTTTGTGGACAATACCAAGCTGGGAGGGCTTGCAAGTCCTTTGGAGGATAGGATTAAAATTCAAATTGATCTGGACAAACTGGAGAAATGGTCTGAAGTAAATAGGATGAAATTCAATAAGGACAAATGCAAAGTATTCCGTTTAGGAAGGAACAATCTGTTGCACACATACAAAATGGGAAATGACTGCCTAGGAAGGAGTACTGCGGAAAGGGATTTGGGGGTCATAGTGGACCACAAGCTAAATGAGTCAACAGTGGAACGCTGTTGCAAAAAAAAAATAAAAATAAAAGCAAACATCCTTCTGGGATGTATTAGCAGGAACATTGTAAGCAAGACACGAGAAGTAATTCTTCTGCTCTACTCAGCACTGATATGGCCTCAGCTGGAGTATTGTGTCCAGTTCTGGGCCCCACATTTCAGGAAGGATGTGGACAAACTGGAGAGAGTCCAGAGAAGAGTGACAAAAATGATTAAAGGTCTGTAAAATATGACCTATGAAGGAAGATGGGGGAAAAAAACTGGGTTTGTTTAGTCTGGGAAAGAGAAGACTGAGGTGGGGGACATGACAGTTTTCAAGTATGTAAAAGGTTGTTACAAGGAAGAGGAAGAAAAATTATTTTTCGTAACCTCTGAGGCTAGGACAAGAAGCAATGGGCTTAAATTGCAGCAAGGGTAGTTTAGGTTGGACATTAGGAAAAACTTCCTAACTGTCAGGGTGGTTAAGCACTGGAATAAATTGCCTAGGGAGGTGGTGGAATCTCCATCATTGGAGATTTTTAAGAGCAGGTTAGACAAACACCTGTCAGGGATGCTCTAGATAATATAGTCCTGGAGCCTTGAGTGCAGGGGACTGGACTAGATGACCTCTCAAGGTCCCTTCCAGTTCTATGATGGAAGTCAAAGTCTGTGATGTGGCTGACAAATCTAGGAAGCGCAGCTTTGCTGGTTTGGATATGTACAAAGGATGAATGAAGAGGACTCGGTGAAGATAGCATGGCAAGAGAGGGTGCTAAGAAAGAGACCATAAGAAAAGCTGAGGAAGCAATGGATGGATTGTATCCAAGAAGGTGGTAAGCAGGTGGACATTAGTGCCAGCTCAAGCAGGTGAAGATGGCAGAAGCACAATGACCTGATCCCAGATAATGGGATAAGACGAAGGAGGAGGAGAAGAATAGGAATAAGGAGCTGGACAAAAAGGTGAAGTCTAGACAGAAACATAGGATGGGGAGAATGGGATGAGACAAAAACTCATTCCTCTCCGGCTTCAGCTGCACTTTCAATCCATCCTGGACCATGCCTTCCAAATGAAGGCCTTCTTTCAGGGACTGGCAGGAGAGGAGACCATGCATTGATGCAGCATGTTGATGGTCAGCTAGACTAGTCCAAATTTACTGGAAAACTATAGAAAATCAACAATGGAGACCAGTGCATGGTTTCTGAACATCTTTGGAAGCCAGTAAGGCTTTGCCTCTGGTATAGATCTTTAGGAGGAGGAGGACGCACAATGTATCATCCAAACAGATGCTCTAGGCTGCAACTGGCATTGACCCCATTTCAGATACATCTGAATGAGCCTAGAGAGGCTTGTGACTAAGAGACAAACACGCTAGAGACCATGTCCTCAACTGGGAAAGAAAAGGACCAAAAATAAACAGTTAGCATTTTGGTTTTGTTGCAAAAGTAAGTCTCAGGGAAAGTGTGTCTGATTCGGAGAATAAATTTCTACCCTAACGGAGTGGCCTGATTGTGAGAGGTGCTGAGCACCTGCATCTCCCAGTGATTTAAAAGGGACTTGTGCTGATAATCTGCACTTCTTGGGTTTAGGCCCTAACAAAGCAACTGTGATGGAGGGCGGGGTTTAAAATAAAGAGCAGGGAAGGGAGAATTTTCTCTCTAAGGTTCTAGCAGCAAACTTGACATGATTACATCAATTTTGTTTGACTGTAGCTTTGACCAGATGTATAGAAATTATGTTCTCAGAACTGTGTGTAGGGAAGAGTTAGCTTTTTATTTCAATCTGCTGAGAAGAAAGGGGTAGTATGATCAAATTACTAGGGCACTGGGCCTGAGGCGCTGGATTCTGTTCCTGGCTCTGCCATTGACACACTGTTACTTGGGGCAAGTTACTTAATCTCTGTGCTACAGTTTCCCCATAACTCACATGGGTATGACAATGGGTACCCATTGTTGTAAAGAACTTTAAGATCTACAAATGGAAATTTATCATGTAAGTACTAGGTGTTGTTTGTTAATAATCATTTAATGACACTTTAACTACAAATAAAACAACAAATCTTTGTCACTAGAATGTTACTTAAGCCAAAGATTTTTTTTTGTTTGTTTGTTTGTTTGTTGTTTGTTTTTTTTAACGTCCAATCTGTCTGCCTACATAAAGTTAAAGAGCCAGTGATTCAGGCAGTGCCTTCAGTGCTACGAGGACATTTGTGTTTGAATAAACCAGCAATCCTTTGGGGAAAAAGGTCTCTTTGGGAGAAGGAGACAGTCTGTCTGTGACATGCAGATGGGCTGGTCTCTGAATTCTGTGCTGGTTCTTTCTACTGCAACAAACCAAATATTTCACCCTGCAACTGTCAGTACTGCTATGATGCGTCACAAGTGTGCACTGATAATACTCTAGGAAAAGGAATAGCTATTGTCAAGAAAGCCGTAGATCTCATCCAGATGGGGGGAGAAGGGAGTGCTGGTGCCAGACTAGTGACAGGGCTCGTGCAATGTGTGTGGTTAAGAACAAAACAAAACAAAACACATCCCACTTTCATATACCTGACTTGACTATCACTGTCACTGCCAAATCCCAGAAACATCCTCAGGTCTGAGCTTTTCAAGGAAAGTCCTGCCCATAGAAGCGAAAGGCGTAATAGTCCTTTAGAAGGCAAGACCCATTTCTGTAATCAGTGGGTCTGGGTGGGGAAATTGAGAAGTTAACTCTTGCTGTGGAAATCAAGGATTGGAGTTGTTCACATTATAGTCATTGTGATAAGTACAATATTGTTATTTTATGGACTGTTCATCACATCAAGTGTTACACAATGCTTTACACTGATAAGTTAGAGACAGAAGATACATTCTAATTCAAGATTTCAAGCAATCTACTGGCTCTTGAGGGAATGGGCGCTAAGTCCCAGACAGATGGAGTAATACAAGTAAAGCTGTGACCCCTAGTGGAGAGTGATAGTAGGACACTAAGAGGAGGCTAATGCTGGAGGAGGGGAGTGAGCTGGTAAAAAGTGATGAGGTAGCACCAACAGACAACCCTTCCTGGTTTGTCTGTTTCACTAAAGAAGTATTTGATTAAGACAGCCCATGCACTGTCTTATCAAGCCTGTAAGATTGTATTGAACAAATCCATAGACATAACTGTTGAGCTGTGTAGGAAACGATAACATCCCCTTTTCACCCATTACACATACATTTTCAAATCTCAGAAGTGTTAATGTAGAACATTATTCTGATGGAGCTTCTGGTTTTCTCATGTCTGGGTTTGGGATGATGGTGATGATTCATCATCCTTTTCCTGAAAGGTCAGAACAGGTACTTTACATGTACTACCATCTCAAAAACAGGTATGTGCAGACCTGAATGCAGAGAGAAGACCTATTAATAAACTTAGTCTATCCCCTGGTCAATGCAAGATTATATTACAAATAATCAGAGACTGGTTTAAGTATCTTGTCCCACTCACTATGTATTGAGTGCCTGCCAGCTACTCAAAAGTAAATGTAACTATCTCTCCTTCTCTGTTTTAAACATATAGAAGAAACAGCTTGGTTAGGTCTTGTATGGGTGTAAAGACTTTAGTGAAGGAAAGCCAAGTCTAAGGGATGAGCTTTCCATTTAGTTCTGAGAATGCTGATAGCTGTGGTCACTCTTACCTGTTGCAGGAGCGAGTTCCATAGTTTCTGTCTTCCTCTTGTGGAGGTTTTGTCTTCCACGTTGACAAACCTCTCCGTTATTGGTCACAAGTTTGATCCAGTGAAACCAAGGTGTCACGGAAGATCACTGTGCTGGAGAGAAAGGCAGTAGCTCAGGTAACTAGATAATTCACAAAAAAAAGAGCTTTAAATATGAGGATAGAGATGCTGAACTGGAGTCTCTCGTGAGGGGAGGCAGAACACTGGAGGGGAGTTCTAGGAGACACTTGGCAAGCAGACAGGCTGCTGTGTGTTGTCCCATTTAGACCCTTTTCAGGGTAGCAGGGATCTCAAACTCAAATGACCACGAGGGCCACATGAGGACGAGTGCAGTGGCCAGAGGGCGGCATCACTGACACCCCACATCGCTGCCCCTGGTCCTGCCCCCACTCCACCCCTTCCATGAGACCCCACCCCTGCCTCTTCCCACCCCTTCCCTGACCCCATTCCAACCCCTTCCCCGAAGTCCCCACCCCAACTCTGCTCCCTCCCTGCCCCCAGAGGGTGCAGGAGGTATGCAGGGTACTGCAGGGGGCTCAGGGCAGGGAGTTGGGGTGAGGGGTGCAGGAGGGGTGAGTGGTGCAGCAGGGAGTTCGGGTGCAGGGTGCGGCAGGGGGGTTGAGGTGCAGCAGGGGTTGAGGGTGTGGCAGGGGGCTCAGGGCAGGAAGTTGGAGTGTGGGGTGCAGCTGGGGGTCACAGTACAGGGTACGGCAGGGGGCTCAGGGCAGGGGGTTTGGGTGCAGGAGGTGTGCAGGGTGTGGCATGTGGTGGAGGCTCAGGACAGGGAATTAGGATGCAGGCAGGGCAAGCCCCAGGCACCAGCAAACCAAGCAGGTGCCTGGGGCGGCAAAAGTAAAGGGGCATCAGGAGGTCGGGCTCTGGGGTGGCAATCCGCCCTTGGCAGCGGCAGGAATTCGGCAGCCGCTCCGTCACAGCGTGTTTCGTGCTCAGTGGCAGGGACGCGACTCGTCTTCAGTCACCGGAGGCAATTCAGCGGCCGCACCATCACTCCCCCTCCATGTTCGGCGGCAAGGTTTTTTGTTTTGTTTTTTGTTTGCTGCTTGGGGCGGCAAAAACGCTGGAGCGGCCCTGGGTGCAGGAGGGGTGTGGGATGCAGCAGGGGGTTCAGGGCAAGGAGTTGGGGTGCAGGAAGGGTTCAGGGTGTAGGCTCTGGCCCGGTGCCGCTTACCTGGAGCAGCTCCGAGGTGGGCAGCAGCGCGCACGGGGGCCAGGACAGGCTCCCTACCTGCCTGCCCTGGCCCCACTCCACTCCACTCCAGGAAGCAGCTGGAAGTATGTCCCTGCAACCTTGGGGGGGGGGGCGGCACGCAGAGGGCTCCAAGTTGCTCTTGCTTCCAGGTACCTCCCCTGAAGCTCCTATTGGCTGCGGTACCAGTTCCTGGCCAATGGGAGCTGCAGTTGGTGATGCCTGGAAGAGAGAGAGAGCAATGCACTGAGTCATCTGCCCCCCCCCCCCGCCACCCAGGGCCGCAGGGACATGGTTCTGTGCTGTAGTTTGCCCCCCCTGGCCTGGAGATAGGCAGAGAGGTGGGGGGGGCATGGAGGGGCACAGGGAGCTTGGAGGGCCGCACAAAAAAACCCCACGGGCCATGAGTTTGAGACCCCTGGTTCTATGGCTTCTTTTCCTAGGCATGAGTTGCAATAACAAGCCTGGAGGTCACACAGACACGGCCAGTTAGCTATGTAGGAGTCCAATAAGATGAGGCTTTATCTTCTGGCCAGACGAGATTTATTAAGTTCCAAGGAAGAAGGCACCATTGTGAGCTGACCTCCTGTACAACGTAGGCCATAGAACTTCCCCAAAATAATTCCTAGATCATATCTTTTAGAAAAAACACATAATCTGGATTGAAAAAATGGCCTGTGACTGAGAATCCATCATGACATGTGGTAATTGTTCCAATTATTAATTACCCTCCCTGTTAAAATATGCCTTATTTCCAGTCTGAATTTGTCTAGCTTCTTGCTAGATTGAAGATCTTACTACATTTGTTCCTCTCATATGTACCTGCAGAAGTGATCACGTCACCCCCTTCATCTTTTTGTTAATGTTAAATAGTTTGAGCTCCTAGAGTCTGTCACTATAAAGCATGTTTCTACTCCTTTAATCATTCTCATGGCTCTTCTCTGAACTCTGTCCCCCCCCCCCCTTGAGTTGTGGGACACCAGAATCAAACCCAGTATTTTAGCAGTGGTTGCACTAGTGTCAAATTCAGAGGTAAACTATCCTCTCTGCTCCTACTCAAGATTTCAGTTTCTGCATCCAAGGATTCCATTAGCCTTTGGGTCACAGGATTGCACAGTGAGTCATGTTCACCTGATGATCAGCCCCAATGCCTAACTCTTTTTCAAAGTCACTGTTCCTCTGCACGTATAGCTTACATTTTGTTCCTAAAGGTATATATTTACACTTTACATATTGTTTGCTTGCACTCAGTTTACTATTTTAATATAACTAAGTGATCTAGATCACTCTGTATTAGTGACCAGTCCTCTTCATTATTTACCACTTCCGCCAATTTTTGTGTACTCTGCAAACTTTCTCAGTGATTTTGTTTTCTCAGGCCCCTGACAGAAATGGTTAAACAGCATAGGACCAAGAACTGATCTATGTGGGATCCTGCTAGAAACACACATTTCAGACGTAAGAGTGTGTTTTCTGCATAATAGCTATTTGTGCCCTCAGTAGAATTGATGGCCTTGTTGGGAGTCGATTGGCTACAACAGCTTGAGGGCAGGTGCCCTCAGGGGAGGATGATGTACAATAAACTTAGAACTTCTATAACAACTTTCATATGATAGGAAATGTCTTCTCATTCTAAATCTCAAGGTTATGAAAATTAGGACCTACTCAGCCCTTCCACACTGTAGACTTTAAATTTAAAAACAAAAACAAAAAAACAAAACCCCAGGAGACAGTGTCATTTCCAGACTTGGAATGGCTGCAGTATAGCAATCAAGAGAATGTTAGTATAGATTGTACATTCAGAGGCAGCCAAGGAATAACAACCAACTTGACTTCAGAGAAAAATAACTATTTTTGTAATAACTGCATTGCTCTGTCTTAATCTGACAAACAGGAGTACTTGGGACAGAACAGAAAAATAATCTGTTAGTGCTGTTACTGTCTTACAGCAAGTTTCCCTTCCATCAGCTAGCTCATACTGTCACGCACAATTGGCTTTTGTTCTACAGCAATTGGCTGGGGAATCCTATTAAACACCCTAACTCAGATTAGACTATACAGAGGCAAGGAGAGATTAAAATGTAATGTGAAAAGGTGGGCTTTGTTTAGCTGAAGGTACAGTATGTTTAATATTGGGTTCTATATTCTACTCAGCCTGTGACCACTTCCACGGCAGCTAGTTTTGCAACAAAGTCAAACCTCTTCTTCTCTCAGTCTTTTGCCACAGGCTAATTTTGTCATGCCAGCCATTCTTACACTGGAGGACCCAATACTATTGTATTATACAAAGAGGCTACAGGGTAGCTGTTCTAGGATCCAAACACCATTCCCTATGGGGTAGCAGTATTGCCAATCTCACCCATTCAGATCATGAATCATATTAATTAAAAAAAAATTTTTTTTTAAAATAGGGGGGTTTACTTGCCTTCTTATTCTGAGCCTGCAGCATGCATTCCAGTTCACGTTTTCATGCTTTTTCTCTGCAACCATGAGGTCTAAAAAATTACTTAAAAATAAAAAGCCGATCCATATCGCTTCTCTCCAGGAGATTGGGGGCAGAGGGAGGCAACACTGCAGTAGTAAAATGGTATGCCTGCATGACCACCATCTGTAGCTCCCCCATCTTCTTAAGAAGGGTTTTTTTAATAAAAGATGTGTCTTATGGCTATTGCATTTTACCATGGAAACTCTCAGGATGCAGATTTCTAGTTGGCGTCAGGTAGGAAAGGAGATGATCTAAAACAATGAGTTTAGGCTATTCTTCTGTGTGAACTGAAGGGTTGAATACTTAAAGCCTTGGTGTTCACAGACAGGAATGGATTAAGACTATCAAAGGCCCATTGGCATGCCACAGCTTGCCCCCCATCCTGCCCAGCACCTGAAGTGGCTGTGGGCCTACCTTCCTTCCCAGAGACGGTGGCAGCAGGTACCTTGTCGGGCTCCATGAGCAACAAAGTCAGGGTCTACCACTTCTGGGTTCCATCTCCCTTGCAGGGGTGACCATATCTTCTAGGGTAAGTACTGGGGTCTTACTATTATTTATCTTAAGAACTGGTGTGGGGGAGCCTCTACACTCCCTTGCTGCCACACACCAAGGTCCGTGCTAGGGTGCTGTTGGTAGGGCCTACTAAAGCAGCAGTGGATCTTGGGCTTTATAGCCAAGAACCTCATGTCTCAGCACTGCTGTTTGACTCTACAAACTCAGGCAGAACTCTCTCTAACTATGCTCAGTTTACATTTTCAATATTTTTGTTTTAATGAAAGCTGAGATGTCACAACCTCATCATATGCCTCTTGGAGTTGGTGCCTGGGCTGTGCCCAATTACAGGGAGGTCACCAGCAACCAAGATGCAAGATTAAATTTAGACTAGCAGCCCTAGTCTATCAAATTCTAGCCATTTATTTAGCAGGTATCTTCTGAGGGAAGTAGGGTCAGTTGTAAAATCCAGTTTGTTTTCCTAAATATACAATGAAATGGTTTTTCATAACTTTCCCTGTTCTCTCAAGCATCATGTACAGCCCATTAAGAGTATTAATCTCTTTGGTGTTCCCATAGTAGTGGGGGAGTGCTTTCATTAAAAGTAATGAGATGGGGAATGGAATTTTACCCACCTTGACACAGAACTCACCTTAGCTAGGTGACAACCCTTAGTCAAGGTTAAATTTATATTTAGGTGACTGGTAGCCAGCAATGGATTACTAAATCACATTGATGTGACTGGTTGCTTAGAGCAGAGCAGAAGCAACTACAAAAGTGTCTTTCCCTACTGAAAAGATACTGACAGAGTTTGAGTAGCTGTTTATACCAAATAAAGAGGGGACCATTGCCTCAAGTTGTGGTGCCTAATTAAAGAGTGGTGAGGAACACTTGGAAATGCCAAAACATATATACAAAATTGTCAAATGTATTGATGTAGTACTTCAGCAAGAAGTATTAATCGTTTTGTGAACATGGGTCTAGTGTAACACTGAGCCCTGTTTGGGTATACATTCCAGTGTACTGGAAACAGCGCTTGGATATTAAAATCATGGAAATTAATGGTTTAAATCCCCACTGTATTTATCTACCAAGGTCCACAAGAGTAGTTTTCTGAGCAAGAAGTTGTAGATGTGTATTCAGCATGACAAAGCTACATTACAGTTCAATTACTATATAGAAATCATTCAGGTTTATATTTTAACTTCTGAACTGAAATTACAATATTGTAAACAAATGATGGTAACAATTTTAGCATCAAATTGAAACACATACTGGGTTCAAACAATTTTTTTATGGCAAACTCTCTTCATATACAATAGGTATGTCTGAACTGACCACCATATCATTTACAATGGAATTATTTGCAACTGAGCTGCAAGTTTAACATAAAACAATTCTCCTTAAGGCTCCACAGCAGAATCCTGCAACATTATCTCAGATAACCCTAGCTGATGTTTTGCATTTGTTTAGGATTTCAACCAAACCTTCCACTGGAGGACAAGAGTACACGGACTCTTTCAAACCTAGAGAAATTTGGGCTAATGGCTAGATTTTCCATAAGAAACTAACTCCCAAAGTATTAACCCCCATAAATAATTATTAAAACATGTCCATCTTCAACCTATCCCTTCAACAGACAGGAACAATTCATTTAAGCACTAACAGCCACTGATTTCAATGGTACTTAGATACCTAAATACTTCTGATGATTTGGGCCTTAGTGCTTCCCTTAGGACTGGCCTACACCATTCTATCAACTGAGAAACAGCATTGTACAATTCCCTACTGTGACTGTAGATACAGGTATAAAACTGTGTGTAGGCAAGCCCTTGGTGCTGGAAGTCTAAGGTGAAAGGATCATTCCATGATAAACTCACCTTCTTTCCACCTTTAAAGGTATACAATATTATGTATTCTTAGCCTTTCTGAACTGCAAACTTGGGTTTCCTGCCAGTTGGCACTAATGTACAAATGCATTTGTACATGTGAGGTGGAAATTTCACACCCCCAGGTAAGGAGCTAAAAAATCATCTTCTATTTTCTAATTAATGCTTTTGATTCAGAGATCCAGGATTTAGCAAAATAGCCAGGAGTATTTAAAAATCCTGACTCCTAACAGTTTCAGGTTAGCAAGAAAAATAAGTTAAAATGAAAAAGCAAATGGAGGACTGGAGAAAAGAATCAAGAGACTTTAATAACAGAACAAGTAATTCCACTGAACAGCTTCAGTTATTAAGTTTAGTTGGCATATATAGTTGGTGTGCTTTGCTGTTATTTAAATACACAAAAGTACAGTGCAAAAGAGCATCAAGGTTTCTGAAGACATGTAGCCCTTCTATTACAAAGACAATGCTGTACAGGACTAGTTGAAGGTTTTCTATAAAGCTAGTTCAAAAAAGGGAACTGACATTTCTATTCAACATTCAGTACAGCTGTAATTCATATTTCTACATGGGTACTACATGCATTCTAGCTACAGCTACCTCCCTCCTAGGTACTGCTATTCACTACTGTTGCCTTGAAGGTTTGATATTTTTGGTGTTAGAAATGTTAATATAATTTAGTTTATGTTGAAGCAACACCACAAACTGCATTTCAGCTTGCCAGGAACTTATCATCTGAACTTCCCTTCACACTAGCTCACCAAACTTAATTTACTTAAATTAATTATTCATCATTTAATGTTCTGCCAACCTAAACCTGAAATAATAGGCTGGAAGAAAAAAAAAAATCTTTTCAAAACAATCATCTACATATCCATTTCACTGCTATCTAGTCCCTCTCACAAAGAGAGCCTGAAAAAAAATCTACACAAAGTTTTATTGCAATCATACATGGGTTACGTCAAGGGCAAATACAACAAATACTATGATGCAATTTTACATTTATTGAACTACAGTTCAAAGCACAAATTTACACACTAAATACACTGAACATCTCTAATGAAGTCACACTAGTCTCCCACTGACATTTGATATATCTGGGTGAAAGACAATAACTTTACAAGACTTTCTAACAGGAATCCTTAGTATAAAAACTGTGTACTTGTATGTAAACTGTTTAACTGAGAACCCAAGTGATGGGTTTCCATCTCGACTAAGTCATCCATTTTGTTGCATATTTTATTTAAACGCTCAGGGGTTGAACGAACTGGCAAGTTTAAATCTGGACACTATTATCTAACCCTCCCACCCCAGTGAATTGTAGTTGTAGCTGGTTTTGCCTGGTCCCAATTAGCTATTACTAATTTTCAAGTTTTGAAGAGAATGAGTTGAATTCAAGATTGTTCCATTTTAATTCCACAGTGGAATGTTGACCAGACAAACTACAGGCTTGCAACTGCAAGTCTACATGAAGCGTTACTGCCTGTTTAAGCTGCAGTGGAAAAGCTGTCTTCTGGGCTCAGCTGAATGCAAGAAGGCACAAAGAAGAAGTTCTTCATCAATGTGTCTGAAGTAATTCAGCATCTTGCATCTCATACCTACAGCAGAAAGCTATAACAGAGGTATGTTCAGGAAGCATAGCACCTGAGAGTTTTAAAGTTCTCATGGCGGCTTCAACATTGGAAACCAGCATTAAGTTCAATATTCAATCTAAACAAAAAAATTATTTGGCAGACTTAAGATTAAGTTAACCTTTTCCACCTTAGTAATACGTGCATTACGGTATTTACTTGATGGTGAATATATGTTATAGGCTGTGCTTATCACAACACTTCCTTTTAACACATTGGTCAGCTGCACAGAGACTCACCAGCCAGCAAAGCAATACCTACAACTGTATGCATTCTACCATTGTCTTAAATGAAAGGCTTGTCTACACCACACACAGGGTAGACTATGGGGTTGTGAACTGTAGAGCACTCCAAACCATTGTGCTCCAACTGCCCTGCATGGACACTACTGGTGAGAATACCTAGTTCATGTTAATGTAGTCTTGTTTGAAAGGTGAAATACTGTGGTAGCATTTTAAAAAAGAAACATGAACTAATTGTCTAAGTTGATTTTTTTTAAAAAATAAATCTTCCTATCAATCACTATGCATCCAACTGTAAGATTATGATTAAATGTTTTCAGGGGGAAAAAAAGCTGAGTGCAACCACCACAGCAAATATTGAGAACATCATCTTACCAGTCACTGAAAGACATCATGTAGTAAATTGGTGGTCTCTGAAAATCATTAAAGGCAGACTGTTGACCCAAGGTACCAGAACCCATATTATCAAAGATCAGCCAGTCTCCGACACTCAACTCAGGAAGAAGACAGTTTTCCACAATTTGATCAAGCTCATCACAGGACCGGACCCCCAAAGGCTGCTGGCAAACAGAGGCTCATCTTCCTTGTATTTCTACAAAACAATCCAGTCAAATCAGGCTTTAGTTTAAGGCAAAAGAAAGTTTTACAGACACAATTAGAAAAAGAACATTGATACTAAAGTCATTTAAAAATTCCTTTCTTCTAGGGAAAAAGTCCACAGATCCATTACAATGGGTTCTCACGCCTGCCTTGCAGCTTCTTGGGGCAGAAAAGACTTGTCAATCAGGCAGTCTGGGAGTGGCCCTACCCTAAAAACCTAGCCAGTTCAAGATACTTCCAAAGCTGTTTTTGTAGTGCCAAGTCCTTTAAAGGTTAATCACAGGTTAACAGACAAGATCATAACATTTTCTGCTGCAGAGCAACTTGAAATCCACCCCCAATATATTCTGTCCCTAACTTCAAATTCCACCCCAAGGAAATGTATATTGTGTCCCCAAAGAAAATGGAGGCGAGTGTGATGGCTGAAGTCTTCCTCAGACCACAATCCTAGTGCTGGGGTTGGATCTGCAGACTTTTACGACTGGAAGAAAGGATATTTTTGAGAAAGAATGGTAAGTTTCCCTATTCTTTTTCACAGGCAAAGTCCACAGAGCCATTACAAAGTCAGGGTGTCTAAAAGCCGCACCATTTCCGTGAAGGAAACAGGAAGAATGAGATGAGTGGCTCTGAATGAATGAGCACCAGTTTTTTGGTGGGGGGCATGCTTGCCTGTTCCATGAAGGCCAATAACGTAACATGACACGCATAGACCAAGCCCTTGAAGATGTCCTGTTTTGTAAAACATTTTTTTCAAGGCTGAAGACGTGTAACACATCTGACTATCCTATTTTAATTATACCTCTCCATAATGTCGTTAAGATTTGATTTTCTGGACTTGGGTACAGAATTTTGTCCTGGGAGCAGATTCTTTTTGTAGAGGAGACCATAGCTGAGTGGTGGTTTGACACCTGAATTCTACATGAGACCTAGAATTTTCCTTGACTAGCATGGAGGCCACCATGGCTAACTTCTGCCTTGTTTGTTTGTCCTGGAGAATACTGTGATCAAAAAGTAAGTCAGACTTTTGGCCTGGAAGAAAGGTGCATAATCATGCCTGCAGCCCATTAATTTCTTCATCAGAAAGGAGACTCGTCTTTGCTGGTTATGGCTGCAGATATGTCCATTGACACACAGGTGACTCAGGGATGACTCTTCACTCAAAGACCTTAGGCTGTAGTCTCTGCTCTTCTGGATTTTTCCTTTACTTTAACCACCTGCTATATTTATTTATCTATATGTAGTTCTTGAATATACATAAGGAAGAAGATTTTTTTTTTTTGCTCTTTTCAAATATGCAGCCAGGAACAGCGAAGATTAGATGCTCATCCAGGTTGAGGATTGGTACTCTGTCCTGTTTAAATGTATTACTGAAGTGTTTGTAATGGACCACTGCTAAATCTTGGCTGATCAGGACGGCTCTTAAGGCCTAATTATTTTGATCCCCTTGATACTGTGTTAGAAGTCTGTTCTTGCCTTAACTTGGATGAAATTGTTCTCTGAATGCGGTTTCCGCTTTTGAAGCTGCTATAGATTTTCTCCACCAATCCTCTCATTGCAACATACCCTCTCTTCCAAGTACCCCTGGCAATGGCACAAAAAGAGAGTCCTACATGCCCACGAATTTATGGAGAAAAACCATACAACAGTATGTTGTTCCTAGAGACCTCTGTTCTTATCCAAGATAACAGCGCCCTGACAAATGTGACTGGAGAACAAAGGACACTGTGCCCCTGACCACTGGCTTGGAGTGGAGGTTGATAGTTCTAACTATTCCCAGAAGTAATAGGCCAGTATGATCTCATTTAGATGTTTGTGATATTGACAAACTATGTTGTTCAGGAAAGAATATGAACTGTATGGTTTATCTCTTTTGTGTGGGCATTTTCTGATGAGCAAGTCATCTTAGCACATGTATACAAGAACCTTTTTCTGCTTGAGGCGAAAACAATGTTAACTATCACTTTGGAGGACAGCCTCAGAAAGGCAGGTAGGCCACAGAATAAAGGGGTATATGAGTAATGTAGTCTGTTGCCCCATGATGCCAATATCTCCTCCAGCATGGTTACATAATAACCTGTAGACAGGTGTTCACATCAATAATGATGAATTGGTGCAGGGGTAGAACTTTGTCTCCATCCTGTGACTTTGGAGTTGAAGTTATGAATATTGGCTCTATACTGTCTGTATTTCAAACTTATGCTATGCTTCTGGGTGACACCCCAAACAAGTTGGTGTCAGCTCTGCCTAGCCTGCTTGATGGTCTATTAAGGACATCAGCTATACAACCGACCCATTGAAAGAAGGCAGATATACCTTGTAACTCAGCAAGGTATGCAGGGACATGCCTATGGACAGAACTCTGAGGTTTTTCCATGCCGTGTGATGGACAGCTTGTCTTTGGGACAAAGAAAGCAGAGACCACATGGCAAGAGTCTATAAAAAGCTGCTGCAGCTCCTCCACCTTGTCTTCAGTCCTGCTTCTTACCTCTGGAGGGACTTTGCTACAAATGGAAGCTCTACACAAAGAACTGATGACCCATCCCAGATGTGGATGTACTCCAGAGACTTGATTTGAACCTGCAGTTTATTCCATCATTGCTACAAGCCTGAATTAAGAACTTTGCCATTACTGTATGTAATTGATTCCATTTAACCAATTCTTGCTCTCATCTATATCTTTTTCCTTTTATTAATAAATCTTTAGACTTTAGATTCTAAAGGATTGGCAACAGCATGATTTGTGAGCAAGATCTGATTTGTATATTGACCTGGGTCTGGGGCTTGGTCCTATGGGATCGGGAGAACCTTTTTCTTTTACTGGGGCATTGGTTTTTATCACCATTTATCCCCATAAAATAGTGGCACTGGTGGTGATTCTGGGAAACTGGAGTGTCTAAGGGAATTGCTTGTGTGACTTGTGGTTAGCCAGTGGGGTAAAACCAAAGTTCTCTCTGGCTGGCTGGTTTGGTTTGCCTTAGAAGTGGAAAAACCCCAGTCTTGGGCTGTAACTGCCCTGCTTGAAGCAATTTGTCCTGAACTGGCACTCTCAATTGGGTCCCACCAGAACCAGCATGGTTACACCCTCCTCTAAGTCTTAGCTGGATCAAAGAGTGCCAAGACCCATAGAAGAGTCTGTTTCTCCTTTTGAGTTATCAGAGCTCCTTAGATGATTAGTATGTTTTAAAATTATTTTATGTAAGCAGGTTTCCAAGGCAGGTTTGTTTATAGGTCACTAAAGTGTGTGCCTCCATGCTACTCAGCAGTAACGAGTACCTACTTGGCCTGGGGATTGGATTTCTATAGCCTCAGGCAGAGCTGGTGCTGTGATTGAGTTGAGCTTTTTGCTCTTACTGTAAATCTCCGGCTGTTTTGATGTGGGAGAGCTAAGGAAATCTTTCTCAACAAGGCTGCTGGCCTGAAGGTTCTTAATGATACAATGGGCAAAATGTAGTCTGGCCACATATGCCTGGTTCAAGTCCAAGATGTGGAGGCACAAAAGACTGCTGAGCTGGCTCAGGGGTTGTTTTGGTTTTTAAAATATTCTTTTAAATAAAGATCATCAGTTTCTTTAACATGAAGACTGAATCAACATTGGGAGTACAAATTATCACAAATTTGCTTGTGGATGAACTAATTCCCCTTCCCTCACAATCCCCATGTTTCCTTTTGCAGGAGCTTAGTTGGAGGCATACAGAGTCCCCACCAAATACTCCTGAGAATGGTTTCTGATTACTCCTCAAAAGAAAAAAACCTGAGTTCTTCCTGTATTGTGGTGACCGACAAGTGGAAGGAAGTCCCTGCACCTTTTTCTCCTCTTTTTTACTAGGAAAAAATCAAGCCTTAGAAATTTCCTCTGAGGAGGAGTGACACCTGTGATTAGAGTCCATAGTGTGCCTTTTATGTCCCTCTCAGCTTCCGTATTCTGTGGTAACAGAATATCAACAGAGGGGGTCAGGAGAAAGCACAGCAGGTGTGGTTGTATAGAAATAATTTTTTTTTTTTTTTGAGATGAGCCCTTGAATTTTATAGAAGCCCCTTAAATCCCTGCCTGTGGAAGGAGCAGGGAAAACAATCACATGGCACAACCCTTTTGTCTCACTAAATCCCCTAGTGGGCCCTGTAGTGCTACATAACAGTTAACACCCAAGTTGTCTCACCGAATCCTAGGGTGGGCAAGGCAGGCTTCCATAAGGGACGACTCCCACCTTGTTGAAGAGGGTGAAGTAAATTAGAAACAAGTAGTGGGCCAAGACACCCTTTACTGCTGCTTGTTCCTCCACCTCTGGGCTGCTCTCTACCTCAGCCCTCCAAGACTGGCAGTCTGGGGCATGGCTGACTTGCAAAGAGCAGGGACCCATTAGTCAGGCAGGTAGCACATGGCTAACTGGCAAAACAAGCTGAGTTCAGCTGGCCAGGCAGTTCTGGCATAGCCGACCATGGCGTAAAGTGAGGTCCAGTTAGCCCAGACATTTTTGCGCCCTTTTCTTCCAACTTCTCTATTCCTCTAATTGCCTTGCTGCTCTGGTGGAACAGTTTCATGTCCAGACAGGTTAAAATGGAAACTTCTGCAGCCAGCAACTCTGGTATCAAAATGGGGTGGGGGGGAAGGTGTTTCAGCAAGCCTGCTGCAGAGCACAACTCCTCCACTCACCCACACCCCTTCCAAGGCAAAATAAAAAGCCCAGTAATGCTTAGAATCCTTTTTGGTTGTTTTGTTGTTGCTCTGAGGAGGTCGTCTGGTAAAGCCCTGCTGCAGCTGCTGGAGGCAGTTCAAACTGGCTAGAAGTGGCTAGGTCTTCAGGGGTGTGGCCATTTGCACCTGTCTGAGTGGCAGGTCTGGTTACTGCCCCAAAGAAGCTGCAAACAGGAATAAGATCCATTGTAATGGATCTGCATTATTTCCCCACAAAAGAATAATCCTTTGTAAATATTCTGTAAGAATATGATATAGACTCACCTTGTGAACCTCTGGGATGGTATTAAATTTTTCAAACAATTTACTTGCAAAAGAACCATAAACACCATCGTTCATGTAGTACATAAAGATTGGCATCATCACTCCTGGTTTGCTCCACTGGAAGAAAAATTGTTACAAAGGATTGCAAATTAAATGTTTTTATTATAAAAATATGTAAGTTAATCCCCACCCCCCAGAGTATGTAAAACATGCACTGGGATAAGAATGTTGGGGAAGGAGTGTAATTATGAAACTACAATATCCATTCAAGCCTACCGCTAAAGGCTATGCTTAAGGACACATTTTGCATATTGATATTTCAGTTATTATTGAAAACATCCAAAAAATTCCATTTTAGTAAAAGATGGAGAATAGTAGCTCCATTGCATGTTCTTTCATCTGCCCCAATACAGCTGTAATTATATGCTGATAGGATGCCTGAAGATCATAGATGAGTCACATCTATTTACTAATGAGGAAAAAAGCAATGCTAAACAAACACAGAAAACAGAAAATTAACAAAGGTACAGATTAACCAGGCTTGGAAGGATTAAATTTTTATCGGTAAATGTTTTTTACTGTACACACACACCAACTGATGAAAAAATATTTCCACCAATGATAACAAAATATACAGATAGGCAAAGAAAGAAAAACGCTGCTTGAGAATTTATTAGCGTTTGATTAATGATATTCATTTTATATATTTTGACATGATGTTGATAATTTGTTTTAACAGTTATAAAAAATTTGGACTTTTTGAAACTCAACATCTACTATAACAAAGTAAGTATTGTCTGACCATGCCACATAATATTCTGCAAAGGTGAAAATTTTAAATATAAAAATGAAAAAAAATGCTTCAAAACAATCAATTATTTTTAAAAAAAATCACACTTAATTCTGCCAAACCCAAGATTAACATAGGTACAGAACCTTAAAAAACAGACAGACTCAAGTATGAGCCATTTATTGAACAGAATATTTAAAAAGCATAATTCATGATCTGCACATAAAATGGAGCTATGCTGACAAAAATGGAGACTTATTTGTACTGATTCACACATGTACAAAACAAATATATTGCTTACTTCCAGAGGGAAGAAATTTATCGTATTCAACAGCTTTCTTTGCAATGATGTTAACTGCTAGAGTAAATGCAGATGAAACATAATAACATCCAGGCTCTGCAATCACATTAACACCGGATTCTTCAGGAAAGTAGACATCCAACAATGGACTGATGACATGATTAACCTAGGAAATTGAAGTCATAGCTAATGTTTAGATTGCTCATCTGATTTATTTTGAAGTTTATTTATAAGTCTTGTGAAAGGTGCTGGATTGATAAATCAGACACAGAAGTCCTCTGTCACAAATTCCCAGCCAACAATTTACAGTGCTGGTGAGTTGGACATAAGCTGATTTTTACTATCCATATTGGGCCTTTGCTGAATCAAGTCTCAGACACCACAGTTAAGATTTACAAAAATAAAATGGGTGTTACTTTTGGGATACTGATGCCATACCTAGGCACCTAATAATAATCGCTAGCTCTTGTATAGTGCTTTTCATCAGTAGATCTCAAAGCGCTTTACAAAGGAGTTAAGTATCATTATTTCAGTCTCCAGTAAAGTCCAAGTCATCCAAATGACTGAATCACCCATTTAAGTAATTTCATAGTGGTTGTACTACAACAGATGTTGTAAAATTATTGATGAATCCATGAAATGCATCAGGGTTGCGTTTAAAAACAAAAAAGCAATTTGGTCAACTATCCTCAATAGTTTTGCATCTTGACAAATAAAGAAACAGATGGTATTCACTGAATTTACCCAAAATTAATCTGATTTTTAACTTCAGTATTAATGCCATAGTCTTGCATGACTTGTCCACAACTACTTGATAAGGCAAACACTAAGCAGGCAATTTTCAAAGTTTTGTTAATGATTTTAGCTGTTTGAACGTATTCATTTCAGCACCCCAGGCTTTGGGAGTTTATCTTTAAGAGTACACAAATACAGTGATCAGTCTAAATCATCATTATTCACTAGTGACCAGGTCATGACACCAAACCAGAGATCAAATGAGGCTCTGTCTACACTTAAAATGCTTCAATGTAAACACTTACTACAGCAACAGGAGGGGTTCTGTCATAGCTTGTAGGTAATCCACCTCCGTGAGAGGTGGAGCTAGGTCAATGGAAGAATTTATCTGTTGACCTAGCACTGTCCACACTATGGCTTAGGTTGGCTTAACTGTGTCTCTCAGGGCCATAGATTTTTGACATCCCTCAAAATGTAGCTATGCCACTGTAAATTTTCAGCATAGATCTGCTTTAAGAGTAAAAATCTTAAAGCTCATTAAAGCAAATGTCCAGCTGATGCATTGTGTCTTCAGTTCTAAACCAAAATACTGAAAATTCCAGCTGCAGCAGCAGGTCAGTATTCATCCACTATGAACACAGTAAAAAGAACTGCCTCCAGAAGAAAGGGCTAAAATCTTCATGGTAAGAAGTATGCAACATTTTAAAAGTTACAAGGATAATCGAGGCTTTGGTTTGCTGTCAATTTAGAATGGTTTCTCTCATTTGTAAATCCTTAGCACCTGAGGGACAATTTTGTGAATAATTTATGTAACATTAGTGGAATCAGAGTTGAGAAACTAGCAGGACTTCATGGACCTGTACTAATTCTCTGCTAATGACTCCACAATGCAATTGTGGCATATAATCCAGTCCATCCCCATGGCTTTAAATCTGTCAATCCAGGTTTTAACTATCAATATTAGTTGGAAACTGACATGTCAAAAAACTCCAAACTCACAAATGAAAGGCAAGCTAGTTCTAACTTCCACTGAGTTGCATACCTCTTCCAGCTGAAGTTCTGAACCTGTGAAGCCCCCACCAATGTCCAACATGTTCATCTTAAAGCCAAATTCTTCCTAAAAGGAAGTATAGACAGGCCTTGAAGTATGCAGACAATAGAAATTAAAATTTTTATTGAAGAGCTCTCCAATCTCATTCAATATTGTATGCTCATGATTTTAAACATGAAATTGTGACATCTTAAATACAGTAAAGAGTATTCCAGTGAACAATTCACTCCGGTTATATCTAGTATTATTCTACATTAAACATTACTGCAATATTAGTAAAGAGAATAAATAAATTAAGCAATTCCAAAGTAAAGCAACCTTAATTTGGCTTCTGTTGAGTATACAGTAGAAGAGTCTTTTCCTCACAAAACTGGACAGTGCAACACACTGTCCAGTAAATACTTTACTACAGTATAGTGGGTAAGAATTACATGTTTATAACATTAGATGCACATAATAGTACGAATAATATAAATGGCTGCATGGTATGATAATGTAATGAAAGCCCCTCTTGTAATGCATATGCACAAGGAGGAAAGAGTTAAACTGCTGTGGGAACTTCAACTGTCTTCCTTGTGTAATTAATGACATCAATAATTTTGCAATAATCACAGTAAGGTCATTATCTTGGATTTTTCTGAAGTCAAACTTAAGCTTTTCTTTCTCACTTAAAGCGAACAGAAATATTTTCAACACAAAAATCTGTTTCATTAACACAAGAAGTATACATTTATAGCCTAAAACAACAAACTAATTTACCAGTGTCAACACGTCAGTTCCTCTTTGCCAAGAGGATCATTCAGAGTTCTGTTTCTCCCCTCCGCAAAACCCAATGACATAATTATACAAGGCAGCATAAGGAAGGCAGCCACATGCATTGTTCAGTTGGTAGTGATTTCATCTCATGCAGAGAAAACAAAACCTGTTCACTGGTCTTGGTAGATAAACATTTTAGTTTACTTTTAAGATGTATTCTTAACTTAGAAAGCTACAAATATACTCTGCTCTGGGACTTAAAAAAAAAAAAAAAAAAAAGCAAGCAGTTGGCCTTTAATGAAAATTTTAAAATAAAATCTTCCACTAAAACATCCTTTGATTGTATTTGTCTCACATTAAATACTAAGTAAGGTCTGTAATTTACTGTTCAGTTGTGTGTAATCTTTCCTTTATTTGAAGGGTCTTTACAGCAATTATCTTTCCTACCTTTATCAGACTAGCAAGACACATTTTAGGAAACAATTTTTCTTATCTCCATTAGCAAGAATATAGTAGGATGATGACTATTAAATCATATGTTAGCATAATTACTTACAGCCATGTCAAACACACACCGAGCATCAGATATAGCATGAATGTACACTTGAGGTTCCTTGCAAGAGCTTGAAATGTGAAATCTAAAAGAAATGAAATATAATAATAAATACACAAACCTACAACCTGCATTAACAACAGACCACTGATATATCAAGACCAATAGGGACGTACAGCAGATCACTCAAGGGAATTTGACAAAGTATTGTTTTGACAGTACACATGTATTTATAGTAGTAGAAATGCATGTATATTCCATGCATAGATGATTGAGGTTTTATTTGTTTACAAGAAATGTATGCAATATATACAGGACTATAGGAAGAACATCTTTGCTTTCCTTCTAGCTCATTAATTTTGCCCACAAGACAAATTTGTACAGCACAATGGCTGCATTCTAATCTTTTTTAAAAAGGAAATGTCAGTGTCAGTGTTCTCAAGATAGGACAGTTAAAGTTGCCTAATGGCGAATCCATAGAAATAGTTTATTGAAATAAGTTTATAAAGAAAAATAGGCTCAGTAGTGAGATAGCATCTGAGAACCAGTCACCGAAAATACTCTAAAACACAGTCCTAGCACCTCCCTACCCACAGTGTCCATATCAGTTTTGATTTTTTTTTTTTTAAACAGAATTTTAGGCTTTGGAGAATTAAAACTCTTGTAATGCAGGTTTATAGAACTGTACAAAGAAGTGAGCTGTAGCTCACGAAAGCTTATGCTCTAATAAATTTGTTAGTCTCTAAGGTGCTACAAGTACTGCTTTTCTTTTTGCGAATACAGACTAACACGGCTGCTACTCTGAAATAAAACAATAGACGGTATAACAATTGGGAACAACAGTTATTCCCAATTATCCTCTTTACGATTATTCTCATTGTGGACTAGACAGATTGATTGCACAGATGAGATGGGGTAATTCGAAACAGGTGAACAGAAAACATTAGCTAGAAAACGAGAGGCTAAGAACAGATCAGACAAACCAGTCATTTTCTCATATCTAAAACTACAGACATGAAAGGAATAGAGCACAGTTTCAGCCAGCAGTCTGGTCTCGAAATCTAAGATTACTATCTCACTATGACAGGAGAAGACACAAAAAAATAAACATTTTCATCACGGAAACTTAAAATATTGTGACATGTTTATTCACAAAAATTGTTCCTTGTGCCCACTCACTAGTACAGGGCCTTTTAAAAGAGATGTAGTACTTATGAACTTTGTTGTTCTGACAGCCCAGAAGAATGATGATGTCTTATTTATGTACAGAACAAAAATATAAATACAACTGTGAAGATATAAATTTCCTTTATAAAAATGTATTCATATTGACACTGGAGAGATGAGAAGGTAATTCAGCTTCCATGGTTATATAGTCTACTAGACCACTCTGCTCAGCTTGCCAACAAGGTGCCAATTAAGAGTGTGACTCTTGTCCAAGGGAACTAGATGAAGACTACAGTTCACTTCACATCTTTTTATGTTTCACGCCCCTAATATAAAGCTTCAGTGCTTGCGAAAAACACTAACTCTGTATCAGATAGAGTAAAGATCACAAAAGCCATTGGTCGCTTCTGATCACTACTAACTTGGGTAAGAACCAAAGCAGCAATCTAGAGGTGAAAGGCTCTGTATCCCATTATCAATCCCCTTGAGCCATTCAACCTCTAACATGCATACTTTGATATGTAACATGTATTCACTCAGTATTCTACAAGATGTTTTATAAATAAAAAATGGTACAAAATGCAAAACAGATGACCCATAGCTAGAAGAAAGGCTCAGCACAACCAAATGATGGGAAGGAGAAAGAGTAGAATGCAAGTTTGAACTACAATGGATAGAGTATTTTAACATATTTTAGAGCCCAATCTTGCACCGCCGGGGTGGACTAAGCGTTCTTTTCCAGATTATTTGGCCAAACATCTAAAAGAGGGAAGGAGACAATGAAGAATGTGACAAAACCAGGCACAAACTCAGAACCAGCTATTTCTGCCTCTTTTGGAGCCTTGTGAGCCATGTGGCCCCACTGATTTTCATTTCTAGAATTAAGTTAGAACAGTTTTAGACAAACTGATTTAACCCTGTATGCTGACAATTTGTTCTCTTCTCATTCTTAGTGCTAAGTAAGCTCAGCCACAACATGACTGTTACTGAAGTGACAAAAATTAGACAGATTAAGCTACTGATACCTCATTCAGAGTCTAAGTCTTCATTGTGACAGACGTGACAGATCAATTTAAATCAATTTTCATCCTGTTTTGCATTTGTACATTTTAGTTACTTTTCTAAAGAAAGGGTGATTTGCATTGGTTGGTTAAATTTGGTACTTCTTTTTGCTAATCAGGAGGATACATTATCTATAAACAATATTTCAAAGCAATTCTATAGCTTAACATACATTTATTCAGATTTTTGCATTTTATTATCATAGAAAATGGTGAATGATGCAGCAGTTCTAGATGATTTTCTAGATTAATATTTTACTTGTGATGTTTGTCAACAACATTTCAAAGGAAATTGGAATTTAAATTAAAAATGCACAAAGCTTTTTAAAATTTGTTAAAAATACCTTAAATGTGCTGAATACATAAAGTTTATCAAAACATATTTGCATTTAAAACGGATTTATAAACAAAGGAAGTATCTGCAGTTAGTGAACTGAACTAATTGTTTCTGGTCATGTCCTTCAGGATTTATAAGTAATTCATCTCATCCTCAGACACCTCATTTTGTATATGGAAAAGCCGAAGAAGCTTCTCTACTTTTTCAGCTCCCAACTGGTTTCTCAAATTTGAATACATTAGTCATTAAACTGAACTAACTGAATAAACTGAAATGAAGAAAATATTCTCTCTATACTTGCAGAAGCAGCTAATGCTGTCAAAAGTTGCTCTCTATAAATATATTGCTCTCTATAAATATATTTGCTCTCTATAAATATATCAGAGGATAAATATAGGAGAGGGAGAGGAATTACTTAAGCTCAGCACCAATGTGGACACAAGAACAAATGGGTATAAACTGGCCACCAGGAAGTTTAGACTTGAAATCAGACAAAGGTTTTTAACCATCAGAGGAGTGAAGTTTTGGAATAACCTTCCAAGGGAAGCAGTGGGGGCAAAAGATCTATCTGGTTTTAAGATTCTACTCGATAAGTTTATGGAGGAGATGGTATGATGGGATAATGGGATTTGGTAAGTAATTGATCTTTAAATATTCAGGGTAAATAGGCCAAATCCCCTGAGATGGGATATTAGATGGATGGGATCTGATTTACTATAGAAAATTCTTTCCTGGGTATCTGGCTGGTGAATCTTGCCCATGTGCTCAGGGTTTAGCTGATTGCCATATTTGGGGTCGGGAAGGAATTTTCCTCCAGGGCAGATTGGAGAGGCCCTGGAGGTTTTTTTGCCTTCCTCTGTAGCATGGGGCATGGTTGACTGGAGGGAGGCTTCTCTGCTCCTTGAAGTTTTGAACCATGATTTAAGGACTTCAATAGCTCAGACATGGGTGAGGTTTTTCTTAGGAGTGGACGTTCTGTGGCCTGCGCTGTGCAGGAGGTCGGACTAGATGATCAGAATGGTCCCTTCTGACCTTAGTATCTATGATCTATGAAACACACTCTGGTTCCAGGTGCTTAGCCAATGACTTCCATCAGTTCAGTGCTTCGACTTTCTTTAAAACTTTGGCAGCAAACATATACTGCTTGAATTTTTTTAAATTTAATTTTAATACTTTAAGAGTTACAGTAAGTTTAGGCATTAACATACGTTGCCAACTTCAATTTTAAATAGGTTCATTTATTAAAAAATAAAAATGTATTTAATTTAAAAATCCGAATTTGTTTAGGTTAAAAAATAGATTTTTTAACCCACCCCCAGTGACTGATAAAGGAATATTCCTCTTATTTTTATTGTTTCCTTAATCTATCAAACATGTTCATTAGTATTCCACAAGTTTTTTCAGCAGTTGAAAGCGTACAGACAATTTGTGCATCGATTTTTGATCAGTGTGATAAGAATTTTTCATCTTTGTGTATCGAGCTTACTCTAGATTTAAGTACCACAGGTCACTGAGTTTAGGAAGACTAAAAACACTTCAAGAAGATCCTCTGCCATCTACAGGTCAAAAACTAAAATTACTAGAACTCTGAATTTGAAGTGATTACTATGGACATCACTAAAAACTTTTCATAGTTAAATCTTACAGCATTATCTCACCTAGTATCTGTCCTGATTTTCCCATACTGAACTACTGTCTTTTATCAATTCAACTGTTTATTTTCTATGCAGAGTTAGACAGATAAAAGCTAATCACTGGAAAGCACAACATCAAGATGAGGGAAGTCAGTGGATGAAATGCTCTAGCAGTTTTTCTGACTACAGCAGAAGAGATTTCACATTCCCACTATAGATTGCCTTAAATTCACGGACACTTTATGTAGCTCAAATGCAATTGCTTTTCTGTTTCATACTGATTTGAATGCTTAAGTGTCACCAAAAATTCTCAAATAATGCAACTGGATTTTATTGTTCCCTATAAGGAAAGGAGAATAAACTGGCACAATAAAAATAATTTGAGTTAAATCCAAGTTTGAGTATTTAATATTACACATAAAGGGAAAATGAAAAAGCTACTCACTTAACACCAACTATTTGGACTTCAAGCTCCTTAGCACATTCCATGAGGTGCCTACAGCTCTTCAGCATGGTGCCAAATTTCATGTTCATCTCCTCAGCTCCACTAATGTCTTCTGTGGCAATATGTAGTAAGAGCCTAAGAGAAGGGGAAGATGATTGGGGCACAGTTGGTTTACACCATCATCAGCACATGTGAAGCCTGAAGACTGTCAGAAGTAGTTGATTATGTTGTCAGTACTCCAGCTCCATCGATGGATGAGTCAAGTGAACCTAATAAAAACAATCCTGTACAGAGAAAAAACTAGCAATTAGGGGCTAAAACATGGAGCCAACAAGAAAAAGGGATTTGGAAATGCAGCAACTAAGACTCTGTTGTAGCAGCAAGAGTCTGTTGGGTGCTGTAATAAAGAAAGGGTTACCGTCTCATAAGCTCAAAAGCTGCTCAAAAGCTGCTCTTTAGTGACAATGGGATGGCTTCTCTCCAGCCCTTTCCTCCTGGCTGGCAGGAGGAAGAGTGCCCTGGGATTCCCTTTGGAGCCTGCGTGTGTTTCTCTTCTTACATCAGCCTTGTCTGGTAGAAGTCTGATACATGTAGAGACCCCTTCCATGCCCCCATCTCCACTGGCAGTTGGACTGGTTGCAAGGGGTGTTCCATTCCCTCCCCCATTACTTCCTGGTTGCCTGTGAGAAGGAGGCTGCTGTCTGAGTGCCATTTCTCCTCCTCCAATGGGTCTCGCATATCATAGCTAGAAGACCTATTAACTCAGTCTTTGGCTAGAGCAGGGGTGGCTAATTTCTTGTGGCTTCGTGAGCTGAGTCTCATTAACTGATATTTAATCAGTCTTGTTATGCTTTAATTGCTATGGAGTGGTAATTTGATAAGACATGCCTATCAAAACCAGAGAGTGTACAAACACAAGATTATATTAATACAAACTCACTCAACGTCAGCTAAAAGGGTCAAAGACTCCATTTTCAATCCCAAGTGAGAAACACCATCAAACATAAAAAGCCGCATTTTGCACTAGCTGAAGGTTGGCTGGTGAAGTCCAAGCACCCCATACAGAGTGAACTGCAGTAATCCAATCTGGAGATGAAAAAGGCATGGATAACTGGCAAGTTCTGCATCTGAAAGGAAAGATCACAGTATCCTTGCCAAGCAAAGATAAGCACACTGTTGGCTACTACCAGTGATGTGATAATCTAACAGCTGCCAAAAATTTAATGAAACCCTCAAATTGCAAACATTTACAAAAGACAATTTAAAGGGATATCCTGGGGTGGGGGGGAATCTAACTTCCATTTCTTCCATGTGTGCCCTTCAGCATCCTTGCTCGTCATTTATGCCATTTGTTATTGCTGGCATTTCACTCATTTTGGATAATTAAAGTAGACTGGCCAGTTTCATTTCCTGGTTCTCTTTCACCAGCGCAAACACTTCAGAGGAATTTTTTAAAAATCATTTATCAAAAATAAACAATTTTAGTTATACAGTATTCTGTAACAACAACATTTGGACAAACCTATATATTGCCTAGTTATTTGACAAAATCAAATCCTCTGAAATCATCATATGAAAACTCCAAAAATATATCTATTTTTGCACACACAGCTTAAGTAGCACCAAGGTTAGTCTGAAAACATTTGTTAACCAAGATGTTAACATGAGTTTTCATGACAGCATTATAAAGCATCAGTAAAGATTTTCTAGGGAAAACAACTGTACAAGATAAAAAGAGAAAAACTACTTTATCTTGTAATTCTGCTCTTCTCAAAATATCTTGCAGGATTCTCACACCTGGGTCTCAGCTGGCTAAAGTGAGGCTGGAGGAAGTCCAAGATCTTGGTGCTTTTTGGCCCACAAAGGCAATGGTAGTGGATAGGAGCATGAGCCATTCTTTCCCTACCAGAGGTCACATGACACCCTGAGCTTAATTACTGCCTTTGGATTCTTTCAGTCAGTCAATTCCAGATTTTAGCAAAATGTGAAGGCTCCGCAAAGAAAAATTAGCCAATTACAAAACAAAATGATTAGAAGAAAAGAATGCTTCAGAAGGCTGAATAGTAAAAGCACCAAAATCTGAGAAACCAGCACTTCAAAAAGGTTCCTCTTCAAACATCGACAGAGATGGATGAAAATCTTCAGAGAAGAATTACAATTTTCTGTGCAGGATTCTCTCCAGGAATGCAAGTAACTAGAGTCACATGATTGGAACAGGCAGCAAGAGCAAGTCAATGCAAAAATATGAAATTACTTTTGAAGTACAAAAGATGGTATAAGATACCTCCCAAAAGGAAAACCAGGCTCATCACTTCAGACTGTAGGACAGTCTGTAGGACAAACACAATGACTTCAAAAGTTTAGTCAACTCAGGTGAAATCCAGAAAGAAATAAAACTATATAGTAAGAGAATTTGGACTCACAATTTGTACAGGATTTATACTCCAAAATGGGATTTCTTCCTGTAAGCTGAATCTAAGCAACTGCTTTGTACATGCATGGAGCAAGCATCATAGCAGTCTCGTACACTGCTAGAAACATCCACGAGGAAGACGCACAAGCCACTTTGACTCTGATTGAATGATCCTTTAACAGGCCTTTAGCTTATAAAGGCTTTCACATACACCTGCTAGCTACCATCACCCACATCAAAGGCTGTCTGCACCAGATGCCAGCCCAGGTCCATGCCCTCCTGCACTAAGATTATTTATTTACCTTAAAGAGTCCTGGCATTTGTCCGAAGAGACTGATTGAACCAGGGCAGAGACCTTTTTTCAAAAGTCAGTCTGTCCTTTGACCGTGAAGAAGTGATATTTCATCATGCTAAAGGATCCAACTGTGCACTAGTAAACCTTTGTCCAAAAGAATCTTAGCACTGAAGCGCAGGATCACAATGAACAGTCTTTGTTCCAGCCATGGCCACCTCAACCACAAGCTCGTGTGGGGATGGGGCAGGGCAGAAAGAGGGGAAACTTAGCTGAAATACACTTCTTGACTGTCTGACAGGGAAAAAACAGTCTGAGCAGCCTGTTGCTTCTTCACCAGCTGGACCCAAAGAGGGTGCAATTGTACCACAAGCCTACTGGATGGAGGTGAAAGTCTTGATTATAGCCTTTGAAGATTCCTGAATTGGCACTAACTCAAACTAGCCAACTTAGCCAGTTTTTCAAGAAACTGGAGGAAGCCAGTTCCTCCCACAGTCTTGATAACCTGCTGCTCCTCTGCAGTGGAAATGTATTTGCCATTAGTTGGTGGTCAGCTTATCTGATTCCAAATAGAAGCCATGTCATTCTGATCACCACCCTACTCCCCCTATAGTTATCTATCTAACACGCTAATGGAGCATATACAGTACCACAGAAGTCATCTTCACTGCTTTTCTTAAGACTCTTCAATTGCATGAGGTACCTATGTCAAAGCCAATGCTTCATGCACCAACTCAGTGTGAATGTAGTCTCTGTGCAGACGGTGCTCTGATTGTGTGAAGCGCCACCAGGTCTCAATGCAGGGTGGGAGTTAAGCACTGAAGGGAGTACTGTAGCCTTTGGGACAGCCTGAGAGATAACCAGGAGAGATAACAAGATAACAGCCTGAGAGATAACCCAAACACATACCATCACAGAATCTCCCCACATTCATCTCAAGATGTGAACCTGAACAGAGTCAGGTGCTTTGGTAGTGATATGTCAGGGCAACTTGTTTCTTGGTGTTTCCTGTTGAAATTTACGTGGAAGCAATGCCTTGTTCACCAATGTGAAGCACAGTACTGTTCACTTCAAGTACTAACTCGCAGTGTCTTGGGAGGCTTGGATCATAGGCGAGCCCCATGCTATGAATGGGGATGATGCAAGATGCTTTGAGGGGAAGCTCTCTCGCACTGGGTCTGGAGGGAAGTGGAATCTGTACCAATGTGGGTGGCACTAACAAAACTCCAGCCCTCAGCAGCTGAAGCAGACTCAGGTTTATGATTGAGTGATTCTCTTTTGAAGTACTCTGAGCCATGGCTGGGGTATCTCAAGAAGGGACTGAAGGCAATACCATTACTCTTAATTCGCTTGTGACATCTGCAGGTATATCTGACACCACTACACAACACACTCAAATCCCAGGCAGAAGATTCAGTGTATGCGGTCATTTGTTGACAATTGAAGCCGTTGGGAGTCAAGTAAATGGATGACATCCTGAAATAAAACACTGAAGCCTGCAAAGCAAGACTACTTGTAGATGAAAAGAAGCTGAGGCCTCAAGGCAGGTGCCAATGTACTGAAATTAAACTGCCAGAATACTAAAGTGAAAGTTGGGCCCCCAAAGCCAAAGTTCCCCCCAGGTTCTCCTGAGCATAGGGAGTTCCACCTGTTATGCTAGGAAACTGAGACCCAGAAGAGAAAATCCTGCAACAAAATATCTTTAGAGAAACACTGCTAACCAGAGCCAAGGTTGGACAAAATACATGCAAGTAAACTGCATTAAAAAACCCACATGCTTCTCTTGCTTCCAGGTAAACAGACAACCCATACCACAGCCAAAGTTAAATTCCCACAACAATAAGAGAAACTAAGATTTCTCTCTCTTTTCAACACTTACTTAGCACTTGGATGGTTCCGTGCTATTTTCTTTAATTCACTTTCATTGTCACAAGTCATGATGTTTACCCCAGCTTTCGCTGCATATTTTATCTGAGAAGCTTGCTTGCAAGGATTTGTATATATAATGTTTTCAGGAGCAATGCCCAAGTCTTGTACCAATGCCATTTCAGACTGAAAAACAAGACAATATTAAAGTGTTAGACACAAGTCAAATGAGTTTCAGTAGTGAATTTATCTTCAATTTATGTGGGGATATATAGCTCAAATAAGGTTTTCTTCTAATTAAACTGTATATTATAAGCTGCTTCAAGAGTACAAAATGGAATTGCTATACTAAATTATAATGAAGGGTTTACAGTTTAAGGCAAAGAATGTGTCCGCATGGTAACTAACACCAAGAGCAGAAGTTTTATACAGGACAGATTTAATGAACTCCAGGACAGAAAGAGGGTAATTTGACAGGCAAACAGGATATACAGAACAAACACTCACTTTACTAGAACATGCAAACCCAATTCCAAGAGCTGCCAAAATCTCAAGTACACCTGGAGTGGAATTGCATTTTACAGTGTAAAATGGTTTTACTGGTGCCATCACATTCTGCCATTGGTTGTGTTTCTTCAGAAGCTTTCCAAGATCACCAACAAAAAATGCATTTTTCCAGTCTATAAACAAAGGACAGTAGAAAAATAAAAATCACACATCTATAATGGTGGACCTGAAGTCAAAGCAAAAATATCCTATGAGGCACAAATATCTCATGTTTATTAGGACAAAGAATGACTGGGAATCATAGATATATATTTTTTATTCTGCCATTTGCTTAATGTATGACCGTGGACAATTCATTTGACTTCTGTGCCACAATTTACCCAATTTTAAAATGAAGGCAATACCTACTCCTTCAAAGAAGTTATTAAAATTATTTACATAACACTTTAAAATTCTTTGGATGAAAGGCCCTACCTTAAATGCCTAGTATTATGGCTTTTGCAAGAACTATATTAAGGTAACAAAATATTTCCATTACAAGCACTTCTTTAAAAAAAAAAAAAAGTCCTTAATTTTCTTGAGCAGGGCCAGGGCCATAGAATCACAGAAATGTAGGACTGGAAGACACATCGATAGGTCATCTAGTCCAGTCCCCTGCACTGAGGCAGGACTAAGTATTTATCATGACTAGGGCTCTGTGTCTGTCACGGAGGTCATGAAAGTCACGGATTCAGTGACTTTCTGTGACCTCCGTGACTTCTGCAAGGGCCAGTGTGGCTGACCCCAGAGCAGCCGAAGCAGCTGGCTCTGGGGACAGCAACTCAGGTGGCCTGTCCAGGACAGCCACACCAGCTGCTGCGGTCTGCTAACCCCTGGATGCCTTGCCTCAGCCACCCCCCCGGATGCTTCCCCCCCACAGCAACATCCCCACCCCAGCCTCAGCCACCCCCGGATGCCCCCCAGCAGCGCCCCCCAGATTTAGTCACAGATATTTTTAGTAAAAGTCACAACAGGTCACAGGCCGTAAATTTTTGTTTATTGCCTGTGACCTGTTCATAACTTTTACTAAAATAACCGTGACTATATCGTAGCCTTAATCATGACCATCCCTGGCAGATCTTTGTCTATCCTTATCTTAAAAACATCTAGTGATGGAGATTCCACAACTTTCCTAAGTAATTGGTTCCAGTGCTTAACTACCCTTACAATTAGAAAATTTTTCCTAATGTCTAATATAAATCTGCCTTGTTGCAATTTAAGCCCATTACTTCTTGTCCTGTCCTCAGTGGATAAGGAGAACAATTTATCACCCTCTTCTTTGTAACAATCTGTTATGTACTTGAAAACTTTTATGTCCCCCCTCAGTCTTCGCTTGACTAAATCCAATTTTTCAACCTTTCCTTGTAGGTCAAGTTTTCTAGACCTTTAATCATTTTTGTCATTCTCCTCTGGACTTTCTCCATTTTATCCATATCTTTCCTTTGGAGGCCTTTGCTGAGCAATTTAGTGCTGAGCAGTGTACTCCAATTGAGATCATAGTGCTGAGCAGAGTGGAAGAATTACTTCTCACGTCTTGCTTACAACACTTCTGCTACTACGTCCAAGAGTGATGTTCACTTTTTTGGTAACAATATTACAGTGTTGACTCATATTTAGCTTGTGATCCACTATGACCCCCACATCCCTTTCCGCAGTACTCCTTTCTAGGCAGTCGTTTCCCATTTGTATGTGTGCAATGGATGGCTCCTTCCCAAGTGGAGTACTTGCACTTGTCCTTACTGAATTTCATCCTGTTTCTTTCAGACCATTTCTTCAATTTGTCCAGATCATTTCGAATTCTAATCCTATCCTCTAAGTGCTTGCAACCCCCTCCCAACTTGGTATCATCTGCAAACTTTATAAGTGTACTCTCTATGCCAGTAGGCAAAATTTACGAAGATATTGACTAGAACTGAACCCAGGACAGATCCCTCCTGCAACCCATTTGATATGCCTTTCCAGTTTGACTATGAACCATTGATACCTACTCTCAGAGTGCGATTTTCCAACCAGTTGTGCACCCACCTTATAGCAGATTCATCTCTAGGCTAAATTTCCCTATTTTGCTTATGAAAAGATCATGTGAGACAGTATCAAAGTCTTACTAAAGTCGAGATATGACATCTACTGCTTTCCCCCCTCCACAAGCCTTGTTACCCTGTCAGAGAAGGGTATTAGGTTGGTTTGATGTGATTTGAGGTTCTTTCCCCCATCTATCTGAGGCATCAAGATTATAATACAGTTCTATACAAGAATCTATACTAAAAGTACATTAAGGTTCTAAAGTCAAGCACTCAAAGTTAGGAAATGTCAGGTCACCTGTGCAACCTGGTTAACTCTTAGCTATGGCATATTAAAGAAAGGGATTCTATTCTGAGCTCTGCCACAGATGGCCTTATGCAACACTTCCATTACCCTTTATGCTGTTTGCCTGCTTCTTAACATTGGGGTGTGAGACCTGCTCAATAAAAAAAGTCTATGACATCACAGAATTAATAAAACTAGTCAGTAGAAGATCCAAGACTAGAACTCACTGTCTCCTCCTGGCTCCCAGTGCAGCATACCTTCCTCTAGGCTGAAGGAGGAGCTGCTGCTGTTGTTACGCCACCCTACCCCACCCGCTCTGTTCCTAGCATGTAGGATGTTTGTTGGGAACAGGGAGCATATACAATGCACTTACCACATGCAGAGAAGAGCTCTGTGGGACTACTCAGTGCAGATGGAATATAGAAATTTTAACAGGAAGACCAAACAATCTCTGAGCATGTGCAAATGATTATTTTCAGAGGCTTATGAATCAGCCAAATCTGGGGGCAGTAAAAGTCACTTCTCTAACCCCAGCACTATCTACTGGCCAAACTTCAGGTCGCCGCTCCAAATCCCATAGCTAAAGCTCTTCATAGGAACAGCTGGAGAATTTTATTTATTTAACATTGGAAAAGCTATTTTCCCCACAACCTCATTTTGGAAGTAGCTAACCAGTTTTTGCTCAAACTTTGCCAACAAAATTCAGCCTGAGGCAGAGAGCAAACATGGAAAATTTCAGCCCAAATGGTTAAAATTCAGCAAAGTTATAAGCGACTGGAAAGGGGTTTATAATTAAACCGTAACTGTATGTGTCATTGCCATCTTGCCTACAATACACTTGCTAGTCAAACAATTTCAAACTACAAATTGAAAAATTTAAGTACTAGAAAATTATACATGAAAATTAATTCAGTTAAATTAGAAGGCGTGGGTATCAAATACTTACAAGTGTATGTTCATAAACATAGTTGTCAATAGCATCTCAAGAGTTGCTCCTTCATCCAGCAAGCCAATGGAGTAGTTTGCATCCTCAAGAAATCCTTTCATCTCAGCCGTATTCCGCAAAGCCGACAGTCATAAACCAAGAAACACAAGGGACAGGCCGCCAAGCCTTAGATCCGGGGTCCTTAAATTATGCAACAAACTGCACACCAGAAAAAAGAGAAAAAAAAAAAAAGGTAAAATAACCAGTTGATAGTAAACAGCACACATCATCCCCCAAGGCTTCTATTTAAATTTACAAAGGACCTTCCATTTTGGTGTGCTGCAAATGATAAGGCACTTATTAAATGAAGCTTTCTGCTCTGCTCCCTTCACTTACCATGGATCAAGGAGAACATGGGTCCTGCACAAAGATACTCTGAGAATTAGTAAAATTGTGTAAAATAAAATAAACTGCCTTAAACTGATGTTAAACTTTGAGATGAGTCAGCTTTCATATTTTCTACTAGAAAGGCTCTATTCTTACCTCTACTCAATGGCTGAAATAGTTCATATGAAAGTCCTGTTCTTGGTAGGGTTTCAGGCTGGACACACATTTATTTGTGTTTCGCGACAGGAATTCAAAATGTACTGCTCTGGATTATACAAATTATTAAAATTCTTGTAGATAAACCGTAAATCCAAATGTGGGTGGGTGGAAGCTTGTTTTCAGTATTGTTGTAGCGTCTTGGTCCCAGGATATTAGAGACAGTTGGGTGAGGTACTCTCTTTTATTGGGCCAACTTCTGATGGTGAAAAGGACAAGCTTTTGATCTATAGAGAGCTGTATGTGGCTTGAAAGTATGTCTCTTTCATCAACAGAAGTTGGTCCAATAAAATATATTACCTCATCCACCTTGTGTGCGGAAGCATAGTTCAACGTCCAGAGTGTCATCAGCACTGGATGTGCTTTATCATCTTAGGAATTCAAAATGTACTGCTCTGGATTATACAAATTATTAAAAATTCTTGTAGATAAACCGTAAATCCAAAATGTGGGTGGGTGGAAGCTTGTTTTCAGTATTGTTGTAGCGTCTTGGTCCCAGGATATTAGAGACAAGTTGGGTGAGGTACTCTCTTTTATTGGGCCAACTTCTGATGGTGAAAAAGGACAAGCTTTTGATCTATAGAGAGCTGTATGTGGCTTGAAAGTATGTCCTCTTTCATCAACAGAAGTTGGTCCAATAAAATATATTACCTCATCCACCTTGTGTGCGGAAGCATAGTTCAACGTCCAGAGTGTCATCAGCACTGGATGTGCTTTATCATCTTAACAGCTGCAACCCTTCTGTGTTATTCCTTACGTTTGGAGACAGATGTGTATACAAGACTTTCAATAGTATGCTTCTTGCTGAGGCCTGGTCTACACGAGAAAATTAGGTTGGTATAACTACATAGCTCACAGGTGTGAAAAATCCACACTCCTGAGCAATGCAGTTAAACCAACCTAACCACCGATGTAAAAAACGCTAGGTCGATGGGAGAATCCTGGCAACTGCCTCTTGGGCAGTACCTACGCTGACAGAAGAACCCCTCCCATCGGCATAGGTAGTGTCCTCTCTGAAGTGCTACAGCAGTGCCACTGCAGTGTTTTAAGTGTAGACAAGCCCATATTCATGGAGGCCCTATCCGCAAGGAACCCTTGTGTCTACTGGAAACATGCTAGCATTGAGATTTGTTAGGCTGTTTCTATATTTTCCGTTCACAGTTTTGTTTTGAATTTAGAAAATACAAATGCATACCCATTTTATGCGGATATTAAATCCAGGATGGGGAAAAAAAACTTGACTTTGTGCCATTCTAACTTTATGTACTGTCTTTGACATCTCTATTTCAGAAGAGTTAAAGATATCAATAGAATGGAGATAAGATCAGTGAAAAGCAGTTATTTAAGAAGCTTTGAATTATATAAGAACTGTAACTGCATGTTGTTTTAAAACTCATTTGTTGCGTTTGCTGTGTTGAGATTAATAGTGACAGACTTCAAAATAAATCACTGATGTAAGAAACATGCATTCATTTGTCTTTTGTTTAATAATAAAGTCTGTATTGACAGTTAAAAGTTTTTTCTGAACAAGGTGCATCAATTCAATTTAACAAAGTGACAATTTAGGTCAAGAAGGGCCCTGAATAACTAAAAAATATTTTTTTATTAAATATATGCAATGTATTAATATGGGGGTATGTGAGATAAGGCCAAGTACTTTCATGTGAAAATGTGCACATGGCTGAGAACTACCAATTGCTCAGTGGATCATCTCATCAGTCTTACTTGCTTAATAGGCTGAACTAGTTTAATCCTGCTTAAAACAGTCTGTTAGAACCCTTTGACATTTTAAAGGATTAACTGTCCAGCTTTCCATTTTTTCAGATCCCAGACTGGAGCTTACTAAAAATTGCCTGGCTACCATTTTTACATGAACATTGTGGATATTCCCCAAAATCTCTGGTTGAAGATGTCACACTGATTAGGAAAAAGAAAAGGAGTACTTGTGGCACCTTAGAGACTAACAAATTTATTTGAGCATAAGCTTTCGTGAGCTACAGCTCATTTCATCGGATGCATTTAGTGGAAAATACAGTGGGGAGATTTATATACACAGAGAACATGAAACAATGGGTGTTACCATACACACTGTAACGAGAGTGATCAGATAAGGTGAGCTATTACAAGCACTCTTACAACTACAATACCCACCTGCTGAAGTGAAGAAACAGATTGACAGAGCCAGAAGAGTACCCAGAAGTTACCTACTACAGGACAGGCCCAACCAAGAAAATAACACAACGCCACTAGCCATCACCTTCAGCCCTCAACTTAAACCTCTCCAATGCATCATCAAGGATCTACAACTTATCCTGAAGGATGACCCATCACTCTCACAGATCTTGGAAGACAGGCCAGTCCTTGCTTACAGACAGCCCCCCAACCTGAAGCAAATACTCACCAGCAACCACACACCACACAACAGAACCACTAACCCAGGAACCTATCCTTGCAACAAAGCCCATTGCCAACTCTGTCCACATCTATTCAGGGGACACCATCATAGGGCCTAATCACATCAGCCACACTATCAGAAGCTCGTTCACTTGCACATCTACCAATGTGATATGTGCCATCATGTGCCAGCAATGCCCCTCTGCCATGTACATTGGTCAAACTGGACAGTCTCTACGTAAAAGAATAAATGGACACAAATCAGACGTCAAGAATTATAACATTCAAAACCAGTTGGAGAACACTTCAATCTCTTTGGTCACTCAATTACAGACCTAAAAGTGGCAATTCTTCAACAAAAAAACTTCAAAACCAGACTCCAATGAGAGACTGCTGAATTGGAATTAATTTGCAAACCGGATACAATAACTTAGACTTGAATAAAGACTGGGAGTGGATGGGTCATTACACAAAGTAAAACTATTTCCCCATGTTTATTCCCCCCTGCCTCCCCCCACTGTTCCTCATATATTCTTGTCAACGGCTGGAAATGGCCCACCTTGATTATCACTATAAAAGGTTTTCCCTCCCCCCCTTCTGCTGGTAATAGTTCACCTTACCTGATCACTCTCGTTACAGTATTTATGGTAACACCAGTTGTTTAATGTTCTCTGTGTATATACATCTCCCCACTGTATTTTCCACTGAATTTTCCACTGGATGCATCCGATGAAGTGAGCTGTAGCTCACGAAAGCTTATGCTCAAATAAATTTGTTAGTCTCTAAGGTGCCACAAGTACTCCTTTTCTTTTTGCGGATATAAACTAACACGGCTGCTACTCTGAAAACTGATTAGGAAAAAGCTGTGAGCTTACTGGAAAGATATGCTACTTTGCTTTGAAATAAAAGCATTGTAGATTTTAATAACAGTTCTGGAAACAATTGTACCGAAGCTGCAATAACCAAATTAAAATAACCCATTGTTTCAAATGTCAGCATTTTCCTATATTTGGGGTCCTAAGTAAAGCACCAAAAGCTATATTTCTACCAAGGGGTTTAAAAAAAAAAAACACAAACCCACACACCACCACCAAACATGTTTGATCTGTTTCCAAAAGCTAGTAAGATAACTATGACTTCAGATGGCTTGAAGACCACTGTACTATTCCTGGGGGAATTATGCACCACTGCACATCCGCAAAATTAATGTCCCCACAGATTTCTTTGCTTCCCCGCTGAAAAATGACTTTCTGATGGGGAAACAAAGGGAATCTGCAAAAGTCATCATGTGCCACTCCCCAGCAGCGCGGGGTGCGTTGTTTCGGGTGCCCAGAGCAGCCAGCTGAGAGGTAAATCGGGGGTGGGGGGGGTGGGGGGCTGCTCCAGCCAGTGGCTCCTACCCTGTGCCAGCCTCAGCTGTTAATCCTGGCTAGGCTGGGCTGGGCCTTCCTCTTCTCCTGCAAGGAGCAGCCAGGGCTAGGTCAGACCCATCCCCAGAAACCTTCCCTCCCCCCGCTTCCTGTCCCCATTGCTCCTCAGTCAAGGGGGGCGAGGAGTCCCTGTATAAGGAGCTGCTCCCCCTTCTGCCCAACCCCCATACATCTGGGACCTTCCCCCATACACAACCCCCTGCACCCAGGCCCCACCCTCCCAGCATCTGGACCCTCACCCCTGCACCCAAACTGTCCCTGCACTCAAACCCTCACTCTGACAAACTCCACCCCAGATCTCTATCCAGATTGCCCTGGCACCCAGACCCCCACCAAGCCACCTGCACCTAGATTTCCCCACACAGAACCTCTCACCCCACACCTGGATCCCCTCCCACTTGCACCCAGCTGGGCTGAGCCTTCCTTCCTATTCCTAGTGTACCTGGCATGGAGGGGCAGGCCTAGCCCTTGAGCTGTGTCAGGGATGGGTGCAGCCTCACCACCGAGTCTGTGTCCCAGGGAGGAGGGGACAGGGCTGCAGGGTGATCTCCCATCTCCATGCTTGCATTGGTGAGCACAGGCTACTAACATGTTGGAGCCATCACATTTATTTATTGACAAATAAAAGTTTGCAGAATTTTAAAATACTGGGTGCAGAATTTTTTTTTTGGGGGGGGGGGCACAGAATTATATCAGGAGTACACTGTACTAGCCCCTTCACCCTTTCCCCAAAAAGGATACTGGGAAATGAAATGTAAAACCAATTTAGCTAATCCTGCTTAGTAAGGTTATGAAAACAACATTGCTAGCATCTCAGGCCATCTTTGAGAAGGACAACTTCTATATGCAGTTCTACTTCTTAGCATTTTAATCTGGCGTATGGAAACAAATCATGCAGCCTTGATTTACATGCTTTCTATTTTGACTCATTTTAAAACTATATGGTCAGAAAAGTGCCTTGAAAAAAAATCTGTACCTTCTTATCTGGCATACCTGCCCTGGTACATATAGCTTATCTGAGATTTCTACTTTTGTGAGCTCTGCAGGGCCGAAACAACTACAGGAGAGCGAGATGGATCCCCTGATTAGCATCAACAGAATTATTTACTAAATTCTTAGCTGTAGAAACCTCACTACAGGTAATGTGAGCCAGAAAGATAGTGGAAATGTCTATCAGATCAGGTTGAGTTTGGCAATTAAAAATTTACTTTTAACCTCAGTACATTTGATTTGGAATCAGTGACACCAATATGGAACACCAGAGTACTGTTTACATAGCTACTAGGCACAATGCAGTAGCATTTTAAACACCCCAGCAATATCGTGGACTTGACAGCTAGTCAGTGTCCTACGCAGGAGCCCATGAACCCATTTTCAGACCACAGGCAGAAGTTACAAGAAAACACTGGGAAGACTCTAGCTCAAATCTTCATTTTATTAAATTTGGTGTAGTTCTGGAATCTATTCAAGGACTGATGGAGAAAGGAAAAGCTATAAAGGAGTTAAAATCACTTCCTTTGTCATTTCTTAACACTACAATTTAAGGCAAAACTAGTGTTTGTTCTTCGAGATGTGTCCCTCTATGTGTGTTCCCCCGTAAGTGACTTCACAGCAGTATCTCTCATGGAGGGCTGGGACTTTGGAGAGGAGTCTGTTATTACAGAGTACCGTGGAGTTGAAGATGGCATTGAAGGCCAAATCTCCAGTGACTGCACACTGCTTTGTGAAAGTGTGGACAGAGGTCTAAAGTCCCAGCACTGCAGATTTCCAAGATAGGGACATCTTTAAGGAATGCGAACAAGGTAGAAATTGCAGAGTGCATAAGGATTCCAGACAGAGGCAACAATTTGCACCCCTGATAACAGAGATTAATGTAACGTGAGACCCATTTGGATAGTCTTTGAGCCAATATGCACAATGGAAACTATACACATAAAATGATGGGATCTAAATTAGCTGTTACTGTAGAACTGATCAATGAAATAGTTTTTAATTGTTCACTTTATTAATATAACTTCATAAGCAAAGTTTTATGAATGAAACGTTCATTCATAAACCAGGTACCCCAATAACTGGCTAATTGAGTTTCACTTTCAATCCAATAAAACTTGCACTGTTTCAACATTGTAATTTCTGCTCACTGTTTGTCACTCCTTACACTTGTCCATACTGTAACTCAAACTCCATTTTAAAATGCTAACTTCATTTTTGCAAAACCCTGCTGTAATCTTATTAGTTTAGTTTAGATGTGTGAATGAGGTATGTATGGATGATGGACTCAACTTCCAGCCCCAGACTGTCCTGATGAAATAAAGCATAAACACCAACAGTTGAAGATGCAGACAACAGCCCTGACAAAGCAAGAAGAATCCACCCTAAAAAGAAAAGAACAAAAGTACAATTGAAGAAACATCAAAGCCAGGTCCCAGGCTGAAAGTCATGTCTGCAATTGATGAGTGATCAATCACACCGAACCCAGAGGCAGCATGACACAGTAAGACCTATAGACTCTGGATTCAACTAAAGCTACAAAAAGGATGGGTGAGATGGAAGACTTTAGAGGGTAACAGTCTGCTCCCAACATGGAAGGGCAACAGTGCACGTCCAGCAGAAACCCAGCCCTTCCTTGTGCCCGGCTTTCCTGGCCAGTTAGCCGCCACAAGCTATGAACCCAAGCCACATTCAGGACTGGTAACTATCTAGCAGCTGCAGAACAGAGAGAGAGAGAGAGAGAGAGTGAGTGTGTGTGTGAACACATAGATATTAGTTATTGGTCATAACTCAAATTGTGTTATTATAATAAACGTGACATCTTGTCTTGTCCCCTGAAACGATCCTGTGCAGTTTTGTCTGTATAACATTATCACTCAAGAGAGAGAACTTGGGGTCATTGTGGATAGTCTTCTAAAAACATCCACTCAATGTACAGCAGTCAAAAAAGTGAACAGAATGTTGGGAATCATTAAGAAAGGGATAGATAATAAGACAGAAAAATATCATATTGCCTCTATACAAATCCAAGAAGGTTGGTAGCGAGTGGACATATAAAATAGTGAATGCCAGTGAAAATAAGGTAGGATCAGAGTCTAAAATAGGGAAAGAACAAGTCAAAAATCACTTAGACAAGTTAGATATCTTCAAATCACCAGGGCCTGATGACATGCATCCTAGAATACTCCAGGAGCTGATTGAGGAGATATCTGAGCCATTAGCAATTATCTTTGAAAAACCATGGAAGACATTCCAGAAGACTAGAAAAGGGCAAATATAGTGCCCATCTATAAAAGGGAAATAAGGACAACCCAGGGAATTACAGACCAGTCAGCTTAACTTCTGTACCCGGAAAGATAATGGAGCAAATAATTAAGCAATCAATTTGCAAACACCTAGAAGATAATAAGGTGATACGCAACAGTCAGCATGGATTTGTCAAGAACAAATTGTGTCAAACCAACCCGATAGCTCTCTTTGACAGGGTAACAAGACTTGTGGATATGGGGGAAGTGGTAGATGCGATATATATTGACTTTAGTAAGGCTTTTGATACGGTCTCACATGATCTTCTCATAAACAAACTAGGGAAATACAACCTAGATGGAGCTACTATAAAGGTGGGTGCATAACTGGTTGGAAAATTGTTCCCAGAGAGTAGTTATCAGTGGTTCACAGTCATGCTTGAAGGGCATACGAGTGTGTTCATGCAGGGACTGGTTCTGGGTCTGGTTCTGTTCATATCTTCATCAATGATTTAGATAATGACATAGAGAGTATACTTATAAAGCTTGTGGCTGATACCAAGCTGGGAGGGGTTGCAAGTGCTTTGGAGAATAGGATTAAAATTCATAATGATCTGGACAAACTGAAGAAATAGTCTGAAGTAAATAAAATTAAATTTAATAAGGACAAATGCAAAGTACTCCACTTAGGAAGGAACAATCTGTTGCCCACATACAAAATGGGAAATGACTGCCTAGGAAGGAGTACTGCGGAAAGGGATCTGGGGGTCATAGTGGATCACAAGCTAAATATGAGACAACAGCGTAATGCTGTTGCAAAAAGAGCATAATTCTGGGATGTATGGCAGGAGTATTGTAAACAAAACACAAGTAGTAATTCTTCCGCTCTATTTCACGCTGATTAGGCCTCAACTGGAGTATTGTGTCCACTTCTGGGCACCACATTTCAGGAAAGATGTGGACAAATTGGAGAAAGTCCAGAGAAGAGCAACAAAATGATTAAAGGTCTAGAAAACATGACCTATGAGGGAAGACTGAAAAATTGGGTTTGTTTAGTCTGGAGAAGAGAAGACTGAGGGGGGATATGATAACAGTTTTCAAGTACATAAAAGACTGTTACAAGGTGGAGGAAGAAAAACTGTTGTTCTTAACCTCTGAGGATAGGACAAGAAGCAACGGGCTTAAATTGCAGGAAGGGCAGTTTAGGTTGGATATTAGGAAAAACGTCCTGTCAGAGTGGTTAAGCACTGGAATAAATTGCCTAGGGAGGTGGTGGAATCTCCATCACTGGGTATTTTTAAGAGCAGGTTGGACAAACACTTGTCAGGGATGGTCTAGACAATACTTAGTCCTGCCTGAGTGCAGGGATCTGGACTAGATGACCTCTCGAGGTCCCTTCCAGGTCTATGATTCCTATGGTATGCCCATATCTTGAATACTTCATGCAGATGTGGTCACCCCCATCTTAAAAAAGGTATATTGGAACTGGAAAAGGTTCAGAAAATGGCAACAAAAATTATTAGGGGTATGGAACAGCTTCCATATGGAGGAGAGATTAAGACTGGGACTTTTCAGCTTGGAAAAGAGACAACTGGGGGGGGGGGGAATATGATTGAAGTCTATAAAATCATGACTGCTGTAGAGAAGTAAATAAGGAAGAGTTATTTACTCATAACACAAGAACTAGGGGTTACCAAATGAAATTAATAGGCAGCAGGTTTAAAACAAACAAAAGGAAGTATTTTTTCATACAATGCACAGTCAACCTGTGGAACTCCTTGCCAGAGGATGTTGTGCAGGCCAAAACTATAACAGTGTTCAAAAAAAAACTAGATATGTTCATGGAGGATAGGTCCATCAATGGCTATTAGCCAGGAGGGGCAGGGATGGTGTCCCTAGCCTCTGTTTGCCAGAAGCTGGGAATGGGTAACAAGGGCCGGATCACTTGATGATGACCTGTTCTGTTCATTTCCTCTGGGGCACCTGGAATTGGCCACTGTCAGAAGACAGAAACCTGGGCTAGATGGACATTTGGTCTGACCCAGTATGGCCGCTCTTATGTTCTTATGGTATTGCAGAGCCTTTGGATCTTTCCGCAAGCGAAAGGAAGAGTTTAAAGGACCTCCTGAAGTCCTTAGTTCTGTCAAAGTAGAATGCTAGTGCTCTTCTAAAATCTACCATATTCAGAGTGGCCTCCTTGTGTCATAATGTGGTTTTAAGGACAAAAACAGGAAGATGGATCTCTTGATTCATAAGGGAAGTCGAGGCAACTTTAGGGAAAAACTTGGGAGTATCAAAGTTCCTTTGTCTTTTTAAAAAAAAAAGACCATGTATGGTAATTGTGCCATTAGGGCTGCTATTTCTTCTATGCACCTAGCTGAGGTGATGATGGCAATTAGAAATGCAGTCTTCATGTACGGGTGTTGAGAGAGCAAGTTGCCGTGGGCTCAAGCGGAGGTCTAGTCAAAGCTCTGAGAACTAGGTTACGATCCCAGGTTGGAGTGGGTGGGTCTCACATGCAGGAAGAGATTCCAGGCAACCTGGAAAGGTGTAGCCAAGAAGCCCACCTCAATACCACTGCCATGGAGACCAGTGCGCCATTGAATCAGCTGCATCCGGCGCCATCTGTAGTGCTGTTCTGGCTACTAACTGATCATCTCCGACAATGTCCTAAACCTGCTCCTTGTGTGTGTCTGGTAAAATGTCCAGAAACACTGAAAGAAAAGGAGTATTAGTGGCATCTTAGAGACTAACAAATTTATTTGCAGCTCACGAAAGCTTATGCTCAAATAAATTGTTAATCTCTAAGGTGCCACTAGTACTCCTTTTCTTTTTGCAAATACAGACTAACATGGCTGCTACTCTGAAACCTGCCAGAAACAATGAGTTTCCCATAATTAATACAATCATATTTAGCCATGATAGCTCAGTAGTTTGCGACTCTAAACTGCAATGTTGCCGATTAATATGCCTTCCTCCCAAGAGATCTAGCCTTTTCTGATCCTCACCGTATGGGGTCTACTTGGTATGCTGTTGCTTGCCTCGTGCATTAACCGCATCCACGACGATGGAGCTGGGTTATGGATGCTGAAACGGGAACTCTGCCTCTTTGGGAGGGATGTAGTATTTTTCTCAGCTCTTGTAGGTTGGTGCAATGGAGATTAATTTCCACCAGATGACTTTGGCAGGATCTAGAATTGCTTTATTAATTGGGAGGGCAATTTTGGATGAGGAGGCGGTGTGCTGAATATTACCAGCTTGTGATGTGTATCTGGCACCTATTGTAGGGGAATCTGCAGCTCATCGCCACCCTCTTAATAAGGTCTTGGAAGTTCATGAAATCATGAGCTAGTGATGGGGGGGAGAGGGAAGAAAGGCACATGACAGTCTCATCTGTGAGGACTAGGAGAAGTAGCTTCCCTTTCGAGCCCTTCTTCCTGTTCTCAGAAGGTTCCGCCTCCTCTGGTTCAGGGGTTCTGCACAGTGACACTTGTAGGGACCATCTGGCAGACTCTCTCTGAGAGCCTAGTCACCTGCAGAGTATGGGATTTGTACATCCCTCAAGGATCCCAATATGGCCATGGGTTGGGGAAAGGGCATGGGTGGTGGGAGGGTTCAAGGGGGCTCATACACGAACACAGGTTAGCTCAATGAAACTGAAGAGGATCCTTGTATTGTGACAGGAGGCCAGGGAAATTATATCCTCCTGGTCACTGTCCGACTCCTTACTTAGTAAGGGTGTTGCTGACTGTGGTATTGGTGGTACACAACCCAGTGCTGAGGGAGATTCCAGGCAGTTGGACATGCTCAGTATCAGGGACTAATAACAAGTAATGGGGGATTGCCGTTCCTCCCCAACTGTAGGTCTCTAGGGTACCGGAACTCTTATGGTACCACTGGCTCACTCAGTACCACAGAGGAGTGTCCATAGTATGTTGTCAGTACCAATTGTTTGGAAGGTGTATAGTGCTCCCTAGACCAAAGGTTTTCTCAGTGCTGCTCCTTTAGAGGCAGGATAGTATTTTTATTTTTTTTTTTTTTTTGGTCCTTACAAGGCAGTAATGCTGCCTCAGAGACTCCAGGTGGTGCGGCACAGCTCTCAGCAGAGGCACCCTGATGTTTCTGGATACTATGCTTTAGAGCCACTGGTACTGAGGTGGTCGATCACACTGGGGAACCCTGCTGGCTGGCCAACTCAGTTTGGAGCCCCTTTTTACCCCACAAGCCTTTTGGGGGGAAGCTGTTGGTTTTTTCCCCACAATTCCACCACCTTTGAAGTTGAAGGCTCTGGAGGTGATCTGGGGTCAGCTCCAGAGCCCTCTGAAGGGTAAAGTGCCTTCTCCATAAGGAGGAGTTTTAACTTTAGCACCTAGTTCTTGCAAGACCTCAGCTTTAGCTGATGGCACTTCTTAGGGATATAGACTCTCCCAGACACCAGACACAGTGAGAGGTCCGTTACAGGAATCAACTCCTTGCAGGAGAGGCACCTCTTGAAGCAAGGGATAGCAAGAGAGGGGAGCCATCATTCTCTGGCAGTGAGGAATGCAGAAGAAAGTTGTCTCCCCCACCCCTTCCTTTAAAGTGAAAAAACTTAAGAGTTCTTCTAAATGCCCAAGGAAGGGTGAGTGGAGAGAGAAATAGTCCCACAGAGGGCAGGGAAACAAATAAAGTTTGTTTTCTCCCTTTTTTTTTTTTAATCCCAAGGGGGTAAAAAAGGCAACACTAACTCTTAATAACACATACTACTTATGCTAATAACACAGATAAGAAAGGGATAACTGTTCGCTGAGGCCAAAGGCAGTCAAGAAGGAACTGGGGGTGAGGGGCAGGCCTCTGGGCAGTGCTAGGTAACCTTGAGGCAGACCATGAGGGAGGGAGAGCGCATGTGGGGGCTGAACTGACACTGCAACCTAAAATCTCCAGTGAGAGGCGCAGGGGTGCAGATATACCTATAGTGGAGCACCACAGGGACACTACTTGAAAAGAAGCTGCATGTTTAAACAACTGATGAAGTTGAGCACAAATAGGAGAAAGAGGGCTTTTATTCATTCTCAGGTTAGTACATTTTTAATTGCTCAAATTACCCATAGTTTTTCTAAATTAGCTGTCTAGTACTACAAAATGGGCTAGTTTAAAAAAGAAATTCAGGCCAGGTTTTTATAAGATGCACTATGTATTTTTTTCTTTCAATTAAGAACATCTGATCTGCTGAAGGTTATAGTGTATCATCTCTGCTTTGAGTTATACTTGAGGTAAGACCACTGAATTCTGAAAATGAAAATTACTGTAAAGTCAGGAGGCCCAAAAAATAAAGGGATTTTTTAGGAATGACAGTTAATATTATATACACCATAGGCATTTATACCTTTAAAGTGTATTTAAAGAAAAAATTAAATCACTAAATCCATCCCCTCTCCTTCACAGGTTGCAGAGGCTCCCCAGGCAGCAGATGTAGATTTGTTGGAAAAAGGGGCAAGTTTCCAGGAGCTGCTCACTACTTATGTGGCATATAGCTTTGCAGCAGCTCCCCACACAGTAGTCAGTCGAGTAGATCTCTGCTGCACTGATCCTTCTGTGGATGACTGTTAGCAGGAAACACAGCTTCAACTGTTGGGTTTCAGTAGCCTCGGAGGTACAGATCTGTCCAACACTCAAGTTGGCTCTCCCATTTTAGGATTTATCACTTAATTAGCTTTTAGGGGGGAAAAAAAGGATCAGATTGTGTCAAGAGTTATGTCATGTGTATTTTCTAAAGCTCTCAGCCTTGGTCCAACTCTGCTCTCATTGAAGTCAACCACTGGGAGAGCAGAGTTGGGCTAACTGCTTCATACTTTGACAATACAGGCTGGATTTTTAAATTTAATCAAGGTGGTGGCGATGTTTATTAGTACAGACTAAGCTCAGTGGAGAGATTTCTTCAAATCTCCTTCTCTTCCCCCCCCCCCCAACACAATTAGATAGAATCAAAGATAAGATATGAGAGGGAGGGGGCAAAAATGACAAACAGAAGGAGGAAACAGGGGTTTAGCTCTTAGCTTTTAAATCTTTTTCTGCACCTCACTCTGAACAACTTGGGCAGAAACCACCATTCCAAACTATGAAGTGGAAGTTTTGCTTGGAATGTTGAATTACCATAAGTCACACAAACGTAATGTTGTTGGCAGTAACAATACCCTCTCTACCCCACAAACGTCACTCTTCAGACAATATCGTTTAAAGCAGACCCAACTACCATCACTGAGCATTATAAGAGACAGTCACATAGCCATGTAATTGTACCTTTGATGTACATGTTCAAGGATGAAGAGCCTGGGGATACGAGAGAGTGGATCCCTAGCTTAAAAACTTTCAATTATCGATACATTAAAAATGTATCAATACTTAAATACTGCTGTTAAAATACAAATATCAGATAGCCAAAAAGTTAAAATTCAGTTTTACTTTGAAAAGCAATTCAAACCAAATTTGTTTATGTATCTGAGTGTCCATAACAAATGCCTTAGTTTACAGTTTATTTAACTGACAGCACTGGATACGCAGCCTATGCTCTAAAAAAAAAAAAAGTTAAGGTGGTTTCCTTCTTTAATAGATAGAGATCTATCACCTGAAAGCTAGCTGGAAAATAGAAATCACTCCCACCAACTCCCTCCCCCACCACTAAACCCATGGGGTTGGGTTTTTTTGTTTGTTTGTTTGTGTGGGGGTGGGGGGGGGGGGAAGAAATCATCTTGAACCACAACAAAATGGTTCAAACAAAAACAAATTCACAGGAAGATGTTTCATGAAAAAAAATCCATTTAGAGAGAACCAAACTGGAATTTTTCCAGCTTCCTAACAAATGAAACTGAGAAGAGCTTAGTCAGGCTGCCAGAGATGCAGAGCGCCAGGGCACAGAGCGTCCCCTCTTGCTCCAGGGCTAGAGGGGCGCAAAGGTCAGTCTCTGCCACAGCTGGGATAGAGGCGGGAGTTTGAGAGACCAAGTCAGGGTGCTCAGCCTTGGTACCTGTTCTGGAAACCTTTTATCAATTTCACTCACAGAAATTTAAGTTGACAAAAGCCTTTAAGGCCTAAAGCCAGAGAACTGTCATTTTGATTTTCCTGACAGAAAAACCCGAAACTTTTCAGAAAAGTTGAAGCTTCCCACTGAAAATTTCAGTTTGGCAAACAGGACATTTTTTTTTTGGTCAGAAAAGCATTCCTATGCAATTTTTCTGATGCGTTGTAATCAGCATCAGGGGCTTTGCAGGCTAAGCTAGGTTCTCAGTATCAACTTTCAACTCCATTGGCTTCAGTAGAATTAGAAATTTAGCAAATAAGTCTGTTGATGCACTAAGAGGAAGAGAATTCATCTTACATCATTAGCTGTGCTAATTCTGCAGAGCTAATAAGTAAAAACCAGCAAAAGTATTCTCACTAAAGCCAGCACATATGACTGAATATATGCGAGGAGCTATTCCATTGAGTCAGTAAATGCCATTAGACCCTGGTTTTACATAGTAAAACCCAGGCTACAAGATTATACAAGAAACGCCCAACACTGGGAAAAAAAAATACACACAAATCCCTATTTAAGATACTCCAAACCACCACTACTCTGCCATACTGTGCATCTTCCGTGTACAAAAAAAATTTTGGTACTTCAGTTAACTGAATTTCCCCATTAACAAGGCCATGGGAACACGTGGGGTTCACACTCCACTTAGGCCAGGTCTGCATAAACAAACTAAATCACCATGTAAAGTGCAGCAATTTAATTATTGAACCAAAGCATCTACACTGCTTTGTTATCCTGGTTAAGGCATCTGTATTGTTAATCATTGTATCCACACAGCTCTCTCTCTGCACTTGTCCATATTAACTCGTAAGTATTCTGGGCAGATCTCTCATGGCACAATGTTCCACCACTCTGCTCTGATTTTTCTTGCAGTGCGGTGTGGGATCCCTACTGAAAATTACAAGAATTCTGGAACTGGGGTTCAAACAGTCTCATGACTCCTCCCCAGCATCCATTAATTTTGCCAGTGTCATTTTCCAATCTGTCAGGCAGAACAGATGAACTGTGCTATGACAGTCATTAATATAAACAAGATGATACACATGCATTTGGAGTTGTGCAGACAGATTGATTCAGCTCTGCAGATTCATAGGGCTTGGATGATGCGAAATACAGCTAAGAGAGGAGGAGGAGGAGGAGGAGGATTAAATCAAGCAGTCACTTCTGCACAGCATTTATACAGAGCAGCTTATTTGGTGGAGTGCTGCTTCTAGTTTCAGTCAACTCTCACTTGGTGGGCTGAAATATTGATGCAGAACTGAGATGACCAACAGCGGCTGCAGAACTTCACAGTGAGAAAGGCCACTTTCCTAAAGATCTGTACAGAGCTTGCTTCAGAGCTGCGAGAGCAGCAGAACACCTATATTAAGAGGTCCCCTCACTATGAAGAAGCATGGGGCCATCATCTTCTGGAAGTTCACCATCCTTGATTGCTAACAGGTCAGTAGTTAACAGTTTGATGTTAGCAGATCAACTGTTGGGGCTGTTCTGATCAAGTTTCCAATGCTGCGAGGGTGCTGCTGTGCTATGTAATGAATCTTGGCAAGGCACAGGAGTTTGATGACTTTGCATGGATGAAGCTCCTGAATTGCATATGGGCTATAAATGGGATCCACCTGCCTATTTTTTGCCCCTCCCAAAGACTAATCAACAGGAAGGGGCATTTCTCCACACTGCTGAAAGACGTGGTTGATCACCATGGAAGATTAATCAGTATTCATATGCAGGGGGTTGGAGTCCTTAATGCCAGGATATTTAGAAATTCAGCCCTCCTTGCAGGAATAGGCAATGCAATATTTGCTCCACAATCACAACAGACATTCACGGAGTTATGGCTCCTCCTGTCATTCAGGGAGATCAAGCTATCCTCTGCTTCTGTGGCTCAAAGCCTTTTGCTGTACACTTGGCCAAGAAAAAGGAGCAGTTTGATTTTAGCAAAAGTAGGTACAGAGTGCCAGAGTGTCTGGAAGGAACGATAGGTGGATGGTGCCTTATGAAGAGGCTGGATGCTTATCATTAAGTGCCTCATCATAAGCACCTGCTATATTTTGTACATCTGTAAGAACAAAGGAGAGCCTGGAGGATAGGTGGGAGCAGGCTATGGAGAGACTTTTGAACCAGGCAGAAGGGGCATGTTCAGCAGCAGCCTAAGTGGTCAAGGAAACAAGGTGAGGCATGCACTATGCTCCTACTTCAAGGCCAGAAGTGGTTAGGGGTAATAAGTTACTGTAACCAAGAAACCAACCAAGGTGTGTTTCGTTTTATTAAGAGGTGACGGGGAGGAATACTGTGCCATTTATGGATCGTGCTGTGCCTCACTAAAATTCAGCCAAGCTGTACCAAAACGAAGGTACTAAATTAACATAAGCCATCACTCCAACATGTTTTTGGTTCATTACAGCAGCAATTACTAAGACTGTAGTACAAACTTAAGATGAATAGAATTGAGGCCACGGCCAACCTAAGGTGTGCTCACAGATCCTGTAGGTGATTCACTCAATAGGGAAGAACAGTTTGCAGATGTCCTGTAAGTGAAAGGGTAGGTCCAGTAAGGTGTTCTGTATTTTGCAGGACCACTGGAAGGTTAGGGTCTGCAGTATTTGACCTCTGTAAGAAAAGGGACTCTAGCAGCTGTTTTGTCTCTACATCATCTCCTATTGCAGGGCTCTATGCTCCCATTTTGATCTTTGGACAATCCTCCAGAAGCCACTCCTCCGCCTTCAGGGCACTCTGATGGGAGCTCTCTCTCTCTAAATCTAAAGCAAACCGCACAAGTACTTATTACACACCTAATCTCCACCTCTAAAATGTTTCTTTCCCCAAAATCTGGAAGGTGGCATTCCCATCTCTTCCCCCTCAGAAGTGCCCTTTGAGTTTTTCCAAGTTACTGCTGCATAGAAAGGGCCTTCTGTGCAAAAGCTTGGTATTGAGGTGACTGCTGGGCTGTAAGATGGGTATAAGAGGCTATAGGTTTTCAGGTGGGTAGGGGACAGATTAGTAATTGCACATGCAGGCTGTCCTCAGTTGGAGAAGGTTATTCAGAGGCAAGTCAAGAGACATAGGAGGAATCTTACTCAAAAAAGGCAATAGGGCAAACTCTGAATGGATTGTAGAACTGCTAATTGCCAGGAGAGCACCACCTTCCCACTCCCCAAATTGGTACGGGGGGAAGAGGGGAACACCACATTAGCTCGATATGCAGTCCCAAGAAAACTGCTTTATACTTTGGCATGTTCATGAGTACTATTTTTGGCTTCAGTTCTTATGGCACTTACAAATCAGCCGCACAGATACAAAGTTTATAGAATTCTACAAGAATTGTTCTAAAGCCAAATGTCTTATAGAGCCTTCAAGTCTCTATACAGCCTCTGCAGACTGGTTTGGGTAATTTATTTAATGAAATCTCAACACAGTGTATTATGATTCTGTGAACCATTCTACATTCTCTGTCTGCCACTACAACAAACACTTACCTTTCAATATGCGTCTTACCCCCAGGGTGCCAACATTTTGAGAGAGGACGGTTTTGTGGGGGAGGAAGGAGGACACCAAGAGAAAGCAGCTTGGCAAAGGGGATCGGGCACCCATGTTGGATCATATTAAAGAAGTTCTGTATTAAAATCACAAATGAGTTTAATTCCCCATAGTTTAAACTTCCAGGGTATACTAATTAAGAGGTCTCTTGGGTTTTTGGTACTGTTTCTCTCCCTCTGTGTGAAACTTGCAAGCTGCTAATTGTCTTAGTACATTCTAAGACTGAGTCTGTTCTCAAAGCCAATTCTTGCAACAAACTACTCACACAGAAAGACTCAAAGCAATACTTTAACAAAAACAGCACCCAGACACTCCCCACCCTTTTGTTGTATTCATCTTGTTTGTTAAGAATTGTGATTAAAATAGATAGAGGATGTATATGGATGGATACTTCAGGTGGATAGGTTTCAGAGTAGCAGCCGTGTTAGTCTGTATTCGCAAAAAGAAAAGGAATACTTGTGGCTCTTAGGACTAAAATTTGAGCATAAGCTTTCATGAGCTACAGCTCACTTCATCGGATGCATTCAGGGGAAAATACAGTGGGGAGATTTATATACACACACAGAGAACATGAAACAATGGGTGTTACCATACACACTGTAATGAGAGTGATCAGGTAAGGTGAGCTATTACCAGCAGGAGAGCAGAGGAGGTGGGTGGGGGGACCTTTTGTAGTGATAATCAAGGTAGGCCATTTCCAGAATTGACAAGAACATCTGAGGAACAGTGGGGGGGGAGGGGAATAAACATGGGGAAATAGTTTTACTTTGTGTAATGACCCATCCATTCCCAGTCTCTATTCAAGCCTAAAGTTAGGTTGTATCCAGTTTGCAAATTAATTCCAATTCAGCAGTCTCTCACTGGAGTCTGATTTTGAAGTTTTTTGGTTGAATTTCAACTTTTAGGTCTGTACTCAGGTGACCAGAGAGATTGAAGTGTTCTCCGACTGGTTTTTGAATGTTATAATTCCTGACGTCTGATTTTGTGTCTCTTCTTTTATGTAGAGACTATCCAGTTTGACCAATGTACATGGCAGGGGGCATTGCTGGCACTATCACATTGGTAGATGTGCAAGTTAAAGAGCTTCTGATAGCGTGGCTGATGTGATTAGGCCATATGATGGTGTCCCCGAATAGATATGTGGACAGAGTTGGCAACGGGCTTTGTTGCCAGGATAGGTTCCTGGCTTAGTGGTTCTGCCTGTGTGGTATGCTGGTGAGTATTTGCTTCAGGTTGGGGGGGCTATCTGTAAGCAAGAACTGGCCTGTCTCCCAAGATCTGTGAGTGATGGGTCGTCCTTCAGGATAAGTTGTAGATCCTTTATGATGCGTTGAAGAGGTTTTAATTTGGGGCTGAAGGTGATGGCTAGTGGCGTTGTGTTATTTTCTTTGTTGGCCCTGACCTGTAGTAAGTAAATTCTGGGTACTCTTCTGGCTCTGTCAATCTATTTCTTCGCTTCAGCAGGTGGATTATAGTTGTAAGAATGCTGTAATAGCTCACCTTACCTGGTTACTCTTGTTACAGTGTGCCCCTCTGCCATGAAAGCATGGTGGCAGCATGTCTACTATAATAGTATGTGAACTTACTACTACCCATCTATCAAAAACAAGGTACACTCCTCGCTGTCCACCAGCATTTTTAACAAAGTGACATCCAGTCAAGATGACAAAGCAGTGGAAAGCACACAGGTATAAAGAAAAAAAGATAACTCAATCTATATGCTGAAGCAATATACTCTGGGATAGTAGTTGGGAATAGGTAGAAGTGGAAGAGTTAGGTCTGAATCCACAAGAACCTTCAAGCAAACTAACTCATGGGTGAAGTCACACCTGTTTCTAGAAGAATTTCTTACTGCAGCTTATTCACCAAATTTGGTTACAAAACCGGTTGTGTGTGGATGTAATGCACTTAAATCAGAATAACTCTACTTTGCCTAAACATCCCCATATGGACAAAACCGTAGACTAAGTGGAATTCTTGCATTTTCCTAATTGCCTTGTGGTAAACACCACCACGGAGGTTAGAGAGAGTGCTGATGCACCAGAAAACACCCAATTTCCCCAGCAGCCCCAGAATGTCTGGCTTGTGTCAGTTTCATGTTACTATTCTCACAAAAGCAATCCATAAACTGTGTTAAACTAGCCATGCTTGGATGAGTTTTCACTCCTGGATTTTTATGGTACAACAGCAGCAGAGTAATTTGAGGATGAAGGAAGTAGGGAAAGGAAGAGAAGACAAACTCAAAAATAAACCCTTTCCCACATGAAGACTAAGAAAGGTAAAAATTTAGGCACAAGGTATTTCAGTTTTAAAAAAACTTTAAAAAAAAATTCCTTTCAGCTTCCCTCAAGTTTGCCAGGTCATCTTGCTATGGAGTCATGTCACAGGAGGCAGCAAACAGACCTGAAAACATGAGAGTTTGAGGGAGGATGTATGGGTTATTTTTTCTTGATAGGAGCTTAGGAGGGAAGGCTGTGACAGCTACCGAAGCAGCAGAGATAGTGACTGAAAGATGAATGGACGTGGAAGCTGCAGAGAGAATACTTGAAAGATGCTTTGTATGTATGAAGTAGCACCTGAATGATCTGATGGAAGAGAAGATCCAAGGTTTGGAGCTGCAGACAAACTATGGTTGAGATTCAATGGGAATCTGAGCAGATAGTGGAGGAAGGAGAGATGAGGCTGAAGACTTGCAGATGCATACTGGACCAAAGAACTGTGAAGATAGATTGCTGGATGGGAAGGGTGGCCAGTAAAATCATAGCACTACAAGGAAGAGGAAAAGACTGGCTAGCAAAGGAGAAAGAGCTAAGAAAAGGTTTGCAGAGTTGGAAAATGAAGGGGAGAGGCAGGCAGTAACAGAAAATTAGAGAGCAAGGAAGAATAGCAGAGAAAGTCCTGCAAGAAGTAGGGAAGAAGCAATGGAGATGGAGTTCAGAGTCCTAGGAGAACAGATGATTACTCAGAAGATTGCAAGTGAGAACAGAAGACAAGACGACTTGCAGCCAGAAAGAAGAGAAGGAGGAAGTCCAGAGAACCACACCAACACCAGTTAAGAGGCAGATCTGATTGGGGATTCTGTAGTAAGAACAGACACTCCGGTCACCAGAGCTGATCTGGAGACTAGAAGGGTGTGCTCTCTGCCAAGGGCTAAGATATGTGATGTGGACTGAGGCTGAAGAAGGTGCTAGTGGGAGCAGAAAAGAATCCACTGATTGTCCTTCACATCGGAAGGAATGATAGAGCAAGATTCTTGTTGGGACACATCAAAGGAGACTACGCCAGGCTGGGGAAAATGCTTAAAGAAACAGAGGCTCAGGTGATCTTCATTGGGATTCTACATGTTGCTAGAGGAGGTCAAAGGGAGAGAGAGACAAGATTAAGAAGATCAACAGTGGCGCTATAAGGAGGGATCGTGATGGACAGAAGACTGTTCGCATGGGATGCATTTCACCGGAGTAGGGCAGGAAACAGACTTCTGGAAGTAGGTTGACAAATGAGCTTTAAACTAGGAATTCAGAGGAGATAATTGGAGAGAGAGTCATGTAATTACCACACCTGATTAAAATACTGAGTGAGGAAAAATCAAGTAAAAACACAGCAATTGAGAACGGAACAGAGGATAGGAGAATGGACAACAAAATAAAAAGATAGTGCCAGTACCAATGACAGTAACAGTCAGGTAGGCGATACTGGCAGTAAAGCTACTACTAAATCAGGTTAGAAATCTGGGTTATGCCAAAACAATCAAGATATCTGTACACCAATGCAAGGAGCCTGGGTAACAAAATGGAGGAGCTTGAACTACTGATGAGGAAGTTATTATATGGATAATGGAAACATGGTGGAATAATGGTCATGACTGGATTACAGGTATGAAGTATATGTACTGTTCAGGAAAGACAGAAAAAAGTAAAGGTGGTGGAGTGGCATGGTATATTAATGACGAAGTGGATTATAAAGAAGTGATGGAACAGATAAAACAATCTGTTCAGGTCAAAGTCACTTTGGGGAAGAAAGACTACTCCACTGGGATAACATTGGAGGTTTGCTACAAACTCCAGAATCTGATTTGGATATGGATAGAGACCTAATATTTTTCACCAATATTCCTGGATGTGATAGCTGACGTTTTTTCTATCAAATAGTCACTGAACTAAGAAAAGGTGATGCCATTTTAAATTTAGTAAGCAGCAAGGACCTCATAGAAGAGATGGTTGTAGAGGACAACCTTGGTTTGAGTGATTCATGAGTTAATTCAGTTTAAACTAAAAGGAAGGATAAACAACAGTGTGCAACTATGGCCCTTGACTTCAAAACTTTAAAAAAAAACAATGAAGGCAATTAGTTAGGGAAGTGGACTGAACTGAAGAAATCAAGGATTTGAATGTGGAAGAGGCTTCAAATTACTTAGTCAAAGTTGAAGATAGTATCTTGAGCCTGCATCCCAAACAAGGGGAAAAATTCATAAGGCAGGGTTGCAGATCAAACTGGATGAACAAGCACCAGATTACTGAGAGAAAGCAAAAAGCCTACAAGGAATGGAAGAAGGGATGGATCAGCAAGTAAAGCTACCCCTTGGAGGTCAAAGTGTAGAGAAAAAAAGTGAGAACTGCAAAAAGTCAAGCAAAATTAGACTTTGCAAAAAAAGAATTAAAACCAGTAGTAAAAGGTTATTTTAGCCATATAAAGAAAACAATGAAAAACATAGGACCAGTAAGCACTGAGGGATGGGGTGGAGATTAAAGGTAATGTAGGTATGGTCTACCACTTAAATATTTTGCCTCCATTTTTAAGAATAATAATGAGGCTCTTGGGGACAGTGGCAGGGTGGTTATTGGGAATGAGGATACAGACGTAGAAATTACCACAGACAGAAGCCAAACAATTTAATGGGACAAAATTGGGCAGGCCAGATAATCTCCATCCAGTGCTATTAGAAGAAGTGGCACATGAAATTGGAAGCCTAATAGCAAGGATTTTTAATGAATCCATAAACTTGTATCCTATGACTGGAGGAAATGTAAATACAATGCCTACTTTTAAGTAAGGGAAAAAAGTGATCTGGGAAACTGCATAGAGTTGGGGTTAAAGTAATAGGCTTGTAAGGTCTTAGAACAATTTTTGAAAGAGTAATTAAAGACAGAAACAAACAGTAATTGGGATGAAATACAACTTGTTTTTTAAAAAGGTAAATCATGCCAGACAAAATTCTCTCTTTAAAATAAGATTTTCTAGACAAAGGAAATGCAGTAGATCTAATCTACCTAGATTTCAGTAAAGGATTTGATACAGTTCCACCTGGGAAATTAGTTATATTGAAGAAGATGGAGATTAATACAAGAATCAAAAGGTGGCTAAGGAACTGGTTAAACGGGAGACTATAATGGATCATGCGGAAAAGTGAAATGTCATGCTGGAGGGAGGTCACTAGTGGAATTCCTCAAGGAACTGTTTTGGGGCTAAGTTTATAACATTTTAATTAATGTCCTTGCAACAAAAAGTGGGAGCATGCTAATAAAATTTGCAGATGCCACAGTTGAGAGGTATGGCCAATATAGAGGAAAACTGGAATATCATACAGGATGATTTGGATAATCTTGAAAACTGGAGTAATAGAAAAGGGGTGATATTTAATAGTGCAAAGTCATGCCCAAGTTTCTCCCATAGTTCTTTGGCCACTAAAATTTACTGAAGATTGTGAGGTGCTCGGATACTACAGTAATGGGTACATGAGATATGATATACATGTACATGAGAGAGAGCTTTTAAATTTAACCAAGTGCACTCAGTTATTATGCATCATTACAACATGAGTTATTTAACCCAAGTAGTATCCATTGAAAGCCTTTAGTCTAAGGTTAAAAATGCAATTCTAAGGTTGCTTTTTAAAAAAGATTACAAAAATGGCTTGGATGAAAGCTGCAGTCTGAGTGGGAGAAGAGACTTCAAACATGTAGTTTTCTCCCAATGAATTCACATCAGGACTACAAAGTTTCTTCAACAAGATTGCTGTAATAGCCAAGCACTTTTTAAAATTCAATTTAAATCTTAAATTTTCATCTGAATAATCTTTCATTTTAAATTATCTTATAAAATGTGGTTGATGGATCAGAGAAGGCAAGAGCTGTAAAATTCAGACAGCTTTGAACCACTACTTCTTTCACCTGACAGAGGTGGGTCTGGCTAAAAGTTAAATGGCTTCCCCACTGCCTACTAATTCCCTTCATCTCTCCATTCTGTGGGATCTGGCAGTAAACAAAGCAGATTTTCTAAAGTAGATCAAACCACATTTGTTAGCCCAGATATGCTGTTCAGCAGAAGCAGGGCTTGAAAGAGCAAGGCAGAGCTAAGCAAGAGAATGGGATCATAGTAGTTTCAAAGGAAAACAGCTCAAGCAGTTCCTCCTTTGCCACCATCAGCTGGAAGAGAAGGAAGAAAAATGGGAGGGAAGCAGGTTTAATGGGAATATAAACACACCCTCAGACATGAGCAGATTTTTATGAGTGAAAAAGATTAATAATGATGCTTAAATGACTTTCCTCAATAAGCCATTTATAAGTGGAACAAACTCCCTAGGTGCACATCAGCCAGCTAATTTAAGCACATCTTGGCTGTGTCTGAGGGACCGCTGTGCTTCCGCACATGCAAGATGTGCGTATATTGGCTGATTAACACTTGTGTGCTGTGGCTTTATGCATCACTAGTAAATTAAGATTTAATGTCCTTAAATTCATATCATATTACTTGAAGAGTAACAGTTCCTACCACAAAACAAAACCAGAATGTCTTAAGACATCGCTACAAACAATACATCCAGCTCTACGATAAAACAATTTTCACTATTTCCTATGGCATGTCTGCTAATTTACCAGTAAAAAAAATTAGGAGGCTTTAACATTAAAACATTTTGTGTAGTAGCTTTTGTAACTAATCAACTTAAAGGGATTTGTATCTAGCCAGTTTTCAAAATGAATTTAAAAATTGTTTTAGATTGTACACTACACCCACCCAACTGACAATTCTTCTGATTCTGCAGTGACATTTTCCTATCATTTTAAACGTACTTCCTTTATCCCCTATTTCTGTGAAAGGCCCATCTGCCAAGGAGAACTGACCATGTACAAAGTGCAGTCAAACTCAAAGTGGGGAAAAAAGAAAAAACCACCTGAAAAAAAAACATTCATTACAGTAATCATAGGTGTTATCTGCAAAACAGCAAGCAAGAGATTTTCAGGCAGTTTAATTTGAGAAGCATTCTCTCAGAAGGTAAGCATAAAAGTAAGCATATTTAGATTAATTCAAAACAATTTTCTTATAAGTTTGAAGAAAAATAGCCAACAAAACAAAGCTACAAATCATGATCAGCCAAGTCATTCCCCAACCCTTCCCACCAAAGTGTTTTCTAAAAGGATTCCATCTGTATTAGATACCTTATAAATACCAGTCACTTTGGTATCTCATTTAACTCTGAAGGGTCATTTCAAAAGCACTTGACTGTTCCTAACTCACTTGGGTGCTTTTGGAAGTCTCACCCTGAAGTTTTAAAGAAGAGTTATACAGCAATTAGCAAATAAACCAATACAGCATATTACTTTGAGCCAAACAGGGGAAAAAAAAAGGAACCATGTATAGAATATCAAACCATCTTAACTTTTAGGGTTACATTTAAACCAACAGCAAGACTTATGATAGCCATCTTAAGCAATTGTTTTACAATATTATACAAACGGAGACTATGCAAGTGCAAAATACAGAGCAAGATCTTGCAAGTTAGAAGAGGCCATTGGAAAAAAAAATAAATTGATTCAAAAATGACTAGCATGAGTTCTTGATTTCCAAGAAGTTGAAAAACCTAAGAAAATTACAAAAACTAAAACCTGAACATTTAGTCACTAATACACTTAAGTCATCAGAAGTGCAAGTGTAATGGTATTGGAAGATCTGGTATGGACATTCATCAGAGAGCCAAGTCTTTGCTTTCTTCCGTAGCCTGCCACTGTAATTTTAAGTCTGTTTATAATTTGTACATAATGTCAGTCCAGCACAGAATTCAAGATTCTATTATAATTGAACTATAACTATTTGTGGAAGTAGCAAGGTAATTAGCAAATAATGCAGACAGGCTTTTGGGGAGGCACACCCTTCTAGAGCAGTATTCATACTGACTGTTTACAATAGCAGATTTAACCATTTAGATATAAAACATTAAAAACAGTGATGTGCCAAACATGATTCAATAGTCTAAATAGCTATGATCTCCAACTTAGCACAATGGAACTACAATTGTCAAACAGATTGGAAATAAACATAGCATTTTATTTCAAAAATTTCTGTAACCTGTAGTTGTGATTCAGGAAAGCATTTCAGCATCTGACTTCAGTGGGACTTAACCACATGCTTAAGCACCCTTCCTAAATAGGGAGAGACTTCAGCACAAATTTAAGTGCATTCCTGATTTGTAGCCCAAGATTCCACACATTTCCCCATCATTAAAAGTCTTGTAACAAAAAGAAAAAAGGAGTACTTGTGGCACCATAGAGACTAAAATTTATTTGAGCAGTAGCTCACGAAAGCTTATGCTCAAATACATTTGTTAGTCTCTAAGGTGCCACAAGTACTCCTTTTCTTTTTGCGAATATAGACTAACACGGCTGCTACTCTGAAACCTGCCATCTTGTAACAAAGTAAATTAAATATTTATTAAGATGTATGGATCTATAAAAGAGAATAGATGTGTCCTACACATTTCTCTAAGTTGTTTCCTTGCTTGTGTAGCCGTAACAAAAAAAACCAAACAAAAAAAAAAAGACTTACATGGACAAGTTAGGAGATGGAACCCTACTATCATCAGCTAGGTTCCCAAGGTGGCTCGGCGTTGAAGTCGAACTGTTCTCTATAAAGCACTTCTCCTAGGCCTTCTGGATAGTTGTAAACCTGATCAGAGAGTTTGCCCTGTAGGAAAAATACATAGATAAATAAAATTGATAACTTAGGAGTAAACAACACTTTACCTTCAAATATGCAATTTCTGTTCTTAACTGCACTTTTAATATGGACTGCTGTCTCCTTTTATAGTAATTTACAACAACTTACAGAGCCTGTTTTTCAAAGGTGATTGCACACACAAATGAGCATAAGCAAGTCAAATTGTCATCAGTGACATGTTTAACTATCAATAGATGTTATCCGCCTTATGCCCTCTTGACATTTATTCACTCCTAGAACCTCCTCCCCTTACTGTCTCAGATAGCAACTATGAAAAATCGGGACAGCGGGTGGGGGTTAACAGGCACCTATATAAGAAAAAATCCAAATATCGACTGTCCCGATAAACTTGGGACATCTGGTCACCCTAGTCTCACTACAGTAGCAGTCATCTCCCATATTCCTCAGGGGCCTCAATCCCCTCCCAAAGGGGCTCTAAGGAGCACAGGAGGTCAAAGCTATGTGCAACAATTGAAAATGGCACTACAGGCAGTGGATACAAGGACAAAATGTAATACCTCCGTGGGTGAGGGAGACAGTGGGAAGTACACACTAGATAAGCTTGAGTATGGAGTGACATAAGGGGACATATGGGACTAATTGTCATCAGGTGGCACACATGGAATTTAATCACAGGTTTCAGAGTAGCAGCGTGTTAGTCTGTATTCGCAAAAAGAAAAGGAGTACTGTGGCACCTTAGAGACTAACAAATTTATTAGAGCATAAGCTTTCGTGCATCCGATGAAGTGAGCTGTAGCTCACAAAAGCTTATGCTCTAATAAATTTGTTAGTCTCTAAGGTGCCACAAGTACTCCTTTTCTTTACATGGAATTTAATAGTCGTCTTTGAGGGGATTAGCAGAGTCAGAAGTGGTGCAAAGAGCAGCACTGTTCTGATGGCCCACCTATGATGAACTACAGGTTTGTTAAAACAGATCCTTTTTCAAGAACTTCCCATAGTTCATGGGCCTGCAGTCCCTCTCCCAAGACCATATTTAATTAATCCAAGTAGAGATGATGAACCACAAATCCCCTCAGAGTCAAACACATTTCCCCAATTCCTACCCAGCTCTAATTAGCCCCCACCCCTGAGTGGGTACATATCTTCTAGGACCTCCTACAGTGCTCCTACTTCCTCCCCACCACCCCCTTAACAGAGAGTGGTTGGGAATGTATTCTAGGGGAAAAGTCAGGGACCTTGAGCTATGGGGAGGTCAGAGTCTGTGCATCAAGAAACTGGCAATTTAATGGGCCCTTAAGGGCAAAGCTATTAAATACAGATGCAAAAGTCAAACTAAAGTCTTGTCTACAGAGGGACAGCAAAGAAAATTAAATTCAAATTATTGAAGGTGTGAATTCAAAGTGGCATAGTTAAACTGCATTAAATCACTACATGAAAACATTCATTCTGAATTAAAGTGGCCTTAGTTTGGTTTATTTCAATTCACTTTGAAAGTGAATTTAATTTAATGCTGTTTAGTTTAATTCACTTTCAAAGTGAATTGAAATAAACCAAACTAAGGCCACTTCCATTCTGAGTAACAGCATCCACACAGGAATTTAATGCAGTTTTACTAACACACTTCAAATTCACACCTTTAATTTTCTTAGCTGTCCCTATGTAGACAGCCCCTTAGGTGTTAAAATATGAGGTTTATATACCCGAGTTCAATTACAATAGTCATTTCAAAAAGTACCATAATAGGTCACAGTGGAGTTTAAAGCAGCCCTGCTTACACAAACTGAATTCTTCACAGGTACAAACTCAGAGTGTCTGTCACATTTTAAAATGACCAGTTTGCTTACATTGGTTATCTTGAAACCTGGGACATGCTGAGATTAAAAAGTGCGAGATAATCCATGGTATAAAATACAGAATACTACCAATATTTAATAAAAGTAATCTACATTAAACTTAAAAATTTGAATACCAAAGGGCTACCAAAAATGACTATCTAAACTAGCCTGTTACAGATCCTGTAGCACATAATGGTCTTTTCAACTATAGCAGTTGCTTATATGTGTATTGGCAACGATAAGTGAGCAAACACGAGAATTATGCTAGTTCACATTCCATAATTTGCGCTCCAAACATATCCTCTTTCTTTCCGTCTCAGCAAAGGCATAATAGTAATGCTGTAGTGGAATCTCATTAATAAAATGAGATTACTTTTACAATACAAACTATAGAACATTTGCTAATACAGTTATGACTTAACACTGAACTACATTTGTTAAAAATGAATAGGGATTCTTTACTTCTACCTGACAAAGTTACTTTTCATGTTCAGCTAACTTTAAATTTTTCCACTGCAATTCTTGAAATTAAAGCTAAGCCAATAAAATATTGGTATAAGAAATGTTTTAAAAATCAAGTGTTAATTTCACAAAAGCAAAATATTTAAATATCTACACTATTTTTGGATGCTGTTCAAAAAATGAACATCTGTATGCTGCTTTCAAACTGAGAACATTTTTACAGCAAGATAAGTCTCTTAAAAACAGCTGTTGCAAGCAGAAAAGATGACCTTTACTGCAGTACATAAAAGGCCACACTACAAGCAAATATGATCTGCAGTACAGTCAAATAAATTTTGCCACATGCCGCAAGGAGAGAGCAGGAGAGCCAGTTTCCTTGGAGTTAGAATAAAAATTGACAATTTCTCTAGTGATAACTTCATTGTATTGTGTTTTAGAGGAATGCACTGGAATTTTACTTAAACACACTTAGCATTTTAAATCCTAAACTCAGGATTCCCCCCCACCACACATACACACACCTTATCAGTGATCTCTACTAATGTATAGAAAGTACAATTCACTTCTCATGCAGGAGTATTTAACTCTCAAATATCCATAAAGGATATAACAGCATTAATGAAGTCTAACTTTGAAAAAAGAAAAGGAGTACTTGTGGCATCTTAGAGACTAAAACTTATTTGAGCATAAGCTTTCGTGAGCTACAGCTCACTTCATCGGATGCATTCAGTGGAAAATACAGGGGGAGATTTATATACATAGAGAACATGAAACAATGGGTATTACCATATGCACTGTAATACTGTAATGAGAGTGATCACTTAACGGGAGCTATTACCAGTGGGGGTGGGAGGGAAGAGACCTTTTGTAGTGATAATCAAGGTGGGCCATTTCCAGCAGTTGACAAGAACGTCTGAGGAAAGAATTTTATTTTAAGAGGTAAAGAATTTAACAAATGAACATGTTCAGTTTTCCAGATCAAAACAGGACAGTGCTAAAATGTAAAGTACTACATGCTAACATTTCACACAGGGTTGCCACATGTCCCCAATTCATCTGGGCAGCACAGATTTTAAAGGAATTGCCTCATGTCCAGACTGAAATGCTTGATTTTTCCCTATTTTGACTGAGTCTCAAAGGTGGCAAAAAAATTATTCTTTACTAAGAAGTTTTCAGATGAGGAATTTTTTTTAAATTAAATACCTAGTAGCTGCACTTTGCCTTACAACACTTATAAAATCATTCATTGTCCATACCATTTTACAAACAGGAAAAACTCAAGACACTAAACTAAAATATCCAGGGCCCAAACCCCTACAATCCAGAATCGTCTGACTCACAGGGTTACAGTGTGTTGGCACACTTAGAGGCAGCATGAAGTGCATGGGTCATGGAAACTGAACTATCCCTTTTGTCCCTACACCCCTTCAAGATCACTGTTGAGGCATGCTGGTAGGACAGTATGTGTGGGAAGCTTGCCTTCCCGGCCGCCCTGCAGATCACAATGGCTTCTGTTGCCAGAGTATCCATCTGACCCCTTTCACCAGCACTAAATCTACAATTACTTTTAAACTGAAGCTTATGGTTTATGTAAATTAGCTCATTATTGTCATTAAGTGTTTATATGACTAAATGTCCCTAATTCTCCCCCCCTCCAAGAAGGTGACACTCCTAATTCCCCTCTATGGTAAGAATGGTACAATTTATTACACAGAATATTCACATCAGCATCAAGCCCACTAAGGAAAATACTTGAGACTCAAAACTAGACAAGGTACACAGTCACCTTTTAATTTTATAGCATAGGCTGGGGCAGCCAGAGGTACAGCCCACTGTAGCTCAGTTTCTCTAATATAGAAGGATTCTTCCCCCTCCCCCGAGAAATATTTACATTACTATGTTACTACCAAACCCTGTCCTAGCCTCAGAAGCAGCCACAATCCCCTCCCCACAGGCTTGGAATTCAGTGCTGCCTGTCTGCCACCTGGCTAGGGAATAGAGAGAGAAGGCGGGCTTTGGGGAGAATTGCTGTTCAGTGTATATGAGGCAGAGCAGGGAGGGGGTGTCCACTCTTGCACTCACTGCAGTCAGACACATGGGGTGGGGGGATGCAGTGTCGCAAGCAGCCGCGACAGCAGCAGCATTGTTCGCATGGTGACAGGAAGGAAAGAACCAGACTGGACCAGTCCAGACTGGAACAAACCCCTCCTCCCCTTCCACCACCATTATTCAAGCTGAAATGCGGTTGTCTTTCACATTCACCAAGGGAAGAACAGCAAGCAAGTGCATTATCTCTAAAGCTGGCAACCCTCACAAACTCAGGGAGGAAGAAGAATTGGGGCAATACTTCAGCTCACTCACACAAGCATGCAGTGTAAAAGAACAACTCAGAGTTCTGAGTAGGGGCCCAGAGAAAGGAAAGCCAGAGCTAATCCATTTCGTAATTGTTATACAGCCACTTCCCACAGCAACTGACACAATGCAGCTGTATTCCACTGGGGCTACCCAAACAAGCTATGCTGAGCCACCAGAGACTGCTGTAGACAGGGTCTGAATTGCAGCAACAGTACTTTTGCTCCTGTGTACTGTCACTTCTTGGTTGTGCAGGATGTTGCACAGCAGAAGATGCATACCGAAAAGGATTGAAAGAGGTTTAGTCTTGCTTTCCTCCGATACCCACAATTTGGATCCACTCTTATTGCAGTTACACATTTGTTCCGACTCCAAGCTTATATTTTATATGGATGGCAGCATGCTAAATGTGAGAACATGAATCTTCCAAACCCCATCACCTAACACACGTGTGCACACTTGAAAATATACTAGTCCCCACCTTGTTGCATATATACATGTATAAAGAGTCCTACAGTTCCCTCACCTCCCTTTTGTATACTCACCCCCCAATTCACAACAATATACCTGGCTTTTCTTTCTCCCAGCACCCCCTTCCAACGAAGCAGGTGGTGGGACCATGACACAAACATACCCAGCTGACACCACTCTGAAAATACACTGACAGCTGGACTCCCTTTGTACACATTCTACCAGAAGCAGAGTAGTGACTCAATCCTCCTTCATACACTTTCCACAGGCCACCACTGTGCCTGAGAAGGACATAGGCAATCAGACCAAAAGGACTCCCAAGGCAGCCAGAACAGTGAAAATGGGCTTAACTGAGACAATTCCAAAAGAACTGGTGGGCAGCAGCAACCCAGTTACTGTTAGCCTGACAGACTGGCGGTGGGAAGGGGAGAATATTTGTGTGTGTATGTCCTTGACAACAAGGGAAGGAAAGATTGTGTCTGAGGTTGAGGGTGATTGCAAAGCAGGATAGAGGGAGTACAGAAGAGTATTCCTTACCCATTGGCATATCAGCATTAAGTCAATGTGCCCAAGACATTAAGACCCCCAGGAGAGTGCTACACTAAGCCACTTGTGCAGTATCCTCAACCCCTACATCTTCCATTGCTGCCACATGAGTTTCACATGCCCCTGTCACAAACCCCAGTAACAAAGGCAGACCATAAAGATATCATTGGGGGTTACCACCTGCCAGCACCCACAACGTGGCTCAAGTGGTGAGGATAAGAAAAGAGGTGTGTGACACCACACCAGAACCCGGATGGATAGTCACAGTCACTCAACATGGCCTCTGAGAAGCGAGAGGAGTCTCTGCCATGCTATGAACACCCTCTTCTGCTCCCTATCTAGTCAGGCTGCCTTTACTGATCAAAGCATCCAATTACAAACCTATTCCCCTACACCCCCCAAAATGGCATTCTGAGTGTCAGTTTACTAGAAAGAATCAGTGAAGATCCATATGGGAGGGAAACAACACTACTGAGTCAGGGCAGCTCTGAGGAGGGGAAGTGATGATGAAACTGCTACAAGGACTATTCCTGGGGGAGAGGGGAGTCTCCTTTCACGGTTATTAAGTAGCCAAGTCAAGAGACTCCCCTCTCCTCCCCCAGCCCCAAAAAAAGGGCATCGAGCAATGCAGAAGCAGCTGGAGGAGGAGTCTGCTATTACTGCTAACTGACCCACTTCAGACTGAGACACATCACACAGCCACCCAACCCCCTCCATAGGAATCCGCCATGTTAGAGCAGCTGCTGAGCCCCCCCCTTACATAGGCACATTTGGGTCTGTGGCTCATCTCCTCTCCCCCCCCACTGAATGGATACATCAGCCACGGTACAGCAGCCTCCAGATCCCTGCTGTCTCTCTCTCTCACACACACACACACGGGTGTCCGCCATGTTCGAGGAGCAGCTGCTGAGCACCCTCCACACACACATTCCCTTGCGAAATGTGCAACAGCACCTCACTTCTGCCCCGCTCAGTGAGGACACGCCAGCCCCGCATTAAGCGGCAGAGATCCGCAGCAATGCGTCCTAGGGGAGGGCGCAAATCTGTGACTCATCCCCTTCTTCCCAGCCACCGCTGCTGGAAAAGGGGTGCTGCCCGCGGCTCCCCCAGCCCGCCACGGCTGCCAAGGACCTGCAGCTCACGCCTCCCACAGCCGCTGCTCGGGGCGGGGGTGGCCGCAGGTCCGCAGATCCCTCCTGGAAGCGGCGCTTGGATCCCCCGCCCTCCCGTCATGCGGGGAAGGGGACAAACATCCTCCGCTGTTTCGGGGGGGGGGGGGGGGGGGCTGGAGCCTGCGAAGCCCTAGGAACTTGCCCTCCACCAGCCGGGAGGTCTGGGACCAAAAGCCCGCAGAGCCCGGCTGTGGCCGTACCTCCCGCCGACAAGCCCCAGGCTTGGGAGGGCGTCTGCTTCGCAGCTGCCAGCGTCGGAGGCGTGTGGGGGGGGTCTCTGCTCGCCCCAGCCCCCGGGGGTTTGGGGCTTTCGCTTTCCACCGCACCCCCCTGCCCGGCCACACTGAAAAGGGATGTGCCATCGTTTGGGGGGGGGTGTCTCCCCCCGCCTCCTCCACCGGCCCCTGCGCGGCCATACGCAGTGCCGGAGGTCGGCCTGCCCCCAACCCAAGCCCAGTGCGCCCGGGGTGGGGGGTCTCCCTCCGCCCTGCCCCCCAGCCCGGGTACTCACGTGGGACAACGGCCCGAAAGATTTGGTAAATCGTCTTCGCTTTTTAGGCGGAATTTTTAAAGAGGGATGTGGGAACCTACAGCAGAAATACAGGCGGCGGCAGCGGCGCCCTCCAGGGCCATAGGCTGCGGGGGCGGCCGGCGGGGGAGCGCAGGGCAGCGCTGGGACGGCGGGGCACGGGCGCGGAGAGACGGGCAGGCCGGGAGCGCGAGGGGAGCGAGCCGGGCAGAGCGGGGTGGTGGCGGCGGCGGCGGGCAGGCGGCCAGGCAGGGACACGCGCAACGACGCCGAGCAGGCAGGAAAGAAGAGGAGGGGGCGCCGCAGCCCGGCACTTATAGGAGGAGCGGGGGGCGGCGCCACGCGTCACAAGCATGGGGGAGAGGGCGGCGCCTGCCGCGAGCAAAACCGGTAACCCGCCGCTTTCGCTACCCAGAGCGCCGCGCACGGCTCCGGGCAGGCCTGGGGCGCATGCGCCGGCAGGGAGCGCGCGGGAGCGAGCCGCCCCCTGCCCTTCGCGCCTCAGCTACCGGCGGGGCGAGGCAGCCGGAGCGCCCAGCCCGCAGGTGGGAAACGTGGCGGAATCCGGCCCCGGAGCCACGGGAGCTGCAGCCGGGCCTGGGGCCGGCAGCCGCGTTTCCCCCAGGAATTGAAATTGGAAGCGGGGGCGGGTGTTGGGAGATGGGCGGGGCGACCAGGGTTGAGACCGCGAGGGCGAAGGTCGGCTGTATGGCACCTCGTGAAAAGTGAAAACATGTTTCACGACCCCTTTTTTAGGGTTAACTCGTGTTTTTTAAAATCATCACAGAAATTTAAAGTTGGCTACTCAAGCCTGCTAGGAAGCACGACATCTGCATCCTTCTTGGTTTCTTCTTGTAGTTTTGCACAACCCTTTGGTGTCTTCTTGGGTGTCCGTTACTTCCAGTACTTCATGATATGCTCATGATCAGGCGGGAGGCGACTTCGATAATGCTCAACTGTAGCTGTTGTGACTGGGAGCAGCAAGAGATGAACTTCTACTTCTTCATCCCAGGAAACGTAGCACAAAAAATTGGGTCAAACCATTAGTGATGATAAAGAAGTTGAAGTCTTCATTTATTTGTCATCTGATATTCCACTCTGTGTTCAAAATTTTCTATTCTGTCCTGATCCTATTGCTGGTAGTGTCTAACTCGCTCAACTGTAGGTGTTTTATAGGACAGGCATCTATAAAAGCTATGTAGAGATTGAGCAGAATCCAGAAATAGCTATTGTAGATTTGTAAGAATCAAGTCTGTGTACTTTTTCAGCTGGCTTAACAAACACTTCTTGTCCTCTTCACTTAAGACCTTCATTAGTCAACTTCTGGACTGAAGTTTTTGCTTCTTCTAGTACATTTTCAATGGATATCTCTGATTGATCCAAGGGTAGCTTCTATTGCTGGACAAAGATCTACTACTGTTGTAGCAGATGCCTAGATGACATTGTTTAATGACCCAAGTGGTTTCAACAACAGACTTAGAATGGCATTAGTCTTCTCTGAATTGAGTAAAAAAAGTAGTCCACCAGTCTCATTACTTAGATCTGTCCTATCTTGGATTCTTTCCAAAGCCAGTAATAATGGTTGCAGTAATTTTAAGACAACAGACAAGTATCGCTCATGAGAAAGCCAGCAGGTTTTCCCAGGTTTGAACTTCAGTTCCAGTGTATCTTCTATTTGTTTCCAAGATGTTCAGTCCTTTTGGACTCTTGCTGAAAATGTATGGCTTTTTAATGACTTTTGAAGATTCTGCAGCTTGTACTACCGCTAGCTGGAGTAGATGGCCTCTGCAGTGTGTATAGGAGAGATTAGGGTTACACTTTGCTCTGAGCAAAGCTTTTACTCAACTATGTCTTCCAGAGAAGTTTGTAGCTCCATCAAATGCACAAGCAGCCATCTGTTTAGGATTCAGTTTACAAGCATTTAACTCTTCTAAGATGTCACAGATGCAGCTGATGTGTCTTCTATAACCTGAACATCTAGAATGCATATACTGGCCTACCACGGACATCAAGATAACATACGCAATGACTTAAAACTTGATGCCTATTTGCACTGGTGCATTCATCAGCCATGTATGCATATATTTTGAATATGTGAGAGAGTTCTTCACTTTTTCAATTGCTGAGTCTTTCACTGTTGCACCGCATGCTTCTAGAGAGTCAGCTGCATTTTTTCAGAAGAGATAGCGAGCATTTACCAGTCAAACCAGTTCAAAACCAGTGTCCAACTTCAGGATTAACAAGTGACAATGCACTTTTCATTGGCCTCCAGTTTGTAGTGTGGGATCTCTTGCTGAAATAGAAAGTATGATGCAATAGCCACATAAACAGTTCACATAAACTGAGTTGAGTCTCCAGCATTTTACAGCCTCATTAAGTTCTTCAAAAATTGGCTTTGATAGTGACTGGCTTATGATGCTTTCTGCATGTTGATACAGTCCAGAGCCATGGTGTTTTGCACCCTTTTCATATAGGTTATCAGAATTGGCTTAGCAGATCAGTCTGGCAAACCAAGCTCCTCCACTTTTACTATTTAAATCCATGATATGCCCACATCTTGAATACTGTGTGCAGTTCTGGTCACCCCATATCCAAAAAGGTATATTAGAATTGGAAAAAGTACAGAGAAGGGCAACAAAAATGCTTAGGGGTATGGAACAGATTCCATATGAGAAGAGATTTAAAAAGACTCAAACTTTTCAGCTTGGAAAAGAGACAACTAAGAGGGGATATGATAGAGGCTTATAAAATCTTGACTGGTGTGGAGAAAAAGAAGGAAGTGTTATTTACCCCTTCACTTAATACAAGAACCAGGGGTCACCAAATGAAATTAATAGGCAGCAAGTTTAATACAACAAAAGGAAGTATTTCTTCACACAACACACAGTCACCCATGGAGCTTTTTGCCAGGGATGTTGTGAAGGCCAAAATTATAACAGGGTTCATGAAGGTTAGGTCCATCAATGACTATTAGCCAGGATGGGCAGGGATGCAACACCATGCTCTTGAGCGTCCCTAGCCTCTGTTTGCTAGAAGCTGGGAATGGGCAACGGGATGGATCACTCGATGATTCCCTGTTCTGTTCATTCGCTCTGAAGCACCTGGAACAGTAACTGTTGGAAGACAGGATACTGGGATAGATGGACCATTGGTCTGACCCAGTATGGCCGTTCTTACATAAAAAATAATTATAATAATAAAGTTTAGTACAGAAATTCCCCAAGATAATGATATCTCCTCTTGAGATAGCGATGATGAGAGATAATAACCTTGGCAAATAATGCATTTTAAAAATCTTGGCCTACTAGGAAACATATATTTATATAAGTTTCCCAGTCACAAATCTAGCATTCTGGAGCGAAGTCACTAAAACAGTCCAATGCTCGGCTGATGTTGTTTTTTGTGCCACTGTTCACACTACCACTCCGTCCCCAATGTCCCTACACTGTCACCTTCTGCTACCACCTGCCACTGTGACCTCGGCAAGTCAGTCTCTCGCAGTTCTATCCAGCTCTCAGTGGGGGAACCTCACGGCTAGTGCAGGCTGGGCTGTCTCTTCCACAGAAACAATGTCCTCATAGCAGGTCTAAGCACTTAGATTTGATTATTAGTCATTTCAGTTCTAGTGGTCACTTAACAAATCAAAAGACTCTCCATGGAGCTTAATCAGCTCTCTTCTAAACAGGAGAGAGGGACAGGTCAAATAGTGCCTTTGACTCTTAGGCAGAGCCCATATGACCAAGCAAAACTCCTATGCCCCACCTTCTCTCTCTTCACTAGGATATAGCATCCAAACCTCCTGCTTAGCAAGTGCAGTTCAGTTTAGGTTGCCCAGTGCTTAATTTGTAATGAAAGAGGTACCAGGGCTCAGCCCTAGCACAAATTAAGCACTGAGGGAGATCCTCTCATTCAGACAGGCTCAGTACAGTTCTGCTGCCCTTTACTCATACAATAAGAACAACAACATTTCATGACCCTCACATTTAATACTTATGTGATTTGTAACCCAACCCCAGCCAAAATTGATCAGTTGGGCAGCACAGCTCTGTCTGCTGAATACCTAAGCAGAGTAGGTGTGTTCATGTAAATACAGTCTGGTCCTGAAGCCTTTCCACCCACCACTGGCTCATCACTAGCTGTCAGGGGAGAGCTCATTCAGACCTTGCTTATAAATAATAATTTGAAATTATTAGGTAGGCCAATATAGCCAAAACAAATGTACTGACATTGTCATAAATAACAGCTGTATGAGGAAGCTAGTCTTTGTTCATACTTTTCAAACCCATTATGCTTTCTCAGGTACAAGTATTTTCTCATATACTGCATATGCTTTTAAAGTGTCTATTAATGTTTCAATTTCAATTCAAATTTCCAACCAAGGACTAAATTGGCAACACTGCATGTAACTGGGGGGAGAGGGAGTGTTGGGGAAATTTGGGGGGGTCCACCCCCTGGGAGGGGGTCTTGGGGAATCCATGACAGGCAGCCTCCCCTCACTGGGGGCAGCCAAAAGGGACTTGCTCCGTTCCCTGAGGGGTTGCAGTAATGTGAACTGGGGCCTCAGAGGTGCGGAGGAGGCTGAGGACTGCAGTGTGATGGGGTCGGGGGGAGGGAGGGTTAGAGGAAGATAGGGTAGTAGCCAGTATCTACTTGGGGCCTCACAGCGCCTCAGCAACTCCCAGGTTGGCCCTCTGGACCAGCAGGGTATCCTGTGGGAGAGGACAGGCTGGCTACCAACACACCACCCTGTGAGGCGGCAAAGGAGGAAACAACTCACTAGGATATCATAAAACTGGAAGGGACCTCAAGAGGTCATCTAGTCCAGTCCCCTGCACTCCAGGTAGGACTTAAGTATTATCTAGACCATCCCTGACAGGTGTTTGTCCAACCTGCTCCTAAAAATCCCCAATGGTGGAGATTCCACAACCTCCCTAGGCAATTTATTCTGGTGCTCAACCACCCTGACAGGAAGTTTTCCTAATGTCCAATATAAATTGCCCTTGCTGCAATTTAAGCCCGTTGCTTCTTGTCCTATCCTCAGAGGTTAAGAACAATTTTTCTCCTCTTCCTTGTAACAACCTTTTATGTACCTGAAAACTGTTATCATGCCCCTCTCAGTCTTCTCTTCTCCAGATTAAACACACTCAGTTTTTTTCAATCTTCCCTCATAGGTCATGTTTTCTAGACCTTTGATCATTTTTGCTGTTCTTCTCTGGACTTTCTCTAATTTGTCCACATTTTTCATGAAATGTGGTGCCCAGAAGTGGACACAGTACTCCAGTTGAGGCCTAATCAGTGTGGAGTAGAGTGGAAGAATTACTTCTTGTTTTGTTTACAATATTCCTGCTAATACATCCCAGAATGATGTCTGTTTTTTTTTGCAACAGCGCTACACTGTTGACTCATATTTAACTTGTGATCCACTATGACCCTAAGATCCCTTTCTGCAGTACTCCTTTCTAGGCAGTCATTTCCCATTTTGTATGTGCGCAACTGATTGTTCCTTCCTAAGTGGAGTACTTTGCATTTGTCCTTATTGAATTTTATCCTATTTACTTCAGACCGTTTGTCCAGATCATTTTGAATTTTAATCCTATTCTCCAAAGCATTTGCAGCTTGGTATCATCCGCAAAATGTATAAATGTACTTGTGATGGGTTGGATCACAGAAAACCCCTTGGGAATTGCCAACTGATGTGCTGAGACTACCTCTGAGCCCGCTTTCCCTGCCAGCTTGGGACTTCAGTGTCCTGCCTGGTTTGAGGCAGACATGCTTGCCTGCTACAAACCCAGACCCAGGTCTGAACCACGTCCCCCAAATGCTGCAGGCTTAACTGGAAACAGCTTAAGTATTCCTGTCTCCAACACTCAGGTACGCAGCTCCCAATGGGGTCAAATAAATCCATTTTACCCTGTATGAAGCTTATACAGGGTAAACTCACAAATTGTTCGCCCTCTATAACACTGATAGAGAGGTATGCACAACTGTTACCTTCCCACCCACCCCCCCCCGGTATTAATACATAATCTGGGTTAATTAATAAGTAAAAAGTGATTTTATTAAATACAAAAAGTAGGATTTAAGTGGTTCCAAGTAATAACAGACAGAACAAAGTAAATTACCAAACAAAATAAAACACGCAAGTCTAAACCTAATATAGTAAGAAAGTGATTACAGGTGAAATCTCACCCTCAGAGATGTTCCAATAAATTTCTTTTACAGACTAGCCTCCTTCTAGTCTGGGTCCAGCAATCACTCACACCCCTGTGGTTACTGTCCTTTGTTCCAGTTTCTTTCAGGTATCCTTTGGGGGTGGAGAGGCTACCTCTTGAGCCAGCTGAAGACAAAATGGAGGGATTTCCAGGGGCTTAAATAGACTTCCTCTTGTGTATGGAAACCCCTTCTCTCCTATGCAGAATTCATCTCCAAGATGGAGTTTTGGAGTCACATGGGCAAGTCAAATGTCCATGCATGACTCAGTCCTTACCAGCCAGGTCCCATTCCCAGGAAAGCTCAGATGTGGACTGGCATCTCAGAGTTCATTGTCAGCTTAAGTGTTTCTTGATTGGTCACTTAACTTTCAAATCCCTTTCTAAAGAAGCTGACCAAATGCCTTACTAAGGCTACTTAAAATCAAACAAGTACACAGCCAATAATCATAACTTCAAATACAAAAATGATACATGCATACAAATAGGATGACTCTATCCAGTAAGTCATAACCTTTGCAGAGATATGTTACATGGCATATCTAGCGTAAAACATATTCCAGTTATATCTTATTTACTTTCATAAGCATATTTCCATAAAGCATGATGGGATGCAATATCACAGTATTCTCTATGCCATTATCTAAATAATTGATGAAGATATTGAACAGAACCGGACTCAGAACTGATCCCTGCGGGACCCCACTCATTATGCCCTTCCTGCATGACTGTGAACCACTGATAACTACTCTCTGGGAATGATTTTACAACCAGTTATGCACCCACCTTATAGTAGCTCCACCTAGGTTGTATTTCCCTAGTTTGCTTATGAGAAGGTCATTCAAGACAGTATCAAAAGCCTTACTAAAGTCAAGATATACCATATTTACCACTTCCACCCTATCCACAAGGCTTGTTACCCTGTCAAAGAAAGCTATCAGGTTGGTTTGACATGATTTGTTCTTGACAAATCCATGCTGACTATTATTTATCACCTTATTATTCTAGGTGTTTGCCCACACCAACCCCCATCCAGCCAGGGGGCCAAGGAGAAGGAAACAACTGAGCACTGCATCTGCCCACGACAGCCCTGTAAAGGGACCAAGGATAAGAAAACAACTTACCATGGTATCTTTCCAAACTCCAACAAAGGCACTGAAAAGGGAAGAAGCAACATATTACTAGAGCATCCTATTCATCTCTACTTCGCAATAGGAGCAGTGGGGAAAGGAAGCATGAAGTCTGATTGTCACTCACAAGGAGAAGGGTGGTACCTGTGTTAAGAAAATAAAGGACTGCTCCATGAAAAATGTCAGGCAAAAGTTATTGTTAAAGAACACCAGGCCACAATGTTTTTATTCATGGAACAAAAGTGTACACAGTACAAAATAATTCATTTGTGTCAAAGGGTCTGATCGTTGGCATAATTATTGCTTGAAAACACATTTTATCTGATTCAGTGCTTCGTGGTAGTCCTTATTGGAAATGGGTCATGGGCCATTAGGCATCAAATAAAAGGCATCTCTCAAAATACAGTACAGCTGGATAGCCATGCATCACTTCATTATGGCAGGTTGGAGCCCTGCTTTTGATTGGAGGCCCCCACAAAAATAATGTTTGGCTCTATCCATTTGGAAGCAGATGTCATGGCAGAAACTAGGTCTTTAAAGTCTATCAGCAGTCTCATTTAGTGAGTTAATGACAACCTATTAATTGACTGACTTCACTAAGCATTAATAAGCTGATATTAACTCTCACTGAAGAAGGCTTTAATCATGTTCACATACCTGGCAAAAGCAGGCTTTTTATGGGTTTCTCAGGCCCTCAGGACTACTGCATAAGCAAATATGTGGACTAAATACTTAGGTAGCCCTGTATATTCCATATAGTTTATCTGGGCACTAATGGTCTCCAACACTAGTATCTTTGCACATCACAAACAATTTGTCCTCATAAAACTGAGGAAAGGAATATATCCTAGTTTACAACTGAGGCACAGAGAGATTAACTTGCCCAAGGTTACAAAAGAAGTGGTAAAGAGCTGGGAATTGAACCCAGATCCACAATCCTGATCCAGTAGTTCAACCACAATGACACGTTTAGGATATTTTAAAAACTCACCTTGTTCAAACTATCACAATTCTATTACACATACAAGTATAGAATGAATTGTCCAGCTCACTTACACCCACCAAAAAGCCACATGAGAGTGGGTGCTTCTGCCTTTCCAAACCTATGGCTGAGCTGAGAATGCACCCAACACTAGAAAAATATGAAATTACCACTGTGGAGGGAAGCTATTTGTTTTCCTTCAATGCAAGACTATTTATAGCGATATTTTTATAATAATATACAGAGAGAGTTGATAGTCTTAAGCAAAAGGTACAGACCTGTCAACTTTTCAGAAAAAAAAATTGAAAGTATACAGCATCCAAAGATGGTAGATCTGGGTATCTTCATCTTTGCTTCTCACTCTTCCACTAGTCCAGTTTCCCTTTTGTCAATCACTTTGGTGAGGACAAGGTGAACTGGCAAGTAATTCTGGGTTCATTATGGTGTCTCTTCATCTCCTGTAGGCACAGGTGGTTCCATGTGGATAAGTCAACAGGACCAGGATCAGCAGGCAGAAAGCAGGTATTTTGCAAAATATTCTGCATCTGGGCACAAAAATTTAAAATGCCTGTAGTGCTACACCGCTATGCCCGTGCTTCTCATTTTCCACCTAGACAGGCTTACAACCTGCTATTGGGAGCTCCATCCCTAGGGTGTAGAAGCAGCAGGGAAGATGGAAAGAAAAAAATCCTGTGGAGAGATGGGGGGGAAGCAACCAAGTAGCTACTACATTCTGAAAGCCAAGGGGGAAACCACAGTCAGAATTCAATTTTTGAGATAGATTGTATGAAAAACAAATAAAATTTATTATTAACTGTGAAACCAACTGGTGAAAAGAGATTAGAGGCAGGCCAGTTGAAAGTCTTTGAGTAAAGATAAAAGGGGAATAATAGGGGTGACATCATGGTAGGGGTCTACTAGTGACCATCAAATCCGGAAGAGGAGGTGAATGAGGCATTTCTAGAACAAATAACAGAAATATCCAAAACACAAGACCTGGTAGTAATGGGGAAAAGTAATATGGCAAAATACAAAATTTCCAATATTGGAAGGTATTGGGGACAACTGTTTGTTTCAGAAAGTCAAGGAAGTAACCAACAGGATGGCCATTTTAGATTTGATTCTGACCAACAGGGAGGAATTGGTTGTGGATTTGAGGTGGAGGGCAATTTGTGTGAAAGTGATCATAGAATCAGAGATTTCATTAGTCTAAGGAAAAGAAGGAGTGAGCAGCAGAATAACATAAACATAAAACTGTGAACAGGACACCTACCTCTGAGTGCATGGGGCAGAGTCTGCTGCCTAATGTTCTTGAGTTCTACAACCAAAAGTTCTTTTACTGTGCCCCTCTCTGCTTCCTCACCAGACCCCACTCACGGTGGTTGTCCTTCGTCAGTGAGGACCCAGGGTTCAGAAGTGCATCTGTCTGAGTTCACTTCCCACCTAGGGAAGAAGACACCTGGCTTGCACGGCCATTTGAGCACCTGCTCTGGCTGGCTGCCCTGCCATCCACTGTTCCTCAATGCCACCCGCCGCCTGCTCTCTGCCTCTCTGCTGTGACCTCTGTAGATCGGTCTCTTAGTGATTTTTAGTTCTTAGCAGGCTGGGCAGAAACACTGCCCCACCACAATTTCAGCTCTCATTGAGTACTTAATGTAACAAATGGCTCATAATGAAGCCTATTTAGCTCTATCTTTCAACAATGGGGAGGAATAAGTTAAACCCGGGAGGGGGAGGGAGGAGAAGAGAGTCCACATCTCCTGGCTAGAACACCCACACTCTGCCCCTGCCCCTCTTACTTTCATGGGGGTCTGGCATTCGAGCCCCTGACTTAATGTGGTCCGTTCAGCTGAGGAAGACCCCCTCATTTGAGACAGGTTAAGCACAGTTCTGATCCCCTTTATTCCTACAATAAAGACAACATCGATAACAGCATTTCACTACTTCTGCATTCAGTACTGAAATGATTTGTAACCCAACACCTGCCAAAATTGATCACTTTGAGCAATACCACTCTATCTGCTGGATATCTAAGCAGAGTAGGTTTGTTCAGGTAAATACAGTTTGCTTCTGAAGTCTTGCTCCCTCCTAGCTAGCTGTCAGGGGAGCGTTCATTCAGACCCTGCTTACATCAGGAAGAACTTTCTACCTATCAGGGTAGTTAAGATCTGGATTAGGCTTCCAAGGGAGGTTGTAGAAACCCCATAATTGGAGGTTTTTAAGAACAGGTTGAACAAACACCTGCTAGTGATGGTCTAGGTTTACACAGTTCTGCCTCAGTGCAGCAGACTGGATTTGCTGACTTCTTGAGGCCCCTTCCAGCCCTACATTTCTATGACTATGAAATTTTCCGGTATTGTACATTTATTTGAGAAAGAAAATAGCAAAATTTCTATCATTTCCATCAATTTATACAATCTTTCCATCATTAGTGATAGTAGTAGTATTCCCTTCAGAAGTGATATAAAACTGATGTCACAACTCAAATATTATTATTTTTAATGTCTTATTGTACAGAACAATGATGTCACTTTGTCCATAGCAAGCCGTGATACAAGACAGCTGAAACAATGAGACTTCCTTCCTCATTTTAATCTCTCCTGATATCAAAACTAAACATGATCTCCAAATATGTACATTGTAAGGCTCTGTATATGTATACTTCATAGGTGGCTGTGACATAAGCACATGGGATAAAAAGTCACCAGATGACCCAATCCATGTATTTGTGTGTATATTTCATAGGCTGTTGTTATGTAAGTAAACAATTCAATTTTTGTTCAAGTGGGATAAAAGGTCACCAGAGGACAAAATACATGCATAGCCTCAAGATTTTCCCAGATACTGATAGCATGGCAGACTTACCATATTTTAAGTCCCCACATTCTCCTCCTTTAGTGTTTATAGCTGGGTATATAGTAAATTATGTTTTGTCCACATGACACAGCACGTCAAAAACATACAGCTGCAGGAAAGAATCCACTGTCTGGATTGCAAAAAATACACATTCAAATCAGTGATGATAAAATTAAGTGGTTTGGAGTTTAAACTGATTTGGGTAGACATCCTGAAAATACTTCTTTGATTTACAGAGGCTCCCCACCAGGCTTTTTGACCTCTGCCACCAAACCAAGGCATTTCCTTCTCTCTTCCTCCCATGTATCTACCCGTGGGTCACTTTTTCTCTTCTCCCCTATACTACCTCTTCTTTCCCCTCTCCCCACTTACGCTCCCTCCCTCACCAGACCTCAGCAGTGGCACCAGATTTAAGTCTCATTCCCTTATCTGTATGCTCTATTTCCTCTTCTCCCCCGTTCCAGAGTTGTAAAAGTTGGTGTTTTTCTTAAAGCCTCAGCCCCTGGAGTCATGTGATTCTGTGAATTTCTCACTTTTCATTAAAAAAGACTAAGTCTTTAGTCCAGGTGATTATGCAGAAAAGTTTGAAAACTTGGCCCTAAAGGTTCAAACCCAAAAAGCAAACAAAAAGAACCTAACACTTAAGGTTTTATAAAATATCACTGTTTTAAAGCCATTCTCATGATTTTTTGGGAGCCTAACATGATTTTTGAACACTTGGGGTTGGCAATACTATTCCTCTCCTGCTCTAATGTAGCTCACTATTTGACTCAATCAGGGTTGGAAACAGTTAATATCTCTTGTTCTCCAACTGCATCGAGGGGGGTGGGGAGAGAATCACAGCTAGAATTTTCATTTCAGTCCCAGGGCAGAACAACCCAGTGTACAGAGCAGCTATATGAGACAAATTAAAGGAGTGGTGATTCTGGACTTTCTTTCACAAGGTGTTACAAGGAACTGGTGGTTTTCACAGAAATTTCATGATTCTGTAAGTCTTTTAATCTTTTTTATTAAGATTAAAGACACAAGTAGGACCTTCTGAAAGTAACAGCAATTTTCATATTTGTATATGTTTAAGATAAAGAATCACCATTCCTCTCCCTGGTACATTAAATGAAATTCTGATGGAAGCGTGGGGGATGATGCATAACTATTAAAAAACACAGTTATGGTCGGGAGGGAGGATGTCTTTTACTGAGCATATACACAGCACTAACCTTTTGTCTGTTTTTATTGAATTGCTGTTTGGATCAAAATTAACTGGAGGACAAACAAGTGCCATGACTTCCTAGTGCTATCTTGGATCATCTTCATCCCAGACCCAGAATATGTCAGTACACTGAGTACAGTGCTGAACATCCCACATGCAGACTGAGCACTTACGCACAGGAAGGGGAAAAGGAAAAGGAATACTAGTGGCAGTGTTTTCACTAACTGAGCTTCTACAGATGTATAATTGCATGAAGTCACACATGGAGGCTTAATGGAACATAGGACCACACAGCACTGTATCAAGATGCCACAACTAAACAAATTATGGTTGATCCACAAAATCAGAGACAGTTGGGAAGTATAATGGGAAATGTAATCCTATTTTGAAGGTATCCAGCAATACATCATGAACCCAAATTCTGCTTTTCCAACTGCAACACTCCCCCAGACTGATACCATCACAATTTCAGGGTAACTGCATCTGTATCCACCAATACCCATTGTCCACTCCAGGAGTTCCCAGTCAGATCTCAGATCTCCAGCTGTCACCTGTCTCTGGAGAGGGACCCTTGCCCCACTCCCTTGTAACTAGGGTTTTAAAGCTGTATAGCTTCCTGTCTTGCATCCGAGGAAGTGAGCTGTAGCTCACGGAAGCTTATGCTCAAATAAATTTGTTAGTCTCCAAGGTGCCACAAGTACTCCTTTTCTTTTTGTGAATACAGACTAACATGGCTACTACTCTGAAACCTGTCTTCCGCTCTGATATGCCCAGCAAGCTGGTCTGCTGAAAGTCCAGCATCCGTACTTTGCTTTCTCTCCAAATCCTTTGAACAGTGCATTGCCAGCAGTTACAAGTTACCACAGCACAAAGCTCCTTCTAGGCAAGTGCATTTAATCAAGGTAAAAGCATTACAGAGAAAACATAATAAAAACCATAAACAGATTTAAAACACACTAAACGCACCAGGAGTCAACCATCAGTCTTATGGGGCCCTAGTAGGTCAAAGTATTTTCAACCCTACTGCAAGGGTTGCAACACCCTTGAACAGGCGGTCCTATCCATTTGCTGTATCAGAAAGAAGGCCCCAACTCCAAGTCAGTTTAAAAGCAGCATTTTTATGCCAGAAGCCTTTTCTTTGTCTGTTGGCCTCTGGAAAACCCAGTTTGAACTAGTATATGCGAGCTTCCCCCAGGGAGGTATCTCTCTGGAGATGTTTACACCCTGAGTGATTCATCTTAATCATCCTGTACTCTTTTTAGTTCCTGGGGGAGCTAAAAGCAACCCTTTTTCCTTCCTCCCATATAACCCCTGGCCCACAGTGATACCTAAACAATTTATAACCTTAATACAATATGTTCTCCCATAGATACTGCATGCAGGTGCAATATCTGTCAGTTACATCACAATAAAAGCTGGACTAGAAACACATGGACTAAAGGTAAATCAGTCTGAAATGAGGATTTGGCCCGCAGAGTACGGACAATTAATGAGTGATTCTAATATACAGTATTTTGTTTGGCCAGAGTCATATTACATACTCAACAACACTGATATTAACCAGTGAGAACTGGAGGACTGAACAGCTTAGGGTTTCTGTAATCCACCACAGAGCTGCTTGCTTCTAAGTCACAGGCTTAAATTCAGCCCAGGTCAGAAACGACCTAAAGCCATTACCATCTGATGGTTGTTCGGTGCCCTATAGGAAAATAATTGATGGTCTCATTCCAGTTCTAGTAGGCAAGTAACACAAATTACCAAAATCAGGAGCACCAACCAAGAGGTTGCTGTTGTGGAGTTTATCCATTCCCACTACAAGTAGTACCCCCAGATCAGAGAAGAGACATAAGTTCTGGTAATGTGCTGAGCACCTTTTATGGCTAACTTGAAGAAATCAGTTTCCAGAGCAGTTAGCTGAGCACCGTTAATAACCACTAAATTTACTGTTTAAAAAAACCACTAAAATTAGATAAATTTGTTCATCTTTAGGAGCTAAATCAGGATTCATGACAAACGTTTTTTAAAATTAAAAAGACAGCACATGTAAATTATTTACTGTTATTAGTGCTTACTGAAGAATAATGCAATAGTATTTTATAACAAAGTATCTGTTCCATCATAGGACCTAATCATATTAGCCATGCCATCAGAGGTTTGTTCACCTGCACATCTACCAATGTGATATATGCAATCATGTGCCAGCAATGCCCCTCTACCATGTACATTGGCCAAACCGGACAGTCTCTATGCAAAACAATAAATGGACACAAAACTGACAGCAGGAATCATAACATTCAAAAACCAGTAGGAGAACATTTCAACATCTCTGGCCACTCAGTATAAGACTTAAGGGTGGCAATTTTGCAACAGAAAAGCTTCAAAAACAGACTCCAACAAGAAACTGCTGAGCTTGAATTAATATGCAAACTAGATACCATTAACTTGGATTTGAATAGAGACTGGGAGTGGCTGGGTCATTACACATATTGAATCTATTTCCCTGTGTTAAGTATCCTCACACCTTCTTGTCAACTGTCTAAATGGGCCACCTTGATTATCACTACGAACGTTTTTTTCTCCTGCTGATAATAGCTCATCTTAATTAATAAACTTCTTACAGTTTGTAAGGCAACTTCCACCTTCTCTGTATGTATATATATATATATATATATATATATATATCTTCTTATTATATGTTCCATTCTATGCATCTGATGAAGTGGGTGTAGCCCACAAAAACTTATGCTCTAATAAATTTGTTAGTCTCTAAGGTGCCACAAATACTCCTGTTCTTTTTATCTTGGTAATATCAACACTCTTTAATAAATAATCAGTTATGATTATTTTATTTTTGTTACATAGCCCAGATTTCTTTAATAGTTCTGTAGTTTTTCTGAAGAAAGTCCACCTGGAATTTGTTCCTATGACTACTTGGGACTAGTTCCAGGCATTGATTAAAAGTGTTTTCAAGATGCTTTGCTGCCTAATAATCCTCATCTGTTACCTTCCCTCCCACCTCCCACCCACACAGAGACACGTACTACTTGTGCTTTCTAAGGCTACACTTACAGGATCTTCCAGCGTCTATGATGGTTTCAGCTGAGTTTCCTCCAGCTGAGAGGGCATTTTAATATGGCATCAAACTAATTAGTTCACCATCTTAAAAGAGGAAGTTTTCCAACTGAGTCTTGCAGGAGTGCTTTACACCTGTCAATTTCTCTCTCCTTGTTTTTCTACCTCTGATAAGTAGCAGTGATTTCCCTCTTGTGACTGGAAGGTGAGAGATAAAAGAGGATAAAGAAAGTGCTCTCTCTTGCGATTCCACTTCAGTACATTCTTAGATGTCAATGGACATGCCTCTGCATTTTGTTTTATCAACAGCATTGCCTCATGCATTCTTGGGGTGAGAGAACCACAAATCAAGGCTGAGGTCTGTTCCCACAAGGATGAAAAGGGCAGGACTCTTCAGTCAGACAAAAACCACAGAACTGTTACAATTTTTAAAAATAAATTGCACAACATTTGTAGAAATAGTTGAACTTGTTTAAGACAAGACCTATTTGCCTTACTTGCGTAAGTAGACTCACTAATGTTCGGTTAGCAGGATTTGGCACAACAGTAGTAAAAACCATATGGACATGCATAATAATTAGATTCATATTTATGTCATATATTCGAAAATATTTTCTCTATATTTGAAATTCCCTCATTGCATGCATTTTTTCCTGAAACCGCTGATGACAGAACATCTGAAAAGATCAAAACACATTATATAACCTTTGGGGTTTTCTAACACATTTTCACAAATACAATATAAAAATGATAATAGGCCAGCAGTTGGGCCTGATACTAAGCAATATTTGCTTGAGTAAAATTAAGCATACATACAAGGATTTGCAGAACTGGGACCTATGTCACATACACAACATCATACATAATTGTGGAGATTCTGTCGGTCTGCATTTTACTGAGATACCTGTACAATTACTGTTCAGGATATTAGAGCCAGCTGAATTGCATGGCAAGTCAGATCCTGACCTTGCAAGGTGCTGATGCCAACATTTTCAAACCTGAGTTCCTAAAAACAGGCATTTAAGCCGGTATTTATGCATGTAAGTGGCCTTATTTTCAAAAGCACTGAGTGCCTGCAGCACCCAATGGAAGCTGCTTATTCTCAGCACCTTTGAATATCAAACCACAGGCCACTTATTTTTAGGTGCCTAAAAATAGGCTTTAGTGCCTAACTTTAGTCACCGTTTGAAAATTTTGGCCACCGTGCCTCTTCAAGGGAATGAGCAGCCTCCTCTCCCATGCACTCAGCACTTTCCAGGATCCAGTGCTTAGTTCTTTGATATATATTTATATTTTCTTTTCATAGATTAATTGTGTTAGTGGTTCTCAGGGATGAGTGTCAAAGGAAATTCCTATTACTTAATTCTCTGAGTCCAGAGAGCCATCCAAACAGATCTTGATTAGTTACTTTAGTTCCAGTTTATCCAAGATTGTGTGAAGCAACATTGTTGATCAAATACGAAAATTAAATGGAAAATGAAACATTAAATATAAATGTCACAAACTAAAGATATAAGATATATTTATATCTGTATTAAGATATAAACAAGGAAAATAGAACTAGATAGCTAGTTTTGCTTAAAGAAAGAAAACATTGTTGTAAGGGTGTTTCATAAAAAAGAAAATAAATTTAAATGAAAAACTGCAAGTTCAACTGTTACCACCGTGTCTCACTACCAGCAGTCACTGATATCAAAGGCTCCTGTTCAATTTGTATTAGGATGGTTAGTATACGGACATGGGCTTGGTGATTTCAGTATGTTTCTTTTCATCAGACCCAGCCAAAATGGTCAATGACCTCAACTTCTGAGTGAGTTTGGGGGTACAGATAAAAGCCAAGGGGCTGAGTCTTAACCAGACAAGGCTGAGGTGATACTGGTTCTTTTGGAGCTGATCCTCTTCTTTTTCCACCTATTGTAAGCAGCAAGATAGTGTGCCTTCACAGAGCTCCACAATGTACTGAGAAATACATCCAGCTAACACACCAGCATACACACCACATTCACAAGGAAATACGATCTCTGGGCTAGGGGACACATCCACTCTCCCAACCAGCCAAAGTGTATCTGTTAGCAGCAAGCACAAGCTGAGGTGCAGCGTGTTCTTGCTCAAGGAACAGTAAACAGTGCCAATAAGAGTGTTACAAAAGTTCCCCCCTATACAGGCTGCCCTGCAATTGCAAGATAGCCTATGCTCATGCAAGACAGATAGCCAGGATCATTCAGCTACTATCAGCCTTGCACGACTGCCTAAGATAAGTGTAGACAAGCCCTATGACACCTAGGTGTTTTGGGAAATGTCACCCTCTATCTTGTTTAGTAGATAGCCACTGCTGTTCTCTATATTGCCCTCATGCTGCCTCGGGCCAAGTTGCCTGCATCTTCCTTTTTTATATCCACTTTCTCTCTGCATGCATTTTTCTTCCTCACTATGTATTTTTTCTTTATTTTTAAATTATTTCTCACTCCTCTTCATTACCCCACTCCCCAGAAGGTTACATGCTTCTCATGGGGGTGACCCATTGCTGGATCTATGGGACTGAGTACATTCTTGTAGCTGAACTGAGTGCCAGAGGGGAAGAGAAGATTGGATGAGCTGCTTTCTGAATCTGCTCCTCTGTACAGAAGCTGATACCATGTCTAGCTTCATCTATAGTACCACTGGAACAGATAGGGAAGGTGAGTTACTGTCAAGGAGCCATCTATCACTGGAATGGAAAGTACAATGTGGGGTGAATCTGGGGTCATACATTTTCCCCCTGCACTTTCCTCTCCTTTGCCCTGGATCTCCCACCCCATACCACTGATTAGACACATTGCTTTGGGCTAAGTCTAGCTCCACCGAATCAGCGGGAGTTTTATCATTTGCTCAAGTGGGAGCAGCATCAGGATTCTGTGTGAAGACTTCAAAGTGTAACAGATTTTTCTGTGCAAAGAATTCAGTATCCTTAGGAAAACCCTATCCTGGTAAAATGGCATGTAATCATTCGTAGATTGCATTGGTTTCTGAGATATCACCATGTTTGCACAGTATCTTTTATTCATCAGCTTCAGTGACTTCTATTGCATTTTCATTACTTTTTTTTTTTATAATACCACATTGGGTTAGACATGGCCAAGGATAAATTAAACTTGATTAGTTCTACTATTTACTTGTATAACATGCTAATTTATTTCCCACAACGGGGCCATTCATTGTACAAAGCTAACAGTTATTTTTCATCTTTTAACAAGTCTGTGTTGTATGCCAAGATAAATTTATAATTGTTTCAAGTTGGGTTACAAAGTTTGTATTATTTTGTGGTAGACTTTGTTCAACAAAACCTAAAACAGCTCTGTGAAATTGATCAGCTGCCCACGTGATCTCATGCATAAGCAAATTTAAAAATGTTAGACCTTTACATTTCTTGTGACAAATGTGTTAGAAACCTTTATTAAGCTGATTCTTAGTGGTGATCTTGATTTACATTCATTTATTAACTTACACTTTTAACACAATGTATTTGAATTGAAACAGTGATGTCATGGCATTTTGTTCAGAGCACTGAGCATCATAGTGATGATCTTTCACATGGCATATATGGGAGTTCTTTACTGTATGAATAAAATCCAAGCCATACTATGTCATGAAAAATGAACTTAGGTTACACTACAGCAGCCATGATGAAATGTGTAGAAGTCAAGTACATCAAGGAGTACAGAGAAATCACTGAAAGGTTTAATGCGGGCACCCTGTTTTTTAAAATATCATTCTTTAATGTCCAGTTAATTATAGATTAATGTGGCACTGCTTGGCAAGTGCAATCCCTGGAGATCCAAAAGACCTAGCCTTCTGCGTGAGATGCTTCCCCTAGATGTGCAACCTGGTGCTATTGCAATGGATGAGGAGTTTATCCAACTACTCAGGGCACTAGAGCTACATTATCAAATCCCTCATGTACATTTTTCCTCTGACAGCGGTTCCTGGCATACAAAGGTTGTCATACAGAGAGTTAATGTTTTAAATTTTATCGCACCAAACATGTACATTGCTCTTACCAGACATAATATGGAAGACATTTTGTGCTGAGGAACAAACAGTCTAAATCAGTCAGGAACATCAGGAAGGAAATAGGAGAAAGGGATATAGCATAAATTCCTGCAGTTTTATTAATTGGTTAGGTTGACTAGGTATTGTGTATGCGTGTGTATATAATATAGAAAAATATAGATATAGATAATGACAATAATTTTGGGCTATGAGAGTGTGTGGAGATGGCTAAAGTTGGGAGGTGGTGAGGAACTGAGGGCCTGATTCTCATTCAAATTAAGATTCTTTTACACCACTCTGGAATTGTAAAGGGGTTTGAAAGTAGGTGTAAATTGCATTCAATATTCCAAGGAAAACACAGATTTTCTGAAAGGAAGATGGCATTTATACCCACTTTAAGGCCCCTTTATACTGCGAGAGTGGTGAAAAAAGTGTCTTAATGAAAGCAAAAATGAGGTTCTGAGTTCTTTAGGAGATTTGAAGGTTTAGTGGCCTGTATCAGGGATGATGTTCCAGGTATAAAGAAAAAGGTGGAGAGCTACCACTGGGATGAGGAGACAAAGGATTCTAACTCATCCAACAGTGATGTGATCATTCAGAGTGATACAATGCAGTCAATCCTCAGTTTAACTGCTCATTAGAAGAGCTATGTTTTGATTCTCCTCCAAGTTAAATGTTACCTTGCCATCACTCTCACAATGGAATATTTCTGGGACTGATGTAGAAATATTGGAAAATGTCATCTTGGGAAGATCAACAATGATCAAGTTGCTCTCTATTGATCTCAGAGGATCAGTTTCTGCTATTCCAAGCACTCCAAAAACAATACAACCCACTTGATCCAACTGCATGCTAAAGTGTAAGCATCTCTTGAAGGACATATTTGGTCCTGGAATCACCAGAGACAGCAGAATTGTTGCTGATGTGGAGAGAGCTCCATAGGTTCATCCTACCAACTTTAGCCTGTTAAAAACTCCTGGCCCAGCAGACCTCTCTAACTTAGATTGCCTGGGACACGTTTGGAACAAGGATTTGTATATATCCTTGAGCCCTAGCCAATGGGGAAGTGCCTTGCAAAACATTTAAAAACTCTACTACTGATCTATAATTAAAGCGCGATGCACCAGAAAAATTATACTTTGTTCACATTGGTCCCCTCATAGGTATTGCCAAAACAGACTGCTGGTGGAGCTACACTGGTTCACATGTTTGGAACTGTCCCAGAATACAATCTTTTTGACTAGAAGTAGATAAGATTAAAATTATAATTGCTATCTCCATAAAAATTACCTCACAGAACTGTGTTTAGTGATATTTCCCATCAACTTGGAAACTCTTCAATTCACAGAAAAACTCATTCTCTAGAGCAGTGCTTGTAGCCAAATGAGTCATATTGTTTAGAGAGAAGACTGCCTCTAGGGATAGCAACTTGGCACAGGAACTTGGCTGACCTGGCAGATATAGAGTTGGTAACATTTTGGAGAAGAGGGTCCTCAGACAAATTTGAGGAGATTTTGTTTGGACTTTTTAGAAACTTTTGATTAATTCCTAGTGGATGGAAACTGGATTGCTCTCCTTTCCTCTTCCTGCCCTCCTTTCCTTTCACTCCCTTCCCATTTCTTTACTTTTGGGTTTTTTTCCTGTTCTCCCTTTATTTTTCATATATTTTTTTTAATTATCACACATTTTTCCATCTTTATACTAGCAGTGCATGCTTTGAAACTGCACTTATGCTCAGAAGTCTCAGAAAAAGGGACTGATATATTATGGCTAAGGTGGTGAAGTAGTGCACTATTGAAATGAACACTTGATATGAAACTATCCATAAGGGTTAAATGTGGGATTTAACTATATAACTCCATAATATATGAATAGATGTGAGTAATGATCCATTTAGGACAGTTGGATGGAGGAGCTGACTATGACAGTCAGGATCCACACATCCCAACAGGGGATCTGAATTCGAAAGAGTAAGCAATTGGACCAAGTGGTTGTATACAATGTTGTGTATAAAAATATATAGTAAGGTCTTTTATGAAAGCTTGTGATCTTCTGAACTTGATGATCATTATGAGATATGTAAACAGACTGTGGTTATGACTATGCATTTATCTATATAAAAAGTGCTATGCTCATGACCTGTACTACAATTTCAAATACTGTACCTCACAGCAGGGAGGGGCTCCTCCCAATCCAGATGTTTACAAAAAACAGATGCAAGTAACTATCTATGATTCAACCCAGGAAAGGACAAATGATGACCATTGCAATTAATGGGAAGACACAGACATCCTGACTACCAAGTCATGTGGGAATTTCCCCCACCATGAATGAGGGAGAGAGAGAGAGAAACAAACTCTGCAAACCCTGTTAAAAGGGAAGAGGTTTGAAGTGAAAGACATCCAGAACTGAGGGACAGTCTCAAAGGCAGGGGGCTGCCTATAAACACTGGATCCCACCTAGGGCTAAAGGTAAAACTGTTCAGAGGCAATAAGTAACTTGTATTAGAAAAGGGGATTTGTATAATATAGAAGCATAAAGCCTGGAATGGCACATTTATGTTTATTTGCTGTGTAACTGGTATGAGTTTGCCCTTCCTTACTATTTCATCTTTGAATCTGTGATTTTTTCCAGGGCTTAATTTGTGCTGGGGCTTGCCAGGGCTGAGTCCCAGCACCTCTAGGCTTGGCAGTTCATAGCCCCGACACCTCTGGGCTTGCAACATTAGTTATGAAAGTAAAAAAATTGCTTGAGCCCCAGTACCTCTTTCATTACAAATTAAGTGCTGGATTTTTCTATTAAATAACCTTTTGGGGTTTTTTTTACCCCAGGCAGGTCTCTGTTGTGCAAACTGCGTATAGTGTGTGTGTGTATGGGCCAAAGTGAGCTGATAACAAGTGAGCTGGTTTCCCTCTTTTTGGGGGTGATGAACAGAGGGGAAAACTCCAAGTGTCTGGTAGCTAGAACTCAGGGAGGACGGATTTGGAGGGATTTGGGACTGGAAGGGCTGTTGGTGTGACCCTGCAAGGAGTAATTAGGGGGGGAGCCAGGGTGAGACCTATATGCCTGTAGGCTGGCTACTGGTGTCAGGGCTCTGAGCCATAACAGTACAGCATAAAGGCACCCAAGGTTACTGGACAGATGGTAAAAGGACCCCTTACTATTCTGGGTGATTCCCACAATGTCACAATGACAATTGGCCCATCTTGGCTGTCTTTGTCCACCCTCAAGAATTGGACCATAATCAACTGAACAAGTGTAAGTAGCTACTGTTCATTATGTCCACACTACCCCTGTCATTTCAGTTTAGTTTTATACAGAGGCCCATTAGGGGTTTGCTACTCTGTGTCAGCACTTTTGTCAAGCCTGACATACTTACTACACCAAACACACTGATGTCATGATATATACCCAAAGGTAGTATATAATAATATCACTGGAAAACTAATACATCATTGATCACTAATATTCTTGCATGATGTATGTATGGAATGTGTACAAAGAGTTATTAATATGTGCTGAAATTATGTTCTTAAAATGTGTGCCTGGCAGGACAAAGTACCCCACCCTAGACAAAGGAATGTGGTTCCATCTCCTTGAAGATAAATCAAAGACATTGGAAATGCATTTACATAAAAGATAAACAAAGCCATCAAGCTAAGAAGGGGAGGAGGTAACCACTCAACTATCTGGGTCTGGGTAGAACCCCAGAGTGTCATACCCACTTTCATATTAGTGGTCTTCTATACCATTGTACCTGCAATGCCCTGTGGGTAGCTAGCTGTTCCACAGTTCCTAGTTAATCTCTCTGAAGCAGAAGCTGTTAGGAGATTTTGAGGCCTTCTGGGAGTCTAGGGGAATTGTGAGAAAAGCAGTCAAACCCCCATATCCTCAACATGAACTTGAACCACCAAGTACTGGCACCATTTCCTAGTTATTAACTCAAAATGAAGGCCAGGATGAACTTGTAGCTCTTGTATATCAAGAACAGTTTCTGCTTAAGCATTGATTCTCAACCTGGGGGTTGTGAACAAGTCCAAAGAGGATGTGACTTCCCTTCTTTTCTTTATGGCTAGCTAAGTAGAAAGATCTTTAAACTTGTTTCTGTTGTAATACAAGATCATTGTACGAGAACCACTAGATAGATCTTTTGAAAAAGTCATGAGGTGATGGAGGCTGTTCTGGCAGTACCTGTGGGGATCCAGAGATCAAGCCAGAACTGTTTACAGCTTCTTCAAAAGTTAAGGTCATCTCCCTGTGTTGGCAGAGTCCTCCATTGCTTGGTCTGTTCAACCTTTGCTATGGTGGAAGCAGGATTCAGCCAGGTCACCAAATCTTGTAGAGGTTTCTTGGGGAACGAACCACTAAATAGCTTTCTACCAAAAAGTTTGTTGTACTTCAATAATGCCAAACCCTAGAGATCCTCAGATTTGGGCACAATGATATATCTTTAATTACTGATACAGTTACCTTTGTTGATGTACAGACTAATTGTACAATCCAGTGAACTCTTCATGTCATAATTCACATACAGTAGGCATAAAAGCACTTGCTCGTTGCTGAAGAAGACTGCTGTTTCATCTACTATAGCTGTATGCCACTTTCCAGAATTTTTCTCAGAAATATTTTTCACAATTTTAAGAACCATGATTTCCTTTATCCCATTTTGAACAACTGGAGTTGTGAATTTGTCTTGACTTTTTCAGCTCATATAAGGATCCTCTTCTGCCTGCAAAAAAGCAGTTGAATAAAGTTGCAGTCAATCTCTCCACTTAAGGGCTTTGTGATCGTGTCCACCCCACTCCAGACCTGAAGGGCTTCAGGTGACTCGGTGGGCCAATGAATCACCCAGGCTGCATCTGAGGGAGGAGCCATGGAGCAAGGAGGACTAAGCAGAGATGAAGCTCAGCTGGAGAGGAACAGAGGGGCCTGTATTAAGCCCACTAGCTGAAAGTAGAAGGGGCTGCAGAGAGTGAGGCTGAAGTCATTCAGGATGGGAGAAGACAAAGTAGGAAGTAGCCCAGGGATACAGCAGTAACAGTAAGGTTTAGGACTGTGCAGACTCTGACTTCTTGTTGTAGGGTCCCATGGCTGGAACCTAATGTAGAGGGTGGGCCTGGGCCTGGTCCTGGGCCCGGGCCCGGGCCCGGAAGAGAAAAACTACAGGGCCAGAGGGCCAAGCCACGACGCGGGAGCAGTCAAATCCGGGAGAACGAGAGTGAAAGGCAGGTGGAATGAGCAACTACAGGAAGGAGCATCATACTGGCAGAGCTAATGCCCCGATGCAGCCAAAGGAGGCCCTCCAGTAGTGAACACCCTGTGACAGGCATATTTTCAGTATAATGGCCTTGCAATGCAAGTCCTTTTCTAACAAGATAACATATGTTACTTAGTATTTTCAGTAGGCTCTTCCTGCTTTCATCTTTCTTCTGAGAGTACTGAAAACCTAGCATATCACCATGATGTCACCACTAATTAATAAGACAGACATAGTGTTGGAGTAGCAACCAAACTGCAACAGGAGGAACCATGAGCTATATATACCTCATTGCTATGGGCTTGCCTTGAATTTGACATGCCAGGACACTATTCCAATTAACCCATCCTAAAAGATAGTCTTGAAACTGTTTACAAAAATCACAAAAATAATTTAAAAAAAAATCACCAAAATCAGATGCTATATTTCAGAACATAAAATAAGTTAGTGTTAAATACATCACCTGGCATCTGTGTCCTCTGTCCAACAAGATGTATTCTCCGTGCAGAGGCATTGGCTTCAATTTTAAAGAACTACCTTGAACTGTGTGCATCTTGGGAGGTTGTGAAAGATGCAGTGAAAGATTCTGAAATGAGATCTCAAATTAGCTCAAACAGAAAAGTTTCACTTCCTCTTTGGTACTGAACTTGTTCAAAAAGTGTTAAGCATGCTAGACAATCTGTTCCAAATTCTTCAGTCTAATTCACTTAATTCACCTCAGTCCATCCAATTAGATGAATGCCACCATAGGCACTGACTTCTCCTGGCGCCGGTGGGTGCTCAACCCTGCCCTGCCCCCTCCCACCCCCATTCCAACCCCTTCCCCAAAGTCCCCGCCCCAACTCTGCCCCTCCCTGCCCCTATTCCGACTCCTTCCCCAAATCCCGGCCCCGCCTCCTCCCCCCTCCTTCCCAGAGCTTGCTACAGCTGTTTGGCTGAGGCAAGCACTGTGAGGTAGGTGGACAAGTGGGGACGTATAGTGCGCTCAGGGACAGAGGTGGAGGTGAGGTGAGGTGGGGCAGGGTGGGGAGCTTGGCTGCCAGTGGGTGCAGAGCACCCACTAATTTTTCCCCGTGGGTGCTCCAGCCCTGGAGCACCCACAGAGTCAGCACCTATGAATGCTACAGCTTATACTGAGAACAAATCCACCAGAAAAAAGTTTAAAATTGGAGACAGTTGACTGACCTGAGCTTCCAAGGAAGAGAGAAATTCCCAGGAAAATGCTAATAGGGACAGGTGAACCCAGCTACCCAAATTCAGTAAAAGAATTTTATAAATACATCTACTGTGAAGCAATTGATTTGAGAATGTCCAGTATTCAGTGAAATTTACACAGGCTACAAAATTATTCAAAATCTTGAAACCTCTTATCATAACTCCAAACCTAACAAACACAAGTTCAAGATGTGATCCAAGTGTATAGACTGATTACTCAGCTTCATCTGTTGCAAACCAGTTTACAGAAAGATCACTGAAGTCAGTACTGAAACATCTCAGTTCATTAAGCTAGCCTGAACATCAGTTGTTTTCCAAAGTGGTGAAGATGATAAAAATTATTTTGTCGGTGCCCGCAACCAGTGCTGTAAGAGTAATTTTAGTGCTCTACACTGTATTAAAACATGGCTTTCCTCAGTGAAGTACTTTGCACTTGTCTTTATTGAATGTCATTTTGTTGAAAAATCAGTCCTCCAATTTGTCAAGATCATTTTGAATTTTAATCCTGTCCTCCAAGTGCTTGCAACCCCTTCCAGCGTGGTGTCACCTGAAAATTTTTATGCATCCTCTCCACTCCGTTACCCAAGACATCAATGAAAATGTGAAGAATACCAGACCCAGGACAGACTGCTGCAGGGCGCCATTAGATACATCCTCTGAGTCTGACAGCAAACCATTGACAACAACTCTCTGAATATGGTTTTGCAACCATTTATGCACCCACCTTATGGTAATTTCATCTAGATCACACTTCCCAAGTTTACTTATCATACTGTCATGTGGGACTGTGTCAAAAACCTTAATAAAAATCCAGATAAATCACATCTACTGCTTCCCCCCATCCACTAGGCCAGTAACTCTGTCAAAGAAGGACATTAGGTTGTTTTGGCATGATTTGTTCTTGACATATCCATGTTGGCTGTTTTTTATAACCATATTAACCTCTAGGTGATTACAGATGGATTGTTTAATTTGTTCCAGTATTTTTCTAAGTATTGAATTTAAGCTGACTGGTCTATAACTTCCCAGGTCCTCTTTGTTTCCCTTTTTAAAGATACGTACTAGGTTTGCCCTTCTCCAGGCCTTTGGGACTTCATCTGTCCTTGTGATAAATGAAGTGGGGGGGGCGCCTAATTCCTTTTATCAACACCCAGCCACCCAGTTAGCTATAAAGTCCTTGTTGGTAGCTGTTCTCTACTTGCTTTACCTATAAAGCATTAAAAAGGTCCAGGTAAAAGGAAGGGAGTGGGCACCTGACCAAAAGAGCCAATGGGAAGGCTAGAACTTTTTAAAATGGGGAAAAAACTTCCCCTTTGTGTCTGCTGTGGTTCTTCGGGAAAGAGGGAAACAGGGTATCAGTTATGCTGTGAGAAGCTGAAGGCCAGATATGAAAATTATCAGATCATATTTAGAACTACCTATTTAACAACCCAGATATATAAGTAGATCAGGAATGTTTAGAAAGACACAATTAGGTTTATTTCTGTTTATTTCTTATAGCTAGTGGACTCCTCTGTGCTAACCCCAAACACTTTTTGTTTTGCTTGTAACCTTTAAGCCGGACCTCAAGAAGGTTATTCTTAATGGTTAATTTTTGTAAGTGGGTTTTTAAAATCTAGCAAAAGTCTAAGTTCCAGATATATTTTCTTCCTTTTTGTTTTTAGTAAAATTTACCGTTTTAAAGAACAGGATTGGATTTTTGGTGTCCTAAGAGGTTTGTGCATATGTTGTTTAATTAGCTGGGGGCAACAGCTAATTTTCTTTGTTTTCTTTCTCAGCTCTTCCCCACGGTGGGGGGGTGAAAGGGCTTGACGGTACCCCATAAGAAGGAATTCCCAAGTGCGCCTTCCTGGGTTTCAAAGGGTTTTGCATTTGGATGGTGGCAGCATTTACCCAAGAGACAAGCTGTGACCTTGGGAGATTAATACCAGTCTGGAGTGGATAGTATTAATTTTTAGAATCCTTCTGTGCTCAAAGTGCCAGGATGGGGAATCAGCCTCGACAGTCCTCTAGGAGTTCTCAAAGATAATCACTAAGGGTTCCAGAATTCCTTCAGCTAGTTCCTTAAGTACCTTAGGGTGAATTTCATCAGGCTTTGCTAACTTGAATATGGCTAATTTACTTAAATATTCTTTAAGCTGTTCTTTCCCTATTCTGGCATCTATTCCTTCCCCTTGTTGTTAATCAAATATTGGCTTCAGTTCGTATTTAAGGAATTAGCTAGGTAGACTAGAATGTCCTTCCAGGCATATGCTACTTTGAAACTTTAGTCTGCATAAGTCATTTGAAACCTCCTTTGGCCATAGTTGAAAAAGGGAGCTAACTCCACTGCTGTGATTTCTGCATTAACTTTCTCTAACCACTTGCTACAGCAAGATTGTAAGAATGGAATTTTCAGCAATTTTATCTCCTCCCTCCCACCCTACCTAACATCTTTTAATGTTGAATGATTAATTGCCTTTCCAACAACTAAGACTACATTAGTCTTTCTACTGTGTTCAGCCTGTTCCAGCTTTTGAGCTGTTAAGCATTATTTGGACTTCCGAGAGGGATACTTCTTGGGTAAGAAAGAAGCGAGAGGGCACAGATCTAGAATACTTTTACTTTGGCTTTTTATATGCCATTTGCATGTAGCTGCTATTGTTGCCTTGAGCAAAAATGGATAAAACAGCAAAAATGGCAGGCTACATGTGTGTAAGCTTTGCTGAGTTCAGGATTCTGGCCAAATCATAGAAGATTAGGGTTGGAAGAGACCTCAGGAGGTCATCTAGTCCAACCCCCTGCTCAAAGCAGGATCAACCCCAACTAAATCATCCCAGCCAGGGCTTTGTCAAGACAGGCCTTAAAAACCTCTAAGGATGGAGATTCCACCACCTCCCTAGGTAACCCATTCCACTGCTTCACCTCCTTCCTAGTGAAACAGTGTTTCCTAATATCCAAGCTAGACCTCCCCACTGTAACTTGAGACTCTTTTTCCTTGTTCTGTCATCTGCCACCATTGAGAACAGCCAAGCTCCATCCTCTTGGAACCCCCTTTTAGGTAGTTGAAGGATGCTATCAAATCCCCCCACACTCTTCTCTTCTGCAGACTAAACAAGCCCAGTTCCTTCAGCCTCTCCTCGTAAGTCATGTGCCCCAGCACCCTGATCATTTTCTTTGCCCTCCGCTGGACTCTCTCCAATTTGTCCACATCCTTTCTGTAGTGGGGGGCCCAAAACTGGACGCAATACTCCAGATGTGGCCTCACCAGTGCCTAATAGAGGAGAATAATCACTTCCCTCAATCAGCTGGCAAGGCTCCTACTAATGCAGCCTAATATGCCGTTAGCCTTCTTGGCAACAAGGGTATACTGCTGACTCATATCCAGCTTCTCACCCACTGTAATCCCCAAGTCCTTTCCTGCAGAACTGCTGCTTAGCCAGTCAGTCCCAGCTTGTAGCAGTACATGGGATTCTTCTGTCCTAAGTGCAGGACTCTGCACTTGTCTTTGTTGAACCTCATCAGATTTCTTTTGGCCCAATCCTCTAATTTGTCTAGGTCACTCTGGACCCTATGCCTACCTTCCAGTGTATCTATCTCTCCCTCCAGCTTAGTGTCATCTGCGAACTTGCTAAGGGTGCAATCCATCCTATCATCCAGATCATTAATAAAAAGGTTGAACAAAACCGGCCCCAGGGGTACTCCACTTGAGACCGGCTGCCAAGTAGACATCGAGCCGTTGATCACTACCCGCTGAGCCCAACAATCTAGCCAGTAGTTATGCAGTTATGTATACCACAATTACTAGCCAAACTGCATCTGTCTTAATGCCGTCAACCTGGAAAGTACCTTTGCAAGAACATGTTTTGGCTCTCAATCAGAAACTCACAGAAGCTAGCTAGCCCAGTGCCAAATAGTTTGTGGAGACCTTTTACTCTGTGGGCTTATCTACATGGGGAAATTGACCAGAATAACTATTGTGGAATGAACTATTCTGCTCTAGCTATTTCAGAATAACTCCCTATCTGGATTCAGAGTAGCAGCCATGTTAGTCTGCATTCGCAAAAAGAAAAGGAGTACTTGTGGCACCTTAGAGATTAACAAATTTATTTGAGCATAAGCTTTCGTGAGCTACAGCTCACTTCATCGGATGCATCTGATGAAGTGAGCTGTAGCTCACGAAAGCTTATGCTCAAATAAATTTGTTAGTCTCTAAGGTGCCACATGTACTCCTTTTCTTTTTCCCTATCTGGACACTCTACTCTGGAATAAAAGCACAATTTATTTACTTATTATGGTGCTTTGTGAACACAGTAGTTATTCTGTAATAAAGTGACTTTTATTCTAAAATAAAGTGGCCACATGGATACACACAGGGAGCTATCCCAGAATAGCTCTTGTGGTGCAATACCTATTCTGGTCAATTTCCCAATTTCCCCCATGAAGACAAGTATTACATGTCAGAGGAACTTCTACGTTTCAGACAAAAAGTGAAACAATATGTAATTCTATACATAACCTATTAAAGGGTGTCAGCGTGTGATTATACAGCAAAAAGTGGCACTGGGGGTTCTAGGTCTGCCCCTCTGTGACTTCCACATCGCATGTGCTTAGCTTACAAGTTAAAAAACAAACAAACAAACAAAAACTAATTTTCATCATTTCCTCCCTTTTTTAACAATAGGAATGACCCCTGAGTTCACAGATTCATTAAAAAGCCTTGCTATTGGACTTGCAAGTTCATGTGCCAGTTCCTTTAATATTCTTGGATGGAGATTATCTGCCCCCCACTCCCAACCCCAATTTATTCCTTTAAACTGTTTGAGTTTGACTTCACCTCAGATGTGGTAATTTCTACCTCCATATCTTGATTCCCATTAGTCACCCTGCCACTACCCCTAAGCTCTGCATTAGCCTCATTAGAAACTGAGGCAAAGTATTTGTTTAGATTAGGGGTTCTCACACTTTTGTACTGGTGATCCCTTTTACATAGCAAGCCTCTGAGTGCAACCCCCCTTATAAATTAAAAACACTTTTTTATGTATTTCACACCATTATAAATGCTGGATGCAAAGCAGGGCTTGGGATGGAGGCTGACAGCTCGCAACCCTCCCATGTAATAACCTTGCAACCCCTTGAGGGGTCCCAATCCCCAGTTTGAGAACCCCTGGTTTAGGTGTTGGGCCATGCCTAGATAATCTCTCCACCTCATCCTCAGTGCTTAGGAGTCCCACTTCTGCCTTCCTTGTTTTCTTTTTATTTATATGGCTATAGAACCTTTTACTACTGGTTTTAATTCTCTTTGCAAGGTCCAATTCTCCTTGGCTTTTGGCAATTCTCACATTATCCATACACTTTCTGACCTCCAAGACTTAGCGTTCCTTGTTGATCCATCCCATCTTCCATTCCTTGTAGGCTTTCTGCTTTCTCTTAATCACCTGTTTGAGATGCTTGTTTATCCAGTTTGGTCTGCAACCCTTCCCTCCACATTTTTTCCACTTGCTTAGGATGCAGGCTTCAGATAGCTTCTGCAACTTTGACTTAAAGTGGGTCCAAGTCTCCTCCACATTCAGATCCTTGAGTTTTTCAGTCCAATCGACTTCCCTAACTAATTCCCTTAATATTTTTAAATTATCTCTTTTGAAATCAAGGACCCTTGTTGCAGATCTATTTTTGTTTGTTCTTCCATTTAGTTTAAACTGAATTAGCTCATGATCACTCCTGTGGCTCTGAACTCTGGTATCTCCATTTATTCTTTCCCTCTTCTTACAGGACTAGCCACTCTTCTCTTCTAACTCTATTTCTCCTTCACTAGCCGGTCTTTTCCTCTGCCTAGTTCTCGTAGTCACTGACCACTTTCCTCACCCCACAGTATTCCCTCCAAGTTCTTCAGTCCAGTTTGCATCTGCAAATCTTGACTTTTCCCTTCAGCCGCCTCTTGTCTTTGCTCTGTCATTTGCTCAAACCCCCTTCAAAACTTAACTATAGTTTCCACCTGCATCTCCAAGCCTTGTATCTTCTCTTTCATCAGCTCTATCAGGCAGCACTTCATACAAACGAAGCTCTTTTCAAGTACCCACTCTAGGATCATGGACATCTCACAGCTTCCATATCCAGTCATCTTCATTGTCTCTTCCATTGGTTGGGCCACTACCACTGCTGCCTCTGTATCTATTATAGCCTTCTCACCTAAACTCCTGTCAAGGAAAAAAGAAAACAATCAAACAACCCCAAAACACCCCCGTGCCCCGCAAACTCTCACTCAAACTCCCGTTTGTGTGGCAGTGTGCTGTAGCATTTTGAAAGTTTTTTAACACAGTCATATCTCCCCTTTCCTACAGACTAATTCACATCTTTAAAACCATTCCTGGCCAGGTCACCTCCTGCCTATATCATTCATCGCTCGATAGCCCCAGTAATTCCCCATAATTGGCTTATTCTGGCCTCTTTTTACATTGCTCTCTTTTGCTGCTGCCCCAGCTTTTTGAAACAGCTAGCACACCTTATCTGTTCTCTTTTAAAAAATGACTTAACCTACCTCTTCTATAAGGTCTAGAATTTGCCAGCTATAAGGGACTGCGGAAGACTTTGTTTCGGCCTAGCTAGGGAACTTTCGCTTTCTCAAGCCGAGAGGTTACTGTGGGGCGTAGATAGCTGCTCTGTTATTGTAGAAGATAGTTCTTGAAGGACACAGCTGCTGTGTTATTGCAGGATATAGATAGTTCTTGAAGAACATAGCTGCTTTGCATGGCCCTTCGCCAGGTAGTAGAAAGCCCCCCTTTAAGAAGCACCTAATTCTATATTCATGAGCTGTTTTTGTGTAGTGCTTATTAACGCTGACTGTCTGCCCCTCCATTGGACTCCGTCCCGGGCAAAGCTCCGGTGTGCTGGGTTCCCCGCCTCTGTGACTGCAACGCTTGGAGTCCCCATTGCGGGTGGGTCACTAACCTTCAGTAAAGCCAATAACTCACAGCTGTGTGTAAGCCTTATTTTTCTCAGAGTACTCCTGCCAGACCTGTGGTGCTTCGAGCACCGTGGCCCAGAACACCAGCCAACTATCAATCCTTCACACCCTCCTCTGTTTCTCCCTGTGTACTGTCCCCAACCATTCTCACACCTTTTACTGTAAAACTTCCTCTGTTTAATACCTGTGCAATTTCACAGTTAGAATGGATCCAAAGAAGGGTGATGAAAATGACCAGGGGCATGAAAAAACACTCACACGATCAGGGTTTGAAAAGATTGGGGTTATTTACCTTAGGAAGGAGATGCAAATAGACATGATAAAAGGATATACAAATGTTGGTATAGAGAAGGCAGACTGAGAACTTCAGTCTCAGTGTTCTGAGACAGGAAGAACAGAACAAGGAGTCACTCACTGGAATTATGAGGTGGCAAATTCAAAACTGATAAAAGGAAATATTCTCTCACACAATTCATAATTGAACAGTGGAACACATTGCCATCATTGAGGTCAAAAATTTAGCAAGATTCAAAAAGGGATTGGACATTTAACAAAAATATCCAGAGCTGTAATAGTTAATGCTAATATCTTTGAAAGAAGTTTAAAACCTCATGATTAGGATTTAATCCAATATCTAACAGAGATTATGAGGTGATGCTTAATCTCACGCTCTCTGTGGCTCAGTGTATTTGAGAATACATAGTAGAACAACTCCACAGGAGAAACTGAGAGACCTGAGTCAGAATAGTCTGTAGCCCAGTGGTGAGGGCACTGAGGTGGGAGCCTATGTTCAAGTGCTTGCTTCACATCAGACAGAGGGGAGATTTAAACCTGGGTTGCCCACGTTCTGGGGGAGTGCTCTAACCACAGGGCTAAAGGTTACAAATTCACCACCTTTGCTAATTTTTTGTGTGGATTTAGGAATGCTCTTAACATGCCTATTGGCTCAGGCACTGAAGGCAAGATGGATGGGCATGCCTAGTTGTGAATCCTGCGGGGGCTTTGGTGTGAGTTAGGGGCAGTGTCAGCCGGTGTAACAAGCCACCAAAATATATGTGTCCTGGGAAATTAAGAGTGGCAACTTAGGTGCCAAGGGACTTTAGAGGCTGTTGATAGGCACAGTCAATTGTTTGACCACACTTTGGTTCGTTATGCTGTTATGAAATATATTTGAGACCAAATAACCTATGTCAGTCATGTTTGTTAACATGGTACAGGAAAAAGGTTCTATGCAATACCAGTCTCCAAAGAGCAGTTCCATGCAGCGATGGTATATTCACCTTATCCAGAAGGTGTACTTCCCAAAGTTACACCTCTAAAACCACTCTTTTATACTCTACTTGTTTACTAGAAAAAGTTACTATCTATGCCATTTAAAACTGGATTTAATAAATCAGCTTTCTACCTTGTTGGTTTTTGGTATCATGGTGCACTCCCTTTATCTTTTGTTCTGAACCCATGCATTCCAGATTATGATGCACCTTTACTTTTGTTCTGAGCACATGCATTCCAGGTACTAAGGGTCATGAAGGCACCTCCTAAATTTGTGTGAGCAACTCCTTTCCTGTTGTCATGAAGAAATAATCATATGTCCTGATACTGACAGTTTTCCATCTACTCAAGCCAAGGCTTGCTTCAGCTAATGTAAGGTATTATGGGATACTTACCCTTACTTATAATCCGATACACTTATGCTATGTTTTAGTCACAGGTATTTTTATTAAAAATCATGGACAGGTCACGGCCTGTAAACAAAAATTCATGGGCTGTGACCTGTCCATGACTTACTTAAAATACCTGGGTGATGGGGGGGGTCCGGTCTGGGGGTGCCGCAGGTGCTGGGGGGGGGAGACATGGCCACAGCACATGGCCCAGGGCTCCTGCTGGTATGGGGCAGTGGGGGGGCTGGGCGACAGTGCATGGCCTGGGACCCCCGCTGGTACTGGGAGAGGGGGGCCATGGCCACAGCACACGGCCCGGGACCCTGCTGGTACTGGGAGAGGGGGACTGGCAGGGGCTTCCTACCTGGCTCCACATCCCTGCAGCTCCTAGACAGCGGAGGAGGAGCTCTGCTGCTCCTGCCACAAGCACCAGCTACCACAGCTCCCATTGGCCAGGAACTGCAGTTAATGGGAGCTGTGGGGCCTGCAGGCAGCATGGAGACACCCCCCCGCCCCCACCCCTCTGCAGCCTAGGAGAGCTGCAGGGGGGTCATGCCAGTGGGAGCCGGGAAGCCCCCCACCTCGAGGTAAGCACCCCTCTGCACTGCCCAACCTCCTGCCCATAGCCCCCTTCCACACACCCAAACTGCTGCTGCACACCCCCAGATAGCCCCTGAGTCAGCACCAGCCGCTACAGAAGTCACGGAGGTCATGGAATCTGTGACAGACTCTCAGCCTTAATTATAAGAAAGGTACAGGCCAATCTGGGCTATGTAACTGCTATACTAATGCTTAATATGTATACTTAAATGCTTAAATATATATTGTGGGTCATATTATTAGCATAGTATATATGTATGCTAGTCAGTGTATATTAGTCAAAAGGGCCTACAGAGACAGGCAGTAGCTGACCAAGGGTTTTGTAAATGCCATTGGCACCTAAATGTTGGATATTAGGTGCATAAAATGGCAATTATGTACCTAAGTGCCCCTTGGGTATCCTACCCCTAATGTAAACAGGGCAAGGTGCAGCTCCACTTCAGTGAAGCTGGTTGAGGAGAATCCAAGGTAAAAGTATAGCTTGCCCTGCCTACAACAGGATTTTACTATGTCTTTATCTCATTGTAAAAACATGGTCACAGAGAACATCCTGCTAGTAACTTCCTCTCTTTTAAATGAAGCATTAACAGCTTGATCCAATGACGCACTGAGATGTCAGTGCATGTATGTGGGATCACACCCTAAACTCTTTAAAAAGCTACTGTCAGAGTATCTGTAGGGTCAGTTACTACTAATAATGACCAATTAGTGGATATTTTGTTATTTAAAAGACACTCCAACAGAGTTTGGAGTCTCCATGTACATAGTAAGCCAGATGCAGTGTTGCCAACTCTCACAAATTCATTGTGTGAACCTTGTGATATTTGATCTTTTGCTTAAAGCTCTAGTTCTTGTAGTGAAGTGATTACATGAGACTCTCTAAAAAAGAAAAGGAGTACTTGTGGCACCTTAGAGACTAACAAATTTATTTGAGCATAAGCTTTTGTGAGCTACAGCTCACTTCATCAGATGCATTCCTTTTGTAAAGTCCAGCCACGAGGAAGTTTGTGTGGAAGGTTGGTTCTTTATGAGAGTATCCAGTTTTGAGAGCTCATTTCTTAATCTTTCTCTGTTTGCTGTAGAGGATGTTGATCAGGTGGTTCTGCAGTTTCTTTGAGAGTGTGTGGCACAAGCTGTCAGCATAGTCTGTGTGATATGTAGATTGTAATGAATTTTTTACCTTCAGTCCTTTTGGTATGATGTCCATCTGTTTGCATTTGGAGAGGAAGATGATGTCTATCTGTATCTGTACGAGTTTTTTCATGAAGTTGATAGATTTCCACTCCATACGGCTAAATCCAGTGCCTTGCATAATAACAGGTTTCAGAGTAGCAGCCATGTTAGTCTGTATTCGCAAAAAAGAAAAGGAGGACTTGTGGCACCTTAGAGACTAACAAATTTATTTGAGCATAAGCTTTCGTGAGCTACAGCTCACTTCATGCATCCGAATACAGATGCTACTCTGAAACAGACTCTCTGCTTTCTTTAAATGAAAAGGTTTCTAGCCCCCCTGGTTGTGGAGAAAAACCTGAAAGCATGAACCCAAAAAGCTAAAAAAGTAGAAAGCAAATAAAAAGAACCTGGCTGGTCAAGCCGAGACTGAGCTGCTTGGCTGCCTTTTGAACTCCCGCCCTCAGTCTGAGCATGCTTGGTAAGAGCAAAAGGGGTGGGGCATCCTTAGCCCATAACTGTTCCTTAACCCTTTCCTGGCTAGTGAGTGGTTTTTACATTCTGTCACACTATCACATGATTTTTCTTTTTTTAGGGGGACTGACTTATTGTTTTTGAAAGCTTGGGGATGACACTGCAGCAATTATAAGTGCATGTGAAAACTGTTAGCATTACAGTTCAAAATGCTGAGGAGCAGAAAAGCCCATTTTCGGGTCTGGTCTGAGTAATGAGAGCCCAGTCTTTACTCTCCCATCAGTCTTGTAATCTTAACCTGGGTCTTCAGAATTACTTAATTGAAATAATAGCAAATATTTTATTTAGGAAAAAAAAACCCCACACAAATGCAGGCGTATATATGCAGTACACCCATGAGACCATTTACACTTTTCTATAGGTCCATGTTGGGTAAATTATAGACAGAACAGAGCTGGAGCATGACAGAATTGGATCACTCCAGAAGAAGGTCCAGAAGATATTGTGCCTCAAACTGAGCCTCATAATTCCTCTGGCGTGCATAAACTATCCCTTAGGATAATGCACTGGGCTTACTTTTTGTGTATGACAGCCTCCACATCCATATAGTGTGCAGTCACTATCTGGATTGGAATTAGATTTCATCATCTGACCAGTCATTGTGACATCACCAGAAATCCTAAGAGTGTTACATGGTTGCCAGCAACTACAAAGTACAAGACTTACTAAATGACCACATGCATCCGATGAAGTGAGCTGTAGCTCACGAAAGCTTATGCTCTAATAAATTTGTTAGTCTCTAAGGTGCCACAAGTACTCCTTTTCTTTTTAAATGACCACAGTGAATGCAGCAGCAAAAGGTATGGAAAAATCCAAAAAGGTAACCATAATTTCACAGGTAGCTTGTATGAGACCACAATTATAACCATAGCAATATCTATATTTTTATCCATAATGCCCAGAGTATTCAGCAAACAATAGTAATTTAAAAGTATCTAGAATAATTAGCCTCCAAAAAGGGAAACATATATATATAAACAAAAGTTTACAAATAAATATATATTGTTGCTGGTTCCTGGCTGCCAGTTTTATGGGTATGACTAGTGGTTCTAGCAGGGGACTGGAAGCTAGAACTCTTGGATTCTTTTCTCTCTGCCACTAGTTCACTGTACCATATACCGTTGGGCAAAATCCTGAGGCCAGATTTTCAGAAGTGCTAAACACTCGTAGTCCCAAAAATTAGGCCCTTAATCTTTCTGTGCCTTAGGCCTTGTCTATAATAGAAAAGTTGCAGCAATTTACAAGATCAATTTCAACATGATTTAGTAAAACTGGGTGCAATTTCTGCAGTGTAAACAAGGCCATAGTTTATCCTAGGGTTGCCAACTTGGTACTATTTAAAAACTGGACATTCTAGCAGGAGTGTCTGAACCTCCCCTGCCCCACCTCTTCCACCGAGGCCCTACCCCTCCCTTCATTCCTCTTCCCTTCCCTCCCCTCGTTGCTCGCTGTTTTTCCCCTCCCACCCCCTGCCACCCGGGTCAGGAGGGACTTGCCTGCAGAGCCAGGGCTGGGAGCTGCAGCTGCCCGATGAAGGATTTTGCCCCCTGGCTGAGTAGTGGCTGGAGCAGGTGATGACCTGGAGCCTTCCCACCTACCCCGCTCAGAGTAACTGGACTTTGGGTGTGTGGTCAGTAGATCTGACCAGACACTGTCAGGTCTCCTTTTTGACCAGACTTTCCAGTTGAAAACCGGGCACCTGGCCACCCTAGTTTACCCATGTGTAATATGGTTATTTACTAGATCCATTTTAAACTGATTTAGTTAAACTGGTGCAATTTCTGCAGTGTAAACCAGGCCTTAGTTTACCCATCTGCAATATGGGTATAAAACTCACTGTTCCTGCTGAACAGGGTTGCTGCAAGGCTTAATTGTGTGTAAAGCCCTTTCAGATTTCCAGATGAAAGGCATTAAGCACCAAGATAATACTGTTTTGTCCTATTTGTTAGGCCTACAGTATAGCATCTACTGTAACAACAACAGGTGGAACTGCACTGCAACTCCATACTTATTCTATACATCTAAATCTGAAGGGTCTTGGCTGACTTACTTAAAATTTAAACTTTGTAAGATCAAAAGCTAAAATTCACATTTCTATTCCTTGTTGCTTTTAGTGGTCTTCCTGTGCTCTCTCTTCCTACTCAGGATTTTCCTGCAGTACTGAAAGGACATTGTCAAGGCCACCTCTTTAAATGCAGCCCTAGCATGGTAGAGACTATTATTCCTACTGCAACTGTGTTTCAGAGAACTCATGGAGTTTTCTATACCAGTGTTGCATTTTAATTGAAAAGTTAACCTTTTTGCTTTGGGAGGTATGGGGGGAGCGGAGGAGGAAGGAGTAGTGGATTACCTTTCCTAACTCTAGACCCCGCTCTTTCTGGCAGTATTGGCTGTGGACAGGACATTGGACTCTCACTCAGGAATCCTGGGTTCAATTTCTGGCCCTGCTACTAGTATGCTGGGTTACCTTGGGCAAATCACTTCATCTCTCTATACTACCGTGTCCTCACCTGTAAAATAGGAATAAGGATACTGACCTCCTTTATAAAGCACAAGGACATGTATGGATAAAAGAGCTAGGTATTACTTAATATCCAAAATATTTATACCTCAACTCTTACATACCAAAGTGCTAGACACTATAGAAACCGAGGGAAGACAGTGATAATCACAGTTGCATACACCAGGTTTCAGTGCTTGGATTATCATTAAAAGTGAGTTGTAGGCGGGAAAAAAAGAGTCCACTTTCACAGCTTTTAAGACCAGAAGGGACCATTATGATCATCTAGTCTGACCTCCTGTAAAACACGGGCCATAAACCTTTCCCCAAATACCTTACCTCCCAGCCTCCTCAAACTCATGCAACAAGTGTCCCCAGACAGTCTCCCAGAAGTCTCTTATTCTTAATATGCACATTACCATAGGAAATTAGTGCTTTACTGCAGGTGCTTCAAATCCAGTGAATGCAGTGCAGGTTTAGTTTTGATTTCACTGTTTTGACTGTAATTGGAAACAAAGTATCCAGATGAGACTAGTCAGTTACTGTGTCACTCAGGCAAAGCAGAATAAAGCTGAATCAAAGATTTGATGCAGAGAAAAACTTGGTACATTAGCCTAGCTCCAAAAGAGACCAAACATAAGAGAGATCCAAAAGTATTTTCAGAGTCACCAGCATCAAGAAACCACAGAGCAAAATGATGCATTAAAAAGGCGGAGTGAATTCTTTGAATGCTGTTTATGGTGTTTCTGTATTCCAAATAGCTGGAAAAGAACGAACGCTTTAGTCTTTTCATTAATCACAGTATAAAATGTACTCTATGTATTCTTAACTCTGCCCTCTTTCCAGAGTGCTCCAATAGACCACAATACCACGCATATCTTTACTCTGCCAATCCTACAGCTGTTGAAATGTACAAGCTCTTCACCTCCTTTTACAATCCATTCACTCTCATCTACAAGACCCCATCTAATACTATTAAATGACAAAAAACAAACCAAAACAAAAAGATTGCCCATGCCACCTTTCCTCTGTTCCCCTGGAGCTGGCAGTAGCTAATGGGAATTATCTGCATACATTCCAGGTGCAGTCAGTGTGTTAGGTATATCTGCACTAAATAATGTAGGTAGTAGTTGGGCCAGCTTGGTAAAAGTATGTTGTGATATGACATGTGACAGAGCTGTGATTATGATATGAGATCTACATCCCTCTGATGTGTGTGAGTAAAGGAAAGAGCTGTATGTGTTCCTTCAGTATCCAGTATGCATCATTTCAATGCAGAATTATGTATGTTTTAATTAGCATGAGACAAACATAAGAGACCCAAAAGTATTTTCAGAGTCACCAGCATCAAGAAACCACAGAGCAAAATGATGCATTAAAAAGGCTGAGTGAATTCTTTGAATGCTGTTTATGGTGTTTCTGTATTCCAAATAGCTAGAAAAGAGCGAACGCTTTAGTCTTTTCATTAATCACAGTATAAAATGTATTTTATGTATTCTTAATTCTGCCCTCTTCCAGAGTGCTCCAATAGACCACAATACCACACATATCTTTACTCTGCCAACCCCAAAGCTATTGAAATGTACAAGAAAATACTTTTGGGTCTCTCTTTTACCACAAAGGGTATTGTCACTTGTGAGATGGGATAGAAAAGCAGTCTAAGCATTTATTATCTGCATGCACTCCAGGTAAAGTGTGTGTGGTCCATGTCAGGTGATGCTGCGCTGGCTGATGGAGGCAGTAGTTAGCTCTGCTCGGTAGAAGTATGTTTGTGAGATCTGTGGATTACTCTGAGGTGCTTGACAGCTGTAGCTGTGATATGAGGAGATCCATGTTTTCTACCCCTCCTGTGTGAGGAAAGAAAGAAATGCATGTGTACCTTCAGGATGCAATGTACTGTAGGTTATGTCAGTAGCAGGCATAGGACTTTTATTACAAATGATATGTCACAGTGAGGTGGAGTAAGAGGATTCTAATGCTTTAATGATGGTTAAGAGAAAGTGTATGCGGAGATGGTATCCTGACTAAGTGTAAGGAGTTGTAAAAGGCTGTGAAGTGGTACTTAAATTGTACACAAGTTGTGTTCTTTCTGGGGAGCTAGCTAAGTGGGTGACTGTACCCCATGACCTGGAACCTCCTGAGTCTGAAAGTGCCAAGGGCCAGCGTGAGCATATGCTATGTGCATATTAAGGCATTGCTTGAAGAAGATGGGGGGAGGGAGAGAGGTGGCGTGGGCAACTGTTTTTCCCCTTTTGTCCTTTAATAATGTTAGATGGAATCCTATGGGTGGGAGTGAATGGGTTGTAAAAGGAGGTGAAGAGCTTGTACATTTCAACAACTATGGGGTTAGCAGATTAAAGGTATATGTTGGGGCACTGCTGAAAGAGGGCGGAGTTAAGGTTGCCCACGTGCCTTTCCTGGTTTTCAGAGGAATGAGTTCTGTTCAATGCAGCATTCTGCAAAGGGACAGCACACCACCAAGCTACCTTAACTCTGCATTAATGTAGGTTTTTGCCACTGAGTTTCCTAGTTTTAACAGGAAAAGATATGTCATTGGCAGGAATTAGTAGTTTTTTTAGACAGTTGTATATATCATCTACCTCAGTTTGCATACTGAGCCAAATATTAGCAATAGTCATGTATTTGTAGTCAGCAATCCCAATGTCATTGTGTATTCCTTGCTCTCTCGCAAACTTCGGCAACCTTATGATCTCGGAATCCCCCAGAATCCACGCTTTGGCAACCTTGGCAGCACACACGCTTCTTTTCCCTCAGCGATTAAGGCACTTGTGCTGTCAGTTCCAAATCTCTGCACTATGTATCTTTGGAAACACCACATTAATCTGTCCCCAAATCAGCACATAGCCACTTGAACACTTGACTGCTACCCTCCCAAAATTGCTCAGGACTAGTAAAATAAAGATTTTTTATCCAAGACCAAATCCAAGGCTTACCTACCACCTGTACTCATTGCCCACCCCCTCTGCAGCCTCAACCTGTCTCTCTGACCCTGTGCCCTCCATCCAAAAAGTCCTCTCTCTCTCTGCCTCAGATGCATCTGAAGAAGTGTTTTTTTTACCCATGAAAGCTTATGCCTAAATAAATTGGTTAGTCTTTAAGGTGCCACTGGACTCCTTGTTGAACATGAGTTATTAAATCTTAACTGCACAGATCTACAAAGGTTTGGACTAGAAATCTCAGTAGTAACATATTCACCAGGGACAATGGTGTTGGCACAGTCCCTTGCACTACCCTGGAAAACATAAAGTGGCAGCACAGAAATGCTCTCGCTCTCTTTTCTTTATTGGTGCATGCACACTGAAATCCTTCCAGACTGCACGTGTATGCAGGCAAAGAAGTGAACATGTTCTTAAATACTGCTTACATTTTTGGACTAGTCTGGGTAAAAATTGAGTGATTGAGACCATTTTGACCCCCATCAGAGCAATAGTTTGATCACTAGCTCTGCTCAAAAAAAGCCAAACTAAAACAAAAAAAAAACAGATTTTTTTAATTGCTATTTTTCCAGGGCTTATATTTCCAAAACCATTGGTTCAAAAGACTCCCAAAGTGGATCACTAACCATACCCTCTGCCTTCCTGAGGTACACTACATTTCAAAGGAATCTGATTAAGCATGTCCATTTTAGAGGACTTGAAAGCTTGACCTTTAAACAGATGTTATGACTCAACCTTAATTACAGTGGCGTACCAGTGCCATTGTAATTCAGGATGCTACTGGCAAGTGTTCCTTTACTTCCTCATCTAAGTAGTAAATATCTACAATAAACTTGGGGTCTCTGTTGAAGATATGACTTCACTTCTTTCTCTCAGAGAAAGAATATGTCCTACAGCTTTTGAGCTTTGATCACTTTATACCTCACCCTTGGTACATCTGCACTTGTAAAAAGTGAGTGTGTTATTTCTGGTGTTGCTGAGTGGAGAATTCTGATTTGGTAGTATTTTACATCCACTTTTCACAGGTGAAATTGGCTATATGAGGTGCATGGCAGTGGAGAATCAGGCTAGGGATTATACCATTATTTACATGGTTGTTTGGAGCTCCAGCTGCATATATGCTGGAAGTTTGTCTATTTGTATATCTGTAGTGCACCTTTATATTAGAAGCAAAGTAGAAAATCAGCTATTGTACATACACAGACTGCAACTGGCAAATATTTAGAAGTCTGTAAACCCAGGGTAAAAACCTGGCTTACTGAATTCAATGGGAGTTTTGTCATTTACTTCAGTGGGGCCAGGATTTGACCTCCAATGTCTTCAAACTTGTCAAAGGCACCTGTGATGTCTTCCAGATTCTACTTCCCTTCCAAAGTAAAACCCTGATCCACTGTCCAAACACAGCTCAGTGCAGGATGAGGACCTAACTAGAGCTCATTTTAAAACACACCTGGGAGTCCTAACATTATCCTGCAATGAAGTTCCGGGAATTGATTTACTTATACTAGCAAAGGCCAGAAGAGCCTCTATATTTACGTGCTCAGATACTATGCTGAGGAGTATATAAGGAACTAGACAAAGAGATCAGTGTCCATTGCATTGTTCATTTTAGCTTTGCATAAAGCAAGGACTTCTCTTGTATGCTTGCTGACTGACCCCTTTAATATGCCATACAATGCCCTAGTCCAGTGGTTTTCAAACTTTTTTTCTGGTGACCCAGTTGAAGAAAATTGTTGATGCCCATAACTCAACGGAGCTGGGGATGAGGGGTTTTGGGTGTGAGAGGGGGCTCAGGGCTGGGGCGGGGGTTGGGGTGCGGGCTTAGCTCTGGCAGCTCCCAGTCAACAGCAGAGGTGTAGAGTGCAGAGGCAGAGTGCAGAGGCAGGCTTCCCGTCTGTCCTGGCACTGTGGACCGCGCTGCATCCCAGAAGCGGTCGGCAAGAGGTCTGGCTCTTAGGTGGAGGCACAGAAGCATCTCTGTGCAGCTCTCACCCACAGGCACCGCCCCTCCCAGCTCCCATTGGCTGGAGCTGGTGCTTGGGGCAGCGGCAGCGTGCGGATTCCCATGGCCCCCCTGCCTATGAGCTGGTCCACAGCTGGCCGCTTTCAAGGCACAGTGTGGTGTCAGAACATGTAGGGACTACTAGTTTTTACTGGCCAGCCACCGGGGTCCCTGGGTGCTGAGCAAGGCGACCCAGTGCCTTCCATTTTGCAACCCAATACTGGGTCGCGACCCAAACTTTGAAAACCACTGTCCTAGCCTACACCTAAAAAATTCATGCCCCATGCAACATAGGTAAGTTGACCTAGCTCCTACTGTAGTGACAGCTAGGTCGGCAAAAGAATTCTTCTGTAAGCCTAGCTACCACCTCTCCAAGGGGTGGATTTACTATAGCTATGAAAACCCCTCTTCTGTTGTTGTACATTGGCGGAGCTGCAGCACCTCAGCTGTGCTGCTGTAGCACTTAAGAACATAAGAATGGCCATACTGGGTCAGACCAAAAGTCCATCCAGCCCAGTATCCTGTCTACCGACAGTGGCCAATGCCAGGTGTCCCAGAGGAAGTGAATCTAACAGGTAATGATCAAGTGATCTCTCTCCTGCCATCCATCTCCACTCTCTGACAAACAGAGGCTAGGGATACCATTCCTTACTCATCCTGGCTAATAGCCATTCATAGACTTAACCTCCATGAATTTATTCAGTTCTCTTTTAAACCCTGTTATAGTCCTAGCCTTCATAACCTCCACAGGTTGACTGTGCGCTGAGCGAAGAACTTCCTTTTATTTGTTTTAAACCTGCTACCCATTAATTTCATTTGGTAGCTCCTAGTTCTTATATTATGGGAACAAGTAAATAACTTTTCCTTATTCACTTTCTCCACACCACTCATGATTTTATATACCTCTATCATATCCCCCCTTAGTCTCCTCTTTTCCAAGATGAAAAGTCCTAGTCTTTTTAATTTCTCCTCATATGGGACCCGTTCCAAACCCCTAATCATTTTAGTTGCCCTTTTCTGAATCTTTTCTAATGCCAGTATATCTTTTTTGAGATGAGGGGACCACATCTGTACACAGCATTCAAGATGTGGGTGTATCATGGATTTATATAAGAGCAATAAGATATTCTCCATCTTATTCTCTATCCCTTTTTGAATGATTCCTAACATCCCATTTGCTTTTTTGACTGCCGCTGCACACTGCATGGACATCTTCAGAGAACTATCCACGATGACTCCAGGATCTTTCTCCTGATTAGTTGTAGCTAAATTAGCCCCCATCATATTGTATGTATAGTTAGGGTTATTTTTTCCAATGTGCATTACTTTACATATATCCACATTAAATTTCATTTGCCATTTTGTTGCCCAATCACTTCGTTTTGTGAGTGAGATCTTTTGAAGTTCTTCACAGTCTGCTTTGATCTTGACTATCTTGAGCAGTTTAGTATCATCTGCAAACTTTGCCACCTCACTGTTTACCCCTTTCTTCAGATCATTTATGAATAAGTTGAATAGGATTGGTCCTAGGACTGACCCTTGGGGAACACCACTAGTTACCCCTCTCCATTCTAAAAATTTACCATTTATTCCTACCCTTTGTTCCCTGTCTTTTAATCAGCTCTCAACTTATGAAAGGATCTTCCCTCTTATCCCATGACAACTTAATTTACCTAAGAGCCTTTGGTGAGGGGCCTTGTCAAAGGCTTTCTGGAAATCTAAGTACACTATGTCCACTCCCTTGTCCACATGTTTGTTGACTGCTTCAGAGAACTCTAATAGATTAGTGAGACATGACTTCCCTTTACAGAAACCATGTTGACTTTTGCCCAACAATTTATGTTCTTCTATGTGTCTGACCATTTTATTCTTTGCTATTGTTTCAACTAATTTGCCAGGTACTCATGTTAGACTTACGGTCTGTAATTGCCAGGATCACCTCTAGAGCCCTTCTTAAATATTGGCATTACATTAGCTATCTTCCAGTCATTGGGTACAGTAGCTGATTTAAAGAACAGGTTACAAACCATAATTAATAGTTCCACAATTTCACATTTGAGTTCTTTCAGAACTCTTGGGTGAATGCCATCTGGTCCCGGTTACTTGTTACTATTAAATTTATCAATTAATTCCAAAACCTCCTCTAGTGACACTTCAATCTGTGACAATTCCTCAGATTTGTCACTTACAAAAGACAGCTCAGGTTTGGGAATCTCCCTAACATTCTCAGCCATGAAGACTGAAGCAAACAATTCATTTAGTTTCTCTGCGATGACTTTATCATCTTTAAGTGCTCCTTTTGTATTTTGATCATCCAGGGGCCTCACTGGTTGTTTAGCAGGCTTCTTGCTTCTGATGTACTTAAAAAACATTTTGTTGTTACCTTTTGAGTTTTTGGCTAGCTGTTCATCAAACTCCTTTTGGCTTTTCTATTACATTTTACACTTATTTGGCAGTGTTTATGCTCCTTTCTATTTACCTCACTAGGATTTGACTTCCACTTCTTAAAAGATGCCTTTTATATCTCACTGCTTCTTTTACATGGTTGTTAAGACACAGTGGCTCTTTTTTAGTTCTTTTACTGTGTTTTTTAATTTGGGGTATACATTTAAGTTGAGCCTCTATTATGGTGTCTTTGAAAAGTGACCATGCAGCTTGCAGGGATTTCACTCTAATCATTGTACCTTTAATTTCTGTTTAACTAACCTCCTCATTTTTGCATAGTTCCCCTTTCTGAATTAAACGCCACAGTGTTGGGCTGTTGCAATGTTCTTCCCACCACAGGAATATTAAATGTTATTATATTGTCACTATTTCCAAGTGGTCCTGTTATAGTTACCTCTTGGACCTGATCCTGCGCTCCACTCAGGAGTAGATCAGTACCAGCTGCTTCAAGAAGCAGTCATTTAAAGTATTGAGAAATTTTGTCTCTGCATTTCATCCTGAGGTGACATGTATCCAGCCAATATGGGAATAATTGAAATCCCCCACTATTATTGAGTTCTTTATTTTGATAGCCTCTCTAATCTCCCTTAGCATTTCATCGTCACTATCACTGTCCTGGTCACATGGTCGATAATAGATCCCTACTGTTATATTCTTATTAGAGCATGGACTTACTATCCATAAAGATTCTATGGAGCATGTGGATGCATTTAAGATTTTTATTTCATTTGATTCTACATTTTCTTTCACATGTAGTGCCACTCTGCACCCCACCCCGGCACTACCTGTTCTGTCCTTCCGATATATTTTGTACCCCGGAATGATTGTGTCCCATTGATTGTCCTCACTCCACCAGGTTTCTGTGATGCCTATTATATCAACATCCTCCTTTAACACGAGGCACTCTAGTTCACCCATCTTATTATTTAGACTTCTAGCATTTGTGTACAAGCACTTTAAAAACTTGTCACTGTTTATTTGTCTGCCCTTCTCTGATGTGTCAGATTTTTTATGTGAATGTTTCTCGTCTGATCTGGCCCATACTTTGTCCTCTTTCATCCCCTCCAATCTCTATCAATAGACTCTCCTCTAAGATAAGTCTCTGTCCGATACACATGCGCCTCTGCAGCAATCGGCTTTCCCCCATCTCTTAGTTTAAAAACTGCTCTGCAACCTTTTTAATGTTAAGTGCCAGCAGTCACTGGATTCACTTTGGGTTAGGTGGAGCCCATCCTTCCTGTGTAGGCTCCCCCCATCCCACTACACTTGTACTGTAGACATATCCAATGACTTTTGCTGCCTTCACCTGGGGCTTTCCCTCATACAGAGATAGAGACACAGCTTTGCATTTCTCTTTTGGTGAGTAAAACAAACAGAATTTACTCACCACTCATGATCACTATATATATTATTAAACCTCATTATAGATTTAGTTGGGTTTGGGGCAAAGGTTTGGGCTGGCTTTAATTTGACCAGTATTAGTTTGCTGGTCCCTACTGTACTGAAAGGATGCAGTGTCTTGCCTAGATTTTAGTAAAGTTTTTTCAACTTATCTCCCATTGCCTGCATAACACACACACCTAAGAAGAGGGAAAAGACTTTCCATGAGCCCTCAGAGAATATTTTTGTGTCTGAATTCATTTTTAATGTATCTGAGTTCATTGCCAGACAGGAAAATGAACAATTAAATAGGCAATGAAGTAGGAGCATCAGGCTGCCAATGAACTCTGCCTTGGAGGCAAGCTGGAGAAGGCTGAGATATTGCACAATATCAGAGGTTTTATGATAGAGTCTAAGCATAGAGATAGAAATAAAATACTTTGTAAAAGTATTTTACGTTGGCAGAATAAGTTAGTGTATCATATGTGACAAAGATGGCAATTTCCTGCAATATCCTGGCCAACCTTATTGAATTAAGTATTTTAGGAGCTCACTGTATTAAAATGCAAATGTTTATGTGTTATCGTGAGATTGTATGCAACTTGTCTAGGAGATCTGACTAACACTTGGGAAGTGTTAATGAACTTTAAAGGACTCTTTTAAACAATGGGCTAAGACAAGAATGAACTATTAGTTGAGTAGGTTTCCTAGGAAATATTTGGGAGGAGGGGAATGCAAATGATCTCTCTCCAGATCCATGTTTTTGGTACTCCACATTGAGGAGAAACCCACTGTTAGGCTGATTACCTATTCTGGATCTCTTCAAAGTCCCAAACTAGATAAAGGCGTGAGGGTGCTTGTGTTGAGCTAAAAACTGTTAGGAATTTGTGACTACAGAAAAACCCTGGGCGGGATTTGAAGGGCTATTCACAGGCCAGAACCTTTGTTGGAGTCAGGGGGTAATCATTAGTAGCTTCTTAGTGTGTGTGCAGGTTCTTTTATTGTTTTAATATGTTTTTTCTGTAATGTTTTTACCTTAAGAATTAATGTGCTTGCTTAGAAAGAGCTGTAACTTATACATGTGGCAATAACAGTGTGCCATCTGACGAGGAAAGTAAAGCAGGCCTGCTTAGATAATAGGACTTGTTGGGGAATTCACAGTGTAGATATACTATGCAGTCTGGAAATATCCTCCTCAGGAGGAAGAGAGAGACAGGTTTTTGCCCAAGAGAGGTGATGACTGAGTAGCTGGGAGTTTAGAATAGGTGCCCTTGCTGGATCATGAGGGAGAAATACAGGTGCAGTTGTCCCTGCACTGTGACACCATATACATTACTATCTTTTAATCACCAAGGTCCATCTCTCATTCACTCATTAACCTTACTCGTGTGAATAGTCCTCAGGGCATGGCTACACTTGCAGATGTAGAGCGCTGTGAGTTGAACCCGCCTTCATAGAGCGCAGTAGAGAAAGCGCTGCAGTCTGTCCACACTGACAGCTGCAAGCGCACCTGCATGGCCACATCTGCAGCACTTGCAGCAGCATTGGGAACGGTGTATTATGGGCAGCTATCCCACAGAGCACCTCTTCCCATTCTGGCACTGTGGCTTGTGGAAGCGGGCAGGGAGTGCGGGGCATCTGGGTCCTGTCCCAATGCCCCATGATGCATCGGGTTCACATCCCAGCATACCCTTTGCTTCTGCCCACATTTGGTGCCATCTTTCACACGTTTTTTGTACGTACACTCTGTCTTCCCTTTCTGTCTGTGGGAATGAAGCCCAACTGCTGAGGAGTATGCTGACGAGTCTCGCCAGCATGTCACGTTTGGCATTAAGTTATTTCCTTATGATCCAAAGTGACAATGAGGGCTTCCGACGATATCAACGCGAGTAACGCATATACACGAGCTTACTTGTGGCATTCACAGACATGCTCACCACCATGGAACGCTGCTTTTGGGCTCGGGAAACAAGCACTGAGTGGTGGGATCACATTGTCATGCAAGTCTGGGATGACTAGCAGTGCCTGCAGAACTTTCGCATGAGGAAAACCACTTCCAAGGGACTGAGTGATGAGCTCGCCCCCCACCCTGCGGCGCAAGGACACGCAATTGAGAGCTGCTCTGACGGTGGAGAAGCAGGTGACTATTGCAATCTGGAAGCTGGCAACTCCAGACAGCTACCGATTGGTTGCTAACCAGTTTGAAGTGGGGAAGTCGACTGTTGGAATCGTTTTGATGCAAGTTTGCAGGGCCATTAATCGCATCCTGCTCAGAAGAACCATGACTCTAGCTAACGTGCATGACATTGTGGCTGACTTTGCACAAATGGGTTTCCCGAACTCCGGAGGGGCAATACATGGCTATCCAATTCTGGCATATTCCAATTCTGGCACCAGCCCACCTAGCCTCCAAGTACATTCATTGGAAGGGGTATTTCTCGATGGTTCTTCAGGTGCTTGTGGATCACCGTGGGCGTTTCATTGACATTAACGCATGCAGGCCCGGAAAGGTATATGACACATGCATCTTTCGGAACACTGGCCTGTTCAGGAAGCAGCAGCTGGGACTTTTTTCCCAGACCAAAAGATCATCGTAGGGGAAGTCAAAATGCCCATTGTGATCCTTGGAGACCCCGCTTACCCTTTAATGCCGTGGCTCATGAAACCCTACACAGGGAACCTTGACAGCAGCAAGGAGCGGTTCAACAACAGGCTGACCCAGTGCAGAATGACTGTGGAGTGTGCTTTTGGCCATTTAAAGGGTCGCTGGCACTCTCCGTTATGGGAAGTTGGACCTGGCTGATACAGCATCCCCACGGTTATATCCACATGCTGTACCCTCCATAACATTGTAAAGGGAAGGGTGGAAAGATTGCTCAGGAATGGAACTCGGAGGTTCAACACCTGGAGGCTGATTTCAACAGCCAGAGAGCAGGCCTATTAGAGGGGCCCAGGGTGGGACTGAAAAGATTAGGGATGCCTTGAGGGAACAATTTGAGGCTGAAAGCCACCAGTAATGTCTGATGCCTTGTACAGGAGTAAAATGCAGTGATTCCAATGTTAGTAGGAAACTGTATTTGCTACGCTGACATGCAGTGCCTGTTTCTTTGCCTGGGCTAAGGTACCTTACTTTATGCAGTAATAAAGAATGTTTTCAAAGCCAAAAAAATCAATCTATTGAAAAGAAACACAAACTGCTTGGGAACAGAAAGGGCAAGGGGGTGGGGTGGGGAATGGTACAATCACAGATTTCCGTATGTCCTGTTCTCATACTCAGCCTTCCTGTCTGGAGTGCAGTGCAATGAGTGCTGCACTTCAGGATAGCTATACTGCATGGTGATGGGGGTTGAGTGCAGAGGATAAGGGTCATAGTTTCAGGGCTGGGTGATGAAGCTCCAGGTGTTGGAGGCAGCTAGTGGCAGTAAGAACCCAGATGGTGGGGAAAGTAGGGTGGAGGTGACATGGGGGCACAAGGGAAAGAGTTTTGGGACAAGGGCTGCAGGGGGGGAGGGAGGGTCGGGCACGGTAGTGTTCCGCCTGCATGGCTACGAGTTCCTGGATCGAGTCCACTTGGCGTTCCATTATGCTTATCAGCCGATCCGTGCTTTGCTGCCGGAGCACAGCGCTTTTGTGCCGGTGCTCTTCATTCTGCTGGCAGATCCTCCTTTCACTGTCCTGCCACTCCTGCACTTTTCGATTTTCATTACTTGAATGCTGCATTACTTCATGCAACATGTCTTCCTTGCTTCTATGGGGCCTCTTTCTGATTCTTTGGAGTCTTTCGGCCGGTGATAACACGGACAACTGAGATCTCAAGGTTGCATCTGTAAAGGCAAAATGCAGACAGCATTGTTCACACCAGACAGAGCAAAGATTCCCCCGTACTTAAGGGCAAGCACAGTCTACACAATAGCATAATTTGCCCGTCCCAAAGCAAGTGCACATAACCCCCGGGAGCCCCAAAATGGTGAGTAAGCACAGGGTCAAGGGGCACTGATTGTTTCACGGCTGTACTGTCCTCTGGGTTTCTGAGCCTTGGTGAGAGCCAACAGTGACAGGGGGCCCCTATACTGAACACTGTCCCCACATTTTCCACAAGAGTTTGTCCTGGAAGATATCTCGCTGCTGAGGGTGACCTGGGAAGCAAGGGAGGGTCTTCTACTGCAATGCAGCTTCCGTCCTGGCAGCTTGCCTGTGTGCAGCAATAGTACCTCTGCCCCTCACAGCACAGTGGCGTGGACAAATTAGCCTTACTAGGACGAGGAGCACAGTGGCTTTCCCGAGAAACCTGCACAAGCACATTGCCCAATTCTGGATGAGACTTTTGAAGAGATCACTGAGGCCGATTAGCGCGATGTGAGAAAGCACATCAACACCCTATTCCGCATCTAGACATGCATGCAACCTTAACCCTCCTCACCCCAAGAGCCCACGCCGAATAACTTCCTTCCCAAAATAAAAGCCACTTACCGGGAACCTCCTCTGGAGTTTGTCCTTCCCAAGCACCAGCCGCCGCAACTGGCTACCTTCCTCCTGGCTTGAGAACAGCTCCTGGCTTCATGCAGCTAGGGATTCTGGGGTGTCTTCCTCTGCCTCACCACCCTCGCTCCCACTTTGCTCCTCCTCGTCCTGCCTTGTTGCACTGGGCTCTTAAGAGTCTATGGTGGTACTCTGAGTGGAGGTGGGGTTGCCCCCAAGTATTGCGTCCAGCTCTTTGTAGAAATGACAGGTTGCAGGGGCAGCACCAGAATGGCTGTTTGCCTCACGGGCTTTGCGGTAGGCATTCCGCAGCTTATAGAATCATAGAATATCAGGGTTGGAAGGGAGCTCAGGAGGTCTTGTAGTCCAAACTCCACTCAAAGCAGGACCAATCCCTAATTTTTTCCCCCCAGATCCCTAAATGGCCCCCTCAAGGATTGAACTCACAACCCTGGGGTTAGCAGGCCAATGCTCAAGCCACTGAGCTAACACTGCAGTCCATCCCGGTCATGGCCCCTTTCCATCATGTCCCTTGATATCTGCCCGAAGGTACCGTAATTCCTACAGCTGGAGCGCAGCTGGGACTGGACAGCTTCCTCCCCCCAAACACTGATGAGGTCCAGCACCTTGCCATTGCTCCATACTGGTGCTTGCGCGTGGAAGCATGGTCACCTGGAAAGATTCGCTGAGAGCACTCCATGCCTGGCTGAGCAAACAGGAAGGGGATTTTCAAAATTCCCAGAGAATTTAAAGGGCGGGTCTGACGGTTGGTCACCTGAGGGCAGGGCAGTAGAGTTCAAAGTGATGACCAGAGTGACTAGCACAGGCATTGGGGGACACTTCTGGAGGCCGATCAGAGCGCACTATAGGACCAGGGCGTCCACACTGGTGCTGCGACGCTCCAGCTGGGGTGCAGCAAACATTATTCCACTCACCAAGGTGGAGTCACAGTGCTGTAGCCATGGAGTCAGAGTGCTCTACGTGCCTTGCCCGTGTGGCCGGGTAGTGAGCTAGTGCGCCCGGGGCTCCTTTATTGCGCCGTAACTCGCAAGTGTAGCCAAGCCCCCAGTGAAAGCTAAGGAATTATTAATTTGCTTAAGTTTTTTCAGGAGGAACTCTGATTCCCTTCCCATTAAAGTCAATGGCAAAACTCCCATTTATTTCACTAGCGTGAGGCCTTGTCTACACTACAAAGTTTTGTTGGCAAAAGCTGACTTTTGCCAACAAAAGAGGGAGGTGTACACACTACAGAGCTACTTTTGGTGGCAAAACTCCGCTGTTTTGTCAACAAAATAAAATCACTTCATCAAGAGGCATAAAGCCTTTTGCGGCAAAGTTAAAAGGACAAAGCTTCAGTTTAGACGCTCCTGTTTGTTTTGTCGAAAGAACTGGCTTCCGCCAGTATCCCATAATGCCTGCCCTGACCGCTCTCCAGTTCACTGTTTTGATCTCTGATGCTCTGCATGCATGTGCCCTCCCCTTTCAAAGCTCAGGGAAATATCTGACAACTGAGAATGCTGCTCCCTTTGGGGAACAAAGAGCAAATCTTTGGAATGCTTGTGTTCTTCCAGGCGCTAGGAACACAGAAGCAGGCACACTGTTGCTGGCAGGGGGATGCGGGGGGGGGGGGGGAGACTGCTGTGCTGCTTTGACATTCCTCTGCATGGAGAGCTCAAAGGTATTGAGAATCTGAACATCTGGGAGGTCACGGCCCTCAGCACCTTGCAGGATTAGGCCCTGAGAGGCCCAAATAAAATACAAGCTTGGAGGTTTTCATTTTTATTACTTTTTCTCTGGTCCTATCCTTTTTTAATATGGCTAAATGTAAATATATACATCTAGGGACAAAGTATGGAGGTCATAGTTACATGATTGGGAACTCTATCCTGGGAAGCAGTGACTCTGAAAAAGATTTGGACGTTGTGTTGGATAAGCAGCTGAACATGAGCTCCCACTGTGACCCTATGGCCAAAAGGGCTAACGTGATCCTTGGATGCATAAATGAGAATCTTTAATAGAAGTAGAGCGATTATTTTACCTCTGTATTTGGCACTGGTGCAACAGCTGCTGAAATACTGTGGCCAGTTCTGGTGTCTACAATTCAAGAAGGATGTTGAAAAATTGGAGAGCATTCAGAGAAGAGCCACAAGAATGATTAAAGAACGCTTTATTTATACTGATAGACTCAAAGAGCTCAATCTATTCATTTTAACACAGAGAAATGGATTACTTGATTATAGTCTTTAAGTACTTACATAGAGAACAAATATTAATGGGCTGTTCAGTCTAGCAGCGCAAGGTATAACAATTGAATGGCTGAAAACTGAAGCTAGATAAATTCAGAATGGAAATAAAGTGTAAATTTTTATCAATTTGGGTAATGAATTTTGGAGCAATTTACCAAAGATCACTGTGGATTTTTTATTGATATTTTTCAAAAAGATCTGCTCTAGGAATTATTTTGGGGAAGTTCTATGGTCTGCATTAGGCAGGAAGTCAGGTGAGCTGGTCACAATGGTTTCTTCTGGCCTTGGAATCTAAATCTATGAGCTGGAGAGGGTATTTGGTATGGCTTTAGATTTGTGGACATCACTGAAAAAGAGGAATTTAAATGAGACAAGGGTGGGAAACTAGGACAGTAAGGTCAACTACTAAAGTTTTTTCTGAATAAAGGAAAATCTTTCTAGATTGGTTATACAGTATATAGCCCTGTTTGATCCAGAACCTCTTGTTATTAAAGGCACATCTGTAAGCAAACCCAACAGGAAGCTGTATTATTTCTGTTGTATCTAGCAGCCTCTGGGTTCAAAGGTACCACTTGCAGTGCAAAGAGATGAGGCACCTCATCCTTAGTCAAAGTGCTTATATCAGGTGCCCTGAATTAGAAGTTATAATACTTAACCCTCTTTTATGCCTTTTATCCTCAGAATTGTTTGTAAACATCAGTAAATAAGTACATTAAATTCATACTGTAGCATACCAACTCAGTATGAAAAAGTCAGGGTGGATAAAAATCAATGATTTAAAAAAAACCAAACTTTTTTGATAAAATGCTTTTTGAGGAAAAAACTTATCTAAAGATAGTTTTAATTAAGATACGTTATAGCTCAAAGATATCTCATCATGGAATAGGGATTATAAATTCTATAGTATGAGAATATATTCATGTAGTGTTTAAGAAAAGTTTTGTAAATGAGTTCCAATACTTCATGCATTAGGGACCCAATCTTATGGGGGTCCAGGGGCTTCTGTAAAGATTATTTAGGTTAATCTATCTACCCAGTGGGACTCAGTGCTCAGTCTAGAACGGGGTGGGCAAACTCTTTGGCCTGAGGGTCACATCGGGGGTGCGAAACTGTATGCAGGGATGGGTAGGGAAGGCTGTGCCCCCCAAGCAGCCTGGCCCCCACCCCCAATTTGCCCCCTCCTACTTCCCATCCCCTGACTGCCCCCTCCTGAGACCTCCTACCCCAAACTGCCCCCCCGGATCCCACCCCCATCACAACCCCCCCTCGCTCCCTGTACCCTGACTGCCCCAACCTATCCACACCCCTGCCCCGACAGACCCCCCGGGCCTCCCACACTCTATCCAACCCTTCCCCCCCGTTCCCTGCCCCCTGACCGCCCCAGAACCTCTGCCCCATCCAACCATCCCCTGCTCCCTGTCCCCTGACTGCCCCCTTGGGACCTGCTACTCAACCCCCCCCACTGCCATGCACGCTGCCACCGCCCCCTTACCATGCCGCTCAGAGCAGCAGGAGCTCACAGCCCCACTGCGTGCAGGGCTGCATGGGAGGGGGAACAGCATGAGAGGGGCAAGCCTCCCAGGCCAGGAGCTCAGGGGCTGGGCAGGACGGTCCCGCGGGCCATAGTTTGCCCACCTCTGGTCTAGAAGATATCACCAGAGTTGATTCGTTTTGCAGTTCTCAAACTGTGGATTTGTGTCTCCAGAAATAACATGCTTGTTCATAGCAAAAGTGTTTTAAATAAATAATATATACAGGTGAGAACAACAGCCCTCAACCCTATTGTCCCCCTGCATATTTGTGTACACAGTCAATCCCTTACCTCTCTCTAAAAGTGCAAAGTTTCAGAAAGTTCAATGAATAGAAAATTGTTGTGGGTGGAATAGATCTGAACAAGGAGAAGAAGTCTGGAGATAAATATGAGAAGGGAGGGACAAGCAGTAGAAACAAAAGTGAAACTGTTTGAGCAGCATATTCTAGAAGTCTTGAGGCCTTTCTGAGTGTAGCCTTCATTGATTTGAGATCCACCATACCATTCTCTCACTAGAAGGGAAAACCTATAACGGCAGCTAGCTGTAAGAGAGACCCAGTTTGGGAATACTTTAATGAACTTCCTCTACCTGTGGGTAAGACAGGCATGCGTGCAAAATGCAAACAGTGCAACAAAGAAATGCAAGGCTTGGTTGCCCGAATGAAACAACATCATGAGAAGTGTTCCTTCTCAGGAGAAAGCTGCATTGAAGATGATGAAAGGAACGTGTTTGAACATGCAGGATCTTCAGGTTGGTAAACTTTACTTCATACTTCTTTCTTAAGGACTGCTTGTCTTCCTTCTGGACTATTCTTGAATTCTCATTTTGAGCAATAAATATACTTGTTACTCTATTGTACTGTCATTTTAGATGCAGTTGTGATAAAAAACAAATAGCTGAAATAGGCAGATCTTTCTTTTACAAGTTTCACCTTTAAAGTAGTACTGACTGTTAGTGAATGCAATGAGTAATACTAAATGAGCAGTATGGTAATAATAATTAAATAACTGCATTGACTTATTTTGTTTAGGAGAATCCATCTTCAACATACAGGATTCTGAAGATTATCAACCTTCAAGATCACCATCATTTTCTATAGTTTGAGTTATCTGCTAATGATAGTTTTTCAGACACATCATGTATGTCACAAAGCCACAGTATAGCAAAAAGGAAAAAAAAACACCCATCATCCAGAAAACCACAGATAAGTTTGTGATAAGAACAAGCAGATTACAAAAAGAGGTAATTGATGAAAAAATTGCCCAGATTGTTTATGCAACAAACTCACCTTTCTGTATGATTAACATGGTTCAGTCATTAAGACCAGGATCCATTCCACCCAGAGCAGATGCCGCAGGCAAATTGTATGAAAGTGTATTAGAGAAATTGAGCAGTGTGCAAAAGGTCTAGAGGGTAAAATTGATAACCTAGTCTTGATGGGTGAGCAATGTCCACAATAATCCTATTGTATGTGCTTGTGTGATAAGAGAAGGGAATGTCTTCCTTACAGAAGATACTGATACATCAGGAAATGCACACACAGCATGATACTTACAAGTAGCAGCAGTAAAAGCTGTAACAAACTGTGAAAAAAATTCAAATGTCTAGTACCCAGCTTGGTCACAGACAATGAATCCAAATGAATCCAAGATGAGAAGAAATTTAGAAGAGAGTCCCAAGCTAATAACATACGGTTGCAGCGCTCATTTGATGCACTTCCTAGCCAAAGACTTCTGTGTTCCAGAAATAAAGGCTAATGTTGTTGAAATTGCAAAACACTTTCATAACCACTTTGCAGCAGCTGCTCTGAAAAAAGTGGGAGGAACCAAGCTAACTCTCCCACAAGACGTTTGATGGAACTCAGTAGTGGACTGTTTTGAGCACTGTATCAAGAACTGGCCTAATCCGATGACAGTTTGTGAACAAAATTGTAAAAAATAAATGGCACAGTCATAGCCAAAGTTATCAGCATTGGGCTTAAGAGAAATGTTGAACACATGCTGAGTACTCTGAAACCTATTTCTGTAGTCTTGAACAAAATTCAGGGAAATAGCTGTTCGAGTGCTTGTTCGTGTCCATTCCAATCAGGTGTGTGCAAATGCACGTGCACGGTGGCCAGAAGATTTTTCCTCTAGCAGCATCCGTTGGGCTGGCCTGGGCCCCCCCAGAGTCATGCCTTCATGGCACTCAATATAGAGCCCTGCCGACCTGCCACCCCTTCAATTCCTTCTTACCGCCAGTGACGGTTGGCTGGAACTTCCCTTAGCCCTTGCTTAGCAAGCGCGTTCTATAGTTACGGTATATAGTTACCTTAGTATCTGTTCTTAGTATTAGTATTATTGTTCTTAGTATAAAGTTGTTGGGGGTTCCCCCCCATTCCGCCTCCCCGGAACCATGGTATGCCGCAGTCCTCAGGGTTTAAAAACTGTGTGGCCTGTGCAATGCACATGCTGAAGAGCAATCCACACTCTTAGTTTATGTTAGCTAGGGGAGGGCCACCAAAAGGATCACTGTAAAATCTGAAGCAAGTTCCACCCTAGAACTCTTAAAGAAAGGGAAGAGCGGCTTAAGGTGATCCTCATGGAGGCAGCTCGACACCCCCACACCGACCTGGGTCAGAGGACCTGGCTGCTAACACTTCATCCTCGACATGGAGCGCCTCAGCACCGTCGTCAAGCTCGGATCCAAGACAGGACTCGTCCCAGGATGCTCAGCACCAACATGGCACTTCACAAGACTCAGCTGAGAGCAGGCACCAATCCCACTCGCCAGTGCCTCAGAAGAAAAAGAAGCCGGACAGCCACTCACCTCCAGCTAAATCCACAGAAGCGAGACCCCAGGTGGGCCACAGTTCCAGATCTCCTACCATGTCAACTCCTGCCCAGGCGAGATAGTTGAGTCCGGGCCCCCCTCGATCACCAGTCCCTACACAGCAGCTACAGCTCCCTTTGATGCCAGAAGCTTACCAAGCCACTCGGGACCTCTTGTACCTTACAGCACCATTCTCACCCCCAAGGAGGGAAGAACCTCCAGCACTGGCGGACCCACCCCGCCCCCCGGTGCAGTCAAGAGGGAAGCCGGCTATGATGTCCAGGCGCTCCCCCTCTCCATGTCCCTTGGCACCAGCCCACTCGGACAGAGAGCCTACCCGCTCCCCGAGCTCTCGACGCTCGGCTCCTCCATGGTCTTCAGTCTCGGAGACCTCGGAGTCAGAGTCCAACTCCTATTGCTCCAGGAGAAGCAGAAGCTGCAGATCAAGGTCCGGGAGAGACAGGAGGGAGCCCCAGGCATGGCCTCCGCAGTGGCAGAACCTAGCACAGTGGCCCTTCTGGACCCCATGGGCGTTTCACCAACGACAGGAAGGGACCCAAGGTCACTGCTCCACTGCGTCTTCTGTGGCCTCAGCCACCTTTATCCTGCCATCAGCTACACATCTTCCCTCTGCACCTGCCTACACACCAATTCCTCTGACAGCGGCACCGTCGTTGACTCCAGCAGTGGATTTGGCACCAACCCCGGCACCGCCCTTGGCAACAACCTCGGCATCGCTGACACGCCCGATATCCATGCCGGCACCCTTGTCAATGTCGACTATGGCACAGGCGCCTATGGCCTGGCCCTCCATCTTTGTCAGCGCAGATCGGCACCAGCTCCATCAAGGTTCCTCTCGTCGTACTGATGACTGCGACAACACATGGTCCAGCGTCTGCAGCCCTAGCACCATCAAGCGCACCACAGAGTCTAGGACCCCCTGGGAGCAGATGGCAGGGAGCATCCGCTCCTTATAGGCACTTCCTCATCTTTGTCACCTGATGGAAGCATTGGCAGGTACAGCCGTAGCCCCAGCACTCGAGGACAACAGGGTGCTGCAGCAGTTGCTGTGCAGGGCTGCTCATGGTCTGGGCATTAAGGCCGAAGAGGCTGATCTCATGGTGGACATCCTCGCCCCCTTCCCATATTGCCTTTCCATTAATTAAAACCATTGTGGACATCACCAAGGCCCTGTGGCAGACCCCAGCTTCTTTGCCGCTCACTGCCAAGCATAATGAGAGGAGTTATTTTGTGCCCTTCGACCATTTATACTCTCACCCACCTCTTGTTGTGGACGCTACTAACCAGCATGAGAGACAGGGTTTCCAAGGGCCCTCCCCAAAAAAACAGGGAGGCCAAGCATCTAGACCTTGATGGGAGAAAGGTCTATTCCATCTGGGGTCTTCAGCTCTGTATCTCAAACCAACAGGCCATCATCAGCAGGTACTCATAAAACAACTGCGCGGCTCCTCCCGTCAGACTCCCGAACCGAGTTCTCGGCCTTGGTGGAGGAGGGGATGCTAGTCTCCCAGGCTTCCCTCCAGGCCACATTGGACGCTACAGATGCCGCAACTAGGGTCATGGCGATTGGGGTAGCCATGAGGAGGGGATCCTCGCTCCAAGTCTCGGGGCTCCCTGACGAGGTCCAGCAGACTATTCAGGACCTCCCATCTGAGGGTGTGACTCTGTTTTCTGAAAAGACAGATGAGGCTGCACAGCCTGAAAGACTCACAAGCCACCCTCAAGTTGTTGGGCCTGCATTCTCCCGCCACACAGTGGTGACACTTCTGACCACAACCTCCTCACAGATTCCAGCACCAGAACTGACAGGACAGTTCTCAGAGAAGGAACAGGAGTGGCAGGAGGCAGCAACACACATCCTCAGGCCAGAGCTCTGGCCAGCCCAAGCCACCCTCTGGCCTAAACCAGTCTTTTGAAGGTGCGGTCAAGGACGGTGCACCAGATCAGAGACTAGATCTATGCCACCTTATCTTTTCCTGCTGACTATCCCCTTTCTACTGTGCATGGTACCATATCACTTCGGACCACTGGGTGCTCTGAATGGTAAAGAGGGGATACTCCATCTAATTCTGTGCCCTCCCGCCCTTCTACCCCCCTTCCCGTCCCTCTTCAGGGACCTTTCTCACGAGAAACTCCTCGTCCAGGAGGTGCAGTTGTTCCTATCACTAGGGACAGTGTAGGAGGTTCCTCAGCAGCACAGCGGCGAGGGCTTCTATTCCCAGTATTTCCTAATACCAAAGGTGGCCTCAGACCTATCCTGGACCTGCAAGAACTCAACCAGTTCATAAAGAAACTCAAGTTCCACATGGTCTCCCTGGCCTCCATCATCCCCTCACTAGATCCAGCAGATTGGTATGCTGCCCTCGACTTGAAGAACGCGTATTTTCACATCGCAATCACTCAGACCCAAAGGAAGTACCTCAGATTTGTGGTCAACTGTACCCACTATCAATTTACTGTCCTCCCATTCGACCTGTCAGCAGCACCTTGAGTATTCCCCAAGTGCATGGCAGTTGTCACTGTGGTCTTGCAGAGGCTCCAAATATAGATGTTTCCGTACCTCAGCAACTGGCTGATCAAAGACTGCTTCAGGACCCAAGTGGAAACTCAGGTCACATTTATCAGAGCCACTTTCGAGAGTCTGGGTCTACTCCTAAACAAAGCAAAATAGACTCTGTCTCCCATCCAGAGGGCAGAGTACATGGGGCAGTACTGGACTCGACCCAAGCTAGGGCATACCTGCCACAGGCGAGGCTTCAGGCCCTCAACGACATAAGAGGCCACATGCAGTTCCCCACCACTACAATGAGAAACTGCCTGAAACTCCTTGGACACATAGCTGCCTGTACCTACATGACAGGTTTCAGAGTAGCAGCCGTGTTAGTCTGTATTCGCAAAAAGAAAAGGAGTACTTGTGGCACCTTAGAGACTAACAAATTTATTAGCGCATAAGCTTTTGTGAGCTACAGCTCACTTCATCGGCATCCGATGAAGTGAGCTGTAGCTCACAAAAGCTTATGCTCTAATAAATTTGTTAGTCTCTAAGGTGCCACAAGTACTCCTTTTCTTTGTACCTACATGGTGCAGCACACCAGACTCAGGCTTCGACCGCTCCAGTTGTGGCTCGCATCAGTGCTTCGCCCAGCCCGGGACAGTTTGGACAGGCTCATGACCCTGCCTCGCCTGGTCCTCAACTCCCTTTGGTGGTGGATCGACGCTCAGGAAGTGTGATCAGGGGTCCCCTTTGCTGCCCCACAGCTGTCTCTTTCGTTGGTGACAGACACATCAGACTTGGGCTGGGGAGCTCATCTGGGAGACCGCAGAACTCAAGGCCTCTGGTTGCAAGCAGATCTGCATCTCCACATCAATGTCAGACCGGTGCACCTGGCATGTCAGACATTCTGTCCTTACCTAACTGGACAATGTGTATCAGACATGACTGACAATATAACAGCAATGTTCTATATCAACAAATGGGGGGAGGGGGTCACATTCCTCTCCCCTGTGCCATGAAGCCCTCATGCTGTGGGACTTCTGTGTAGAATATTCAATTCACCTGCAGGCGTCATACCTCTCCAGGGTTCAGAACGAGCTGGCGGACCACCTCAGCAGGTTGTTCCACAGCCACGAGTGGTCCCTTCGCCCAGACATCGCAATTTCAATCTTCCAGAGGTTGGGGTTTCCCCTGATAGACCTCTTTGCCATGTGACTCAACAGGAAGTGCCAGCAGTTCTGCTCCTTCCAAAATCACAGCCCGAGCTCCAGCGCAGATGCATTCCTCCTCCATTGGGGAGGTTCTCTCCTATACGCCTTTCCACCGATACCGCTCATTCACAAGGTGCTGCTCAAGATCTGCAGGGATCGAGCTTGGGTCATACTGATAGCACTGGCCTGGCCCCGTCAACACTGGTACACATCCCTCCTAGACATGTCTGTGGGAGCCCCAATTACCTTGCCACTCTCTTTGGACCTTCTCACACAAGATCACGGACATCTCTAGCACCCGAACCTTCAGTCGCTCCATCTCATAGCGTGGAAGATCCATGGTTAAATCCATTGGAGCTTTCCTGTTCAGACTAGGTTAGACAGGTCCTCCTTGGCAGTAGGAAACCCTCGACGAGGGCCACATCTCTTCCACTTGGCAAGGTATTTTCAATCTTGTCAGCACAGTGCCATTTACCCCAAAGCTAGCTTCAGTGCTGCACATTCTGGACTACAACTGTGGCAGACTTAATCTTCTTCTGCCCATCACCATCATTTGAATGAAGTGGGAGAGCAGGAAATTCACTGCAGGTCTTTAGAAAACTAGCATAGGGAGGGTACATTTAGGCACAAGTGTGTATTAGTGGCTTTGCTCAATGTATTATCATTAAATTTCCCAACATTATGAACCCTATGTGTACACCAGAAAAATGTTAAAACATGTTTTCTAACACTATACTAATAGGACGTTAACCAAGACTTAGTACCTAGTGTAGAAAGACAAGTTGCTGTTAAAAAGCTTTAGCCAATTATAGTTAAAACCAAAACCACATATTTTTTAAACATTAATGTCATTGTCTACTAAAAGCAAAACAGTATATGACATTTAGCATGATCTATTTTCCAAGTGTAGACAAGGCATCTTTGGCCCACTGATTGGGTGTGATTTCCTCAAGAATGCTCTAGAATTTAGCTTGATCCATAATCTTATAAGGGCAGACAGTGGATTGTTGAGCTTGGAGCCCAAGTGCTTATCTGACTGGATGAGGTAATCTATCCAAGTTAGGGGAATTATTTTTATGTTTATTGTTACAGCCGGTAGAAAAAAATAATTCAGGTAATTCATTTTGTTTCAACACTTGGGATTTTTTTCCAATAAACTACACACAATTTTAAAAATTGGTTTTAAATGGTTAAAATATCTATGTTTTCTTTGACTTATTTTCCTCCACTGGCCAAAAGGGGATAGGGTGACAGTGAGATAAAATGGCTCTTTTTCATCCTACCAAAAATTTTAAAACTTCTAACATTTTTGAAATGGCAACTGTTGGGTTATTTTAATGAAAAACTTCAACTAAAATTCTGTGGGTTTGGGGGAGGGGATTGACTTTTTCTCATTTTTTTCCAAATTTTTTTTTTTGCTGTCAAAGTATTTCCTTTTGAAATTTTTCAACAGCAAATTTTCAGTCCGCTCTATTCCTTAAAGTTTTCAGTCCGCTCTTCCAGTCAGATGATCATGTTTAGGATGTGTCCAGATCTGGAGATTACCTTGGAAGAGTACTTCCCCCCCTGCTTTTTAAAAAATTACTACCACTCTCCAAGAATAAAAGGTCCCCCTTTAGGTCAGCAAAACAAGGAAACCATGAGCTAAGGCTCCCTATTTTCTCTTCTTGCTACTGCAGTAGCTCTTTGAAGGACTCTGGAATAGGCACAACAGACAAGTTAAAGGGACAATAAATCTAACTTCTATGCCATGCTCATGCCATGTTCAGAGTATCTGAATACACTGAGAAAGGTAAAATTAACAGGCTGAAAGGATAATTCTTATAAAGGAAAATCCTCCCCACCCCATCCTTTAAAAAAAAATCAGAGTTGGGAGAGTCTTAAAATGCCAAACATGAAATACCGTACACTTAAAGACTGTTGTAAATTTAAAAACCTTGCTATCTCACAAAAACAAGTGAACGGCAAATAACAGAGGGCAGACTACATGCTCCCACCCAGCGTACTGCATTTGTAATTCTTCCGCTCAAAGCTCATTAGCTAGGATTTTAAGCCTTGTTTTGCAGGGCTGATAATTGTTCCACACATGTAACAGACCACTAACTTCAAGCCAAACACCCAGGGCATGGAACCTGTCAGCAACTGACTACTTTATTCAGTGCAGTTGTAGCTGTGTCCGTCTCAGGATATTAGAGAGACAAGGTGAGTGAGCTAATATCATTTATTGGACCTCTTTTTGTCTCTATATTTTATTCAGTTAGTTTCTTATATGCAGGCTATACTAGAGCTACAAATAATCCTCAACTGCCCCTTTGATTTGAAGGGCCCCCTTCATGGGGCCTTTCCTTACCTTTGTCAGGCCTATTTCTTTTTTTATTGTTTTTTATGTCTTCAAGAAGATCGTTGTTGAATTAGTAGGGAGGAAAGGGCAGACGTGACTGCTCTGGAGAGTGACCGCACGAGCTCCTTCCACCATAGATACAAGGGCTAACCTGTGGGGCCCCAAGGGCGCAAGTGTGTTTCAGGCAAGCTCTCACCGTGTCCTACCCATGTACTATAATGCAAAGAGGGGAAGAGATGAGACAGTAGCGATGTGGTGCCCTGGGGGCGGGGGCAAAGCTTGGACAACTCACCGTGACTCCTAGCGGGCTGACCGGCCAGGCCGCTTGGAACCGGCCCCTAATACCTCCCTGGGTTCGATAACAGGGAGGCTCACAGCGGCCCAGGCTGGGGGCTGCTCGCGCCTCTCCCCGCTCGTGCAAGCCGCTCCACAGCGAAACCTGGAGAGCGAGCGAGCGGCCGGCCTCCCTCCCTCCCGGCACGCGCACTAACCGCCCTCCCCTCGCGGCCATCAACCCCGCCCCCCTCAGCTACCTGCTTTCACAATCCGCGCCACCGCCCCTTCTGGGCACCTCACCTGTTCCCCGCCCGCTCGCCCTCCAGCCCACCAATCAACAGCCCTTTCCGGTCCGCGCCCCGCCCCTTCCTCTCCCGGCCCCCCCGGGGTGAAGCTGCCGCAGGGATCAGCTGATTGGCGCCTCACGTGACTCACTGGCTGCTGCGCGGGGATGGAGCAGTGACGGGTAAATACCCACCGGGCGCGCCAGCGGGATCCGTTCCGCCCCGTTTCTCCCTCCCTGCGCCGGCCCGGCCACTCCGGGGACACCGGTGAGTGCAGAGAGCGCGGGGAGACGTTGTCCCGAAGCAGCAGCGTGGAAGGGCCCAGCCCGGGGGATCAGACTCGGCCCGGGTGAACGGGGCTGACAGGCCCCCGCGAGAAAGGGCCACTGCAGTGTCAGGGCTGGGAGCCGGTCACCCCTCAGCGCATGGGACATGCCCGGGCAGGCCTGGCCACGGCCCCTCACTCGTTGGTTTGCGGGAGGGGTAGCAGAGAGACTCACCCGGGCGGGCCCGGTCCCCGGCCTCTCCCTCAGGGGACTGGGGGAGGGGAGGCGGTGGGGAAAAGAGAGACTCCACCGGGTAGCCCGGGCCCCGGCTTCCTGCTGAATAGGGGCTGAGGCTGATGCTGAAATTGGGTGTAGGGTGTGTGCTGCCAATGTACCTCTTTTTCTCATGCACCCTTTTACAAACTCTGTTGGCTAACCATTGACCCAATGTTAAATCCAAAACACTTTGCCCTTGTCCCTAGAGTGCAAAAAACAACCCCCCTCCCCAAAGCTGTGTAAAGAGGCCTTCTGGTCAGTTAACTTGGGCTCTGTGGGGCCCATGGGAAATCAAACTCTAGAATTAGTGGTTTCTGGTCCTAAAGTATTTTATTGTCTAATGAAATACTTAACTCCTTGTTTTTAAAATTTTGTTTAGTGAGATAACAACAGCCTCTCCTAGGCTCTTTAGGCCATCAAAGGTCTCAGTTATCAGGGATCATTACAGGACCCCATCTATCCTGCCTGAGTCACTCAATGTAAATGCAGAAGCTGTATGTGTGCAGGGTTATATCCTGAGAATTGCTGCTTCTAGCAACTGGTTCAAGGACACAAACTTCATCTGATCTGAAACGTCAAGGGTTGAAGATAAAAACTTTGGCATGTCTTTTGTCCCTTGTAAAGTTAAGTGAAGCTTTTGTGAAAACCTGGAAATGATTGAGATCCTGTAGTGATGGGCACTGAATGCTCAGTCAAATGGAGCATTGTAGTCTACTTCTTGTGATATTGTCTTATGATGTATAAAGTAAACGTATCCTTTTTTCCCTCCCAGTGTGTTTGTACAAAGCTTACGTTTCCTCAAATTCTTCACAGTACAAATATCACTTCCTTGCTATGGCAGACTTCCCTTTATGAAATGTAGGGACAGTAATAGCAAAGCAATACGTACCAGAAGTGATTTCTGGAGACAATAATGAAGCAGTATCTACAGCATAGTTACACTCTGAGGTATTGGTAACCTTACAGTCACCTTAGTAAAGATGAGAGCTGAATATAAAAACCTCTGAATTAGTCTAAAAAATGCAATATAAAATGCATACTAGTTAAGATCCTGTTTTGGTATTATTATAGTTACACTCACTGGTCTACTAGTGAACTTTCTAACTTCTGTTTAGGGATGCTTGTGCTTATGCATGGCATATTGCTTGAAAGCTAGCTCTACGGACATGCATCTTCCCTACTGTCCATTCTTCACTTGATACCGCATGAGTGCTTTCATGAAAATATTCATAGTAATGAAGAAAGATCTATATAGATGTGGCAGGCATGTTCCAAAACATTAGTAAACATCACCTGATGAAAAATTCTTTGAGGCTTAACTTCCATGTTTCTAAGAGGTTTTGTATATTAAGTTCCCACCCCTTGTACCTAGTGTAGTTGTTTTAAGCATATTTCAGAATCCAATTATTGTGATGCCAAAAATAGTTTTTTTCCCTATTAGTTCAGTCAGAGTTAATATAATTTTTCAATGTATATATTATATATAAACTTGTACTTTGAAAACCAGGTAACATCTGTGTATTTCTGTGACAGCTTTTGTAGTTTAGCAGTTGGTAATATCGTAAGTCTTATCTTGAAATCCCTTACAGGCATATTTATAAAGGAGTATCAAGGAAATTTCAGTGTAATGTGCTGCTTAATCAGTGACACTAAAATGAAAACTAAGTTGTTAGTGTATTCCATTAAAACTCTGCTGAGCCTTTTTATTATAAACAAGAATAGACATTCTCTATCAGTAGTACTGGAGTGTTAAATAATGCATCATTTTAAAAGAGTGACCCTACTGAGTCAGAGTAATAGTCCATGTAGCCCAGTATCCTGTATTCTGATAGTGGAAAGATTTTAAAATTTTCCATATGAAGATCTGCTAAAACATTCCATTTTCTTGTAAGATAATTGGAGCAAAATGATTCATGTGAAATGTTAGACTTCAGTTGGTTAATCATATTACTAATAATCTATAAGCCTGCAGCATCCTATCTATGCCCCTTAACATTAAATGACTAATAATACTTTATGCAATGTTGTAGCTGTGTTGGTCCAAGGATATTAGAGAGACAAGGTGGGTGAGGTAATATCTTTTTATTGACCTAACTTCTGCTGGTGAGAAAGACCAGCGTTTGAGTTTACACAGAACTTTTCTTCAGGTCTGGGAAATGAAGACTATGTCTAAACTATGGACCTTACAGCAGCACAGCTGTACAGCAGCAGCTATAGGTCACTCTATATCTTACCTATCAGTCCTCCATCCTGAAAGAAAACCTGCACAACACCTTCAAAAGATGAGCCTGGGAGCTTAAATTCATAACTTGGCTAGACACTAAAAATCATGGACTGAATAGAGACACTGGATTTATGGCTTATTACAACAATCTGAAACCCACTAACAATCCATCTTCCCCCTCACTTTTCTTCCCTATGACTGGAGGGGGTGTCAGTGGGCCTTTTGAATGGTCCCTTGAAATATGTGCTGACTACTTATGCTAAACAATCTGGTCCATCTTGTATTTAGCAGTGACACTCTAGTTAGGCTATGTCTACATTAGCACTTTTGTCCGTATAAACTTACGTTGCTCATGGGTGCAGCCCCCTGAGTGATATAAGTTACAAAGACAGCAGCGCCGGTGTGGACAGCACTACGTCAGCAGGAGACGTTCTCCTGCTGACCTAGCTACCGCCACTCTTGGGGTGGATTAATTATGTCAACATGAGAGCTCTCTCCTGTCGCCGTAGAGTGGCTACGTGGGAAATCTTCTACTGATGCAGCTGCATTGGTACAGCTATGTCGCTGTAAGGTATCTAGTGTAGTTTCCCAGACCTGAAGAAGAGCTCTGTCAGCTCAAAAGCTTTTGTCTCTCACCAATGGAAGTTGATCCAGTAAAACATACTACCTCTCCCACCTTGTCTTTCTAAAAATATTTTAGTTAGATAAGAAGCAGAGTTTCAGAAATTATTGAAGAAGTTCCAGACATCCTTTCATAGGCTTAACCAATGAGAGGTTTTTATGTAACTTGCTTAGCTTGGTGACTTTTTGTTTTTAAATTGTGTACAAATACTTGTAAAATTTGATTAATTTTTCATAGTGACATTTCAGAAGATGAGAGAACCTTTGTCCCACTCCTGCAATATATTGTGGAGGGGTTACTTTTAATGATTTCACTGGATCTCTGCATAAGCACATGGGTCTGCTCATACACAACAGGATTCAGGCCATTGTTTCTGCCCATTCAATGTAACAGAATGTCTTGAAACAATAACAACATCAATGGAAAAAAATCAGCCTTTAGAGAAATCAAACAACTTGACTGAACTGTCTGCATCTACTATATTCAGTATCTATTTTTCAAAATTAATAGTGGTGTCTAGTTTTCCATAAGCAAGTAGAAACTTCAGAGTTATTTACTCTGTGTCAATTATGCTAGCAAATGAGAAATTTTGCCTTTTATTTGGCTTGTCGCTTAAGACTATATCTGCCAAATTGTTTTGATTTCACTGTGAAATCAATAACTTGGAAGAAATTGATGTATACCCCTATTGCAGACAGAATTCCATTACATAATATGGATACCTCTGATTTCTTATGCATGTATATCAGAAATAATTGCAATGGGGAGAAATCGCTAGCAGTACCAGTGTTCATTGAACCCTAAATTCTATAAAGTATTCTACCCAAGGGGGTTCAAATACTATGTTCCTTTGACATTCTTTCATAACATAATCAGCTTTTCTTAAAATGAGTGAAAAGTAGTCTTCAGTACTACACTTGTCCTCTACTGCCCTGTCAATCATTTCTCTTCAAAGTTGTTCAACCCCCAAGCCCCAGTTGTTGTTGTGAAACCTCACAAATAAGGGAAACTGAGTGAAACTCGGGACACAAAGTGCTGTCAGATGTGGAATGCAAACTGATTTGACAGATCTCTTTTCTAATCTTTCAGTTATTAGAAACATGCTCTGAAAGGCACTTTAAAAATGTACAATTAAGTTGCTCTTAGTGTCTTCAGTTCAGTTTTTGAATATTGTTACAATAGTTTCTTGTAATACTCTTAAATTGTACTTAGAATCTTAATCTGACACAACTTGAAAACTACATGCAATAAAAATGTAATAATAATTGCACCCTCTTAGATTGCAGATCAGGGACTGCATCCTTATATTTATTTGTATAGCAGCTAGCACAATAGGACCTAATCTTGACTGGAGTTTCTGGGTGTTATCGTGCACAGTGTATAAACCTATTTATTGCAATAGTAGTAGTTTTAATCTTCAGTGTTATTTTTAACAGCATTGGATAAATCTCTTTGCAGGAAAAAGTTCACTGTCCTTGTAGGCAACCTGTATTTACAGTCAATGTATTTCTGAAGCAAGATTTTAAGATATGAATTTTATGACTCTAAACTGAATACAGTAAGGAATTTGGTCTTTCTGTAAAAGGGCTCATTTTTTCTCTGACTTGCAACACTAAAACTGAACAGCTGAATTTAGGTCAGACTATTTGTTACTAAGTAATTAAACAGAGAGGGGTTTTTCAGACTTTTTTGATAGAATTGGCCAGTTCATTGGACAGTTAAATAAGATCTCAGTTATTGTACTGTAGAATTTAAAACGGTCAGAATAAGAAATTGGGGGTAATAAGTCTGCAAGGAACTTTGCTTTATATACTCTGCTGCTTTTGCTAATTCATAAGCTGCCCAGTATTCAAAATTTTAGTATCTTTGAAATACTAAATGCTAGCATTTGAAATGAGGATTGTACTAATCTTTGGTATAACTTGCTGCCAGCATTGGTGTAAAGGCCTGATGATTCTAGTTTTGTTTACTGGATGGAAGTTGGTATTTGTTTATATAATTGTTTTCCAGTATTTAAAAGTAATTGTCTGCAAAACCATATATCTATATTTCATCCCAAATTTGAGACCACTTTCCCTAGAAACTGACAGATATTAGTCTCAGCTATCACAATGCTTGGGCTAATATCAGCAGATACTATTTGTGATGCCAGGACTTCAAAATGTACCCAACACCTATTAGCCTAAAGACAAAAATCTAACAGTTTGCACTGGTGGGAAAAGTGTCCAAGTCAACACTCCCATGCAATTTAAAGGAACAAAACAGTGGCTTACTGTTTAATTGCAACTCTATTGATGTATTTTGAAGAAAAAGTCACTTAACTAAGTATCAGAGGGGTAACTGTGTTAGTCTGTATCCACAAAAACAATGAGGAGTCCAGTGGCACCTTAAAGACTAACAGATTTTATTTGGGTATAAGCTTCCATGGGTAAAACTTTGGGTTTTTCACCCATGGAAGCTTATGCGCAAATAAAATCTGTTAGTCTTTAAGGTTCCACTGGACTCCTCATTGTTTTTACTTAAAACTCACTATCTCCTCCTTTTGTTCTGCCATATTTTCTTTCCTATAATAGATTATTGCATATCTTTATATGATGTATACAATAGCTATACTACTCGTCAAAGGCTGATGGAACTGTGTGGGGCAATGCCCAGGTAAGAAGCAAACCTCTTCTTGCAACTGATGAGAAATGGAAGGGTTCTGGAATTCCTACCCTGCTTGGGGGCTTCAGTTTCATATAAACCTCCAGCTAGTAGGTGCCTGACAAACTTGAAGTGGAGCTGTTCTCTTCTGGCAACTGAAAAAGAGAGAGAATGCTTGATTTATGTTCCCTGACTAGGGTAAACGCACTTGGCTGCTAATGAACATGTGCATGGGTCTCCTCTGCTTTCCCTTTTCCCTCAGCTTTCAGTCTTCTCTGAGGATGGTAATGGAGTATTTCTCTACTACTCAACCCCTCCGCCAACCTTTGTTTTTCAGGCAGGGTCTGCACTACACACCTATATCAGTGTCACTACATCACTTGGGTGTGGATTTTTCACACCTGAGTGAAATAGTTATACTGACTTAATGTAGACCGCTTCTACCTTCAACATAGCTACTACCTCTCAGGGAGGTGGATTAACTACACTAACAGGAGATGCTCTCCCATTGGTGTAGTAGTGTCTTCACATAAAGTACACCTGTGTTTCTGTACGTGAAGATAAACCCTCAGTCTGATTCCCAGTGAATAGCTCCATGATTTCCCAAGCAGTAGTGGTAGAATGAAACTGATCAGATTCTTTTCACTTTCATTGTTGCCCACAATATTCTGAATTATCAGTTTTCACTCTACTGCAGCTCAGCTCTGCTTTGAGCAGCAGTAGAGGCACTGGAGCTCTGTCTGCACATGTGAGATGACAGCACTGCATTGGCTTACATTCCATGTTTGGAAGGATATCTTGTATCAAAGGACAAGAAACAAACTATTTTTAAAAATGGAGATGTTAATTGGCCTTGCCTGGGAAAGCTTCCTTCTCATCACAGGGCAAGATGGCAAATTAATTTTGCAAGCCCTGAGTGGTGACAGTTTAAATGCAACTTGCAGTCTACAAGGAAATGAAATTGTTTTAGTTAGGATCCTGATTTGAGCAGCTGACGTAGCCACATTCTTTTTCTATTGCTAGTTATGACAGTATTATTAGGGCTGGTCTATGCTAGAAAGTTAGGTCGACTCAGTGGTGTCACTCAAGGGTGTGGAAAATTCACAACCCTGAAAGATGTTGTTAAACTAACCTATACCCTAGTGTAGATGGTGCTAGGTTGATAGAATTCTTCCATTAATTTAGCTACTGCCTCTGGGGGAGGTGGATTTACAACAGTGATGGAAGAACCCCTTCCATTGCTATAGTAAACATCTATAGTAAATTATTACAGCGGCACAGCTGCAGTTGTGCCACTCTAGTGTTTTTAGTGTAAACATAGTCTACACTAAAGAGTACCCAGAAGTCACTTACTACAGGACAGGCCCAACAAAGAAAACAACAGAACGCCACTAGCAATCACCTTCAGCCCCCAACTAAAATCTCTCCAACACATCATCAAGGATCTACAACCTATCCTGAAGGACAACCCATCACTCTCACAGATCTTGGGAGACAGGCCAGTCCTTGCTTACAGACAGCCCCCCCAACCTGAAGCAGATACTCACCAGCAACCACACACCACACAACAGAACCACTAACCCAGGAACCTATCCTTGCAACAAAGCCCGTTGCCAACTGTGCCCACATATCTATTCAGGGGACACCATCATAGGGCCTAATCACATCAGCCACACTATCAGAGGCTCGTTCACCTGTGCATCACCAATGTGATATATGCCAGCAATGCCCCTCTGCCATGTTCATTGGTCAAACTGGACAGTCTCTATGTAAAAGAATAAATGGACACAAATCAGACGTCAAGAATTATAACATTCAAAAACCAGTTGGAAAACACTTCAATCTCTCTGGTCACTCGATTACAGACCTAAAAGTGGCAATTCTTCAACAAAAAAACTTCAAAACCAGACTCCAACGAGAGACTGCTGAATTGGAATTAATTTGCAAACTGGATACAATTAACTTAGGCTTGAATAGAGACTGGGAGTGGATGGGTCATTACACAAAGTAAAACTATTTCCCCTTGTTTATTTCCCGCCACCCCCACTGTTCCTCAGACGTTCTTGTCAATGCTAGAAATGGCCCACCTTGATTATCACTACAAAAGGTTTTTTCCCCCCCACTCTCCTGCTGGTAATAGCTCATCATAAGTGATCATTCTGGTTACAGTGAGTATGGGAAAACACCCATTATTTCATGTTCTCTATGTATATAAATCTCCCTACTGTATTTTCCACTGAATGCATCCGATGAAGTGAGCTGTAGCACATAAAAGTTTATGCTCAAATAAATTTGTTAGTCTCTAAGGTGCCACAAGTACTCCTTTTCTTTTTGCGAATACAGACTAACACGGCTGCTACTCTGAAATCTATAGTAAAGTATTACAGCAGCACAGCTGCAGTTGTGCCACTCCTGTGTTTTTAGTGTAAACATAGTCTAAGTCAAAACCAGTCTTGGCTATCAGAAAGAGGAGTTGAATATAACAATATAAGGCTACAATGTAGCCTCTTGTATTTTTTATTGCACCAGCCGAATTAAAGATTTGCTACAAGTCCCTCTATTCAGTAGTTTATAACTTTTTACTTTTTTTGCCATAGACTAAATGTTAGTATGTTAAAATAGTTTTCAAAGGTGTTCTGTACTATCCTTAAAAATTCCTAAAACTTGACATTCTGAAGTCAGGCTGTATTCACTGTTTTCTTCAGAAAAAAGGTTTTAAGTATTTAAAAGAATTTATTAATGATTATTGCATGTTCTGTTCAGAGATGCTACCTTTCACAACATCATTATCTGTAATGCAAAGAATGTGAGACCATGTCACCATGAAAATGTAACTGTTCTCTTACTGATCATATCTGAAACATCTTTTGGAAATACTTTATAACATGTGCATGAGGAGCCTTTCAGATCTAAGTGGAAACATGTAATGTTCCACTTATTGGAGTGAATGAGTCAGATTTGGTTTTGCTAGGATATTTGCTTGCACTGTTCTGCTCTCAGAAGAACTACTTCCTCATTTTGCAGTGAGGCCTGTTTTTTAGTTCCTCCATCTTCCCACAAAATCCGTTTTAAAAATAAGTTTTAGTACTTTCGAATTCTAGTCAAACCTTAAGTGTGACAAATTGAAAATAACACAAATGACTTTAGCATTTCAGATGTCAGGGTGTGTCTCTCTAAACTGAACTCTGGTCTTTTCCTGTGGATAGGGTTAGGAGGCAGGGGAAGAGTGGAGCTCATCTCATGCAGTGGCAGAACCAAAAGCTGACTGGGAGTTTCCACTCAGGAGACATTGTGAGCAAATGTTAGCTGTAAAAGGCTCAAGTGCTATACAGTAAACCAAAGCCATTCTGCCACTGTTTTCAGATAAAAATATACAAATGATGTGAAAGGTGGTTTGAGTAGGGAACCCACAACGCACGCACCAAGCAACATCAGTACTTTTGCTTTGTAAGTGTATATATAGAAATTAAGAGTGAGGGTAGTGGAGGAGTCTAGCATTGCACCTGGAACACTGGATTTTTGTCATATATTAAGGGAAAGAGTACTTCTAAGTCATGAGAAGGGAAGGGTATAAGTCTCATTTTCTCCAGAAACATGGGACATTCAGCAGATCAAATTCTATGCAAGTCAAATGATGTGAGATAATATAGCTAGCATTTTTTCATGTAGATGTCTAGGCTTTATGTACCAAAAAATTATACCCCCTCCTTCCCCTGCATAGACATCACACTCATGGGCATAAAATCTTTGCAGTCATGTGCCACATTCTGTTGCATTAAGTAGCTTCCTTTAAAAAGAGGGATCTTGGTGATAGTGAAAGGGCATATTATTAAGGGAGGAAATAAATTGGCAGTTGTCATTTGAGGAAATCTTCTGCGTGGGCAGACAGTAGAGTTTAGTAATATAAGCCTCATCCTGTTTATCTTCTAATTGGAAGAGACTTGAATTAATTTGGAAGTCATACAATCAAGGGGATACATGCGTTTTAAAGTACAGTAGAGCTTTGCTAAGCCACACACTTTGATTCTTAAAGATATGGCCCCCTTTCTCAGCAAAAATTATAAGTGCTTTAGTGAGGTCTCATTAAAACTTCACAACTTTTCCAAAATATACTATAGAAAAAAATATTAGGAATTAACAGAACTAAGCCATAATTGTCAAATGAACAAAGTACACTTAGTGATATGTTAAACTTGATTTTTTAAACATTCATTTACTAATTCAAAAAGTCCAGTAACTCTCAATAGGCTTGGTTCTGTTTTTCATGTCTAGAACAGTGCCTAAATACTTCCTCTTTGATCTTCTTTGAAAAGTTTACTTGTCTCACTGTAATTTTCTTTCAGTACTTGCATTGTTGTAATGAACAACTGTCTATTATGTGTATAGTTTTGTAAAATACCATGATGAGATCAGAGATTCAGTGACTATTAGATTATGTGTAACAAATTCCCTATTCATGTTAGCCACTTGGAAAACACTCTTAACTTCAGAGCAGTAAACGTCCAAAAATTACTTAATTGTCAAGCAATAGCTCTTCAAGTGTGATTCTACTCTGAAAAGTGGTCAGGTAAAACTTAGCACCACCTTACTGAGCCAATTTGTTCTCCTTATATATTCAGATGTATTGCTTACTGTCTGGGCTTTTAAAAAAAACCCCTTCTTTATATTGGCACTGCAGAGTAAATATGGCTATGGGAGTTTGAGTTGAATTCTGTTGTCGCTTGTGCACCTTCAGTAGGCTTGTAAATTATGTCCTATTGGAGAATCTATATAGTTGAAAGAACCCACCTTAACTTGCAATTTCTAGGTTGAGTTTGTAGGGCTGGTAATTTAAAAGTAAAATGGCAAGTAATGAAAAAAAACAAATGTAACAACATTACGGGGTATTTTAGCAGTCTTTTTGCAGTGTGTTGAACTGTACTCTGAAACCACAGTAGACTTTTTTTAAAGTTACAGTACTACTTTGAGGGACTCTAATCTGTGGCTAAGTATAGATCCTTTTTTCTCCAGTGTCTCACATCCATCTTCAGACATATTAAGTGTAAAAATAAAGTGACAAAAATGACAGAGTTCTGGCTTATTTCTGCTCCTGGGGAGAAAACATGTCAACAGACATGGGAGAAACTACATGCTGCAACTACAAAAAATAATAATCTCTCCAACAATTCAAAGTTCAATATTCCTGACTTAAAGGTATGTAAATATTCTCTCATATTTCCTAAAATGTGCTTATTTTCTTTATCTAATTCAGGATTCTTCTGCTGCAAAACTCAGTGAATTTATGTTTCTAGTTAGATAGTTATTGGTGGTTTGAACTGTGAAACTTTAATTTTAATGAAGAAAATTGCAGATAATTAGAAGTTTATGTAGACCTGAACACCAGAAATAAATTCACTTAAAGAAAATAACTGAAAAATCAATTATTCTACTTAACATATCCTGAGTTCTGGGTTCCATTTACTCTGCAAGCCTTGAAGATGCAATAAACCGCACTCACTGCATTCTTCTAGATCTGGCAACTGCTGCATAAGAAAAAAAGAATGTTGAAACCATGAGTTAGTAGTTAAATGGAGGAGAAGATGTAAATGTGTTTTGATCAACTAAGATTTGTAATATGAGCTGTCTGCAGTAGGGTTTTCTATGGTCCACTTCTGAATTGTCTGCTTCTCCTTTTTCACATGAGATACCATGAAATGGCTTGATTAAAATCAGAATCTTTGTCAGAGACAGAACCTAAATCCAGACACAGCCCTTCCTCTTTCAGTGCAAATGGTGCTGCCTCAGTGTATCTTGCCAAGGTATTGCATGGAAAAATTACTTCTGGGGGAATTCTGTGGCCAAAAAAAAAAAAAACTCTGCACACAATATTTTAGTCTGCAAAATTCTGCATTTTTTTGGTCAAAATAAAACAATCACACCAGTTTCAATTATTTTGGTAGTCTATTTTGAAATACCTGTCAGCAAGTATTTCTAACAATACAGACAAAAAAAATTCAGGACAAATAGATTCCTTACTAGGCATATTAATACAGAACGTTGAGTTATTAATTTACACTACAATACAGAAATGTATTTACCTCAGAATCCGAGCAAAGGTTTGGGTGGTGGTCAGGGGTAATGGAGGAACTGAGGGAGGGGGAAGTAACTACTGGGAAGGAGTCTGAGAGTGAATCTGGAGGGTTGTTGGATGTGAATGGGGGATGAATGGAACAAGGTTGGATGTGGTTTTGTTTTGTTTGTTTTTGGGAAGTGGGGGAAAGGATTGTTAGGGAGTTGGGAAGCCTCCCCCATGCAGATCCTGTCTGACCCCTAGCCTCTCCCATTCAGTGAGGCACATATGCCCCTGTTCCCATGAGTTCCTGCAGCCCCCCTCCCATTCAGTCCCTGGCTCAATGCTGTCACCCCACTAGCTCTTGAGCCTGTGCCCCAGTCTGTCCCCCTGCTAGCCCTTCTGAACCCCAGTCTGTGGCACCCCCATTCCCCCAGCAGCCCTGTGTGCCCCACTCTGTCCATCCCATGGTTCGTCACCCTGCCCTGCTGTGAGGAACGCAGCTTCTCTGCCAGCTGACTTCCCTCTCTTCTGGTGCCATAGCAACCCCTGGTTGGGCAAAAGGTGTAATAGCAACACCTCTCCAGCAGAATCTCTATTCTGCATAGAAAAAAACAAAACTGTGGAGGGAACATGCCTTCTGCACATGTGCAATGGTGCAGAATTCCCCCAAGAGTAAAAAGTAGTAGGAGACAGTGCATAAGATTGCAAGGAAAAGGAAATCTGAAATGCAGTTTCTCTTGAATTGGTTTACTTTTTCCTGTCAGTCACAGTTGGGAGCCAGTGCATTAAATAAGAAAAGGCACATCCTGGTCTCAGAAACAATAAGAAATTATAAATCCAGATCAACTTTTAAAAGAAGAAAAATCTACCTAAAGGGGAAGGAGAAAAGGAGGACGGTAGGAAAAGCTGCCTGTCACTGGAATGATTCCTAGATAGGAGGCCACTGGCTACCTACCATCGGCTATCTGTTGCTGTCCTTGAGAGTGAGAGGGCACAATGCTCCAGTTTATTCTCAGCTGGTGGTGAGGTTCTTCGGAGTCGTCTCCAGCTGGTATAATTTAAAACACCCCTGGAAATACTCTATATTATGCTGGTAGAAGTTTCAGACCCAGCCCTGAGAGTAGAAGGTAGATTAAAAACCATCTTCCCTCTCCTTCTCTTCAGTTGTGTCAAGCACAAGCTTAATGCATCTGTGGATCTGGCACAGAATCAAATAATTGTCTGTCTGCAGTGGTGAGGCCAATACTTACCAAGGACAGCTCCCTGTGGGTTTTACTATTGTACCCCTCTTTGGGGACCTAAGCAGGTATTTCTTCCCTTTTTCCTTTTATCTCTGATCTTGCTGAAGTAAGACTCTTTCCTCATGGAGTCAAGACTGTTTTGTGCTATGCTTGTGTATAACATTTCTAATTCCTGTGTACGCTTTATGCCCAAAAGTTGTGTTCTTCCAGCCTAAACATTGTGTGGACAAAGAGGCTGTATTCAAGTGCAGAGGGAGCTTAGGTCAAGGTTTGGATGGCATCAAAATATCACAAGATGTTCTTGAGATTTCTCCCTGTTGAGACCAAAATCTCTTAAATCATTTACTTTAGGATTTTTGGCTGTATATGAACCTGTAAGTAGGCCACTACCAGGGATTAGAATGTGAAACATCCTCTTTCCCTCCCTAGCCCTCAAGGCAAGAAGAGGGTACAGGGATTGTATTCAAAACTGCAACCTGAGGCACATTTTTATGTACATGTGAGTGCATAGAACAGAAATCTGTTAGATTTGGAGTCTTCAACAGCTTAGGTTAACGATTGTGTCTACATAAAGGTTTGTAACGCACTTTTATTTAATTTTCAGTGTAACATAATCGCTGCATTTAAATGTGGCTTTTAAAGGTTGTAGACTTAGTGCTTGTTCTTTGTAAAACATTTTGTTTCTTTATGTGAACAACATGTACTGGCACATGTCAAGAGAGCTCAGAAAAATCTTTATATGCTTCCCTCCGCCCCCTACCCCCCTCCAAAAAAAAAACCCTTCAATTTTTGTCTGTATATTTGAGGAAGCCTAACCATATGTGACTTTCCAAGATCTTCCTGTGACTTAAACATCAAATAACTAGCACCCAAAATATTTGGTATAATCCACACTTTATTACACAATATTTGAATCTAAAATGGTTACATTTTAGTTTCCTGAAAGTAAATGTGCAAAAGTAGCTGCAAATATCTTATATATATAAAGGAAAGGAAGATGACTGCTTTTGGAGGGTGGCAAAACTAAGAATCACTACACTTCATTTACTATATTTTGGACACTTATATGAATGAGTGTCCAGAATTGTTATAATTAATAGCAACAAATCTTGGCAGGGATGTTAAATCTCGTGCTTCAGGGCTTAAACCAATCTCTAATTAGATAAGAGTGAGACCTAATATGGGTGGCAAATTATCCCACATCTGCTTACTTCAGTGTTCTTATAACTTCCATTAAAGCATCTGGAACTAGCCATTGGCAATTTCTACATACAGAACTCAAAAAGACTGCAGCAAATCACAATTGACTTTTCAGTATCCATGGACAGTGTCAAAGGATTTTGAATGGGTATAGTGCAGAAAGTCCTGTTGTAGCAAGCTACATTAAGTCAAGTCTAAGACAGTAGTTTCAGGAAGCAATTAATGTTTAAAGTTTGATTTGTGTGACTCCATTAAAGTCCATGGTAATTATCAAATTCAGACATCTTGTACTGCTTTGAATCCTTAAGGTCTGGGTTTGTATGGAGTGTGTAAAGCTTTTTTTGTTTAGTTAAGTGCTTGGTCTCTAAGACTTGACTTGAACCTAAAATCCATTAATAAACTTTTTAATTATTTTTTGTCTTCTAGGTTGGCACACTGGATATTTTAGTTGGTTTGTCAGATGAATTGGCTAAGTTGGACGCATTTGTGGAGGGGTAATATAACTATATATATGTATATATTGTATAATTGTATATTGATGTTGTACAGGCTTCATGTCAACCTTCATAATGTCAAACTCCATAGTCAACCTTTCAGCAGATTGACCTATTGTTTAGTAGTACCCATACTTTTTATAAAAAGAGAGATCTAAACATGCTTAAGATTACCTTAATTAATTTAAAAAAAAGTGCTGTGTGCTTCCAGATTCAGGAGAAATGTGTTCAGATCTTGGCTTAAGAATCACAGGAAGTGATGGTGAGTATGACTGGTTTTGCTGGGGTGCAACTGGAACTGGAATACTGCTGAGCCCCCTGGCTTACCAACCTGGGCTCCCTCTCACAGTGTTATGCTATGACAAGCTACAAACCTCTCCAGATACTGTCTGTGTGACATCCACAGGCAGGGACACATCCAGCTGAGTTACATAAATGCTTCTCCCAGCCACTCATGAACTAACAATAGAGAGACTCCAGCCAATTTCTCCAGCCTAGGACCCCAGGGATGTATCATCCTGCCCTGGTCAGAAGCCTGACCAGTGTAAGTTTATTGCCCAATGTGGAGAGGACCTGAACTAGCTTTTATACACTGAGTAGAGGTTTCCCCAGCACTTCAAGCAGAATACGCTGTTTTAGATAAAATATGAAACAGGTTTATTAACTACAGGAAGTTATAAGTGGTAGGAATAAAGGATAGAGATGGTTACCAAAGAAAATTAAAATAAGCGCACAATGCAAGTTCTATAAATTAAACAAGATTTGGATCAAGTGGTGTCTCACCCTGATGGTGTAAGCAGGTTACAGATCTTCAGTACACAGGCTGGAATTTTCCTCCAGCCCAGGACCACTTCCCTAGTTCAAAGTCTTTGTCCACCAAACATGTTTCCAGGTGTTGAGTTGTGGGGGGCATGAGGCCAAGTGATGATATCACTTCCCCTTCTTCCAGCTTGCTGGAAAGATCCGTTGCTATGACGTGGGTCAAGCAGTCTCCATTGTCTACATGCTATCTGTGAGAAGTCTCCATTGTATACAGTTCTAGGGATAGTCCTTGGGTGCGTGGATTCCCTTTAATGGGCCATCAGCGTGTCTAGCTCCTCCATTGTTGCACCTAAAAGGCTGGTTGTGGGTGTTCCCAACCTCATAACATATTTCAGTAACGCAGACACAGCAAAACTTCGTACTTCTCAGTGGGGAAAGGGGTTTTTGGTGTGGGTGGGGGTACAGATGCACAGGGGTCAGGTGAACAGGGAGCAGCTCCCCATACAGTGACCCCTTCCCTAATGGCCGAGGTGCGATGGGGCCAGGAAGTGGGGGAAGGGGTCACTGTATGGGGAGCTGCTCTCCCATCCACCTGACAGCAGTGCATCTGGACCCCTGCTCCCCTATGCTGAGTCTTACCCCCTGCATCCAGACACCCCCCCACCAAGCCTCTCCTGCTGTGCAGAGCTTCCTGCAGCAGGGGGAAGGTTTCTGGAGGTTGATCTGACCCAGCCCTGACTGCTCCATGCAGGGTAGAGGGAATTCTGTCCATCCGTTCTCTCCCCCCCCCCCCCCCCCCCCCCCCCCCCCCCCAGGAATAGTTAATGCCTTCTTAGTTAACTCTCAGGTAAAGTATATAGGATTACAAAGAAATTAATTTGCTGTAGGGCCATTGTTTCAACAGAATGCATCTTCGCTGTTCTACAGTGTTGTCTGGTATGGAGTTTACCAATTCCAAAAAAGACTCATCTTCAAGGGCAAGGGTTTGGTCTTTCTTTAGGTGGGGAAGAAAAGGAAGAGATTAGAGGATCTCTTTCCATTTAATGCTATAATTCTTCTAGTGCTGTTCCTGTGGGTGCTCCACTTCAGGTGTCGGTGTGTCCCGGCGCCGTTGATCGGGGATTTACAGTAGCAGTGTCCACACTGGTTGCACGTGCCCAGTAGCCTTCTTGCACATGCTGTTGGTGCCACATGTAGCGTGTGCATGATCTGAGCCCTCCAGTTCCTTCTCAAATGTCCTCGGCTGAAGATGGAGCTCTGGGACAGTGTTGGCACTCTTTTCTAAAACCGTTAGAGAAATAGTTAATTAGATAGATAGAAAGTTAGTTTTAGTTTATTGGGGGAAAAAAAAAGAAATGTTTTCTTTCGTTAGCTACCTCCCCTCGGGATGGTTACCTGCTAAGATGCCTGGTTCTCCAGGCTTCAGATGCTGCGGCTCCTTATGCTCGTTGCATGTACGCTGCCTGGGTGAGGGGCATATCCCCCCAAAATCCCCCCCACTGCAGCAATTTGAAAGCCAGAGCCCAGTGTGACCGGGATCTCTGGCTAAAAATTATTTTAATGGAGAAACCCCTCCAACTAGAGTCGGACAAGCAGACTGCCTCTCTGGGCACTCCTCCAAATGGGAAAGGAGACATACCCTCTGAAAAACGAAAAAAGGGGGCTCAGATTTCTTCGTAGAGAACACTTTGAAAACGGAGGTGATCTCCTGCCAGGTCGCTGCCCCTGATGCCAACATAATGCTTGGGTGAGCATCTGACACTCCGGGCACCTCTGGCACCACCGAGGTCCATGCGAAGGAGCCGGAGTTGAGGCACAAAGACATGCCTCCTCCATGGCATTGAGTTCACCAGTAGGGGACTCGACACCAAGCTTCTCCTCAGGCACCATGCCTCTGCCCCTGGCACCGACATTATTCAGCATTATTCTTTCTGTCTAGAAGATGAGTTATTCAGAGTGCCAACAAGTTAAACTGATGGGAGGATAAGCAGAGATATGAGAGGCTATAGTTATGATGGAAGGCATTAATGAGTACCATCAACCTGCTTGATCTGTGGACAATTGTAGAGGTGCTTGAAGCGGTGACTCTGTTAATCAGGTGGCAGGAGCTCCATGTGCCAGAAACTGGAAATGGGCAACAGGAGATGGATCACTTGATGAGGATTACCTGTTCTGTTCATTCCCTCTGGGGCATCTGGCATTGGCCACTGCTGGAAGACAGGATACTGGGCTAGATGGACCTTTGGTCTGACCGTGTATGGCCATTTAGTTTCCCACTTCCCCTTTTGATTTTCTAATTTTCTCCCAAATAAGTAGGATTTTGGCCACTGATGCCTAGAACATTCCCTGGAATTTTGGAATTGATCAGATGTGACATTCAAAAGTTACTGCATGAGAAACAGATGTTCTTGACAGGTTTCAGAGTGGCAGCTGTGTTAGTCTGTATCAGCAAAAAGAACGAGGAGTACTTGTAGCACCTTAGAGACTAACAAATTTCCTTGAGTAAGTCCTTCAAGCTCAGCCAATCAAATGGCCAACTAGTAGTGGTGCTAACATTTTCCTTAGCAAATCTGCGGTCAGTTGCTTGTGGTAGTTTTTTTACAAATTGCTAGGTATAGCCTTACATGAATTTGTTCATTGTTGTCTGAGGAGGTTTATGTGTGGGGAATGTATTTGTAGCCTGGGCCACTTAACTGCTTTTTAAAATGAAGAGCTAAATAAGCACAACTCCTTTTCCTTTCAGAGCATTATGTTCACAGTGTCCCTGCTAAACCAGTGTGTGTCTTACTGATATAGACATGGTAAGGCATTCAATATAGATGACCGTTGTCTTATCCAAGTCTAAAATTGTCAGTTAACAGTTTGATGAAACATTCTTAAAGGGAGGGAAGACAAAATGATTATTGGTGGGGTAACTTTGTTGTAAAGCTTTCAAACAAAGCAAATAATCTTTTAGGTTTGTACATGTAAATGATTGAAATACTGTTAAAATAGCATTCTACTTTCCTAGACAGGAAGGATGGCCTTGTGTTTAAGGCACTGGACTATTGCTCAGGAGACTTGGGTTCTCTTGCTGGCTCATCCACAGTCTGTCTTTGTGCCTTTGGTAACTCACTTAACACTTTGGTCTACGCTTAACACTTAAGTCAGCATATCTACAGTGCTTAGATGTGTGAAAAGGCATACCTCTTAGTGCCATAGTTATGCTCAGGAAGGTGGAGTTCTGATAGCGACAGAAAAACCCCTCCTGTCACTGTAATCTGCATCTATGCTATGGAGTTACAGCAGCATAGAAGACATGGCTTTAATCAGTCTGTGTCTCAGTTTCCTTTGTGTTAAATAGGGATAATCATGTTCCCAACCTCACTGGGCTGGGATTTTTCAGAAGAGCCTAAGGGAGGCAGGCACCCAAATTCCACTGAATATAAAGAGAATATAAATACTAGTTTCAGAGTAGCAGCCGTGTTAGTCTGTATTCGCAAAAAGAAAAGGAGTACTTGTGGCACCTTAGAGACTAACAAATTTATTTGAGCATAAGCTTTCGTGAGATGAAGTGAGCTGTAGCTCACGAAAGCTTATGCTCAAATAAATTTGTTAGTCTCTAAGGTGCCATAAGTACTCCTTTTCTTTTTTTAATATAAATACTGTGGAACTCTGGAAGATAGTCACACCACAATGACAAGCACCTATGAAAGCCTAAAAAACAAAACAGATATGTCTGCAGTTGTTGGGGAGATGGCTTCCTGCAAATGGAAAAATTCTGTAAGGTGAGGCTTCCAGGAATGCAACTTAAAAATTAAGTTTGATGTAATTGATCTGAAACCGTTTGGAAAACAGTGTTAAAAGATTGGGCCAAATTGTCTTTGACTCAGTGGGACTAATGTAACAGACTCTCTTATAAGATGGCAGTGCTTTCTTCATCCTCAAAGGAGTTCATGTTTTGTTGCTCTATCTTGGTTCTCCAGGGTGGTCAAGAAGGTGGCCCAATACATGGCTGATGTTCTGGAAGACAGTAAAGATAAAGTTCAGGAAAATCTATTGGCTAATGGAGGTAAAGTGCTAACTTTATTCTCTCAAGTGTTTCAGGATTTTCTGCTGTTTTTCCTACCGACTTAACAGATCATGTAAAGAATCAGACTGAGAACTTAGTTTAAATATGAAAATGTTTTCATATGTCTCTTGCATAAGTCATTTATATCAGTCTTGCATAAGTCACTTATATCAGAGGGGATGATACCTCCAATTGTGGGTAGAAAATATAGGTACAGATCTGTATGGTAAATGTCCACTTCCAAAAAAAGCCTCGAGTTCCTTTTGGGTTCAGTGGTTTGATACCTCCACCAGTTTAAAGTCCAATTTTTTTCTTTACTTTTTATACATTTTTAAAGATTTTGTTTAGGATCCAATACTCCATCAATAAATTGTTTATATAAAATTTTACCTACTAAATTCTTCACATAAGCTAGCTGAGAATCTCTGCCTAAGCCCAAGTTGTCAAGTGGCATTTTATCAAGCTAGTTTTCTCTTAGAAACAGAAGACTGGCTATGGTGGAACACAGTACTGATCCCTCATGTCAGCATTCTGTCACCAAGTAATTGCAAATTCAAACTGAGTTTACTATTGCCTGGTATTGATATTAAAGATAAATACAAAATTCAGTTAAAATAGCTGCTGAAGTAGTGCTCAACAAAAAGGAAATCTGATACATACATATCTATATATAAACTGCTCCCAGCACCTATGCATGAAGCTGCTATTCTGAGAGCCAAATTAACTTTTAAATTAAAAAACAGCTTTGTGCAAATCAAGACTTGAATGCCATAGGTCAGGGGTGGCCAAACTTACTGACCCGCCCAGCTGCACACAATAATCTTCAGAGGTTTGAGAGCCGGGCGTGTCTGCAGGGGGTAAGGGCCTCAGCCCTGTTCCTTCTGGAGCCCCAGCAGGTACCTCCCCAGAAGGGCAGAAGCCCCAAGTCCCACCACCCTGCCACTGGGCAGAAGCCACAAGCTCCCCGCCCCAGTCTGGCAGCTGGAAAATGGGGGAGGGTTGTGAGGGGCTTAGTGAGCCACACTTTAACTGTAAAAGAGCCGCATGCGGCTCGCAAGCTGCAGTTGGGCCATCCCTGCCATAGGTGGTAGGCAGACATACTATTTTTGTCTTCATCACTTTGCTGCTTCTCAAGAGACATCACTGGTATGTTCTCCAGGTTAATATTTCTTCAATTTTAAGGGTCTACAGCAGTCAGTATCTGAAGGCAAGAATCTCAGTTAATGCACCTATAACTTTTTAGCGTCAGAAATTCTAATACCATAAGTCTAAGGGTATGTCTACGCTGCCTACATTACAGCACAGCCATGGCAGCGCTGTGATGTGGGCAGTGTAGTCACACTTTATCACCAGGGAGAACTCTCCTGGTGATTTAAAAAAAAAAACAACCACCAAAACCCACCGCAAATGAGGGGTGGTAGCTTTATCGCCGGAAGCGTGCTGGAGCTTTTCAGTGCTAAATTTTTTGTCGCTTTTTCACACCCCTGAACAACTAAAGTTTTAGCGCTGAAAGTGGCAGTGTAGACACAGTCTTAGTAACAGGGCCAGTATATATGAAAGTCTGCAGTCTTTCTCAGTACCTTCCATGGCATCATAAACAATACTGTAGCAAACAAGTAAAGTATTAGTCTATTATCTTTATTACCAAATTTAACACATTCATTCCTTCACATTTTTAGTTGACTTGGTTACCTATATAACAAGGTTCCAGTGGGATATGGCCAAGTATCCAATCAAACAGTCCCTGAAGAATATTTCAGAAATAATTGCAAAGGTAAGATGACATGTAATTCAAACTACATATATATTGTGGTGTTTTCATCCTTGATACAAGAACTTAGTTTGACAATGATTCTCAATTTTTTCTGCTCTGGACTACTTATGAAACAAGAGATTTTTCTCAAGGGTCACCTCCCTTCCACCTATCACCAGTTCTGTGACAACTGTAGTATTTGGCTACAGCAAAAAATTCAATATTAACACCATATGTAAACAAAACTTGCTTCTATGCTATGGGTTTGGCAGGTTGGTTGTCTTTTATTTGGTATCTGTGCTCTTTTTCTTCCTAAAACAAAATCTGTGTTCTCACTGTGTATAATCTCATGGATTTCAGTGGGATTATACAGGTCAGGCCAGATATGACCCCTTGAGTTATTGCTTCTTGTGTTAAAGCAACAAGAGATTTCAGTATATTCTTCAACTGCGTTAATAGCTCCAGGGTACTTTATGGTTTGTTTCTGTTCTCCTGTGTGGTGTCTGAACTGGCTAATGGTGGAATTTGCACAAAAGAAAATCCAGAAAACCATGAAGCAGCTGCACAGGGCACATAGAAGTACCTTCTTTAGTTCAGTTGGTCAAAACTCTCTGGAAACCCATAAAAGAATCCTGAAGTAGGTTGCAGGTAAAAGGAAGGATCAGTGCCAGAAGGCTGACATGTGCTCTGCAATTAGGGTGCATGCCCCAGCTGTTTACAGCTGTTTACAGATTGCATCCTCTGTTTTGAACTTCTTGCCAAGTTTGTTATACCAGTATACACCATGTAGCTGATCCAGATTGTAACTGACACTTAGTTTGATGCAGTGTTATGGAAGACTAAGTTCAAGCTGTAGTAACTATCATTTCTTAAATTGGATAAATAGCTTACGATCACCTCTTTATCAATAATCATGTTCCTAGGCTTGGTAATTAAACTTTCATATATTTTGTGTCTGCAATACTTTAGTCCTACTGGAAGTGTGAAGGCTGACTTCTGGCTTTGATAAAAACTTCATGACCTTAATATTTCTTATGTGAAATGTGTTTCTGTTAAAATGTGAAACTATGTAAGGTCATGAGTTCTTTGTAATCTTGAAGAAAGCAGAAAAAATGAAGAGATTTGTTTTTGGCAATTGATCAGTTGTAAAATGTTCATCCACTCCTAGAATTTCAACTCTGGAAAAAGCTTTACAGTAACTTCACTTGTAGATTTCTGAAAGTCTTATTGAGTTGATACTTGAGGAAATGAACAGTCTCTGAAATCTGGTTTTGTTTAATAAGTAAGAGAGTATGGAGTACTTGGACAAGTAACAGAAGATTTTGCCACTATAACTTCCCTCATTATTGGTCCTGCAATGGAAATTAGCTATAGAAACAATCATAGTTATAGTAATTTATCTGTCCAGAGGTAGAGGATGGAAATCACTTAGAGAACTACACAAACATAATAACAGGTTTCAGAGTAGCAGCCGTGTTTGTGCAAAAAAGAAAAGGAGTACTTGTGGCACCTTAGAGACTAACAAATTTATTTGAGCATAAGCTTTCATGAGCTACAGCTCACCGATGAAGTGAGCTGCAGCTCACGAAAGCTTATGCTCAAATAAATTTGTTGGTCTCTAAGGTGCCACAAGTACTCCTTTTCTTTTTTACACAAACGTAAGTGTAATTTTAATTGCATTTCAAATAGTTTTCAAACATAAGCAGGATAGTGTACTCTGTGATTTCTCTCCCCACTCCCTCCTAGCCTTGGAAGTTGCTAAAAGTCTTGCCTACTTGCCACAAAACTGTACACCAGAACCTTACTTTTGATTATTTTTATTTTTTAAAGCCACCTGTTTCTAGCCATTGAGAGTTGTGGAGAACCTGAAATGAACAGTGTAAACTGATAGTGTCATCTGTCTGAGTCTGTAGAGAACCTGAAACAATAGCCCTGAGGGGTGACCAGCCACATTGATCTTAATCCAGGCTCCATGCACTTTGCAATTCTGCAACTGCATACCTGGGAATTTTCAAGATGGTATGAAATTTTGCCATTTTGCTGCAGTCAGGGCCAGACATCTTGTTTCTGTCTGTCGCCTTACCCTTCCAGGACCTGCCTACAGCTGCCTCTTACTGCACAGGAATTGCCATACTAGATCACAACATGGTTCACCTAGCCAGTCTACTGTCTGAGAATGGCCAACACGAGATGCACGAAACCTCACTGTAGGCAGATGTGGTATAATCTGCTCCACATGAAAGTCTCTTGCTTATTCCTAATAGTTAAAGATTAGCTTAAACCCTGAAGCATGAGGTTTTAAAATCACTTCCAAAATACCTTTTTCATTAAATATATAACTAGTTGTTCTCATTTGCCATATTATTATCCTAAAAAACACTGATGCTTTTCCCACAAGGGGGAGTTAATTTCATCACAGTGCATGTTCCCTTCACTGTTCCCTGCAGTCATGGAGCAGGGACTTGAGAAAGAGCCCAAGTCCAGCCCACTGCCAGGGAGCAAAGGAAACAGAAGCGTAGGCTGGCAAACTAGGCAACCTGAAGACCAGCTCAGCAGCTGAGGCCTGGGGAGCCAGTGAGATAAGCAACTGAAGCTTGCTACAAGCTCCCATGTTCTCTGGCACATAGGGAGAAAAAGGTTCTGAGCTGAGTCCCCCCAGACATAATCCTGGGAGCTGGGACTGGGTCTGGGACACCTGTTGCCAGTAACTTAAAAAACCTAATCTTGGAAGCAGTCATGGTTTAAAAAACAAAACAAAACAGAAAAACCCTCTGGCAACAACGTAGGTCAAATAAAGGCACTACCTATTAATAATCAGAAGGGTAGCTGTGTTAGTCTGGATCTGACATGTATCCGACGAATTGGGTATTCATCCATGAAAGCTTATGCTCCAGTACGTTTGTTAGTCTATAAGGTGCCACAAGACTCTTTGCCGCTCTTGTCTATTAATAAGGCATTCATATATTATTATGTAATGTATATATACCTAGATACTTGAGATAGAAGCAGTAGAGGTGGGTTTTAGGTTTAATTATAAGACCAGAGAGGTACACTGTACTAAGTCCTTTGAGAGAGAGAGAGAGTGTGTGTGTGTGTGTGTGTGTGTGTGTGTGTGTAACTAAACATTTTTAAATCAATATGCTTAACAGGCAGCCAACATGTAGAGCTTTCCTAAATTCCATGTGATAAAGGAATATCTGTTTTATCATCTCTTTATCAAAGCTCAGAAGATCATTAAAGGTTCACAGTGACTCCCTAAATCTTAAAGGCGGAGTACAAGTTATACTTGGCTTGAGTAGCCATGGAGGAAGTAGGCAGTTCTAAGAGACTAGGCTTCTAGTTACAGATGTAAATCCTTAATAGAATCTTATAACAAGATGGCCCTGAGATGGGCAGAGAATCTGTCTGTAATGCCAAAGATACCTTATATTTGAAACTAGCAGGTAGGCTAATGTAATTGGAAATAATCAGACACAACAGTGAATGAATAAGGGGGCAAAATAGTCTGGAGGAAAGAAAGAAAGGAGTTAAGACGTACCCAATTATCTGTAGCTAATGAAATAAGTCAGGCTCTGATTTTTAATTTTGAAATGCTTTGATTTTTAACCAGCAATAATTACATTGGATGTGGCCCAGTGCAATTTCAGCACAAGTCAAAATATCTCATGGCACTCTTTACTAAATGAAGAAAACTCATAAAACATGCTGAAACAGCCTCCCCCCACCCCACCATTTTAGTTATAACAAACTGCTACAGACCTGCAGCAGAGAGAGCTTGGTGTTATGCCAAGATATAAAACAGGACTGAAACTTCCTAAATGGAATTGGCAAGTGATTTTCTGATGCAAACTTTGCTACATCTTCCCTTCAAGGTATACAATCAGGGAACTGCTTAGTTTTAAAAAAATGGTGTAGTATAAACATGACAATATTTAGAATTGGAACATAGGAATTTTCATACTGGATTTAGACCCAGTGCATCTAGTCCAATATCTTGTCTGACAGTATCCAATGCCATATACTTCAGAGGAAGGTATAAGAAACCATGCAATAGGCAGAAGTCATGTAATCTGCCCCCATTCATGTCTCTTCTTGATACAGACTGGCTTAAACCCGGAAGCATGAAGTTCTATATTGCTTCCTAAAATACTGTTGTTAACTAATGTAAGTCTGTATCCATGTAAACGTCCATTCTCTTTTTGAATCATACTAAATTCTTGGCCTCAGTGTCATCCTTTGGCCAAGAAATGGCTTGATAGAAGGAATAATAATATGATTAGAAATTGAGGTCAAGAGGGAGGAAGTTAAAAGTGTACTTAGTAAATAACTTAGTGTGTAGTAGTGAAGAGAGAGCCTGCTTTAAAGATTCAAAATCTGTACTCCTTTTGAAGTCTGGAAACTAAACTTGGAGGATCTAATATTAATACAGGGCAACATGTTTGAACTCCCATTAGTGTACAGAAGAGTATATGGAGATATATTGGGAAGGGGATGAAATACGATCACAATTCACTTTTTTTTTTTATGATACAAGTAAAAATCATGTGTTAGAAAATAGTCTGTTCGCTACTGGCAGTTGGTCAGTTCCACTTAAATGGATGAGAGTGTTTTATGGCAGAAGAGTTGTGGTAAAATGTTTCTGCGACTATATTTTGTATAGTGTTTTTGAACATGTAATGCACTATAGAAGCACAAAGCAAAATGGATGAACAATTTCGATTGTGGGGTCTCAAAGTTTCTGGAATAAATAAAATATCTTGTAAAGATAGTTGACATGAAAATACAGATGAAATATTATTTGGTAAGGGGGAGGTGAGTGAAATGTGCATCATTTCATGACGCTTCTGGAAACAAAAACTGCATGTCAGCATAGAACTTGTGGTTCATAAATGGCAGGTTCCAGTCTATATTACTCACTGGATTTCCTTAGAGATGTTTGCAATGTGTTCCCAGTTTTAGAATTGTGTAGCAATACAACTTGTTCAGTGCTTTGTTTTTCCAATTTTGTCAAATTTCTGCTTACAAATAATGAAATCTCTAACTTTTTCTTAGAGACAAATTAAAAAATAATTTGTTTGCTAAATTTACCCTTTTATGAGCCTTAAAGTGAACAAATTGATTTTTGAATCTTGTGTTTTAAAGGGAGTAACCCAGATTGATAATGACTTAAAATCAAGAGCATCAGCATATAACAATCTGAAAGGCAACCTTCAGAACTTGGAAAGAAAGAATGCGTAAGTCATCTTAGACCTTGCTAATGCAGCACAAAAAAATGGCAGTTTAACTGAAAAGTGTTGGTAATGTGAATATACTATATATCGCTTGGTAGGTTTTTAGAGGTGCCTATGATTCAGAATTCTGGTATGTCATGATAATTAGCTTGTTTACGGGGGTGAACAGGCCTAAAATAGCAATTTTTACTTCGCTACAGTTATACGCAAACAGTATTGTGCTTGAGTAATGCTACTAATTACATGATTCTTTTGCTATTGTTTTCCTTATAATTTAAGTATCTACCTAAACTTCTCTTGAGGAAGTTTCTCCTTTTATTATTACTGTCTGAAGAAACCAATTAATATTGAACTTGATATATTCCTCAAGTAACAGGTGACTTGTCCCCAAAAACCCAGATTAGATGAGCAATGTAGATGCAATGTCTTAGATGGCTAAAGATAAAACGTAATGAAAATAGGGAATCGGAATAACTAAGGGTAACATTTAAATAACTAAGGGTAACATTCTGTCCTTCCCCTCTGTGTGTGAAAGGTCATTGATGTAACCAGACTACGGTGTTTCCAGTGTGGAGGCATGCACTATGGGAGGGTATGCCCAGTGGCTATATACAAGCTCTAAGGATACGTTTTTCAGAAGTGATTTGGGCTCCTAAGTCTCACCGAAAGTCAATTGTACTTTTGCCTCTTAAGTCATTTTTTAAAATGGGACTTAAAAACACGTAATTGACTTAGGAACTTTTGTCACAAACCCCCACATATGGATTGGTCAGGAGCAGTGGTGAGCTGGAGCCGGTTCTCACCAGTTCGCTAGAACCGGTTGTTAAATTTAGAAGCCCTTTTAGAACCGTTTTTTCCACGAGGGACAGCCGGTTCTAAAAGGGCTTCTAAATTTAACTGGCCAAAAGTTGCACCTTAGGTGCTGATTCCTGGGTGCTCCAGCCCTGGAGCACCCAAGTGGAAAATCTGGTGGACGCAGAGCACCCACCAGCAGCTCCCCGCCCTACCCCCAGCTCACCTCCCCTCCACCGCCTCCTTCTCCCCTGAATGCGCCGTCCTGCCCTGCTTCTCTGCCCTCCCCAGGCTTCCCACAAATCAGCTGTTTGCACGGGAAACCAGGGTGGGCGGAGAAGCAGGCCGTGGCTTTCTGCTTAGGCCCAGGGAGGTGGAGGTGAGCTCGGGCGAGGGGGCGCGAGGAGGGCCGCCCGTGCTGCAGCAGATAACCTGGAGGTGGGGGGAGGCAGGCAGGGGAACCGCTCCCTGCCCCAGCTCACCTCTGCCACCCTCGGCCTGAGTGCGAAGCCACCGCTGCCTGCTTCTAAGCCCTCCCAGGCTTCCCGCCGAACAGCTGATTCACGGGAAGCTGGGGGAGGGGGTGGAGAAGCAGAGCGGGGCGGCGCGTTCAGGGGAGGAGGTGGAGATGAGCTGGGGCTGGTGGTAGGGCGGGGAGCTGCCGGTGGGTGCTCTGTACCCACCAAATTTTCCACTTGGGTGCTCCAGCAGCTGCTCCCCCTGCTCTCCCCAGCTATGCTCCCCCTCCCCTAGGAGCCTGAGGGACCTGCCGAATGCTTCCTGGGAGCTGCCCCAGGTAAGCACCTCCGGGACTCCTCACCTCGCCCCCCGGCAGGTGTCTCTGGCTCTTAGGGGTGGGCACCCACTATGGTGGCCCACAAGACCCTCCTGCCCGGTTCTGGGGGCAGTCGGGACAGGGGAGGGGACAGAGGTCTGGGGGGGGGTGTCAAGGAACATGGGAGGGTTGGATGGGGCAGGAGTCCCGGGGGGCAGGAGTGGGCAATGACCCTCTCGTGGGGTGAGGAGGGAACCCGTTAAGATTTTGGCAGCTCATCACTGGTCAGGAGCCTCAGCTGCTGCCACGCCACATGGGCTATAGTAGTGACAGTGGAACCACTGATAACTCTTTTATTACAAAAACTTCAGTTACAGAAAGAGTAGTAAGTGCACTCTGCATACTAGTAATTAGTTCTTAAGCGAAGTACTTTCTAAAATGTTATTAACCAAACACTAGAAGTTATCCAGACCAAGTTTAAGATTTGAACTATACACTTACTATAGCAGTTCTTGTTTCTCTACAGGGGAAGTTTGCTAACAAGAAGTCTGGCTGATATTGTAAAGAGAGAGGACTTTGTACTTGATTCAGAATACTTAATTACATTGGTGGTGGTTGTACCAAAGTAAGTAATCTCGTGGTACCAAATACTGAATACAAATATAACCAAAATGCAAGCAAAAATGTAAGTTATACAATATGTTTTGTTAGAAGTAGGAAAGGACAGTTTATAGTATGGCTTTTAGACAATTTTGAGACTAAAAAAATATAGTCCAAACTTTTGGATGCTCACCCGTGGCATAATAAGTCTGTGTGGATATTTTCTCACTGTTGCTATTTTTCAGCTTTATCATAGGGGGTGCTCGCTATCCACAAATCCCCTTGGAGAAAATTTGGAATTAGGCCCTTAATGTTTTGTATGGAAAGGTGATTCCCCTTGTTAATGTTACAAAAGTTGTCCATATAAAATAATAAAATCCAAGCAAAATACTGGATGAAAGCCAGGATTTCTTTCCTAATTTTCCTAAAAGAACTAGTCACTGATTTGCCTTGTAATTTCAGTTTCAGGTATTAACTTGTACCACTTAACTTAAGCTTTTTTTTCATACGTTAATTTTAATATATTAAGGTTCCATTTAGATTCTTTATCCCTATTTAGCTTCTCAAAGAGCTTGAGCATTGCCTTTAGAATTGTGTACAACCTCTAGCAATTTAAGGAATATTCCTTTCAGGAGTCTTGTAATCTCACTAAGTCTTCTAAAGGAATGCTCTGACTGTCATGAGGGTCAAGAGGAATTGTCAGGTACATGCTGAATACTGTATAGATAACTTTTGAAGTATTAGCTTCAAATTGAAAATCTGCCCCTTTGTCAAAAAGTGCTAACCTAGAAACCCAAATCTTTTTTTAGAGCGAATGGGGTGAAAAATAGCAGACTGAATATTTCTTGAATCAAAAACTGAGTAAACTCCAGGCATTTTGTTGTGCTGCCTTTATGTTGTCAGGCTATCCCTTTGGGGTGGGGTGCAGATGGTGGGCTTCTAATTTACGATATATACACACATTACTAAATAGTAGTTCACTATTCAATAAGAATTAAGTGTAACACCATAGGAAAGGCAATATTATCTATTCTAGTGGCAGTAGCAAGGGAGTGAGAGTGAAGACTCATGGATCATATTTTTCCGTCTGCATTTGACTTGTTTTGACATTGGGCAGGTGCGTAGGGATAGGTTCCATTCCCATAAACAGGAGTAAAACACCCACAAATGCATCATATTAATTTTGAGTACTAAGGGTGCATAATGTCTCTGAAAAGCTGGTTCTTAGTCTCTGTACTTACATTTATCCAACTTGTAAAAGGGGTGTAAATATCTCATAGGAGTGTTGAGAGACTTCATTGAACAATGTTTGTCAGACATTTGGAGATCCTCTGAGAGGTGTTAAACATGTAATTATTAACTTCATTGTGTAGCTGTGCCAGATTTAAGAGAAATTTTGCTTTTCACTTTAAAAAATAGCCCACCTCATACAATACACCTGTAAACTTATAAACAATATTTTTAAAAATCAGATACTATTTCTCAATTTCTCTGAGTTCTCATTTAAGAGTGTTTTCTTTGCAATATTTTGTGCCCTGAAAAATAGGACAGGGGATCAAATTCCCTATTTCATATACTTTCTGATGTCCTCCAATGATAGGAAGGAAACTTGACTTGCAAGAGGAAGAAAGCATTTTGAAATACTCCTGTGGGTATCTTAATATTCAGGGATTCTCTCCCTGCTTCTTGTCACCCATTGGATTTTTACCATGGTTTTATTGTTGTAGCACTGAACTTGAATTATAACCTATTTATTCTGTAGGTCAAATTACAATGACTGGGTTAAGCAATATGAAACGTTATCGGAGATGGTAGTTCCACGATCCAGCAAGTAAGTGGCTTTTTTATGATTCAGCTTTTTCAGAAGTAAATCTTTGATTTGCTTGAATTGGGTTTTAGTGATGCACAAGAGTACCTCTTCACCCTAAATCTTTGGGATCTTTTATTTGTAATTGGGTTTTAATTGTTGATTAGTAATTGATTATAAAGTCATTACCTATGTTCTTATTAAATAGTTCATCTGAATTCAACTCCAAGTACAATATTCTAAACATTAAGATTCTCTCTAAATTCTGTAGTTCACAAACGTCAGTCATCCCCAGTGTTTATAAGGCATGGAATGAAGAATTGAAGCAGGAAAATTAAACTAGTCCAGATGTGCTGTGTTAGTCCTGGGCCCCAGTGTCTTATTTAAAAAAAAAAACAAAAACAAAAAACCCCTCTACAAAACAATGCTTGATAGTGGTAACTGTGTTGCCATTACTAGAAGGTCTAGAAACAAATGAGTTATATCATTGGAAACCTGATGCAGATGGTTCTGGGCAGGGGATAGGATGGAGATGTGGAGATGAGTAATGTGTGTTTTGGCACTCTATAACCATGGAGGTCAGCACATTACCTAGAAAAAAATGTGCGAGGAGGCACATGTGTGCCTCTGTGTGATGGCGTGGAGGTGACTATTGTGTAGTGTTTTGCGGGTGGTGCAGGGAAACAGGATGGATCCTGGTAAGTGCAAATCCTTGATGTGAGTGGGGAGTGTGGGTGTTGGATTGGGTTTTTTTGGTGGGGAGAATATTTGGGAACATGCCAGAGGATTAGCTGGGGGAAATCTATTTATCTTTACTATTTAAAAAAAAATTTCCTGCAGGAAGGGGGCATGGGCAAATGCATTTTCCTTTGTCTGCAGGTCATATTAAGTAACACTGGATTTTTTTAAGAGTGCCTAGATAGGAGGTAAAAACATGATCCTTTCCCTCAAGAGCTTACAATGTAAATGTAACAAAACAAATGTTCGTAAAGACAAATGTGTTAGCAGTAGTGGGAGAGAGAACAAGGGCAACAATCATATAACATGATAACTCGAATGCATGCAAGCTTGATGCCTAACTTCCAGTCCTTTCTGTTTTGTTACTATTCTTGCCCCATCTTACTTGTAGATAGAAATGATTTTTTTAGAGGGATTTGAATGTGGCAAGGGAGATGGCTAGGCAAACAGTGTGTTCCAAGTGTTAAAAGCATTATAATTACAGAGGCAAAATTTCATTTTCTATTTGAGGCATCATTTTTCAGTAGTTTCCTTGTAGATTATTTTGATTAGGTATATTCTTGCATACTTTGCTCTTAGATGGGTGGGTGGTGTAAATCAGGTGGGTTGGGTGTCTGATTTCATGGCAGTGGGGAACAAGCTAGATCCCTTTAATTGTTCGCTACAGACATTTTAGTATTTGGGCTTTTAGAAAGATTAACTTTTTTGTGAAGAAAGCCACGTTGTATTGGGACCTTAGCTGGACTCCTTTAGATAGAACCCTTTCCAAAATGGCTAACACAGCTCCATGCCACCCAATCACCTACTCTTAGTTCAGTGCTACCTCAACTCCTGTCCCTCCGTACTTGCACCCATTTCCTTTCACCGGAAAGACACCAAAATAAATGTGACTGCTGAAAAGTCTCATGACTACATACATTGAAATGAAATCAACTCAAGTTCATTTCCAATAAAATATGGCTTGAAATTGGAGAAATATCTGGTTTAGCACAGCTAACAGTTTTACTCCAGAAAGCATGTGAATGTGAAATGTAAACAGTTCCTCTTTTGCTCAAGGATGACAAAGGCACATGTTTGAGCTACAATTACTCTTCTCTAATGTAGTTAAACTCTGGAAATAAAGTATTCTGGGTGTGGTAGAGTTGTTCTAGAACCATTCATAAGCAACTAAATTGATCTTACTAGTTCTGAGTGACCACAAACTAGAATTTTGATTGTGATGCTTCAGCCCCATAAAGCTTCTAAACCTGAGAATTGTAACACTTTTTTTTTTTTTTTTTCCTTTCAGCGTTCTTTCTGAGGACCAAGATAGTTACCTGTGTAATGTCACCTTGTTCAGGAAGGCAGTGGATGACTTCAGACACAAAGCCAGGGAATACAAGTAAGATCACTTCTTCAGATTGATTTCCTATTTAAGAGTACTCTACACAGCCACTTGCAGTGTTCTTGTTCCTCTCCAAATGTAGATTTATGGTCCGTGATTTCCAGTATAATGAAGAAGAGATGAAAGCAGACAAAGAAGAAATGAACAGGCTATCTACTGACAAAAAGAAACAGTTCGTAAGTTGGCATAAACTAAATATTATTTTGGACAGAAATTACTATAACTGAGCATTTAGGCATGAAAAGGTCACTGCTGCAATCATCCTCCAACTACACAGCTCACAACAAGAGTTCTTTTCTCTGTTATATCTGCTTTTGGTTTGAGACTTAATGCTCAGAGATGGTAATCCTTGAGGTAAGGGTATACTTCAGTTGCATGTAAACTGTTGAATGTCTTTTTGATATTGAATAAACTCACCAAAATGGTAACTCAGTCCCAAAAGGACTTGGATAATATGTAAGTTGTTTCCATTACACTCATGCTTGAAATATGGTGGATCCTAGCTATGAACACTAGTTAAAGGCATTGTAGCTTGCCTGAAAACATTACAGATGGTAACTCATAGCATTACAAAGTCTTCTATAAAATATACAACTATGTCTCTAGTCCAAAAACACTCAGTTAGAAAGACTATGGTGTCCAAGCAGAAAGCTAAAACTCAATTCTCTCCTTTTAAGTAGAAGAAAAAACACACATTAAGTTGTCCTCCTTCAGTGGTACAATATACCCAGCCAGATCCTTAGTTCTGACTAAGGTAAATGAGGATGGGGGTTGAAGTGGTGCTCTCTGTGTTCCCCTGATCTTGGGGCTGCTGTCTAGTGGGTCAGTCTAACCCAATGATATGCAGACTGAGGCTCAAGAGCCACAAGTGGCTCTTTAATGTGACTCCTGTGGCTCTTTGCAGCACATATTAAAACAATGTGTGATTTAGTTTTTACTTGATCTAAGTTATTAACCAATCAGGATTTTTTTTTTTTTTACTATTAATCAATTGTAGTTGATAAGATGATGATACTTGGTCAATTATTTTGCTGTGAGAATTGTGTGTGTGTGTGTGTGTGTGTGTGTGTGTGTATGTGTGTGTATATGTAATATATATAAAATAACTCTATGAATATATAGTGCTATAGTAAATTAAACAATGAATTCACACTACTGTTTCTCTTTTCAATAATGTTGATTGCTAATTTGGCTCCTAAACCACTGAAATCTCAGTATCACTGATCTAACCTGTGCCTGCTGCCAGCAGACTTAAGGGGCCATATGGCTCTAGGCATTCCCAGTGCACAAGAGAGCCCTGTCCACATCCTCATACCAGCAGTTAAGAGGAGTGACATTGATTCTCTGTGGGGACTCTATCCTATCCAGGGATCTCCCTATGCAAAGAAGATCTTAACAGTATGGTTTCTGGGTTTAGGGCTGCTTCATACCGTTGGAATGGAGCAAAGTAGATGAGGCATGACTCAGGATTGTTGCCCTAATTTTCAGAGTTAACAGATTTCTATAGGCTAAAAGTACAGTAGCAGAGTGATTATGAACTTCACTAATAGATTTTTAGCTATTCTTAAAGTCCAGTGTAGTCTCAGTAAACCCAAGTGTAGTTTTCATATGAGATCCCTACGGTACTTTCTCTATACTAAAACATTTTGGAGTTAGCTGTCCAGTGCTGCCTACTCCATCCGTCCATTTTCTGTGTATGTAGTAATACCGTTTTTAACATTGAGTATCTATTTAAACAAATTTTAATAAGGCTGAATCTTTATTGACACTGGTGAATAACTTCCTGTCTCTTCTCCCCTCTCTTCTCCTCCTCTAACAGGGACCTCTGGTTCGGTGGCTGAAAGTGAATTTCAGTGAAGCATTCATTGCATGGATTCATGTGAAAGCATTACGAGTTTTTGTTGAATCTGTTCTAAGGTAAATAGATTTGGAGCTGAAGTAGCACTGTTTTTCCTAGATTTTAAAAAACCTATCTGGAGCGACGTGTAGATAACTGAGGATCTTAATCCATGCACCATCTGGCTCAACTCATTCTGTAGTGTTCTTGGAGGTGCTCTTTCCCTACTCCTTTAAGCATCTTGGACTATCTGTATATTGGAACAAGAGGTCCTCACTGGCTGTTAATGGTTTGCTTTAATTGAATGGCTTGTAGAAGAAAACTTTCTAGACTTAGAAATGCAAGCAATAAATAAAGTGATCTATTCAAGATACAGTAACTCCTCACTTAGTCATCCCGGTTAATGTTGTTTCATTGCTGATCAGTTAGGGAATATGCTCGTTTAAAGTTGCGCAATGCTCCCTTATAACATTGTTTGGAGCTGCCTGCTTTGTCCACTGCTTGCAGGAAGAGCAGCCTGTTGGAGCCAGCTGGTGGGGGCTTGGCACCAGGGTGGACCAGCAGCTTCCCTATCAGCTCCCCGTTCCCCTAAGTTCCCTGGGTGGCAGCTGCCCAGCAGGCTATCAATTGCCGGCCATTCAGCTTCCTTTTCCCCCACTGCCATATGCTGCTCCTGCCCTCTGCCTTGGAGCTGCTCCTGGGAGCCTCCTGCTTGCTGTGCAGGGAGGGAAAGGTGGGGGGCTAATGTCAGGGTATCCCCCACCCCCTGCTCCTGGCCCCCACTTACCCCATCTCCATAGAGCAGGGGGGGACACGACAGGGCTCAGGATGGAGGGAGCTTGCTGACAGCAGCTGCTGTCTCAACTTGCTGATCTACTTAAAAAGACAATGTACTTTGAGTAGGGTCTGCGTACTTAAAGAGGCAATGCGCAACACACACACACACACACACAGTGTGTCACTGTCTGCCATGCCTCCCATTTGTGCGGCCTTGTAGCATGTGAGGCTACATTAACAATTTGTTAACCCTTCAGGGCTCAGCTGAGTGCTAGTTCATCATTTAGCAGTAAGGCATTCCCTGGGAAATATTCCAGCCTCTGACTTCACCAGCTCAACCAAGCTTCACAATCATCATTGCTGTGTATAGTATTAAATTGTTTGTTTAAAACTCTGTGTGTGTGTGTGTGTAGTCTTGTGAAAAAAATGTCCCTGGAACCTAATCCCCTCCCCCACCCCATTTACATTAATTCTTATGGGGAAATTGGATTCACTTAACATCGTTTTGCTTAAAGTCGCATTTTTCAGGAACATAACTACAACGTTAAGCGAGGAGTTACTGTACACAGAAGACAAAGCACTCAGTCATATTAGGTGAACACAGTTTAATACAAAATTGCTCAGGCTTTGAGGCATACAAAGCAACCCAAGACTCTGTGTAGCAGTAACCACTAGATTTATTTTTTCCCCAGCGTGTGGCTTTACTATTTTCTCATGCTCTGCTTTTCTCTTGTTCATAAGTGAACAAGAAGTATAGCTAATAAGTTGATTAAAATAACTGGATGAATTCTGTGAAGGTGGATTGTTAGGGTAGCAACATCTGGTTCTCAGTTGAAGTTTACAGCTTTCTAAATTGGACAGTTACTGAAACCTTGATACTACATTTACAGTAACGGAACAGTATAAAGAATAAAATGAGGTAAGTGAAGGAGCAGTGTTGAAATGATAGCAGGAATTAATAATAGAATCTTAAATTAATTTGATAGGTCTCTTCCTCAGCTAGCCCATCCCGCAACTATGCAGACTTATTACTTTGAGAGACAATGTGGGTAAGGAAAGTAAGATGAGAGACTAGAATGAAAAGTGTTGAAAATGAATATGCACCTAGAGAAATTAAAAGGTGGCTGTGAGAAGGGATTGATAAGAAAGGGGGCTAGCCTTTCCACACAAATGAGATCTTTCAACCTTGGTAAATTATTTTGTTGCTACCCCAAGACTTAGAAGTAAGCTAATTGAAGTCTTCAAAACTTAAAATAATAATAATAAAGTGGGGGATGAAGCTTGGTAAGAATGAATATGGGAGTTCAATATTGACCATGGAAGGAATAAAAAGCAGGTGTCTAAATCTTAGATATCTCTTCTTTAACATGCAATAAAATTCTTTTCCAAGGTTCTCAATATGATGAAACAGTAATAACAATATGGTCTTCCCAAAATTAAAAAATAAGCAGATGTTTTATTCTCAGGAACCAGAAACCTTTAGCAAGGTCTCTTCTCCCTAAAAAGTGGTATAGCACTGTTTTGAAGTAAGAATGAATAAACTCTTATGCCACTTTAAAAAAAATCTCATTAGCATCTGTCACAGCTTTCTGCTTGCTCCCTCAGGTATGGTTTGCCAGTTAATTTCCAAGCAATGCTCCTTCAACCCAATAAGAAAACAATGAAGAAACTGAGAGAGGTTTTGAATGATTTATACAAACACCTTGATAGCAGTGCAGCAGCTATCATTGATGTAAGTAACTTGTGTAATTTTTATAACTAGTGTTTATGGTGTCCAGCTGCCACCCACGTTCAACCCTACATTGATTAGTCTTTTCTTAAAACCAAGTGGGAATGGTCTGCCTCACTGTACAGTGTTAATCCTCTGAAAGGAATTGCTCCATGAGAAAGAAAGAGACTCAGGCTTTTAGGCTCTTCTGGATGCTGTTTAACAAGAAATATGCTCCATGGATTGTCTTGGGGCAGGTCACAAAACGTGTTTTAGGAGCTGTTTTGTTTTGTTTAAAGCTCATCCTCTCCATTAAGTACAACCATTCCTTATTGCTCTCCTCTAGTGCAGAGGCCATTTAATCTTATTGGAATTAATTCAGTGGAGTTCTCCAGATGCCCTCTGCATGAGTTTTTTGCAAAGGAGGAAGTACTCAATTTACAACCAAGTCATCTGAAGAGCCGTTTCTATGTTCTTGGGGACTACCGTGGGTCCAACAGACACTGTACAATTTTTAAAGCATCTTTCCATGGCCAATATACCATGGTGGCACAGTAAGAAGAAAATAGAACTTAAGTCAAATGGATTGAGAAAAATGCCTTCAGTCAAGTTTAAACTTAGTTTAGAATTAATCTCTAGGCATTTCATAACTTTTAAGCACAAATAATACAGGAGATAGTATTTGCCATCTCCAATCTGAGGGATTGCTTCTGTTTATTTAAAAACAAGAAAAGCATACTTTATTTCGCAGTTTCAGCAGCGATGCGAAGGAATGGACATGAAGTCAGAATTACTCTTTCCACCTCTAGAGGTCCTCAGTGCAAAGAAAGCTTGCCAATACTGTACTTGTTCTGTATCTAGATAAAACTTCAGTGTCCATAGCCATTACCTTTCATGAGCAGTTGACTTTAAAACAAGCCAATGTCTTCGGAGCAAAATGCAAGTGAAATGTGGAGTCCAGCCAAATAATCATGAAGGTTCCTTCTGAAAATGTTTCCAAAATTCTTTTAATGCAAGAAGTTAATGTTGATCAGAAATAGGGAATGAAAAATCATATTTAATCCTGCGGACTAATGTTCAGACTTCTGGATCAGCTGAATTGTCCTCCAGTACGATTTTTAAATTTGCATAAATATTAAATACAATAGTTTAATGAAATAGGGATGTAAATAAACAAATCTAAATTTCATTTATACTGACTCTTCAGGGTCTCCTTTAGATTTCCACACCTGAAAATAGTTAGACAAACCTCCATTACTTAAATGTTGCTATGTAAAGGAAAATCCTTTAATACAAACTATTGTAGAGGAGTAGCAATAATGCATGTGATTTGCTGAACATTGTATTAAGCTGAGAAACTGAAAAAAAGAAACAAGTAACTACATTTTTGCTCCATATAGTGATGTTATGGTAACAAAGCCAAATGTCATTTCATATGAAAATATGGCGTGTATTACTGATGCTAACCTACCAATATTTTGTAAGGAAAGATCTTTTTTCCTCTATTCATCTTACTCCATTTTGAGAAGCCTGATGGCATATTATCCTTTTCTTCCCTTAATGTTTACATTACCAGACAAAACATCATCCAAAGTTTAAAATTCAAATAGTTGGTTTTTTTTGTTGTTTTTTTTTTAAGTTTGAGATCTGGCATGACTTTTGTGCATCTTAAAATGTTTGACTATGTCATGTAATCTCCTGAATGGGACACTTACAAATTATATTGTAAAATGTATAGTAATTTCTTTTTAAAAACTTTTTCACAGGCAACTATGGATATTCCAGGCTTAAACCTCAGTCAACAGGAGTACTACCCATATGTGTACTACAAGATTGATTGCAATTTGCTGGACTTCAAGTAAACCTTTTCTTATCCTGACAATCCTCTGATAGTGTTGGTGTAAACAAACAGAAGTGAGGTTGAAGTACAATGATACTTTTAACTCTGTTAATCCTATGCTTGCTTCTTATTCCCTTTACTTTAGGTGAATTTTCCCCATGGTGGTCCATCTCTTGACATTTTCTTTTAAAGAAAAGTGTAGGTATTACTGCTTTTAATCAATCAAGTCTGTAAATGTATATTGAGAGAATGAGAGTATTTATAAACAGTCATTTATTTAAAGAAAAGGATAATTCCTTTCATATGGTGATTGCATTAATTTCATTTACCATTGTTCATAAAGACCTTGTTTACAAAGGAAGATAGTGTAAACATGCCATTTTGTTCTCTGTATTTAGTAGATACAGATGTTAACATTGATGAATTGTGATGTAAAGTATGTGAGATTGATATACAGTCTGTGCTTTCAGAATATTTTAAATTACAATCCATAAGCACTGTTGGAGAAAATAAAAATACCTGTGCAAATGTATGATTTGTCTTATTGTGATGCATAGAACTGTAAAAATCTCCAGCCAAACATTAATACAGGTAATGTAAAGATGTGATATATGCTGTATCTAACCATATAAAAATGAAGTTTTCAGTTTAACAAATATTTGATGCGAGGTAAACTAAAATAAACACCTGTATTGTTGTGAGAAATACTGGAGCAGATTTTATTCCTATGTGTGAATATATATACATACACAACTTCTCTTAAAGGTGACAGTCATGGCCTTACTCTCTGGAGGAGTGGGAGAGACATAGGCTTCTTATGCCCTGGGCCAAGTCAGTATTTCTACTTATATATATGTATTACTCTGTTTTCACTTATTTGCAACAGTGGCTACTCTTATAATGTAGCATGCAAAATTCTAGAGAAAGAGCTGCTACTTACCCTATATCCTCATCACACAAAACAGCATCCTTTTAATGCTTGTAGGAAAGAGTTTACTAATATTTCCATTTCTGACTCTGTGCTTGAGCCTTCAACACTTTCACAACAATCTTCTGCTCCTCAATAAGGAAAGCTCGTTTGATTCTGTCACGGACACATTTAGCACACATGGAACCGCCATAGGCTCTGCTAACATGCTTCTTTGTTTTTGACAACCTCATAAGGACTTTAGGGCACACAGCACGAACACCGCGAAGTCTTCCTGGACACACACCACATGCAGACTTTGGTGCCTTACCAACTTTCTTGGTGTAAAGGTAAACAATCCTGTTATCTGGTGTCCGGGACAGCCTGGTCTTGTTAGAGGCTGTGTTGTAGGACAACCTACGACGGTATGTCAGACGCTGAACCATTTTTTATATCTGTTCAAGTCATTTGCATTTGAAACTGTATCCTCCACTCACTACTTCAACACTGATGGATTCCAAGTACTGGATTTATAACACTAAAGCTTATTGTAGTCATCCGGACAAGTCCTGAGCTTTGAAATAATGTTTGGTAAATCAGTGCCTCTCTGGAGTGTTGTAGTCTTTTGGAATTGTTTCCCCCTAGTCAGCCTTTAATATAATCGGGATCTAAGCAATGTTGAAAGGCTCAAGGAAGATTAGTTGTGTGACTTCTAATTGCTTAGTATAAACACTCTTGCAGGCTTATGTCTGGCAGACTTGGCAGCAGCTTTCATTGAAACTCTCGGCCCATTTAAAAGAAGGACCTGCATGTGTATAAGAACTTCCAAGGAGTTCTGAGCTAAAGTAACAAAACTCCAAAACAAGATCATTCATAGATTCTAAGTCCAGAAGGGATTATTATGGTCTAGCTTGAACTCCTGTATGGTGCAGACCAGAGAACTTCCCCCGCAAAATAATTCCTAGAGCAGATCTTTTAGAAAAACATCCGATCTTGATTTTAAAATTGCTAGTGATAGAGACTCCATCACTTGGTAAATTGTTCCAATGACTAATTACTCTTGCCATTTAAAAATTTATGGCTTATTTCCGGTCTGAATTTGTCCAGCTTCAACTTTCAGCCCTTGGATCACGTTAGTCCTTTCTTTGATAGCTTGAAGAACATATTATTAAATTTTTGTTCATCGTGTAAGTACTTACAGACCAGAATCAAGTCATTCCTTAGCCTTCTCTTTGTTAAACTGAGCAGATTGAGCTCTTTGAGTCTATCACTAAAAGGGATGTTTTTTCTAATCCTTTAATCATTCTCCTGACTCTTCTCTGATCTCAGTTAGTTTATCAATGTCCTTCTTGAATTATGGGCACCTTAGCTGGACACAAATAAATAAGAAATTTATTTCCTAGACCTTGTGACTATTTCTCATGTTGATTTTAATGTGCACTGGCAAAGGGGAAAGGTGTTAAGATGCGACTTGAAGGTGTGGAATAGATAAAGCAATGAGAGGGGAGGCAGTTGTATTGTAGTGGAGGGGAAAGCAGAGGGTTTCTTGTTTAAAATGGAGACTTTTCTGCCTTATCTCTTGCCCTACCTTTCATATCATCTAGAGCAGGGCTTGATTACTACTTTCATATATTATTGCACACAAGTATTTGGCACTTTACAGTACCAACAAAGAGATGATCCCTGCCCTGAAAAGCTTGCAGTCTAGTTTTAGATAAGATGCAACAAGTGGTGGTAACAAATCAGCAGGAAAGGGAAGTAATTCTGTTAAATAGCTATTGTCTCACTTGCAGGCAGTATGGAAGAAGTGAATCCTTATGGAAAGATTGCGGGTGTGGAGAGGGGAGAGAGAGTGGCTTTGAAGCTTGGAATTTGTGGGATATTCTGAGCATGGGGGTAGCATGGGAAAAGGCATGAAGATGTTTGGCAGTAAGGATTAGTATACTGCTGGCATTCTTAGAACAAAGGGGGTTGGGACTTTCCTGATAAGAGACTAGGTTGGATATATAGGAACTCAGACTTCCTTGCCTCCAACTCTATCCCCTGGAATAAGAGCATTCAAGTAAAAATTGAATCTTATTTGAACATACAGAACCTACTATCCCCTTGAACAAAGAAAGGTTAAACAGCAGGTAGTCCAAGTTAGTCAAGCTTTGTTTTTTTTCTCAAAATCTCTGTAATGCTAGGGAAGACCAAGATTATTAAATTAAATTTATTGCTTACAAAGAAACTTGCACAGGCTTGTGCAGATCATTGTATTATATACTTGTCATCAAGTGTTACAGGGAGAAATGTGGAGTTCTGAACTTGACTGCAAAGTTAAGCGAAAGATCAGTCTTTAAACATCCATGTTACATATCTTAGATACATCCACAACATACAGAACAAGTAGACTTCAAATATTTGGTAACAGAACTAACAATTTTAGGAAGGCATTGAGAATGAAAAGTGTTTGAAGTGCTAAGTTTTGTACTATCTTAAAACTGTTTTTTCAACTAAAAAAAACTTTACAGTTGAGAAACTGGCAAAAGCAATGTAGTTTAAAGTTAAGACTTGTAAATCCCTATTGAACTGTACCTACTATTGTATAGGTCTTGAATTTGTGCATGTTAATATAAGTAGCATCTGAACCCAAGGTACCTTAAGTTTGGAATGTCCAGGCAAAATTAATTTTACCGTGTAATATCTTAATGTAAACTAACTTTACTGTTAAAGAACCTACTCTGAGACATCTAGGGTGCAGCATCCTGCATAGGCAGTATATGTTAAATGCCAATTTCTTCTAATCATTACCCAAACAACATTGGGAACAAATAGCATGAGTTGACTACTGTGTAATACTAAAGGTCTTAGGTTCTGTTCTCCTAGATCTCCAGAGTCAATGCAAGCAATCTTGGATACTTCTAGTTTCAACCACAAAGAAAGGAAAAGACCAGAATGGGACACCAGAAGATGAATGTGCCACTAGTGCAGAAGATGATTTTGGATACATGAAGTGGAATGCTTTCTGCGTTGAGAAGAGAGGTTGGATTAGACGGTCTCTTTTCTACATGGAAGGGTTAGGGAAGCCAACCTTGAGTTCAGAACAGGCAGGCCTTCTTTTAAACTGGGTTTAAAACCTGTAAGAAGGGGAAAGTTATTACCTAACTCAGATTTTTGCATGCATCCTGCAAAGTAAGGCAGAATTTTTTTTGAAGTAGACAGCATATTAATGACCCAAGTGTATATATACTGGCTTGTAAACCGCATGGGAATTCTAGAAAGAAGAACTAGTAACAGCCTAATGGGTAACCGAGCTAATGGGAAAAACTGAAACATGGGATGACTTTCATATCAATGGGCAAAATTTTAGGGAAAGGCAAGAATAGTTAGTGACACTGCACAGCAAAAGTATCAACAATTGTAATATATTTAAAAATCCATATAAGAAAAGGAATCCAAGGACTTAAGTAAAATGGTGATTGATACTGTAGAAAACCCTGTGATAGATGAAATAGTTTCCTAATTAAATTACTTAGAAAAGAATATAAGGAATGGAAAAACAAAAGTTGCAGTGGCCATTTTCCTGGCCATTTTCCAGACCATCTGAAGTGGAGGAGAGCAGGAGGGTTCTAAGGAGGCAAGTAGTGTACTGGAAAGAGTGAAAGAGAGAACTGGGAGGATGGAAGACAACCCCTCCCAAAGGGGGAAAGCAGAGCTGGGTGGATGAATACTTCAGGAGCACAGAGCAGCATGAATTAAAAGCAAGCTGACTAGGTCACTGTTCAGTGTGGAGTGAGAGGAGAGCTCAACATAGGTATGAGGCTGAGTGAGAAGAAATTAAAGTTTCAGTGATGGGGGCAAAAATGTGGAGGGAGTGGGAAATCAAACAGTAATGAACCGTAGATAGTTTTAGAGCAAGGGGAGAAGAGACCATGAGAGAAGAAATGATGGATCACAGGGGAGTAGGAAAGATAATAGGGTAGAATTAAGACTGGATAAGAACAGATGCTGGGTATAGGTAAATAGCACAAGGTCCTGGGGAAGTGAGGCAAGAAAGAACCCTTGTGAAGGATCTAAGTTATGCAAGCAGTGACAGACCTTGCTCCATTTGTGTACTGGAGGTGAGTAAATGGTGATGAGGTATATAAAAGAGCTCAAAGCAAATAAGGTGAAAATGAGTTGACAAAGATGACGGTGAACATAGAGTACATGGTGATATGTCCAATCACTGAATTTTTGATCTCTGGTTTGATGCCACAGAGGTGTTACTCAGTAGCCTTATTGAGAGGAAACACTGGATTTGAGCACTCTTGGCACATTCAAGGACTCACCCCAAGGAGTGCTCCCTCAATGAGAAATCTAGTGACCAGTAGCCCATGATGACACATGAGTCGGTCTTTTAGAGTATGATCAAGACATTAAACTCGTAACATTCTCCTTTGCAACTGTTTTCTTGTTTATTAAGATGTAGTCAAAGGGTTTGAAAACTGCTAAAGATGCGTTTTCCTTTCTTCTGTTCTGGTTAATAATTTAAATATAGACCATTCATTGATTTGTACCTAATCTATTTCCTTGAGGGGTAGACCTGGGAGGACACTACTGATTAGAGACTCCTGTACTAACCTTGGATCATTGGGAAGCATTCCCATACTACGGACTGAATGACTTGGGCAGCACTTACATTTTGCAAGAACTGAGATTTATTAAAAAGTACACACCTTTTCCCTTACATGTTGTGAGGAATCGGCAACACAGTACTCTAGATTTAATTCTTAAAGTGAGTCAAATTGACACTCATCAAGTACAGAGCATATTCCTGAGGAGATGGAATATAGTTTCATGTACTGACTTGTAAGTCTGTCATTGCCCCCTAATGGAGACAATAAACAGGACAAGCTTGATTTATTTGGTTGATAACTGCTGAGACAACAGGTGTTATCTGCTACAAAAACTTAATACAAATTACACACACACCCCCCACCAATAAAATATGCAGTGCCTTGCTCGATGGGTCTTGGTCTCTGACTCTGGCCTCCAGGTACTCCTTGCAGTACAAATAGCTGAACCCACAAATGATGCCCTAATTATATGCCATTCAGTTTAAGGCCTCAATGAACTAATGACATAGATGGGGAAGCCTGCAAAGTTCAGGTGCTGATAGATCACCAAGGAAAGTTGAAGGGACACAGTACCTTGTAGGATAATATAAGAACTGCCCTACTGGGTCAGACCATGGTCCGTCTTGGCTAGTACCCTGTATCTGTCAGCGGCCTTCAGTCGAAGCATACAGAACAGAGACTATGGAGTGATCCACCCAGTCTTCCAAATGTTGGTCTCTGATAGAGGTTTAGCATCACCCTGAGCCTGGAGCCATTCATGGACCTGTTCTCTTTGAACCCAGTTACATTTTTGGCTATCAAAACATCCTATCACATGGCAATGAATTCCACAAGTTAGTTGTCTGGAAAAAGTACTTCCTCTTTATATTAAACCTACTGCCTAATAATTGTGAGTGATCACTGATTTTTGTTACCGTGTGATACAGTTTTTGCACACCATACATGATTTTTATTGGTCTCTATGATATCCCCCTTAGTCATCTCTTTTTCTATGTGGAACAGCCCTAATCTTTGTAGTCTCTCCTCATGTGGAATCAGTTCTATACCTTTGATCATTGTTGCTTGCTTTGAATCTTTTCCAGTTCTCCTATATCCTATTTTGAGATACAGTAAACAGAACTGAACACAGCATTCAAGGTGGAGCCACACCAGGGATTTATATGGTTGCATTATTAGTATCCAGAATAATCCAAAAAAAATAAGTGGAACATTTGAATAAAACTAGTTGGGTCCAATTCCTTTCCTTCCAATACAATCATTATTGACTTTAATTGTCTTGGGGGTCAGGCCGACTGCTTTAATCTTTCCTATACTTCTGTTGGAAAAATAGGGCAAAACACAAAATTTCCAATAAGTTTTTGGAATACATTAGGAATAACTTTTTTGTTTCAGAAAGTGGAGAAAGTAACCAGGGGGACAGCCATTTCCGGCTTGATTCTGACCAACAGGGAGGAAGTGGTTGTGAATCTGAAGGTGGAAGGCAATTGCGAGAAAATGAAAAGATCTCATGATTCTAAGGAAAGGAAGGAATGAGAGCTGCAGAATGAGGACTGTGGATTTTGGAAAAGCTGACCATAGCAAACTTGAGGTATGTATATACTTAACACAACAGCGGCACAGGGATACCATCTATGCCCATGGGAGGGATTTTTCTTGTCGGCAGAGGTAATTGACCTCCGTGAGAGGCCTGGTAGCTAGGTCGACAGAAGAATTTTTCTGTCAGCCTGGTGCTGTCTACATTGGAAGACAGGTCTGGTTAACTATGCCACTCACAGATGTGAATTTTTCACATTCTGAGCGATGTTAAGCAGACTTAATTTTCTAATGTGGACCAGGCCTCTGAGAACTAGTACATAAGGTCTCATGGAAAGAAAATCTAATGCATAATGGAGTTCAGGAAAGCTGGCCATTTCTCAAGGAGACACTATTAGAGGCAAAACTGTAAGCTATCCGGCTGCAAAAGAATAGTAAGAAGGATCTAGGGGTTATAGTGGTTCGCATTAAATGAGTCAATGTGATGCAATTGTGTGGAAAGGCTAATATTCTGGGTTGTATTAACAGGAGTGTTTGTAAGATTCAGGAGGTAATTTGTTATGCTCTACTTAACACTGGTAAGGTCTCAGATGGAGAACTGTGTCCAATTCTGGGTGCCACACTTTAGGAACAATATGGATAAATCGGGAGAGACGGTCCCGAGGAGAACAAAAAAAAAAGATAAAGCTTTCAGAAAAGCTTACCTGAGGAAGGGTTAAAAAAACTAGGCATGTTTAGTGTTGACAAAGAAGACTGGGTGGTGGTAGGAAACCTGATAAGTCTTCAAATATGTTAAGGGCTGTTATATAGAGGATAGTGATTAGGGTTGCCAATTTTGGTTGGATGTATTGCTGGAGGTTTCATCACATGACCATCTTTAACTAGAAAGATTAATCTTTAATTCCTGCAGCCCCCTGTGTTGAGGCAGGACGAAGTCAGCCTAGAGCATCCCTGACAGGTGTTTGTCCAACCTGTTCTTAAAAACCTCCAATTATTGGGATTCCACAATCTCCCTTGGAAGCCTATGCTAGAAGTTAACTACCCTGAAAGTTTTTCCTAATGTCTAACCTAGGAGCCGACAAACTTTTTGGCTGGAGGGCTGCATCAGGTTTCGGAAATTGTATGGAGGGTCGCTTAGCGGAGACTGTGCCTCCTCAAACAGCCAGGCATGCCCGCCCTGCTTCTCACCCCCGACAGCCCCCCTGTTCCCTGATGGGGGCCTCCCTGGGACCCTGCCCCATCCACCCCCCTGCTCCCTAACTGCCCCCCGGGACCCCTGCCCCATCCGCCCCCCACCGGGACCCCTGCCCCCATTCAACCCCCCTGTTCCCCTCCCTATGATCACCCTGACCCCTATCCACATCCCTGATCACCACCCCAGAACTCCCCTGCCCCCTTACCGCGTTGCCTGGAGCACCAGTGGCTGGCGGTGCTCCAGCCACGCACTGCACAGCACAGAGCACTGGGTCAGGCCGGGCTCTGCAGCTGCACTGCCCCCGGAGCTCACAGCCCTGCTGCCCAGAGCATTGCGCCAGTGGTGCAGTGAGCTGAGGCTGTGGGGGAGAGGGAATAGCAGGGGAGGAGCCGGGAGTTGGCCTCGCTGGCCAGGAGCTCAGGGGCTGGGCAGGAGGGTCCCGTGGGCTGGATGTGGCCCATGTACTGTAGTTTGCCCACCTCTGATCTAACTTAAATCTCCTTGCTGCAGGTTAAGCTCATTTTTTGTCCTACGTTCAGTGGACATGGAGAACAATTCATCAGGTTGCCAAATTTTGGTTAAACATATTCCTAGAGATATCACATGACACAATCTTTAATGAAAGATTAATTTTTAATTCCTGGAGACTCCAGGGCAGTCCTGAAGTGTTGACAACTATAGCCCAACCAGGACTGGCTGGAGGCACCAGCAAAGCAAGCACGTGCTTGGGGCAGCACAATTCCAGGGCCAGCATTCTGGCCACTCTTTTTTTTTTTTTTTTTTTTTTTGCACTTGGGGCAGCAAAAAACCTAGAGCCGGCTCTGAGCCCAGTATGCCACCAGAGGCTACTGTTCATTCTTCCCTGAACTTCACTAGACACTTTCTGTAGAAGCTTCTGCAGCCTCCTTTCCATCTGCCTTCCTACTATGGATTGAAAGAAACAGTACATTTCCCTTCAGATGCTAAGGCCCTGCAAGGAAATTCTATTTAGAAATCACCTAATATCACATGAAGACCGTGCAGTGGACTCTTCTATGAAGAATCATAGAAAAGATAGAGCTGCAGGGGAGATGTTACTTATTACATAGTGTGAAACCACCTGTCTCCCTGCTCCAGCTACACAGATTTTCCTCCTTTGTTTCTGATAGAAAGTCTATTGTTTCCTCAAACAATTAGAAACTGAATCTTTCCTGCACCTATACAGCAGTTTTTGAGTGGGTCTGCAAAATGATATATTCTAATTCTCACCTCATGTAACTAATTCCTGTGTACCATGGTCACACTCCTATGTACAAGGCAAAAAGAGGATTCTGGGGCTAATTCTTTGGGATAAACCCTAAACATAAGGGACTCATTTTACATATTTTACTAAGGTAGGGATTCCTCAGATGTTGGTGACTAGAACTCGTCAAATTTGCAAATATTTTATCTCCATTTAAGTTTCCCCTCTTCACATTTGTAAACATGTAATTTTGAACAATGGAGAATAATAATCATAGTGGTAAAATAGTTTGTCACAAAAAATTCTTGCCTATGCTCCCCTAGGAGTTTTCACTTAGTGCAGTATAATTGATACCTTAAATCAGATGGTTTAGTGTCTTTCTTGATCAGACTGCCTATGTTTCGTAAACAGGAGTCTCCTCTTTCTGGTCACAAGTTGCCTCTGAACAGTTAATTGTTTGGCAAACCTATTGTGGAACCCAAAAGAGTTTTGTTTTTTAAGAGCTCATATACACTTTACTTGTTCTTTTGAACAAGTCTACACAGAAAGAAGGCTAATACTTGTACTGTGTAGCAGTAAAAATAAACCCACCTGTTTCAGTGTTCTCCATTAAGTAAAAAGCAGCAGCAATTTGGTTCACTTACTGTTTTAAGATATTTAAATCTCAGGATCAGAATCTTTGCTGTTAAAACACTAGAGGGTACTGCAGTGCTATTTTCAAATAATTTCAGGATGAAGCATTAATTGGGTATGTAACTGGTTAAATTATTTGAATTGATACTTTTACAGCTTTGTTTCCTAATGATTTGATATTTCAAAAACACAAGATCAATTTTATAAAAATTACTCTTCTACTAAATTTTGTGCGGTTGTTTTTCCCTCTAACTAACCTGAGAGGAGTATTCGTTGCTGTGACAATTGATACTTGCATGTTGCTCAAGAAAAACTAGAGTTCTGATTGATTTACAAATTGTTACCCTTAAAGTTTGAAATGTAAATAGAAGGCACCCCACAGCACACTCGTATTCTAAAAGGTGAATCCTTTGGACATGCTATTACTGTTTCAAATGATTTCACAAAACATTGAATTAGGGGATTGTTATATTTACTCAAAACAGAGTGTTATGTTTGACTGGAGATGGTACACACATGGCAGTGTTATACATTTTGCAGTTCAGTGGTGTTATTGAGGTGTCAATTATGACTCCATAGTTCCATCTTTTATTTAAAAATAGGGATTCAATGTCTTTTGGTGGAAAAAAGATACTTTCCCAAAATTTGCAGTACTACTTTGGGAACAAAATAAATATTTTGATGATTTACACAAATCTTAGTTTAGGTTTAAAATTAATTAAAACCAACTCCTTTAATACATACATCTGTCAGTCTGTTCCAAATGATCTGAACAGAACAACACATTCCATATAGTTGAAATGCAGTTAACTGAAATCTTCTGCATAGACTATATTTGAAGAAACTAGGTTGTAATCTAATTTATTGTATCTAATTGCTTATTTGTATTACCATATTGTCTAGGAGCCCTGGTCACGAACCAGGATTCCACTGTGCTAGGTGTTGTACAAACACAAAACACAAAGACAATCCCTGCCCCGAGGAATTTACAGTCTAAGATAAGAGACAACAAATGGATACAGGCAGGCGGAGGGAGTACAAGATAATGAAACAATATTGGCCAGCATGATAGGCAGTGATGCAGCACACTGGCAGCTTAACTGTTAAGTGTTTTTTGTAAGTATCACAGAAAAGGAGAGATTTGAATGAAGCTTTGCAGATGTTTGTGGGAAGTTTCTCCTAAGTGAGGGGCAGCATGGGAGAAAGTTTGAAACTTTAACAAGTTGGCAATGGAGGCTGGAGTCACGGGTTGATCAGAATCAAGAGCTGACATCTCTCATTCACTATCAAGATGATAGGTAAGGTGGGAATAGCTTAAGAGCCTTGAAGGCTATAGCTTATGGTTGATGCAATAGAGAAAGGGGAGCCAGTGAAGGGATGCACAGAGAGGTGACAAGGTCAAAACAAGGGGCTGGGAAAATGATCTTTGCAGCAACATTCCGAATGGATGTGAGCTGCACAAGATGGCATCTGTCAAGCCCAAAGAAAAGGATATTGCAGTAATTAAGACATGAGAAGATGAGAGCCTGAAAGAGTTTTAGCTGCATGAATGAATAGGAAAGATCATATTCAGATGTCATGCTGAAGGAATCAGCAAGATTTAGATACAACTTCAGTGTGAGAACCTACAGAGGTTTGAGTCAAAGATGATGCCCAACTTATGGGCCCAGGAGATAGGTGGAATGGTGGTATTGTCCACAGTGATAGAGAGAGGTTGGGGTGAGAGAGGTAAAGGTCTTTTGGGGGTGGGGTATGGGGACAAGGTTAAGGTTTTAGCCAGGTTGAGCTTGAGCTGGCTGCTAGATGTCCACAGGGAGGTGTCAGAGAGAGAGAGACCTAGATTTTACTTTAGACAGAAGAAGGCAGTAGAGGTAGATGGAGTAGAGGTAGATATCCTGAGTAGTTGAATTTGTGTTTGCCAATTACCCAGAGATAAGGTATAGAGGGAGAAGAGAAAGGGATCAAGATCAATAAGCCCTGTGGAAACCCCACAGAAAGCTGGGGGGGAGATGAGGAGGATCCGTGGAAGGTGCAATTAGAGAGGTAGCAAGAGAATCTGAAGAGGACAGTCACAGAAACCAAGGGAGTATTTTTAACCTATTTAAAAAAAAAAATCAGTCTGAGAGGCTCAGATAATTCTAAAGTGTTGCAATTGTGACATTAGAACTCAGCCCATCACCACCCTTCTTTAAAGCTAATTTGTATGCAAAATATGGTTGTAATGACTCAGTGGTATGAGAGACACTGGACATGTCACTAGTAGATTATCTTGCCCAAATGTCATTGCTCTTTAAAGATTCTCTGGCTGTACACTATCATGGGCAACAATGCTTGGAAAGCTCCATACCGCACTGCTCTCTGTGCTCTGCTGCCTATTGCAAGAGCACTGCTGGAGGCAGACGTGCAGGAGGGAGCCCTTAAAATGCAGAGCCACTGGGACTTGCGGTCTTGGCTCTCCTTACTCCTGCACATAGTGCCAGTCTCAGTAACACAGCTCTGTAAACCAATAAGTCAATTGCAAATTAGGGCCAAATTCGCCACTACTTTTTGGCAGCCTTCTGCTGCTCTAGTGCTGTAAGTCAGCTGTTAAGGATTACATGACATCTATGACAGGTTTCAGAGTAGCAGCCGTGTTAGTCTGTATTCGCAAAAAGAAAAGGAGTACTTGTGGCACCTTAGAGACTAACAAATTTATTAGAGCATAAGCTTTCATGAGCTACACTCACGAAAGCTTATGCTCTAATAAATTTGTTAGTCTCTAAGGTGCCACAAGTACTCCTTTTCTTTTTATGACATCTAATATTTTAAAAATTGTATGGTTATTTTTTTTAGATGTCTTGCTCAGTGTGTGTGTATTACACTTTTAATTAAAACTTAAAGAAATTCCCAAACTACATTAAGATAAAGGTAAGGCTGAAAGTGTGAATCAGAAATTTGAGTTAAAGAATCATGGGGATGTTGTAGTTCTCCCCAAACCATTACAAACTCAGGAGATTCAGAATTAAGGTTACACTTAAAGAAAATCCAGACGTGTTTGGGTGCCTCACCTGTGCATTTCTTACCCTAACATTCTTAACTCCACCTGTAGTGATGCCATGAGGAGGAAAAAAATTAAAAAAAAAATCAAATAACTTTAAAAAGCAATCTAATGGGGTCACAAATAAAACTTGTGTGGAAAATTTTGAAGTTTATCAGAAAATGCTGATTTGTTTAAATGGAAATTTTTCATGGGAACATACCAATTTCAGTGAAACTTTAGTCAGGAAAGGCTTTTCAGATCCAGGATGGATTTTCAGGGGGAAGAGGAGAGAGACACTTCCAGCACAGCATGGTTTGGGACTTGAAGCTACATCTCCCACATCATAGGTGAGTGCCCTAATCACTGGGCTATGCAGTCTCAACTTTTTTGTAGAAAAAACTTTGAAAGGTGTCAGTTTGTCCTGCTGCAAAACAGGAAATTTTCTGAAATTTAAAATCTTTCCAGGATGGGAAAAATCACTTCACCTTAATATTAATGTAATTATTTCTACAGTGCCAGAGGTGTTTGGGGTACTTTATAGAGACAAATAAAAGAAAACAAGTTCCCTGCCCCAAAGAACTTGCAATCCAATGTAAATATTCAAAATCTAGATTGGTCAGTTCTGTTTGTTGGGGTGGATAGAATCCATCAGGCCTGCTGATCCCTCCCCCAAAACAGGCGCTTCTTGGCAGCCGCACAGTGGTGGGTATCAAAGAGAGCGAGGCATGCTGAACAGCTACTGTTCTCTCAGCTAGATCCATGGGTGGAGGGAAATATGGAGACAATATGAAAATATCAGTTATTTAAGTTTACTCCTAAGGTCATGTCTACACTACCACTTTTGAAAAAAAAATCACACCCGAGTGACATAAATTATGCTGACAGAAGTACCAGTGTGGACAGTGCTATGTTGGCGGGAGAGCTTCTCACAATATGGGACAGCCCCTCTATTAGGACCAAGACCCATTTTCATGTTAGAGCAACCAAGGACAGAATGACAGTTTCCTAATATAGTTTTTATCTGTTTTATCTTTCAGTAACTCATTGTATACCCTTGATTGAATCTTTTCTGCCTTTTATTATTCACAGATTTCTCTTTTCTTCACAATCTACACCTGTACTCTTATTCAGTTTCCCTTGGTCATTGCTTGTTTCTCCTTTTTTCCTGAATTTAAAAACAAACACTTTAGCAAAGGTTGCAGTTTAGAACAGTTTGTTGCTAAGCAACAACCTGCCTTTCAATGCAGTCTGCTTTCCATATAAGCACTCTGTGTTGAATCATGACCCGTGCTCCTCTCCTAGTTACATGGCAGTCTTGCATGCCAATTTCACCAGCTCATTTTCAGATGGTATCAGTAGAGCTGGGTGAGAATATGGGGGGAAAATTTTTTTCACTTTGTTACTGATTCAGTTTTGTGGCTCTGTTATGTGCAGACATTGGGCTGGGTGACTTCATAAGAGTCTTCAGAGAAAGCAAACATGCCATGAACATTACTACAAATCTCTCTAAGTATTTGCACTGGAAATGCTTTTTAAGCTCTTAAAAGAAAAAAAGAAAAAAAGCTGTTTTGGGTTGTATGATAGGTTTGTCAAACAACTGTTCAAACAACTTGTGACCAGAAAGAGGAGACTCTTGTTTACAAAACATAGGCAATCTGATCAGGAAAGACACTAAACCATGTGATTTAAGATACAAGTCATACTGCACAAATAGTAAACTCCTAGGGGAGCATAGGCCAGAATTTATTGACAAACTATGTTACCAATCTGATCATTATTTTCCATGGTTCAAAATACGTGTTTACAAATGGGGAGAGGGGAAACTTAAATGGAGATAAAATATTTGCAAATTTGATGAGCCTGTTGCGAATTATACCTGATCGGTCACGCACGGTTCAAGTTTTTAGGCTGAGGCACCAAAAACCAGGTCCAGATCTGCAGAGTTTCCAGTCTGTGTTTAATGTATTACGCTCGAGCGTGGTGCCCCCCCGCTAGTCAGGAGGGGACACCGTATACAGTTTATGCAAAGCTTATATACCATCTGACATCGCGTGCTGCCCTCGTGCATCGGCACCCTTAACCAATGAATTCCATCCTCACCCCCATCCTCAGCCACTCTCTGGTGAGTGCTTTCTCGTGTTCTGAGAATGTCAACAACTTTATCATTAAAACGGAACATGCAGTTACACAACGTGCCTCGCATACCACAAAGACAGGAAGGACAACAGTTTCAAGGCCTGAAACGATTCCCCAAATGTGCTGCGGTCTGTGCTGAACAGTTTCAAGGCCCGAAACGATTCCCCAAATGTGCTGCGGTCTGTGCTGCACAGACAGTGGCTGGCGCCAAAAGGTGCCAGCTCTGCACATATTACCTTTTCCCTCAACAGTCCTCCCTTTTTTTTTGTACGTCAGTTAACACTATATAGGAGCTGAGTAACCACGATGAAGGACTAATAACTGCGAATAACACATTTTACAACATTGAAGGCATACAAATAACACGGCAAAGAAAACAGCAATCAATATGAACATGTACAGAGCACGTCTTCCCCAGACCCCGAGATCCGGCATCCATGATGTGAGCCAATTCCATACTTCCTGCAATCCAGTACTGGTATTATCAAGACTGATATGATGAAACAGTCGCCTGTTGCTTGAGGATATGGATATCAGTCTCTACCCTATAGTGTTGATTTATAAAAACACAACAGCTGGAGTTAACTAAAGCGCATACCCCACCCTGATTAGCGAGGAGGTAATCTAATGCTAAGCGATTTTGCAGGGTTGTTTGAGATAATTGTGTGACTTCAGTTTGGAGGGCAGATAAAGCATCTGCAGTGGCATTGGCCATCTGCTCTAAGGCAGCAGAAATATTAACTATAGCTTTTTCTAGCTCACTTACTCCTAACCATGGCAGAAACCAGCGCGCAAAGGAATGAAAACCCGTGGGCCGCTCGATAAGGGAATTAAAAGGGATACTTCGCCGATCCCTCCATACTATATTGCGAATTTCTTTTCGTGTTAGACTCTGATAAACTGTTACAGCAGGGATTATTGCTCCTAGGGTGCAGGTACCATACCATCCTAATGGAAGAACTTTATAGGCTGTGTGGTTACACAACCAATACCACCCTGATCCTTCAGGGATGGGCCAAGGGGCCCTTGAATAATTTGAAATGGTTGCCATCCCCGAACTAATTTTGATAGTACGATTGCACCCCATAAAAGTTCCTACAAAATTCCCATTTTCAGGATTCCAATTTCTTCTAACACAGATTGCATAATTGCTCTGGGCCACCATGTCAATAGACCATGTTTGAATAGTGATATTCCAATGAAAGGTAGTATTAGCCCATAATGTAGACAACCGTGTTTCATTAGTAGGGATAGGGACCCCCACCAATGGAATTCCTTGACTAATATATGTGGGGGTATGGATACATATCCAACATTGTGTTTGATTTATATTCTGCGTAATAGCCCGAGTCAAATTCAAAAAACTATTACCTGCCCACCCTTGTACTGGACTTGGGAGTAGGGGGAAAAGCCCCCGGGCCAACCATACCAATAATAACATCCGCCCCGGTACCATACAAAAACCCCTATTCCCAATATACAAGTCCAAAAGAGAAATACAAGAAGTCCTGGTGGGCTGTGAAGATTCCAGTAATTGGAGGGTTCGGTCTACGGGTTGGTTGTAATATTCATCCGTGGAATGGTTCGTACGCTGGATCACTCGGGTCCTGGGGAGTCGCTGTCGCTGCTTTAACATAGTTGTGGTGGATCCACGAGCTCTTTCCTGCAACCTTTAAAGCAGAATAAGTACATAACAGAACTTGATACGGCCCCTCCCACCTAGGTTCCAAGGGGTCTGTGCGGGGAATCCTTTTTACCATAACCCAATCCCCTGGCTTAAATGAGTGAATTTGCAATCCCAACGGTGCAGTTTGACACAATTGAGCTTTAAATTGATTATCAATCAGCTCCTTTTGTAACCTAGCAACATATTTGGCCAGAGTTTCGTCACCATCCAAGAGACTAGCATGTGCTGGAACGTAGGTTCCTGGAATTAAAGCGGGTCTACCAAATAACACCTCAAATGAGGACAGGCCCAGGGGCATGCGCGGTGTCCGCCTTATATGCCATAAGACGATTGGCAGGATTTCCAGCCATTTAAGTTCAGTTTCCTTACAGAACTTTGCTATCATTGTCTTTACTGTTCGGTTCATGCGTTCCACCTGACCAGCAGACTGAGGGTGATACGGAGTATGTAATTGTCGAGTGATTCCCAAACATTTATACAGTTCCTCCAAAATTTTCGCAGTAAAGTGCGAGCCTCGATCTGTATCTATAACTTCAGGAACACCAAACCTAGGTACAATATCCTTCATTAGAAACTTAGCTACAGACCTCGCATCTGCTTTCCTCGTCGGTACCGCTTCAGGCCACCCAGATAGCTGGTCCACTATAACGAGAAGGTGATGGAATCCTGAACACTTGGGCATGTCTGCATAATCCATTTGCAGACGCTGAAACGGGAAATTCACCCTAGGTCTCCCCCCCCCGCGAACTGGCATCAGACCGAGTCATAGCAGAGAATGCCAAACAAGTTGAACAGGATCCAAGAATACGCTTCACCGCAGGATAAATGTGTGGTGCCGCCCAGGATTGGAGTATGGCAGCAACTGTGCCTTGAATACCAGCATGGCCCAGGGAATGAAAATAATGAGCAGCTGCCAGTAAATAAAGACGGGGAAGAATAGGTTTGCCCCTGATTCGCCAAATTTTGTCCGCGCCCTCCACACCCTCCCGTTTCCACTCGCCCAATTCTTCCAAGGATACATCAGTGTACATTAATGTCCAATCCGCAGGTGGGAAAGACCCATCCAAGGGGAGGGTAACCGACACAGAAAGAGGTTGTAGAGCTGCCACTTTTGCGGCTGAATCAGCTAACGCGTTACCTTGAGAAACAGCACGATCGGAGGCTTGTGTGCATAGCAATGTACCACTGCCACCTGGCATGGAACTAAAATAGCTTCTAGCAACGCGGCAATCAAGGGACCATTAGCTATTTTTGCACCTGATGAAGTTAGAAATCCACGCTGTTTCCAAAGCTGGCCTGTAGCATGACAAACTCCGAAAGCATATCTCGAGTCTGTGTAAATGGTAGCAGTTTTTCCCGCGGACAATAAGCAAGCTCTCGTGAGCGCATACAACTCTGCACCCTGGGCACTAAATGATGGTGGTAAAGGAGCGGCTTCTATAACATCGGTCTGGGAAGTCACTGAATACCCCGAAACCCGATAGCCATCTAAATATTATGAGGACCCATCTGTGAAGAGAAGCAGATCGGACTCCATTAAAGGAGAATCTGTTAGATCCAGGTGGGGCTTACCATTCTGGGTGACGACGTCCATACACACATGATGAGGGGTGCCATCCTCTGGGAGGGGTAACAAAGTCACTGGATTAAGAGTGTTGCAGCGGCGTAGAGTGATGTTATCAGCGGCCAACAAAATTAGCTCATATTTATGAGCTCGTTGTGGAGACAACGCCTGGGTAGAATGCTGTTTTAAAAGAATTTCAACCTCGTGGGGGACCCAAACAGTCAGGAGATGTCCCAGAACTATGGGTCGCGAACGCTCAACCATGATTGCCGCTGCGGCAATCGACCGCACACAGGAAACAGAGCCCCGGACAACAGGATCCAGCTGTACTGAATAATAAGCTATGGGGCGTGGGCGGTCTCCAAGATATTGTAGGAGGACTCCACTAGCCACTCCCTGTTGTTCATGACTAAAAAGAAAAAATGGTTTACCGTAGTCCGGGAATCCCAAGGCGGGCGCCGTAACCAAAGCCTTTTTAACCGCTGTAAAGGCAGTCTCCCTCTCCATAGTCCAGGAAATCGGGTCGAGGGTTGATGACGTGGTAGCTTGGACCAGGGGTTTTACCAGTTCTCCAAACCCCACGATCCAAGGTCGACAAAAGCCAGCAGTCCCTAAGAAAGCCCGTAACTGTCTTTTTGTTGTCGGGCGCGGGTAATCCTGGATTGCCCGCACTCTATTGGGAGATAATAAACGCTCCCCAGGCCGAATTACAAAACCCAGATAAATTACCTGATTTAGGCACAGATGTAACTTGGATGGGGACGCACGATGACCTTTATTCGCTAATGCAGTAAGTAAAACGACAGAATCAGTTAAACATGTGCTATAGTCCAAAGAGGCAATCAACAAATCATCTACATACTGAACCAAAACCGAAGAACCGGGCAAAACAATGTCCTTCAAATCTGCTGTGAGAATGCGAGAAAAGATAGTAGGGGATCCAGAGAATCCCTGAGGGAGCCGCGTCCATGTTAATTGCTGACCTTTCCAGGTAAAGGCAAATAGATATTGGGAATCCAGGTGCAAAGGGATACTAAAAAACACGGCACACAAATCGACTACAGTAAAATAAGTGGCCAAGTGAGGAATTAATGTCAATAGTACTCGGGTCAGGAACAACTGGATGCGGGCTATAACGTAGTCATTAATAGCGCATAAATCCTGAACAAACCGATAAACCGGGTGCCCATCAGTTCCTGGTTTAGGTTTTCTTACCGGAAGGATGGGCGTATTACAGGGTGAACTACAAGGAACCAGAATTCCTTGTGCCAAGTAGCTGTCAATAACACATGAGATACACTCCTCCGCTTCCCTTGGCAAGGGATACTGCTTCACGGAAGGGGGCGGCCCATCTTTAGTTGTTATACTCACCGGAACCGCAGATTTAAGGAGACCCACATCAGTGGAATTTGTACTCCATAAAAAATGGGGAACACTAGGCAATTCAAAGGGTACACTGGGAACAGAAGTAGTCAATGTCATAAGAGAGGCAACTGTCGAATCTGGAACAATCAGACGAAGCCCCTCAGGGGCACAATATATATGTGCTCCTAATTTGCCCAGTACATCTCGTCCCAGAAGGTTTGCTGGGCCCTCCGGCATTATAACAAACCTATGGGATAGCTTTAGAGAACCAAGCTTAATGGGGATAGGGTAAGATAACCGAGCCGGGCAGGGGTTTCCTTCTATACCTTGCACCCACACCTTAGTATTAGACACGGGCCCTGGCACAAACGTTATAGTGGAAAGGGTGGCTCCTGTATCTACCAAGAAAGGCACTAAACGTTCCCCAATTTGCAGGTAAATTTGTGACTGCATTCCCAGGTCCCACTCCAACTCTCCCAAAATTCCCAAAATCTCTGCCTCCAGTCACTGGGGGTCAATTTGATTCAAAGGGTTGGTGGGAGGATACCCTTGAGAAGTCTGGGAAAAACCGGACAGGCCATTATGCACTGGCTCCTGCCAAGGGGCCCCCTTTGGGTGGAGGGGACATTCCCTTTTCCAGTGTCCTGGTTGTTTGCAGTAATTACAAGTGCCAAATTTTGTATTTACCCAATTTCCTCTTGGCTCTGTTCGTCCCCGCCCCCTGCCTCTCGCCCCGCCATGCTCCCGCCAATTCTGACTCCCAACTGGGACCTGCAACGCGGCTGCCAACACACTTACTTCTTCCTTCTTTTGTTTACGCTTTTCCTTAGCTTTCTCCTCGTCCCTGCCATTAAACACGAAAGTGGCCAAGCGGACTACTTCCTGGAGAGGTTTCCCTGGCCAATCAGGCACATGTTTAGAGAAATATTTTCTAATGTCTGGGGCTGCTTGATCGACATAAAAGGAAACCATCATTGGACGGTTTGTCTCTGCTTCTGGGTCGACGCCGCCGCCGTATATGCGGACTCGTTTCGACAAGCGGGCTAGGAAGGCAGAGGGATGCTCAGTGACCTCCTGCTGACATTCACGAATTTTAGACCAATTAGCTGACTTACTACCTACTTTACGCACCGCCTCCAAGAGACCGTCCCTGCCTGCTTTAAGGAGGTCCATTTGGGCAGAAACATTAGGGTTCCAACCAGGATCAACAAGGGGCCAGGCAGTACGGACATTATCCTCTCCTGCCCAGTGCCTATTGGCATCCAAGATGGAATACTTCTCATCGGGAGTAAAAAGTGTGTCCAAAATTACCTGAACATCCCCCCAGGCAGGATTAAAAGCAGTAAACACAGATCGAATCGTTTGTAATACCTGTTCCGGATCATCACGCAGGCGAGGCATCTGCTGTTGCCATGTTATCAAGTCGCCTGGGCCAAAGGGGCTGTGCACATAGGGGAAAACAACTTGTTCACCTCTGTCCACCGTATGGGAGACGAGGTTGCTGAATAAGAGGGGCTTGCAAAGCAATCGGTGGATCCAGAACGGGTCCACATAAGCAGGGAGGCTGCGACCGGGAGGATTGCGGGCATGAATCAGAAGGCTGAGAATAAGCTGGAGGAAAGGGAGAGGAAGTAGGCAGAGGATAGGGTGGAGCCGAAGACCCCTGGGACAGATAAGAAAAAGAAGTAAGAGGACGTCCTTTCGCACGCGCATAAGCCCAATTGTCCCATACATACCAGTAATCCATCTGGGCTGGAGCCTTATCTTCCAGCCTCTTTCTCAACGCAGTCAATATTTCCCCTGCAAATGACCCGTCAGGTGGCCATTGCATAGATACCTGAGGAAGGGCCTGAATTACTGGCCATTCTACTTTACATAAAACAATAGTTTTCTTCTTCTTTAACCCATGGGTGCCTGAAATATTCTTCCAATTCTCTAGAATTTCCGCCAAAGGGGTCCCCTTCTTAATACTCTGCCCAGAGCCCATAATTGGGCAACCGAGGGGACACCTAATGTGCCACCTTATCGTCCGAGCGACTGTTCGTGTTTCCCCCCGTCGGAATTCTCCAAGGTAAATTCACCTTTTGCCGGCTAGAGCTGTCCGCGAGGAGGAACGCGACCTCAGTACGCCTTTTGTGACGAGCCTAAAGTCCCATCTGGGTCGCCAAAACTGTTGCGAATTATACCTGATCGGTCACGCACGGTTCAAGTTTTTAGGCTGAGGCACCAAAAACCAGGTCCAGATCTGCAGAGTTTCCAGTCTGTGTTTAATGTATTACGCTCGAGCGTGGTGCCCCCCCCGCTAGTCAGGAGGGGACACCGTATACAGTTTATGCAAAGCTTATATACCATCTGACATCGCGTGCTGCCCTCGTGCATTGGCACCCTTAACCAATGAATTCCATCTTCACCCCCATCCTCAGCCACTCTCTGGTGAGTGCTTTCTCGTGTTCTGAGAATGTCAACAACTTTATCATTAAAACGGAACATGCAGTTACACAACGTGCCTCGCATACCACAAAGACAGGAAGGACAACAATTTCAAGGCCCGAAACGATTCCCCAAATGTGCTGCGGTATGTGCTGCACAGACAGTGGCTGGCGCCAAAAGGTGCCAGCTCTGCACATATTAGCTTTTCCCTCAACAAGCCCTAGTCACCAACGTCTACTGAGGAATCCCTATCTCAGTAAAATACGTAAAAAGAGTCCCTTGTGTTTAGGGTTTGTCCTAAAGAAATATCCCCAGAATCTTCATGCTGCCTTGTGCATAGGAGTGACACCACGGTACACAGAAATTAGTTACATGCAGTGAAATTTGGTAAAATATTTTGCAGACCCACTCAAAAACTGCTATATGTGTGCAGGAAAAGTTCAGTTTCTAATTGTATGAGGAAATAGACTTTCAGAAACCAAGGGAGGACAGTCTGTATAGCAGAGCAAGGAAAGACAGCTGGCTTAACACTATGGAATAAGCAACATGCCACCTAATGAGAAACATAACCTTTATAAATAGGGTCAAAGAGAGTAAAAGACTTCTAGTGTAATTGTTTTACTGAAACAGGAGTTGTATAGAATGAACTATCAAGGACATCTACAAAGCCCTGTAGCTTTTTAAAAAAAGCACAGGTATTTGAAGAAAGGAAATATTTCCTTGTGGAAAATTTAATGGGAAGAAGAAAAACTTGGTTCTAAATAAACTACCTTTAAAAACACATAGGATACCATTCTCTATTAAATTATTTCTATAAAAAGCTAGAGTATGGATAGAACTAGATCCTATAATGCAAGTCCTTATCAGCTTGCCAATCAAGTAGTGTGCACATTGAGTTATGAGACTGTCTGTGGCAGTTCAACACAAGTAATTCTGAAGTTAGAAATGTAAACAATTGCTTCGTTATGGAAACTGCCATTTTTAAAATTAGCTTCCCAGCCAATGCAAATTCATAACCATCCATCTTTTCACACATATTCAAATTTACTTTTAATTTCTTTAGTCTAAGAAGCCATCCATTTCATGTTACAGCGTAAGTCCATGTTAGCTGAGAAATCTCTGTGAGAGTTGCTCTGTTAATGAATGCTTACTTTCTGTTGCCTTCTAACTTTCTGTAAAGTTTCCAAAAGTAGTTCTATGTTGAACTATAGAATCTCTCACTCTCTCTAGCTCAGTGCCTATTTGATTTACACACAGTGGAATGGCTTCAACAGGAAAGACAGAGCTCCTCACATCAGAACATCCTATAGTCCAGTGGTTAGGGCAATCACCTGAAAGGTGGGAAACCCATGTTCAAAGCCCTTCACATCAGGCAGAGGTGGAAATTAAAGCAGTGTCTCACAGCCCAGATGAGTTCCCCAACCACTAGGCTAAAGGTTATAGGAACAATCCTCCCTCTCACCCTGTCTTGGGCAGACTCAGGCATGTACTGCTGCCATTCTTTTAAGAAACAACTTATGCACCTGACTTCAGGAGCAGCTTCTTGGCTATGGTTTGCAAGTGGAGGATAGATGCCTCCCTCCAGCTGGGACTTAGGTGCCTAACTTCCTGAGAAGGGCAGGGCCCCAACCCCTCTCCTTGGCTCCAGCTATTGACTAGCTTAGGCAGCTTCCTGCCTAGGATTCCGGCTTTTATGGATTCCATTCTTAAGCACCGATCTCTCCCCAAGTGTCGCATATGGAGCCTGGGCACCTTACTCAGACTTTGTGGATTCCACTGGATAGCTACATGCCTAAAAGTTACGCAATGCAATGCTTAGCATAGCAATGCCCCAAGGTGCTTATTTATGACAAGTCATCTTTACTGGGAGGAGCAGCTGTTAGCAGCCATCTTAAAGAGCCAGTTTTTCAAGTGCTAGTCCATATGCATATTCCTCATTAGGTGAATGCACATCCAGTTTGCTTGCATCTGAGAACTTTTCTAGTCAGTAGCATCCATCAGGGCAACAGATGCACCCTTACCTTCCTTGGGTGCTATGTAAGGGTATAAGGGCTAGAATTGCCCCACCACACCCACCCAGTTCCTTCTCTACTGCCCATGGTATGTGTCAGAATAACTCTCTTTGGGATTTACCTCTGCTTAGTTAGCAGTTCACTTAGGTCTTTGAATGCTTCAGGGGGAAAGGGTTTGTTCCCTCTGTGGTTGCTGGCAGTGTCAGTCACTGTGGCAGAGCATGGAAATGCCTGGCTTTAAGAACTGCCTTTCCTGTGAGGCATTTATGCCTCTGAATGATAAGACACACACGCATCTGACAAAATGGGTATTCACCCACGAAAGCTTATGCTCCAATACATCTTTAGTCTATAAGGTGTGTGGCAAGATGGCCAATTTTAGTCTGGTGGGTCCTGTACTCTTCTTGGCAGGGAGAAAAGATGCCACCCTTTGCCCCTGCTCTTGGGTGCCAAGGGCCCCACTACTAGCCCAGGAAGGTGGTAGAGGAGGGAAGCGGGGGATGGGTCTGGGTTTGCTCCTTGCTCTGAGTCCCAGCCCCTCTAACCCCTGTGGGTTTCTTATCCTCATCCCCTTTAGGTGGGGTTACCCACAGTGCTTAGATGCTGGGGGGAAGGGAGTCTCCCTGTCCTGCTGGGCAGGATTTCCCTTACTTCAATTCTTAGGTCTTCAAATCTCTCAACACATCTCCAAGCTCCAGTCCCTTCTCCTCTTCTGTCTGCCTGATGCAGGGGGTTTTATTAGGTTCCTAACAGGCCCGTAATTGACTGCAGGTGCTCCAATTAACCTTCAGCCACCTTCCCTAGTCTACAGGGAACCATGCCTTAATTAGTCTTGAGCTTATATATTTCCCTTTTAGCACTCTCCCACTGCTCCCTGGCTCTCCTGAATCACAGGTGCCACAGGACTCTTTGTGGTGTTTACAGAGCCAGACTAACATGGTTACCCTTCTGATACAAGACACACAAGGTATCTCTTCTGTCTCAGTGAGGGACATGTCCCAGAGTGCTGTGAAATCTGCAAGTCCTTCTTGAAGTGGAGCCAGCTCTTGAGACGTACGCCTGAGAGCTAACCTTATGGATCAGGCAATGAGGTCAGTCTCTGACCCTAGCCTCCAAGCATCTGGACCTGCAGGAGACCAGAGGCATAGAAATGCCCCAGCTTCAATGTCAAAACAGGATGAAGGGTCATTTAGGCCTGTGTCTCCCTTGTCTGGGAAGTACAAGGACAGATCAGACTCTGATCGTAAGTCCTCAAAAACAAACATAGCCCTCTCCAGCTCTGAGGCTGCATAAAACCACTAGGCTCTCAGACGCTAAAGGTGCCTCAAAACATAGGAAAAGTTCCCCTGACACTAGACCTGGTGCCAGCCAAGTAGACCTGCACATTAAAGAGGCTTCACACCCCATGTCTTTGGGATGAAAACAACCAGAGAGACTGCTGGCTGACATGGTACTGGCCAGAAGCCTGACTCTATTACTAGCCATCCTGTTGACTCCATACTAGCTACAGTATGGTCGCCTCCACGTTTTGCTACAGGCTTTCCATCACCTCTGGTCACTTCACCAGGGCTGGTACCTCTCTGGTTACTGGAACTGCATTAGAGTCTCACACCATCGAGATTCCTGGACCCAGTGACCTTGTTGCTTCCACCATCCAGCCTGGATTCCCTAGCATCTCTAGGGCAAACACACCACCCTTCCCTCTCATCTTCTGACTTGCAGGGAAGCCATCTGTCCCCAGCAAGGTCTCAGGACTTGGTATCATCGTTTTCAGCCAGGGGAACAAGAATAGCATACCCACGGCTGAATGCAGAGCACAGTACTGATCCAGCCCACTACTGGGACCCCATGAGGTTTGATACCAGAAATCTATCTCTAAAGATAAGGAAGTGAAGTGCCCGGACATGCTGGACTGGATCTTACTCTATCTCGAGCCTTCAGATGATCTTGAATTACTAGGCATACTTGGCAAAATATGACCATTTCAACTGGTATATTTTACAACTGGTCATTGATAGACTGTCCCAAGACTACAGGGATGATTTCCAGACTGTCTGGTGGAAGGTCACGTGTGAAAAGAATCATATTGCAGGAGAGTTCAGATGCATCAGACTCTGCCTCCAGGGCAATGGCTACAGCAGGGGTGAGCAAACCTTTTTGGCCTGAGGGCCACATCGGGTTTTCAAAATTGTATGGAGGGCCAGTTAGGGGAGGCTGTGTCTCCCCCAAACAGTCCAGCATGGCCTGGCCCCTGCTTCCTGTCCGACCCCTCCCCCCCACAATTCTCACCCCCTGACGGCCCCCTCCCCCGGGACTCCTACCGCATCCACCATTCCCTGTCCCCTGACCACCCCCGGACCTCCTCCTGCCGCCCCATCCAACCCCCCCCATTCCTGACTTGGCCCCCGGGTCCCCTGCCCCATCCAACCACCCCTTCTCCCTGTTCCCTGACTGTCCCTGGAATCCCTGCCCCTAACTGCCCCCCGCCATCCCATACAACCCCCCCTCCTTCCTGACTGCCCCACCTGGGACTCCTGTTCCCCGCCCTCTGACTGCCCTGACCCCTGACCAACTCCGCTGCCCCCGTACCACGCTGCCTGAAGCACCAGTGGCTGGCAGCACTACAGCCGTGACGCTGAGAGCACCAGGTCAGGCTGCAGCACTGCAACTCCGCTGCCGAGCCGCCCAGAGCATTGCACAGGTGGTGTGGCTGTGGGTGGGGGTAGCCTCCTGGGCCAGGAGCTCAGGGGCTGGGCAGGACAGTCCCGCTGGCCGGATGTGGCCTGCGGGCCGTAGATTGCCCACCTCTGGGCTACAGAGATCACGAAGCACTGATCTTCCTGGCTGGCTTTGATTGGCATACCTAAAGAATTACAAATGGCAGTGGAGGAACCTCCCTTGTGAGGACTGCTCACTTTTCCATGAGATCCCTCAAAAATTCCAGAGCAACATTCAGATCCCTCGGGATCTACTCTCTCCAGATAAAGGTACTTCAGACCCCATCTCTACCAAGAGCAGTCATTCTTTCACTAAAAACTGTGAAGCCTATAGGTCCCAGGCAGAGGGCAGAGAAGAAAATCCAAGGGGGGAGGGTCTACTTCTCAGTCATACCTCTGCTTTGGCTTTGACCAGGCAGCAAATCTGACTTGTCACCCAAGGCAGAATAGCTTTCATTCCATGTTCTTCACCCTCCCTTCTTTTCTGGCAACTGTCTGGCTCGCTTCCAGTGGACCTGGTCATAAGTGCTGACTTTCCAATGTGCCAGAGGGTGCTTGACCCCTGGCTCTGCCCCAGGCCCTGCCCCCATTCCACACCTTCCCCCAAGGCCCCACCCTGCCTCTTCCTGCCCCATTCGGCCCCTCTCCCGAAGGCACCATGTCCTCGCTCCTCCTCCCAAGAGCCTCCTGCACACCATGGAACAGCTGATCGTGGTGGGTCGGAGGCATGGGGAGGGAAGGAGAGGTGCTAATTGGCAGGGCCCGCCAGCAGGCAGAAAGTGCTGGGGAAGGTGCTGATAGGGGGCTGCCCGTGGGTGTTCAGCACCCACCATTTTCCCCAATGGGTGTTTCAGCCCCAGAGCACTCACTGAGTCAATGCCTATGGACCTGGTCCAACATCACCTCAGACTGCTGGGTCTTGGACATGGACTAGAGAGGCTATGCCATCCAATTCCTCTCTCTCTCCACCATCCACCTTCCTTGTCCCTCTTCAGGGACCACTCCCACAAGATTCTACTTCAACAAGAAAGGCAGTCTTTCCTTGCTTTTAGGCATTGTAAAGGAGGTTCCCCCCCCCAGCAAAGGAGGAGAGGAGTTTCTATTAAACGCATTTCCTCACCCTGAAAAATATTAGGGGACTTCACCCTGTATATAGACCCCTCAACACTTATTTCAAGAAATTCCAGTCCAAGCTGGTCTCCCTCACCTCCATCATATCCTCCCTGGAGCAGAAAGACTGGTATGTTGATTTCAGTGATAAATATTCCATATTGTGATAAACTCGGCACACAAATGCTTCCCAAAGTTTGTGTTGAACAACCACTACCAATATTGGGTTTTGCCCTTCAGACTTTTTACAGCACGCTGGATATTCACAAAGTGCCTTGCAGTTGTGGCGGCGCACCTCAGAAGGATGGGCATCTGAGTTTTCTTGTGTTTTGGTAACTGGCTAGTCAGGGGCCCCTTGCAATCTCAGGTCCAAGCCATCAGTGTGTCCATCCTCCAGCTGTTCACATGTCTGGGCCTGCTGGCGAATGAGAAGAAATCCACATTGACATGTATGCAGTACATAGAATTCATCAGGTTCTCAACATGGAGACGGCGACTGCCTACCTACCACTTGACAGGTTTCTTATGAAACAAGACTAACTACTGTCCTGCCTACTGTTCCTGCCTACTGTCCCACCCCCTCATGTGAGTGAGAACTTAGAATCATAGAAGATTAGAATTGGAGGAGACCTCAGAAGGTCATCTAGTCCAACCCCCTGCTCAAAGCAGGACCAATCCCCAACTAAATCATCCCACCCAGGGCTTTGTCAAGCCAGGCCTTAAAAACCTCTAAAGTTGGAGATTCCACCACCTCCCTAGGTAACCCATGCCACTGTTTCACCACGCTTCTAGTGAAATAGTTTTTCCTAATATCCAGCCTAGACTTCCCCCATTGCAACTTGACACCATTGCTCCTTGTTCTGTCATCTGCCACCACTGAGAACAGCCTCGCTCCATCCTCTTTGGAACCCCACTTCAGGTAGTTGAAGGCTGCTATCAAATGCCCCCTCACTCTTCTCTTCTGCAGACTAAATAAACCCAGTTCCCTCAGCCTCTCCTCATAAGGCATGTGCCCCAGCCCTCTAATAATTTTCGTTGCCCTCCACTGGACTCTCTCCAATTTGTCCACATCCTTTCTGTAGTGGGGGGCCCAAAACTGGACTCAATACTCCGGATGTGGCCTCACCAGTGCCTAATAGAGGGGAATAATCACTTCTCTCGATCTGCTGGCAATGCTCCTCCTAATGCAGCCCAATATGTTGTTAGCCTTCTTGGCAACAAGGGCACACTGTTGACTCATATCCAGCTTCTCATCCACTGTAATCCTGAGGTCCTTTTCTGCAGAACTGCTGCTTAGCCAGTCGGTCCCCAGACTGTAGCAGTGCATGGGGTTCTTTTGTCCTAAGTGCAGAACTCTGCACTTGTCCTTGTTGAACCTAATCAGATTTCTTTTGGCCCAATCCTCTACTTTGTCTAGGTCACTCTGGACCCTATCCTTACCCTCCAGCATATTTACCTCTCCCCCCCAGCTTAGTGTCATCCACAAGCTTGCTCCACACTGCTTGGTCTTATGGCAGCATGTATGTTCATTACCCCATTTGTGGGGTTGTTGGTCCAATTGCTACCAAAGATGAGGGGTTGGAACATGAAATTTGCTTGCTGCCATATGTCCTAACAATTTCCTAGTTTATTCCAATAGAAAATGCAGGTTACTTAAACATTGCATTCAAATAGTGTCCAAAAATACCTAAAAATTCTCGAGATCCTTGTATTGGCCTTATGTGAAAGGTGTCCAAGAAGGAGGGAAGACACTGAGGGCAGAATTATGCTCTGTCAGATCCACCTCCCATAGGGCTTCCGTTACTGAAAAATATTGGGAGCTTCAGCCCTTCCTCCTGAGCTCTGCAGTGAAAAATAGGCACCAGGTGAGTAAAATAGAGAGAGAGATTTCATGCATCTTGTACACTGGGAGTGCAATGTTCTTTTTTTAAGATGAGTATTAATACTAGCTATCTCACCTTCCTATGGAAATCTAATTTTTGAATTGTCCCTTTCATGTCCATAGTTATCTTGTCATTGGAATTGTTTACCTGTTGTTATGCAGTCCGTACTCAGACAAAACCCTTGGAGGACAGTGGAAATTTTGTTTCAGTAAGGACTGGAGGGTTCACAGATTAAGACCAGAAAGATCTTTGAAATTTTCATATACATTTTCACGCACCTGGTGAAGAGTCAGAGTCCATAACTTCTAGTTAAGTTAATGTAGACTTTTAAAAATAGATATCCAGTTTTACAGATTTCAAGTAACAGAGACCATACACCACTGTAATTTTTCCATTGGTTAATTACCCTCACTTTTAAAAATTTGCCCCTTATTTTTAGTCTGCATTTTTATAAGCGTAAGCTTCCAGCCTCTGGCTAATGGATAGGTCTCAAAATGTTACAGAGAATCATCATCAAGCAAGTGTGTTTTCAGTGGCATCCTGCAGGGATCAGGTCTTGGCCCTATGCTGTTTAACATTTTTATCAGTGATCTGGAAGGAAACATCAAATCATGACTGAAAAAGTTTGTAAGTGACACAAAAATTGGGGAAGTTGTAAATAGTGAAGAGGACAGGTCATCCATTCAGAACAATCTGGATTGCTTGGTAAACTAGGTGCAAGAATAGGTGCTAAGGGTGCTGCCGCAGCTCCTGGCTTGAAGTAGTAATAACAAACCAGTAGAGGGGTTTGGCCGGGGCTTGTTCCACTCTGGGGTGGCAGGGGACCACACTGCCTCGGTACGTCCTTCCAGTTGTTGATGGGGAATTAGCCTAGCCGTGGGAGTCTCTCACCATGGCAGCAGTAGAGGCAAACCAAGGTAGTTATTCACGCCCGGCCCATGGTCAGCAGGCAGGGCTCAGGTCTTCAGGCAGGAGCTGAGCAACAGTTAGCCCTGGTCTACACTAGGCGTTGAGGTCGAATTTAGCAGAGTTAAATCGATGTAACCCTGCACCCATCCACATGATGAAACCCTTTCTTTTCACTTAAAGGGCTCTTAAAATCGATTTCCTTACTCCACCCCCGACAAGGGGATTAGCGCTGAAATCGGTTTTGCTGGGTTGAATTTGGGGTACTGTGGACGCAATTGGATGGTATTGGCCTCCGGGAGCTATCCCAGAGTGCTCCATTGTGACTGCTCTGGACAGCACTCTCAACTCAGATGCACTGACCAGGTAGACAGGAAAAGGCCTGTGAACTTTTGAATTTCAATTTCCTGTTTGGCCAGTGTGGCAAGCTGCAGGTGACTATGCAGAGCTCGTCAGCAGAGGTGACCATGATGGAGTCCCAGAATCGCAAAAGAGCTCCAGCAAGGACCGAACGGGAGGTACGAGATCTGATCGCTGTATGGGGAGAGGAATCCGTGCTATCAGAACTACGTTCCGGTTTTCGAAATGCCAAAACATTTGTGAAAATCTCCCAGGGCATGAAGGACAGAAGCAGTGCCGCATGAAACTTAAGGAGCTGAGGCAAGCCTACCAGAAAACCAGAGAGGCGAATGGCCACTCCAGGTCAGAGCCCCAAACATGCCACTTCTATGATGAGCTGCATGCCATTTTAGGGGGTTCAGCCACCACTACCCCAGCTGTGTTGTCTGACTCCTTCAATGGAGATGGAGGCAACACGGAAGCAGGTTTTGGGGACAAGGAAAACGATGAGGAGGAGGCTGTAGATAGCTCACAGCAAACAAGCGGAGAAACCGGTTTTCCCAACAGCCAGGAACTGTTTCTCACCCTGGACCTGGAGCCAGTACCCCCCGAACCCACCCAAGGCTGCCTCCTGGTCTCACCAGGCAGAGAAGGGACCTCTGGTGAGTGTAATTTTTAAAATACTATAAAAGGTTTAAAAGCCAGCATGTTTAATGATTAATTTGCCCTGGCATTTGTGGCTCTCCTGGATATACTCCCAAAGCCTTTGCAAAAGATTTCTGGGGAGGGCAGCCTTATTCCATCCACCATGGTAGGACACTTTACCACTCCAGGCCAGTAGCACGTACTCGGGAATCATTGTAGAACAAAGCATTGCAGTGTATGTTTGCTGGTGTTCAAACAACATCCGTTCTTTATCTCTCTGTGTTATCCTCAGGAGAGTGATATCATTCATGGTCACCTGGTTGAAATAGGGTCCTTTTCTTAAGGGGACATTCAGAGGTGCCCATTCCTGCTGGGCTGTTTGCCTCTGGCTGAACAGAAATGTTCCCCGCTGTTAGCCACGCGGGGGGTAGGGGGAGAGGCAAAATGCGATCTTGGAACGAAAGCACATGTGCTATGTATGTAATGTTAACAGCAAGGTTTACCGTGAAAGAGTGTACCCATTGTTCTATAAAATGTGTCTTTTCAAATACCACTGTCCCTTTTTTTTTTTCTACACCAGTGTTTCAAGGATTACAGGATCTTCACCTTCCCAGAGGCTAGCAAAGATTAGAAGGCGAAAAAACGCAATCGCGATGAAATGTTCTCTGAGCTCATGCTGTTCTCCCACACTGACAAAGCACAGACGAATGCATGGAGGCAGACAATGTCAGAGTGCAGGAAAGCACAAAATGACCGGGAGGAGAGGTGGCGGGCTGAAGAGAGGGCTGAAGCTGAAAGGTGGCGGCAGCATGATGAGAGGAGGCAGGATTCAATGCTGAGACTGCTGGAGGATCAAACTAATATGCTCCAGCGTATGGTTGAGCTGCAGGAAAGGCAGCAGGATCACAGATTGCCGCTACAGCCCCTGTGTAACCAACCGCCCTCCTCCCCAAGTTCCATATCCTCCTCACCCAGACGCCCAAGAACGCGTTGGGGGGGGCCTCTGGCCACCCAGCCACTCCACTCCAGAGGATTGCCTAAGTAACAGAAGGCTGGCATTCAATAAGTTTTAAACATTTAAAGTGCTGTGTGGCCTTGTCCTTCCCTCCTCCACCACCCCTCCTGGGCTACCTTGGTAGTTATCCCCCTATTTGTGTGATGAATTAATAAAGAATGCATGAATGTGAAGCAACAATGACTTCATTGCCTCTGCAAGCGGTGATTGAAGGGAGGTGGGGAGGGTGGTTAGCTTACAGGGAAGTAGAGTGAACCAAGGGGTGGGGGATTTCATCAAGGAGAAACAAACAGAACTTTCACACCGTAGCCTGGCTAGTCATGAAACTGGTTTTCAAAGCTTCTCTGATGCGCACCGCACCCTCCTGTGCTCTTCTAACCGCCCTGGTGTCTGGCTGTGCATAACCAGCAGCCAGGCGATTTGCCTCAACCTCCCACCCCGCCATAAACGTCTCCGCCTTACTCTCACAGATATTGTGGAACGCACAGCAAGCAGTAATAACAGTGGGAATATTGATTTCGCTGAGGTCTAACAGAGTCAGTAAACTGCACCAGCGCTCTTTTAAACGTCCAAATGCACATTCTACCACCATTCTGCACTTGCTCAGCCTGTAGTTGAATAGCTCCTGACTACTCTCCAGGCTGCCTAGGTATGGCTTCATGAGCCATGGCATTCAGGGGTAGGCTGGGTCCCCAAGGATAACTATAGGCATTTCAACATCCCCAACGGTTATTTTCTGGTCTGGGAAGAAAGTCCCTTCCTGCAGCTTTTGAAACAGACCAGAGTTCCTGAAGATGTGAGCGTCATGTACCTTTCCCGGCCATCCCATGTTCATGTTGGTGAAACGTCCCTTGTGATCCACCAGTGCTTGCAGCACTATTGAAAAGTACCCCTTGTGGTTTATGTACTCGCTGGCTTGGTGCTCCGGTGCCAAGATAGGGATATGGGTTCTGTCTATGGCCCCACCACAGTTAGGGAATCCCATTGCAGCAAAGCCATCTATTATGACCTGCACATTTCTCAGGGTCACTACCCTTGATATCAGCAGATCTTTGATTGCGTTGGCTACTTGCGTCACAGCAGTCCCCACATTACATTTGCCCACTCCAACTTGATTCCCGACTGACCGGTAGCTGTCTGGCGTTGCAAGCTTCCACAGGGCTATTGCCACTCACTTCTCAACTGTGAGGGCTGTTCTCATCTTGGTATTCTTGCGCCTCAGGGCAGGGGAAAGCAAGTCAAAGTTCCATGAAAGTGCCCTTACAGATGCAAAAGTTTCGCAGTCACTGGGAATCGTCCCAGACCTGCAACACTATGCGGTCCCACCAGTCTGTGCTTGTTTCCCGAGCCCAGAATCGGCCTTCCACCGCATGACCCTGCCCCATTAGCACCATGATGCCCACATTGGTAGGGCCCGTGCTTTGAGAGAAGTCTGTGCCCATGTCCTCATCACTCTCGTCACCGCGCTGATGTCGCCTACTCATCCAGTTTCGCTTTGCCAGGTTCTGGTGCTGCATATACTGCTGGATAATGCGTGTGGTGTTTAATGTGCTCCTAATTGCCAAAGTGATCGGAGCGGGCTCCATGCTTGCTGCGGTATGGCGTCTGCACAGAAAAAAGGCGCGGAACGATTGTCTGCTGTTGCCCTGACGGAGGGAGGGGCGACTGACGACATGGCTTACAGGGAATTAAAATCAACAAAGGGGGTGGCTTTGCGAGAAACTGAATGGCCGCCTCAAGGATAGAACTCAAAACTGGGTTTAGAGGGCTGTCTATTTCACAGAGGGAGGGAGGAGAAAATGAATACAAAACAAATCTGGTCTATTTCTTGTTTTGAGCCACTTCATCTATCTTTATACATCATGCTGGCAGTAGACTGTGCAATACGACCGCTAGCCATCATCACCTCCTGGGTGCTCGGCAGAAGACGGTGCAGTATGACTACTGGCCATCGTCTTCTGCTGGCTACAAATTAAAAGACAGTACACTGCCGGTAGGACTCAATCGCCATGAGACGAAACAAGGGAAATGACCTGGCTGAGTCACTCCCATGTTTGCCCAGGCGCCCAGTTAAAAGAGCACCCAGGACTACGTCGATGACTACTACCAGTCATACTGCACTGTCTGTTGCCAAAAGGCAATAAACTGCTGCTGTGTAGCAATGCAGTACCATGTCCGCCAGTAGCCAGGAGACATACGGTGACGGTTAGCTGAGCGGGCTCCATGCTTGCCGTGGTATGGCGTCTGCACAGGTAATTCAAGAAAAAAGGTGCAAAATGATTGTCTGCCCTTACTTTTACAGAGGGAGGGAGGGAACGGGGGCCTGACAATATGTACCCAGAACCACCCGCGACAACATTTTAGCCCCATCAGGCACTGGGATTTCTATCCAGAACTCAAATGGGCGGTGGAGACTGCGGGAACTGTGGGATAGCTACCCACAGTGCAAAGCTCCGGAAGTCAACTGTAGCCTCGGTATTGTGGACACAGTCCACCGACTACATGCACTTAGAGCATTTGTATGGGGACACACACACTCGACTGTATAAGAACGCTTTCTACAAAACCGACTTCTATCAATTTGACCTAATTTCGTAGCGTAGACATACCCTTATAATTAGCAGGCCCAGGCCCTGGTTCACGGCAGGGCAGCAGAGTCAATGGCTCAGACCCTCAGGCAGTGCTGAGCAAACACAGGTAAACAACCAGCCCAAGCTCTCAACTCAGAGGGGCTTGGGAGAGGAGGAGACTGCCACCCGCAAGTTGGCAGAGCGGCAGCGAACCAGCTGAGCAGCGGGGACAGCAGAGCAGCTCACAGCAGGAGTTTGCCTGGGAGTTCGCCTGGAGTGAGCCCAGTGAGGCTTACATCTTGCCAACGTCTCTGAGGAAGCTCATAGTAGGTAGGTGATATGGAAGGGGGGGGTTCAGCTGTTGTGACCTGCACTGGATGTGCCATGTTTGTCTTTCTTCCACAGGACAGAAGCGACTTTGTCTGTACAAAGTGCAAGCTGGTCTCCATATTGGAAGAGAAGATTGAAGGTCTGGAGCAACAGGTAACGACCCTGCGTTGTATACAAGAGACTGAGGATTTTCTGGACCAAACTCAGGATAGGCTTCTAGGGGCACAAAGCTCCAAAGATATAGAGCAGGTTGCACAGAGGGGCCAAGAGGCCAGTGAAGAAGCTTGGCAACATGTGACCTCCAGAAGAGGTAAGCGGAATGTCCGGGTTCCAGTAACACAGACACAGGTAACTAACCGCTTTCATGTTCTCTCCACAGGTACCATTGCGGAGAGTGGACCAGATGATATGTCTGGGGGGAGAAAGCAGAAGGAGATTCCGCTGGTTGGGAGGCATGAGATGCGATGTCCTGAGGTTGGGGGTTCCACGACCACCACTCCCAAGAGGAGAAGGCGGGTGGTGGTGGTCGGGGACTCTCTCCTCCGGGGGACTGAGTCATCTATCTGCCGCCCTGACCGGGAAAACCGAGAAGTCTGCTGCTTGCCAGGAGCTAAGATTCGTGATGTGACGGAGAGACTGCCGAGACTCATCAAGCCCTCGGATCGCTACCCCTTCCTGCTTCTCCACGTGGGCACCAATGATACTGCCAAGAATGACCTTGAGCGGATCACTGCGGACTACGTGGCTCTGGGAAGAAGGATAAAGGAATTGGAGGCGCAAGTGGTGTTCTCGTCCATCCTCCCCGTGGAAGGAAAAGGCCTGGGTAGGGACCGTCGAATCGTGGAGGTCAACGAATGGCTACGCAGGTGGTGTCGGAGAGAAGGCTTTGGATTCTTTGACCATGGGATGGTGTTCCATGAAGGAGGAGTGCTGGGCAGAGACGGGCTCCATCTTACGAAGAGAGGGAAGAACATCTTTGCCAGCAGGCTGGCTAACCTAGTGAGGAGGGCTTTAAACTAGGTTCACCGGGGGAAGGAGACCAAAGCCCTGAGGTAAGTGGGAAAGCGGGATACCGGGAGGAAGCACAGGCAGGAATGTCTGTGAGGGGAGGGCTCCTGCCTCATACTGGGAATGAGGGGCGATCAACAGGTTATCTCAAGTGCTTATATACAAATGCACAAAGCCTTGGAAACAAGCAGGGAGAACTGGAGGTCCTGGTGATGTCAAGGAATTATGACGTGATTGGAATAACAGAGACTTGGTGGGATAACTCACATGACTGGAGTACAGTCATGGATGGTTATAAACTGTTCAGGAAGGACAGGCAGGGCAGAAAAGGTGGGGGAGTAGCACTGTATGTAAGGGAGCAGTATGACTGCTCAGAGCTCCGGTACGAAACTGTGGAAAAACCTGAGTGTCTCTGGATTAAGTTTAGAAGTGTGTGCAACAAGAGTGATGTCATGGTGGGAGTCTGCTATAGACCACCGGACCAGGGGGATGAGGCTTTCTTCCGGCAACTCACGGAAGCTACTAGATCGCATGCCCTGATTCTCATGGGTGACTTTAATTTTCCTGATATCTGCTGGGAGAGCAATACAGCGGTGCATAGACAATCCAGGAAGTTTTTGGAAAGCGTAGGGGACAATTTCCTGGTGCAAGTGCTAGGGGAGCCAACTAGGGGGAGCGCTTTTCTTGACCTGCTGCTCACAAACCGGGTAGAATTAGTGGGGGAAGCAAAAGTGGATGGGAATCTGGGAGGCAGTGACCATGAGTTGGTTGAGTTCAGGATCCTGACGCAGGGAAGAAAGGTAAGCAGCAGGATACGGACCCTGGACTTCAGGAAAGCAGACTTTGACTCCCTCAGGGAACAGATGGCCAGGATCCCCTGGGGGACTAACATGAAAGGGAAGGGAGTCCAGGAGAGCTGGCTGTATTTCAAGGAATCCCTGTTGAGGTTACAGGGACAAACCATCCCGATGAGTCGAAAGAATAGTAAATATGGCAGGCGACCAGCTTGGCTTAATGGTGAAATCCTAGCGGATCTTAAACATAAAAAGAAGCTTACAAGAAGTGGAAGGTTGGACATATGACCAGGGAAGAGTATAAAAATATTGCTCGGGCATGTAGGAAAGATATCAGGAGGGCCAAATCGCACCTGGAGCTGCAGCTAGCAAGAGATGTCAAGAGTAACAAGAAGGGTTTCTTCAGGTATGTTGGCAACAAGAAGAAAGCCAAGGAAAGTGTGGGCCCCTTACTGAATGAGGGAGGCAAGCTAGTGACAGAGGATGTGGAAAAAGCTAATGTACTCAATGCTTTTTTTGCCTCTGTTTTCACTAACAAGGTCAGCTCCCAGACTGCTGTGCTGGGCATCACAAAATGGGGAAGAGATGGCCAGCCCTCTGTAGAGATAGAGGTGGTTAGGGACTATTTAGAAAAGCTGGACGTGCACAAGTCCATGGGGCCGGACGAATTGCATCCGAGAGTGCTGAAGGAATTGGCGGCTGTGATTGCAGAGCCCTTGGCCATTATCTTTGAAAACTCGTGGCGAACGGGGGAAGTCCCGGATGACTGGAAAAAGGCTAATGTAGTGCCCATCTTTAAAAAAGGGAAGAAGGAGGATCCTGGGAACTACAGGCCAGTCAGCCTCACCTCAGTCCCTGGAAAAATCATGGAGCAGGTCCTCAAAGAATCAATCCTGAAGCACTTAGAGGAGAGGAAAGTGATCAGGAACAGTCAGCATAGATTCACCAAGGGAAGGTCATGCCTGACTAATCTAATCGCCTTTTATGATGAGATTACTGGTTATGTGGATGAAGGGAAAGCAGTGGATGTATTGTTTCTTGACTTTAGCAAAGCTTTTGACACGGTCTCCCACAGCATTCTTGTCAGCAAGTTAAGGAAGTATGGGCCGGATGATGCACTATAAGGTGGGTAGAAAGCTGGCTAGATTGTCGGGCTCAACGGGTAGTGATCAATGGCTCCATGTCTAGTTGGCAGCCGGTGTCAAGTGGAGTGCCCCAGGGGTCGGTCCTGGGGCCCGTTTTGTTCAATATCTTCATAAATGATCTGGAGGATGGTGTGGATTGCACTCTCAGCAAATTTGCGGATGATACTAAACTGGGAGGAGTGGTAGATACGCTGGAGGGGAGGGATAGGATACAGAAGGACCTAGACAAATTGGAGGATTGGGCCAAAAGAAATCTAATGAGGTTCAATAAGGATAAGTGCAGGGTCCTGCACTTAGGATGGAAGAATCCAATGCACCGCTACAGACTAGGGACCGAATGGCTCGGCAGCAGTTCTGCGGAAAAGGACCTAGGGGTGACAGTGGACGAGAAGCTGGATATGAGTCAGCAGTGTGCCCTTGTTGCCAAGAAGGCCAATGGCATTTTGGGATGTATAAGTAGGGGCATAGCGAGCAGATCGAGGGACGTGATCATTCCCCTCTATTCGACACTGGTGAGGCCTCATCTGGAGTACTGTGTCCAGTTTTGGGCCCCACACTACAAGAAGGATGTGGATAAATTGGAAAGAGTACAGCGAAGGGCAACAAAAATGATTAGGGGTCTAGAGCACATGACTTATGAGGAGAGGCTGAGGGAGCTGGGATTGTTTAGTCTGCAGAAGAGAAGAATGAGGGGGGATTTGATAGCTGCTTTCAACTACCTGAAAGGGCGTTTCAAAGAGGATGGCTCTAGACTGTTCTCAATGGTAGCAGATGACAGAACGAGGAGTAATGGTCTCAAGTTGCAATGGGGGAGGTTTAGATTGGATATTAGGAAAAACTTTTTCACTAAGAGGGTGGTGAAACACTGGAATGCGTTACCTAGGGAGGTGGTAGAATCTCCTTCCTTAGAGGTTTTTAAGGTCAGGCTTGACAAAGCCCTGGCTAGGATGATTTAACTGGGACTTGGTCCTGCTTTGAGCAGGGGGTTGGACTAGATGACCTTCTGGGGTCCCTTCCAACCCTGATATTCTATGATTCTATGATTCTATGCAGGCCCACCCGCTCCACTGCGCCCCAGCCTGAGTCAATGGGGATCTTGGCCGTGACACACTGACATAGGCGCTGGCAGTGCTACAGCCAGACTAGGGTTGGCTACCCCCAGGCTACTTCCTAACTCCCCCTCTAGAGGTACCTGGGTCTGGACAGTGTCCCTTGGGGGGGGGGGGGGACATGTCCAGTAATGAGCTGCCAAAATCTTAACAACAGGTTTCCTCCTCACCTACCAGGAGGTCGTTGCCAACCCCCGCCCTCCAGGACTCCAGCCCCATCCAACCACCCCACATTCCTTGATGCCCCCCCAGAACCCCTGCCCCCTCCACCTCCCTCCCCTGTCCCCTGACTGCCCCCAGAACCGGGCAGGAGTGTCTCATGGGCCACCGTAGTGGGTGCCGACCCCACCCCTAAGAGCCGGAGGGACCTGCTGGGGGGCGAGGTAGGGAGTCCCAGCAGTGCTTACCTGGGGCAGCTCCCAGGAAGCATCCAGCAGGTCCCTCTGGCTCCTAGGGGTGGGGGAGCGTAGCTTGGGGGGGAGCAGCCGCTCCCCACTGATCACATCAAAAGTGGTGCCTTAAGCGCCGACTCCCTGGGTGCTCCGGGACTGAAGCACCCATGGGGAAAATTAGTGGGTGCAGAGCACCCACCGGCAGCTCCCCACCCCGTGCCTGGCCCCAGCTCACCTCTGCTTCGCCTCCTCCCCTGAACCCACCGCCCCCTCTGCTTCTCTGTGCCCCCGGCTTCCCGCAAATCAGCTGTTCGGCAGGAAGCTGGGGAGGGCTGAGAAGCAGGCTGTGGCTTCCCGCTCAGGCGGAGGTGAGCTGGTGCGGGGAGCAGTTCTCCTGCGTGCGCGCCCCCCCCCGGTTACTGCTGGCACGGGCGGCCCTCCTCGCCCCCCTTCCCCCCAGCTCACCTCTGCTCTGCCTCTCTGGGCCCGAGCAGGAAACCGCCACTTGCTTCTCAGCCTTCCCCGGCTTCCCACGCGAACAGCTGATTCGCGGGAAGCTGGCGGGGTGGAGAAGCAGAGCAGGACGGCCTGTTCAGGGGAGGAGGCGGAGCGGAGGTGAGGTGAGCTGGGGCCTGGGGTGGGGCGGGGAGCTGCCAGTGGATGCTTTGCACCCACCAAATTTTCCCCTTGGGTGCTCCAGGGCTGGAGCAACCTTGGAGTCGGCACCTAAGGCGCCACTTTTGGCCGGTTAAATTTAGAACCCTTTTAGAACTGGTTGTCCCTCACGGAACAACCGGTTCTAAAAGAGCTTCTAAATTTAACAACCAGTTCCAGCGAACTGGTGCAAACCGGCTCCAACTCACCACTGGACATGTCCCCATGGGCTCCTCTGGGTAACTGGCGAGGGGTAGGTTTGGCAGCTCCTCCGGGCTCTGGTCAGCATCAGGTGTTGGTTGGGCCAGTCTTTGGGTCCACCACTGGTTGCCGGGGTCTCCCAACCAGGAGCTAGACCACAGGCATCTGGCCTCTCCGGCGGCTGCTTCTCCAGTGAGCTCTTGGATCGGGCTTTTATATTTCCTGTTCTGCGCCTTGATCTCTAGGAGGCAGGCACAGGACTCATTGGCTACACCCACTTTGGGGTCTGGAGGGGCACGTCCCTCTCTGGGGTGGTGCGGGACCACACTGCCTCGCTACAAACCCAAATACACGGTTTCCGCTTTCAGCACCCCCAGAAATTGTTCCAGCACTACTGGGCACAAGCAAACAATATGTGTTTTAATACAGCTAAATGTAAATATATACATCTAGGAACTAAGTATGTAGGCCATTACTTACATGATGAGGGATTATCTTGGGAAGCAGTGACTCCGAAAAAGATTTGGGGGTTGTGGTGAATAATCAGCCGAACATGGCGCTGCAGCTGATGGATACAAAGCAAACTGATGCAATCTGGGGTGCAGTAGAATCTTGAGTAGAAGTAGAAAGGGTATATTTACCTCTGTATTTGGCACTGATGTCATCACTGCTGGAATACTATATCCAGTTCTGGTGACCACAATTCAAGAAGGATTTTAATAAATTGGAGAGGGTTCAGAGAAGAGCCATGGGACTGATTAAAGGATTAGAAAACATACCCTAAAGGGATAGGCTCAAGGAGCTCAATCTATTTAGTTTAACAAAGAGAAGGGGTGACTTGATCATAATCTATAAGTAACTATGTGGGGAACAAATACTTAATAATGGGTTCTTCAATCTAACAGCAAGAGGTATAACACAATCCAATGGCTGCAAGTTCAGACTGGAAATATGGTGGATGTTTTTAACAGTGAAGGTAATTAACCATTGGAACAATTTACCAAGGTTTGTGGTGAACTCTCCATGGCAGACAATTTTTATATCAAGATTGTGTTTTTCTAAAAAATCTGTTCTAGGAATTATTTTGGGGAAGTTCTATGGCCTGTGCTATCCAGTAGGTCAGACTAGATGATCATAATGGTCCTTTCTGGCCTTGGAATTTATGAATCTATGAAACCTCCCATTGAGGTTTGCTTGACTAAGGCTCTCATGTTTGGGCTGTCAGTCAGTACAGACAAAAATGGCAGCCCCGGGGGGAAAAACTCCCTTCACAGGAAAAGGATTTAGCCAGAGAGTGAAGAGAAAGGCAATTATCTTTGCTGATACTGATGGGCCAGAAATACAATGACGTAACTAGAACAGGAGTACTTGTGGCACCTTCGAGACTAACAAACTTATTTGAGCATAAGCTTTCATGATGTAACTGACACACGCTTGGTTCTACTGAATGAAAGCACATTCAGAAAGTTCATAGCCCTCAGACTTACAGTACATCTGATCTGATATTAAAACATACACCCAGCATCATCATACAGAGAAGAATTAGGAGGGAGGAATAAATAATTTGCTGGGACAGGAATGGATAATGGAGGTATATTTTGATACTGATGTAAATAAATCCTAAACAGTGACACTCTGATGAGTCAGCACAGTGGGTGGAAGTGATTTTTATATAATAACAGTATCATCCTTTCTCTTCTACTGCAGTGTCACACAGCAGCAAACACAGGAACTGCACAGCAACCAATAAGTCAGATCCTGTGTACCAAACTGACATGGATGAAACCAAAATATTTACAGTTACATTCGTTATATTTTGTACAGTAAAGAATTAGTAGTTGGTCCCAAGGGACCACCACCACCTCCTGCTTCCCTAGCAGCTGACCACACAGCAGCTAGAACTTTTGTGGTAATCTAACAGAAAAGATGCTGTGGATTCAGCCAGTGTCAGATAGAGAAAGAAGGAGAAATTATTGAGGCTTTGGGGAAACAAAGGCTTTTCCTGAGTCAGGTTTTGTTTTTGTTTTTTAACAGCAGTCAGAATCACTACAATACGGTAAATCCCCAATTCCATTTACCCCTCTCCAGTGATGAACTGCCAAAATCTTAACAAAGGGTTCCCTCCTCACCCCACGAGGGGGTCGTTGCCCACCTCCGCCCCCAGGGACTCCTGCCCCATCCAACCCCCCTGCGTTCCTTGATGCCCCCCCAGGATCCCTTCCCCATCCACCCCCCTCCCCTGGCCCCTGACTGCCCCCAGAACCGGGCAGGAGGGTCTCGTAGGCCACCATAGTGGGTGCCCAGCCCGCCCCTAAGAGCCAGAGGCACCTGCCGGGGAGCAAGGTGGAGAGTTCTGGAGGTGCCTACCTGGGGCAGCTTCCAGGAAGCATCCGGCAGGTCCCTCTGGCTCCTTGGGGCAGGGGAATGTAGCTGGGGGGACGACCAGAGGGAGCGGCCGCTCCCCCACTGATCACATCAAAAATGGCGCCTTAGGCGCTGACTCCCTGGGTGCTCCAGAGCTGGAGCACCCACAGGGAAAATTTGGTGGGTGCAGAGCTCCCCACCCCGTGCCCGGCCCCAGCTCACCTCACCTCCGCTCCACCTCCTCCCCTGAATGCGCCGCCTTGCTCTGCTTCTCCGCCCTCCCCCCCCCCCGGCTTCCTGCAAATCAGCTGTTTGGCGGGAAGCCGGGGAGGGCTGAGAAGCAGGCGGTGGCTTCCCGCTCAGGCGAGGGTGGCAAAGGTGAGCTGGGGCAGGGAGCGGTTCCCCTGCGTGCCCCCCACCCCGGGTTACCTGCTGCAGCGCGGGTGGCCCTCCTCATGTCCCAGCTCACCTCTGCCTCCCTGAGCCTGAGTGCGATGCCGCCACTTGCTTCTCAGCCCGTCCCAGCTTCCGGCGCAAACAACTGTTTCGCGGGGGGCAGAGAAGCAGAGCGGGACGGCGCGTTCAGGGGAGGAGGCGGAGCAGAGGTGAGCTGGGGCCGGGGGTGGGGCAGGGAGCTGCCAGTGGGTGCTCTGCACCCACCAAATTTTCCCCTTGGGTGCTCCAGGGCTGGGAAGGGTAACCACCTTTCTGTATACAGAACTATAAAATCCCTCCTGGCCAGAGGCAAAACCCTTTCACCTGTAAAGGGTTAAGAAGCTAGGATAACCTCGCTGGCATCTGACCAAAATGACCAATGAGGAGACAAGATACTTTCAAAGCTGGGGTGCGGGGGGACAAAGGATCTGTCTGTCTGTGTGATACTTTTGCTGGGAACAGATCAGTAATGCTCTTCATAACTCCTCAGAACTTCTGTTAGTAAGTAATCTAGCTAGAAATGTGTTAGATTTCCTTTTGTTACATGGCTGGTAAAATAGGTTGTGCTGAATGGAATGTATATTCCTGTTTTTGTGTCTTTTTGTAACTTAAGGTTTTGCCTAGAGGGATTCTCTAGGTTTTGAATCTGATTACCCTGTAAGGTATTTACCATCCTGATTTTACAAAGGTGATTCTTTTACTTTTTCTTTAATTAAAATTCTTCTTTTAAGAACCTGATTACTTTTTCATTGTTCTTAAGATCCAAGGGTTTGGGTCTGTGTTCACCTATGCAAATTGGTGAGGCTTTTTATCAAGCCTTCCCCAGGAAAGGGGGTGTAGGGCTTGGGGGGATATTTTGGGGGGAAGATGTCTCCAAGTGGGCTCTTTCCCCGTTCTTTGTTTAACACGCTTGGTGGTGGCAGTAGAGGGTTCAAGGACAAGGCAAAGTTTGTACTTTGAGGAAGTTTTTAACCTAAGCTGGTAAGAATAAGCTTAGGGGGTCTTTCATGCAGGTCCCCACATCTGTCCCCTAGAGTTCAGAGTGGGGAAGGAACCTTGACAGGAGCACAAAGAATTGAATTGTCCAGTACCAGTACATGCTCAATCTATAATTAAGACAGCATAGTTACGGGGATTTGCATTGATATAGGAGATTGGTAGCTGTCTTGTGGTGTTTGTGTCACATACTGGACTGACACCAAGACACAAACCAGCATTCTGATATTTCACAAAGCTACCAAGCCAGAGATTCTCTGTTAGGCAGTTGCCTGAGGTACCTTCATTTAGGGGGTGTTATGATGTTAGTGGTTTTTTGCAATTTAAAATAATTCACAATGTTAATGCAAAGTTAAGTTTGACAGATTAAAGCCGCCACAGCCAGGAAATTCATTTAAGGGTCCAAAATCTGCCTTAACCCACTTGAATATATGCAGCATATTTGGGTCTTTTCAATACATTATCACCTATATGACATACTACTGATTAAATACCACTTGCACTGGAAATAGAAATGGCTGAGGTGGCAGAGTCTGGATCCAACGATATTTTAGGCTAGTATTTCTTTTCCAGATTAAATGAAAGCTAAGTTATTAATTGTATTACTATAGCCCCTAAGAGCCTTAGTCATGGATGAGGACCCCATTGTCCTAGGTGCTTAGAAACAGAATGGAAAGTTCCTGACCCAAAGGGCCTAGAATCTAATTATAAGACAAGAGACAACTGATGAATCCAGACAAATGGAGTATTACAAGGAAACAATGAGACAATGTTCGTCAGCATGATAGGAGTGGTCTCAGCACCCTAGCAACCTAACTGTTGTCAAGTTTTTGGTAAGCATCATGGCAAAAAGAGAGTGTTAAGGAGAGATCTGAAGAAGGATATTGAGGTAGTTTGTGGAGATTGACAGGGACCTCCTTGCAAGGGTTACCAAGCTCTCATCATATCATGGGTTGATTACTTCAACATTGTTTGAGTTGTATGGTGCAGAAACCTTTGGGGCTGTCCGTGTGAGATTCCAGTCCAAGGCGGTGATGTCTTGTTAGAAGAAACTACTTCCATGAGGTGATTATTCAAGCTGACCGTATTTGGTCTTGTTGACTAGAATAAATCTTGTCAGATCAGCTATTTTAACAAGACATCTGCCATTTTGGGCTGCGTCTAAACCATTTCTGGAAAAGAAACCTCAACCAGTCTGGAATCTGATCCTGGACCAAAACTCAAGGAACAGGTCAGGATCCAGGACATCAAAGTCAAACCTCCATATTAAAATTTGGGGGAAATGGCTCTGAAGTTCTGGTGTGAGCTCATTTCTAGACAGAAGACTACCACATGGAAAGATGCAAGTCTGAAAAGGATCATGACTGAAGTAGGATGTCAATCAGTACTCATCAAAAACAGAATGTCTAAGCTTTCCAGTGGCTATATAAGGACCCAATCATGCAACCCCTAGCTCAGATGAAAAGTCCACAGTTCTTCTGACACATTTCTTCCATTCTGTTAAGCAGAAAGTACGGGAAAAAAGCAATAGAGTTCTAGGGAGTAAAGAGAGCAATTAAGAAAAATAAGGACATTGCTGAGAAGCTAAATGATTTCTTTTAATCATGCTACATCACAGAGGATGTTGGGAAGAGACCTGCTCCTTTCTGGTAAAGAATCAAAAAGTTCAACGTAAGTGGAATGTTTAGTGGACATTTTGAAATTCATGTTTGAACACTGTTGTTGTCAATGAAATTAATGAACTGACTGTGCTCAGAATTGTCATTGTTTGATCTTTGTTGAGTTAAAAGTCTATTTTTATTCAAACTGGGCAAAGTGATTATTGATCAGAGCAGGGCCATATTTGTGGGCTAAATCTCATATTTTAGTTACAGTATTTCACTACAAAATATGACAAACTGCGACATAAGCATTTTTATTCGCATTCTTCTATTTCAGAAATTGCTCAACCAAATTTAATCAAACCTTTCCCATTTCTCTATTCATCCCTCCATCCTCCTCACCCCCCACCCCAAAAAGAAGACAAAGAAGCAGCTCTGATACTGAAACAAAAGAATGGCAGGGTTATTTTTGCCAAGTTTGTGTGGTTGACTAAATGGTGCTTGTATGAAATTAGGATACCCCCTCTAGCCTCACTAATGTAGTGCTGTAATTACTGCAGTGTACCTATGTGTGCATTATCCTCTTACTAACCGGATTTATTTCACTGACTTATTGCTTTATGAAAGAAGCAAATAGATTACCAATACATAATCAAGTGAAAACATGCCTGTTTATTTTTAAATATTAGTAAATCAGTGGATGTGTCTGAAGGTAAAAATCAAGGATATTTAATTAACTTTTACCAATTAGGAACATAACATTTCTGAGATACTTAGTCAAGAACATCCTAAATGATAAATGGATTTAACATGGTTGCTTATTTACTTCAAATGCTAATTTCATAATGATGTTTTATAATAATAGAACCCTAGTCCTTGTGAAGAGCTTGAGGTAAGCAGGCTCTTTGCAAAGGAGTTCTGCAGACGCAAGGGGAAATAAGAGAAAGTGAATCCTCTTTCAGGCAGTAAAGCTATTCCACAGTTGATACTCCAGCCTCACCTCTCCAGTAACCCTAAGGTTAGTTCCTTTACCCAGCCTCTACAGGCAGACTGGTGAGTATGTAACATGGACGGACCCTGTTTGTCGGCGGGCAGAATTGAACCTAGGGTCCCTGGAGCCTCTACTGCATGAGCTAAAAGCCATGTGGCCCTTAGCTATGGTTGTAGGGCAGACTCATTAATTTCTCTCTAAGTGGTCTTAGTGCCACTACATGGGACAGAGCACCACACCCAGGAGGTGTGTGAGTTACAAGTAGGTCTGCATAGTGATGGATTCACCATCCTTAGCCCCTGAGGTCTGCTTCCCCAGAGCTCTGTGCTTGAGCAGGAAGCCTGCAGAGAGCACATGTCTGAGGCTGGAAGGAAGTACAGTTCCTATGTGTGAGATCCTGGCTCTGCTGGTAGGTATTGCATTGGCTGGGCAATAGTCAGGGCCCCCTTTGCACTCAGAGGCCACTTTCAATCAGTATATAAACTCTATCAGATACTTACAGCAAAGTATATATCTAATCTGTCTTTGTTTGCAGAAAGGACTGCTTTCATCATCCATCAGTTTAAGTCTTTGCTCCTGAGGGCATTCTGTGCCAAAAAATTTAAAAATTCTCTGCACAGTATTTCAAAATTCTGCAAGCTTTATTTGTTAATAAATAAATAAATGGAGAGGCTCCAGCATGGCAGTGGGGAGCACAGGCCACTGGTTGTACCAAGATGGGAGATCACCCTGCAGCCTCCCTGTCCCCTACCCAGAGAACATGGACTCAGTGGTGAGGTTGCACCTGACCCTGACTCAGCACAAGGCCTGGGCCTACCCCAGAAACACCCTGGAGCCCTGTCCCTCTGCACCACGTGTGGGGCAGGAAGGCTCAACCAGGCAGGATCCAAGTGTGGAGGGCTTGGTGTGAGAGGATCCAGGTGTGGGGTGAGAGGATTCTGTGTGGGACAATCTGGATGCAGGCAGCTCAGTGGGGGAGGGGGGTCTGGTGTGGAGGGATCTGGATGCATAGAGGCTCATTGGGGGGTTCCAGGTGCAGGGGCAATGGGACTCTGGAGGGGCTTTCAGGTGAAAGTGGTTGGGTCTCTGCAAAGGGGTGTGGGTGTTTCAGCAGGGGGCTGGGGGAGTGGGGCTTGGTGGGGTGGGGGTCTGGGTGCAGCTAGTCGGAGGTAAGTGGCATGGGGGTCTGGATGTGGGGGCTCAGGATGATATGGGGAGTGGGGCTCAGGGTGGGGGTTTGAGTGTAGGGAGCTCAGTGGGGGATGGTTTGGGTGCAGAGGTGGAGGTCTGGAGGCAGGGGGTCTGGGTGCAGGGGAATTTCAGATCAGATGCAGCGGTTGAGGTTCAGTGGGGTGGGTTTTCGGTATGGAGGGCTAGGGGGGTTCTGGGTATACGGGGTGAGACTTGGCAGGGATGTTTGGGTATGGGAGGTCTGGATGCATGGGGTTGGGAGGATGGGGGAGCGGCTCCCCCTATAGTGACCTCCCCCCCCCCCCCGCAGCTGAAGAGCAAAGGGGGCAGTAAGCAAGGGAGGATGCTGAGCTTCCTGCAGCTGTGGGAGGTCTGACACAGCCCCAGACACCCTTTTCAGGGGAAGAAGAAATCTCTTCCTTCCCTGCCTCCAGCCCAGCAGGGACTAGCAACTGATCCCAGCTCAGGGTAGGAGCCACTGCTCTGGGTGCTTGAAACAATGTACCTGCGCAGCTAGGGAGTGATGCATAACTGCTCTTGCAGCTTCCCTTTGCTTCTCTGTCAGAAAGTCATTTTTCTGAGGGAAAGCAAAGAAATCTGCCATGGACATGAATTCTGCACACACGCAGTGGCGCAGAATTCCCCCAAGAGTGTTAGGTATAGGCCTGGATTCTGATTGTCCCTGTGCCATGGGTACACCCGGGGGAAACGAAAGAGGGCTTGGAGTGCTATGCTCCCCAGATTATTTGAGTAGGATGCAGCTAGAATGCCAGTCCTTATGTACCTGCAATGTAATGGGAAAAGGGAATGGCTACCTAGAACAACCAACAGCTCTTAACGCTACAAATCTGTGCGGTCAAAGCATCATCCTCATTTTCTCCTTACCTCCCTTCTGGACCTGCTTGCACTCAGTGGCAGGTGCTGTGAGAATACATGCTGCACCTTTAAAAAGGAGGAGTAATTATCTCATCAAAACACACTCCTTGGGCCTTCATCTGTCTTTCACAGGCAGAATGCATCTGGTTACTGCCACTCCCTCCTCCTCACTACTGGGAGAGAGAGAGAGAGTGAGTGTTCTGGCTATGAAGCCAAAATGCAGCTCATCATTTGCAAATCTCTTTTAGTGATTGAAAGCAAACTGAATTACAGCTCTGAGTAAATATATTGTATTTGTAATGCAGAAAAAGCACACTGAATTTTCTTTCTATATAAAGCATTTCTTCTTGTTCTCTTTAAACCATTTAAACTCTGAACTTTATGCATAGAAGTTAGAGATGGAAAAATACCTTTTAGGCCTTATCCTTCCACCTGTCAATACTGGACATTTCCCTACAGATAGCACTGAAAAAAGTGTACGCAACTCCATGCAAAATATGCATTCCAAACCAAAGGGCAGACAAACATATTGATAAAAATCTTTGGCAAAATATTCCATAGTGATGGAACTTTTAAGGCTGCTGCACATCAGTTTTGCATTATTTGCACAGAAAGTTGTGATTATTTCCATATAATTCAACAGGGTATGTATTGTCTCTAGCAACTTCTATTACCTAAAGTCCTGATTCTGTACTCCTTGTGTATCCAAAACATCCACTGCCATCAATATAATAATTATTTGTAATACTTAATGGAAACAGAGATGGGCCAGCAAGGTGGTGACCAGAACTAGGGATCAGAATTTAAATTCAAATGTGGTCCAGAGCTATATTTCAGAAATCTCCTGAGCTGTCCTTGTGAGAGATCAGCCCAAATTGGTGGGATTTCCATATTATCAGCCATTCTCATGAGATTTCCACCATGCTGGGCTAAACTTTAACTGGATGTGAAAAATAGTCCCTTTTTTGTTTTGGGTGCAATTTGGAATCAAAAGCAGTGTGGCAGGCCCAGATCTTGGAATTCAGATTCCTTCTCCCTAAACATCTCGGTGTTGGGATTTGAAATTCTGTTTCAGGCTGATCTCTAAATGGGAAACTATGAAGTGAAAAGGGTGAATTAATTATTTGATAACTTTAACTTTCTCTTCTGTATATTAAATGTCTGCTGACAGATTACAAAATTCTCTGATTTATTCATTAGTCAAAACTTGAAAATTTCTTCTGCAACTAATTTTTGGCAATTTGCAAAGAGTTGGTTGCCAATGGTCACAATTTGAAATTCACTTTTGATTAGCTCCATAAGTCACATGGTATTGGTGCTGTTTCCTGGTTTAAAAACATGCATATCTAACATAGCACAAATTGTAAATTGTAAATTATACAAATTGAAATTCATTTTAAGGAAATATTTGAGCAATCAAGTTAAAAAAACACAAAACACTTCACAAGTATCCTTGGCATGCTATCATGCTTGAACTTCCAGCCAAGGCAATTACATTTATTGGTTCCTTGCATTCCCATCTTTCTTTTTTCCATCTTTCTTTCCACAGGGAAAAAAGAGATTATCCACAGCTATGAACAATAAAGGAAAATACAGTATTTGTAATGGCAATCTTCTCTGTGCTAATAAGTATTTGAGTCAAGAGACGATGCTCAAGTTAAGCTCATTTGCCTGTTAGATCAAGAAGAAGAAATAAAAGAAAACAAACAAACCATTGGTTGCCTATATAAATGCTACAAAATGCAAAGGCAACCAGATTTGAATTCAAGTCATTCAGCTCCAAAATCACAGTCCTGGTGTATGACATACTTCTAACCCATAGACTAGCTTAGAATCACAAAAGTAAGAGATGGAAAGGTGCAGTCCATCACCCTGAAAATGCCATTCCATATACCTGTTTAGGTTCTTATGTGCCTCATCCCACATCACTGTCCAGTAGCCAAGGGAAAGAAATATACTATTTCACATTTGGTGACAATGTATACCTTCAAATCAGCGGCACTGCGATGAGTACCCGCATGGCCCCACAGTATGCCAATATTTTTATGGCTGACTTAGAACAACGCTTCCTCAGCTCTCGTCCCCTAATGCCCCTACTCTACTTGCGCTACATTGATGACATCTTCATCATCTGGACCCATGGAAAAGAAGCTCTTGAGGAATTCCACCATGATTTCAACAATTTCCATCCCACCATCAACCTCAGCCTGGACCAGTCCACACAAGAGATCCACTTCCTGGACACTACGGTGCTAATAAGCGATGGTCACATAAACACCACTCTATATCGGAAACCTACTGACCGCTATTCCTACCTACATGCCTCTAGCTTTCATCCAGATCATACCACTCGATCCATTGTCTACAGCCAAGCGCTACGATATAACCGCATTTGCTCCAACCCCTCAGACAGAGACAAACACCTACAAGATCTCTATCATGCATTCCTACAACTACAATACCCACCTGCTGAAGTGAAGAAACAGATTGACAGAGCCAGAAGAGTACCCAGAAGTCACCTACTACAGGACAGGCCCAACAAAGAAAACAACAGAACGCCACTAGCCATCACCTTCAGCCCCCAACTAAAACCTCTCCAACGCATCATCAAGGATCTACAACCTATCCTGAAGGACGAGCCATCGCTCTCTCAGATCTTGGGAGACAGACCAGTCCTTGCTTACAGACAGCCCCCCAATCTGAAGCAAATACTCACCAGCAACCACACACCACACAACAGAACCACTAACCCAGGAACCTATCCTTGCAACAAAGCCCGTTGCCAACTCTGTCCACATATCTATTCAGGGGATACCATCATAGGGCCTAATCACATCAGCCACACTATCAGAGGCTCGTTCACCTGCGCATCTACCAATGTGATATATGCCATCATGTGCCAGCAATGCCCCTCTGCCATGTACATTGGCCAAACTGGACAGTCTCTACGTAAAAGAATGAATGGACACAAATCAGACGTCAAGAATTATAACATTCAAAAACCAGTTGGAGAACACTTCAATCTCTCTGGTCACTCGATCACAGACCTAAGAGTGGCTATCCTTCAACAAAAAAGCTTCAAAAACAGACTCCAACGAGAGACTGCTGAATTGGAATTAATTTGCAAACTGGATACAATTAACTTAGGCTTGAATAGAGACTGGGAATGGATGAGTCATTACACAAAGTAAAACTATTTCCCCATGTTATTTCTCCCTCCCACCCCACCCCCCACTGTTCCTCTGATATTCTTGTTAACTGCTGGAATTAGCCTACCTGCTTGTCACCATGAAAGGTTTTCCTCCTTCCCCCCCCTGCGGTTGGTGATGGCTTATCTTAAGTGATCACTCTCCTTACAGTGTGTATGATAACCCATTGTTTCATGTTCTCTGTGTGTGTATATAAATCTCTCCTCTGTTTTTTCCACCAAATGCATCCGATGAAGTGAGCTGTAGCTCACGAAAGCTTATGCTCTAATAAATTTGTTAGTCTCTAAGGTGCCACAAGTACTCCTTTACTTTTAACAGTGTAGTGAAGAGAAGTAGGGTACTCAAATGACATCTGCTTAGAATGTACAGAAAATGTTGTAGGAAAAAAACACCTGGTTCTCAAGTGATCTCATATTTGGAATATGTTGGCACAGCTGTTACTGAGAAGTACAGAGTAATTGCAATAGTGGCTTTAAGCTACCCCAATGCTGGACTGTGTCTGGGGATTGCTTTTAGTTATACCTAGCTGTTTATAGCCCCAGCAGACCACTCCAGCAGCTGGGAACAGTTGGGAGTGTAGTGGTGCCTTGACCACACCCTCTATTCCAGTGGACTAGAAGAGGGAAAGTCTCTATATTCCCCAAAGGAATCCTCAAGTAGCTGATTAACTGGCTTTCTGACTGCTTTCTATTACAAAGCACAATGATCATAGGCTACATATAAAAAAAGATGTGTATGTTAAACACTATGTAACTGAATGAGGAAACAGATAATCTAGAAATTCTAAAGAGAACATGACAGGTTTCAGAGTAGCAGCCGTGTTAGTCTGTATCCGCAAAAAGAAAAGGAGTACTTGTGGCACCTTAGAGACTAATAAATTTATTTGAGCATAAGCTTTTGTGAGCTACTCCTCACTAATCTCCCCACTGTATTTTCCACTGCATGCATCGGATGAAGTGAGCTGTAGCTCATGAAAGCTTACGCTCAAATAAATGTGTTAGTCTCTAAGGTGACACAAGTACTCCGTTTCTTTTTTAAAGAGAACATGTAACATCTTGTACCTTATTTCAGTAACTACTGTTTCTTCAGAACATAATTATCAAGGGAAATATAAAAGGTCAATTTCATCCATAGTGTAACTCATTTGACTTCAGTGGAGTTACAAAGTGATGAATCTGACCCAATAATTTGGGAGAAAATTATTATTAAGGAGACCCGTTGTAATTGTGCATGGTGCTTTACAGAAATACACCCCCATCCATAAAATCCAATTAAACCCATTTTGAAAAATTCAAAATATGAAATGATTGAGGGCTTTTTTTAGTTGGTTGTTTCCCTCCCCTTACCCCGAGCCTTATGAACTGTTTGGAGGTAAATGTCCCTTCCCCAAAAGACAATGATAACAAACAACATCTACAGAACAGCCTTTACTGACCATCTTTACTCAGGTGAAACATTTGCCCCATGTAACAGGATGGCTTGCCCATGGCCTGGACAGCCTGGGGCTAAGCCAGCACTGATTACACAATGTGACTTACCTGGCAGGAATCAGAGACTGCCAATATAAAAGGCAGCAGGAAGCTGTAGGGGTGGGTAGGGACAGACTGAGTGTCAGACAGCTCCTGAGTGGAATAAGGTCTCTATGGCTGACAGGAGTGTTGGAGATGGGTATGAACTATGGGGCTACTATGGTGGACTTTGTATTTGGGGCACTGAGGACTATTTTCAATTAGGGTTATTGACCCAGTGTCAGTGGAGTGCTGGTGATATTCCTTAGAACACTTCAATCTCTCTGGTCACTCGATCACAGACCTAAGAGTGGCTATACTTCAACAAAAAAGCTTCAAAAACAGACTCCAACGAGAGACTGCTGAATTGGAATTAATTTGCAAACTGGATACAATTAACTTAGGCTTGAATAGAGACTGGGAATGGATGAGTCATTACACAAAGTAAAACTATTTCCCCATGAAGAAAAGGAGTACTTGTGGCACCTTAGAGACTAACAAATTTATTAGAGCATAAGCTTTCGTGAGCTACAGCTCACTTCATCGGATGCAATTCATCGGATTCATCGGATCCGATGAAGTGAGCTGTAGCTCACGAAAGCTTATGCTCTAATAAATTTGTTAGTCTCTAAGGTGCCACAAGTACTCCTTTTCTTTTTGCGAATACAGACTAACACGGCTGCTACTCTGAAACCTATTTCCCCATGGTATTTCTCCCCCCCACTCCACCCCCCACTGTTCCTCTGATATTCTTGTTAATTGCTGGAATTAGCCTACCTGCTTGTCACCATGGAAGGTTTTCCTCCTTTCCCCCCCTGCTGTGGGTGATGGCTTATCTTAAGTGATCACTCTCCTTACAGTGTGTATGATAAACCCATTGTTTCATGTTCTCTGTGTGTGTGTATATAAATCTCTCCTCTGTTTTTTCCACCAAATGCATCCGATGAAGTGAGCTGTAGCTCACGAAAGCTTATGCTCTAATAAATTTGTTAGTCTCTAAGGTGCCACAAGTACTCCTTTTCTTTTTGCGAATACAGACTAACACGGCTGCTAGTCTGAAACCTTAGAGAGACTATATGCTGTTCCCCAGGGCCCATGAGGAGAGGAAGGACCCTGCCAAGACACCTCTGGCCATAAGGTGGTGCCTGGGAAATGGCACCCGTACTACACCAGAGAACTGAACAGGCAGCATAAACACAAAAAGGCTAAAAAGCTATGCAGATCACATTAGTGTGCAGTATGCGATTGTACTTGTGTTACTGGCTCAAAGAGAGAAATCACAATTTACTTCCATGGTAGCTTCCTAGCATTGTGGCAACAGCATGACAAATGAAAGGTGACAATGAAAAAAATTTTACATTCTCAATCTCACTTTCTGGTCTGCTAAGACACCTGGGGCATTGAAGCAAGGAAAGAAAACAAGCTGTGAGCTTTCTCCACCACAATCTATTCAGATTGCTCTTCTATAGTCACATGTAGCCCCCATTCTTTCATGCTTCTCACTGAATGCTGCCTACCTCTTTCACAGTGGGTCAGTGGTTCACTCCAGGGATGAATTTGGCTCTATATTCAAGCATAAACTTTTTTTTATGATGACATTACATCTCCTTTCTCCATTATTACAATTGTGATCAATGCTCTTATTTCAGAAGTGCTAGTTAGAATGTACAATGTAATTCTAGAAGACTAACTCACTTGTCCCATTTATCACACTATAACCTCTCTCTTTCTTTATGTAATACGTGAGTTCTTTTCCACACACTTCTCAAGATACAGTTAGGTTTATTTTACTACTTGTTTTTCAGGTTGGAATAAAATAAATGCTATTGTGTTGTCTTATTAAGTATCATTAAACTTTGCCTTTATGCTTGTCTCAACCAGCTAAAAGACTGCATTTGCTTTTGACATGTTGTTATGCTTTCCAGACATGGTCGTGGACCACTCGGAAAGCTGTATTTGTCCCAGAAGTCCCTTTTTAGCTTGGGGACTAAATCAGAAGAGCCCACATTGGAAGTTATGTTTTAGTCCCACCTCGTGGGCCAGAAGTCTGATTTTGGGGCTTTGATGTGGAGGTATCTTTGATTCCTACAGCGCAGTTTTATTAAAAGAAGGGTACTGCTGAAGGTAAAAAACTTAACATGTTGTTTATGTTATTTAGTAGAGTTAGTGAATGTAGGTTGTTAGCTAAGGTTGTCTAAGCTTTTCCATTCCAATATTTTTAACTGTTTATGATCTTAGTCAAACTTTCATCTTTGAGTCTGAAAGTTAGCAAGGTCTTGTCTGTCTTCTTTTCTTTCTCTTTTTTTAAAGTTGGCATAAAACTACTTAGCCATTTGAGACTGAAGGCAGTGAGGAGAAAATACACTTTTATATTATAGAAGATAAATGCAGAGGTTTTTAAAAATAGCTTCAGAGACTCAATAACAGTTGGTAGAAATCTGGCACAGAGTGAGATAGCACTTTTAAGTGGTCTGATCTGGTGAAAATTAATTTTGATATGAGCAAGTCATAATGGTTAAAAACCTATTTCACCTGTGTACACTAATTCTACCCTAACACAATTTTTTTTGTTTTTAAATAACCTTCCCACTGTTCTGTCACTGCTTCTGTTGTCCTAGCAAACTGAATGGAAAGCTTCAGTCTTTGAAGGAACATATAGAACAGCATTCTATACGATGACTGAAGACACCTATGGAATGAGCCAGGGCCACATAGGAAGCCTTTGATGTTTGAAGGTGAATATGGAATAAGGCAGGGCTTACAAAAGGTTTTACCTGAGTGTGCACCCTCTTCAGGACCCAGCACTCTACTGCTGTCTAGAAAGTAGTTCCATATGAGTACAATGTACTTGATTTGAAACATGATTAAAATCCACAGTAGTGCACAAATTTTCATCCAAAATCTTAAACATTTCCCCGAGGAGTCTTTCCCTAGAACCTCCTGGTTAGAGGCATATGGGGTGCCACCAGACTCCACTGTTCTGGATAGCTAATCTGACCCACCTGGTAAGGTAAAGAGTCAGAAGGGGTCTTCTTTAATTGTACCCACGGGAAACAGAAATGTCTGCAATGGCACCATGTGTCAGATCTCATGAGTTAAGCAGGACTGTAGTGAGTCAATACTTGGATGAGAGCTTGCTAAGTGGTTGGCTGCTACTGGAACAGTTGTGTGATTCAGCAATAGAGGTGGCACTCTTCATTCTGAGTCACTTCTGAAGCGGAAGGCACTATTGGATGAGATGTAAAACTGAACCCTTTTGTTTATTAAAGATCTCATACCACAGTTTGAGGGCTGCTGACATAGGTGACTTAGTGTGTTTAATTCTAACTGTTAATTATATTCTGGTGATCTAAATTTCCCCACGGTTCTTATTGGATATATTCCCTTGCCTACAATTGTGTAGCTTTGCTGTGTGCTGCTCCTGCATTTCAGTAGTGAATGAAGTGATCCCTGTGAATAATTAGTATTCCCTTTTATAAAGGGCTTTAGGAAGAAAGGTGATCTTTAAATATGACAGGTTTCAGAGTAGCAGCTGTGTTAGTCTGCATTCGCAAAAAAGAAAAGGAGGACTTGTGGCACCTTAGAGACGAACAAATTTATTTGAGCATAAGCTTTCGTGAGCTGCAGCTCACTTCATCGGATGCATTCAGTAGCTCACGAAAGCTTATGCTCAAATAAATTTGTTCGTCTCTAAGGTGCCACAAGTCCTCTTTTTCTTTTTTCTTTAAATATGAGTATCCTATACCTAGTTTGCAGCCCTGTACTGATGAATGATTATACAAGAGAGAAATTATCTGAGGAAAAGCCTTTCTCTCCTACAGTTCCCCACAAAATGGGGCCTCTGAGAGTTGTGGTAATATAAACATCGAATAACAATAAGGAGTCAGAACCATATTCATTTCAGCGGTTCCCTCCTCTGTCACTATTCACTATGGCAGATATGATTGCTGGTTGCTATCAGTGAAAGTCTTAATGACCCTTACTCATGAATGTGGTGACTCGTTGTTTGCTGCTGTGGGAGAAACGGGCTGAAGTGCACATTCCAGCGCACGAAGGAGCTGGGATTAAAGGGCTGAATTACACACGTTGCCCGTTGAGCAGCAGCAACCGAATTAATGCAGCAAGCCGGAGCCCAGTCGCTGTTGCCCTCGCCTGCTAGGAAAAGGAAGGGTGGAGTTATGAAAGGGGGGGGGCCCCCAAGGTTTGTTAGGGCTAGTGCCTGCCAGGTTTGCCCACCCGAAATATTAACAACGCCTCACCCGTTAATGTAGGGAACCAGCATCTCTGGGCGGCCACTTTCTCCCATCCCCGCCTCTTCATGGGCTGGAGGCTGAGGCGTCGCGGAGATCAGACAACTCGCTGTGGAGCCTCTTCCCGAGGCGTCGCCGCAGGCTGCGCCGCGTGCGCCAGGGCTGCGCCGAGCGAGTCTCCCGCCAGGAAACCCCGGGGAGCGAGGCGGTGCAGAGGGCGGGGAGGAAGCAGGGAGGGGGCGGCGGGAGACCGCCAGGCCGAGCAGCGGGAGGGGGAGGAGAGGAAGGGAGGGGCAGCTGCCTGGCGGAGGGCACAGCGGCGAGGACGGGAGCGGCGCTCTCGGTGGGGCGGGTCTCGGCCTCCGGGCTGGCGGGCGGCGGCGGCGGCGGGGGGATGCGGTGCTGGCCGCGCCCGGGGCACTGGCACTGAGCGGCGGGCGCTGGGCTGCAGCCGGCCGGTCCCGGGGCCGGCAGGATGGGCTGCGGGGGGAGCCGAGCCGATGCCATCGAGCCGCGCTACTACGAGAGCTGGACCCGCGAGACCGAGTCCACCTGGCTGACGAACACCGACACCGAGCCTCCGCCGCCGGCCTGCGGCCACGAGAGCGCCCGCGCCGAGGCCGGACTGCGGGAGCAGGGCGCGCCGCACCCGGGTGAGTGCTGGGCTGGCCGCGGGGGTCCCCGGGGCTGCAGCCAAAGCCCCTCATCTCCTGTCCCGCTCCCCTCCCTCGGGCTCGGTCCCCGCGGCGAGCCGGGGTTCCCCGCCGGCTCTGAGCTGGGGCGGGCGGGCTGCCCAGCTATCGTCCCTCCGGAGCCTAGGAGCGGGGACAGCTCCGTCGCATCTGCCCCGGGGGAGCTCCGTGTTCGTGAGCCGCAGACCCCGGGCGGACCAGCAGGACAAGCGGCTCCGACTGATCCGCCGGGAACCTGGCGGGCGAACGGCGTCTGTGCATCGCGCTGAGACAAATGCGAGGGGTCGGGAGATCGCCGGTCCAGGCTTACTCCTAGCGATCTGTGAAGCGTGGGCCGTTTCTGTCTCTCCTGAGTACACCACGGTGCTCCCCAATTCACCCAACCCCTGGTATTGCAAATTCCCGCTGAACCCTAACATCGGGCACATAGAAATGTCCCCACTTATGTGAAACATCACATTTGAATCCCGCATCCCCAGGCTGGACGGACGAACGGTCTGAATCTCTTTATTGTTCTGTTAAGAGTTTAATCAAATGCGTGGACGCGGGTTTGCAACTAGCACCAAAGCGGTATTCTATAGAGTCTGTTTCTCTATTTTCCCTTGGGAAAAGATGCTTTTTTACGCCTATGCAGGCATCTAAGTCTGCACTTTAAAAACTTCGTGTTTGCTACAGCAGCACTGCATCCTGTATCAAAAAAACCCTTCACTGGTCTCATAATTTCCTGTAGTTTCCAGTGGACATGGAAAAGGAGGAACTTTCACATTCCTATGCTTTTTTTAGAAAAGGCTTGTTCTCTACCTACCACACTTTGATAATGATGCTTAATTTTTTTGAGGGAGAACATATAAATGGCATTAGTTTTGTGATAATCTCACTGGAAGAGAATGTGACTGTATGGTCTCCTGGTGCAGAATAAATGACCATGCAAAACAAGGCATTAAGGAGTACATTTTAAAAGTGGCACAAATCAGCCAACCCTCCCTTCCTTAAAGCCCCCATGAAAATAAAATTCCATGGACCATGACATTGCAGAAAATGAAATTGACCCAACAGTGTGAAATAAGGCAGTTGGCCTACAATTTGATTTTTTATGTTTAAGGTTTGTCACATTGTTAACCAGCAGTGGATCTAAGAATTTTCAATGGGGAAAGACAGGGTGAGGGAGAAAGGGGAGGAGAGATTCAACATGCAAGTGTTTGAAATACCCTCAGAATCTAATTTATCTATCTGCCTATAGAATCATAGAGACGAGAGAGAAAAAACAATTAAGTTATTTTTCTGTCAGTTTGGAATTGTTCTTACAATACATTTTTTTGTATTGCTGGAGCTCTGTTGGTCCCAGCATGTTAGAGACACAAGATAGGTGAGGTAATACCTCGTATTGGACCAACTTCTGTTGGTGGGAGAAACAGGCTTTCAAGCTCCTGGGGCTCTTCTTCAGGTCAGCTATAACTTCATACACCTTGTCTCTCTAATATATATAGTCTAGTGTTTTGTCCACTCAAGTTTTAAATGCTCCAGATGATGGAACTACCACTACTTGATGGTAAATTCTTGGGGTGATGTGCCACTATGCGACAGGGTTGCTGGTTGCTGCTCCTAATACATTTAAGGTATTATCACAGTATAAATACTGCAATAATAATAATAGTTAACTTAATTCTATTGGGAAACTATTCCTTAGCTATATCTCACTGTCAGGAATTTTTCCTAATATTCAAACCTTGATTTTCCCTTTTTTGGTTATCCTGTCATTCCTAGCCCTGTCATTCCCATGTACCATAATAAATAATCTACTGCCATCCTTGGTATTAATAATACCTGTCAAAAATATTTTCAGAATGCTAGTACATCCTTCTTTCTCTCTGCCAGTATATTTAGCTGTTTATGTACTTGCACTATAGATAAATGTGTGTGTAGCCAAACCTAGGATATTTCATAACATTTTGGCATAACTTTTTATTAAATGAAATTACAATTCATTACTGTATGTCTTTTTTTATCTTCTGTCCCCCTCCATATTTCATCTTTCCTTTCTTCCTGTTTTAGTTTCTTTTCTTTAGATTATTTATCAGTCTTTTTACATCTTTTTAACATGAATGTTTAAATAAACTAACAAATTTCAACATCTCTGTATTTTTCCCAAGAGTAAATACAGAACAATATTCATTGTTATAAACCAGTAAGTGAAATATTGAAAACTGTAAAAGAACAGATCCTCTGTCCTCTGACCAGGATCATAACAGAAGTAAAATATACTCAGTAGCAATTCATGAAAGTCCAAAGCTGAGCCTTTGATAGCACCAAACAGCCTCACATATTGAAGAGGGAGAGAGAGATAAAAATATCAGGTAACATTATGAAGCATTGCAGGTGGTGAAATTGAAAGAAACCTTTTAAAAGACAAACTTGTCTAAACTTGTATGGTTTCCAGGAGTGGGAAATGAGATTTTCTAGCAGAATACTGATAAGAGCCTCCATTTAATTGTAAGCTAAGAACTTGTCATAGAATCTTTGTTTCCCAAGCCTCCGCCAATGCTCAGTCTATAGTTGGGCATAATAATAGTACTATTTTTCCATAGAAGCACATAAGGCTTCATCATGCAACTTATTATACTTGGTTCTCCTCTCTTGAGTTGCTTCATTGATTTCAGTAGATCTACTAACATGAGTAAGGGTTTACAGGACCAGACTCAGTCACCAATAGGCTAATCCCCCACAAGAAAACCACAGGGTAAATAATTTTTGAATAACCACCAAAACTGTAATGTCTCAGTTCATATTTATGTATAACTTGCTGCAAAAACTATGATAAACATCTAATGTGAATGTAAACAGTCTATTAACTGCAAAGCACAAACCTCCATCAAAAACCATTAAGAGTTCCATTAACCAAATTACAGCTGAATCCAAACTCAGTATTGCTCAGAAGTAGCTTCTTTTAAGTCATTCTATTCCCACTGTCTCCTAAATCAGCAGCCATGTTAAACTCAGTTTTTGCTTATTCTGGAAAATGACTTTGACTAATAAAACAAAATGTTGCCTCTTGTTCAAAAGGTCATATAGTCATGATCTGTCCCTTTTGATTGACAGCTCCTCAGAGCAGATACTGGCTCTTACTATGTATTTTTACAGGATTTATCCCCAACGGGCCCAAATTTTGTCCGAGGGTGCTGCTGCATTATAAATAATAATTTATCTTTATTTGATCAAAAAACTTAAGTTAAGAGTACATCAAGTAAGACTTCTTTTTAATTACTTGAGTAATTTTGTTGTTTGACTTGAAAAAACAAATAAACCTTTCTGTATTAGTTTTTGTATACTTTACAGTTGTACCATATCAAAGAACATTATCCACAGTATATTTTATGCAAATCAGCCTGACATAGTGTAGAGCAGTGGTTCTCAAACTTTTTTTTTCATGGACCACTTGCAAATTGCTGAGGGTCTCAGTGGACCACATAATGATCTTTCCAAATGTTGTTTGTACCATTAGCTAACTATTGTAAAGCACTTTGGATAAATGTGCTATATAAAAACCCCCTTAATTAACTTTTTTTTTGTTCTACAAATAAAAGCACACAACTCATATTAATATCAATAGTCTTACCTGTCTAATGCGATGGATTTGCCCTCTGTCCCCCTCTGTGGCAGCCCTGGAGCTGGATCTGGGAAGGAGGGCCATCTCTCCCTAACAGCTGCAGCTCTGGAGCTGGGGAAAGTCTCCTCTTTCTCTAGCTGTTGCAGCCCTGCACATGCCAAATTCCCCCCCCCCCCTCTTCTCACCCTACTGCCCCCTCCCACCTATTCCCCCCAAGACCACCACCTCACCTCACATGTGCATCTTCTCCAGGGTCCAGCCACCTAATTAGTGAAGCCATGCTGGTGCGGCTCCACTAATTAGGTGGGTGGCCCTTCATTCTCTTGTGTGCGGCCGCCCAGGTGCACACCTTAAAAGGAACTATCTGCGGACCACCTGAATGGAGCTCACGGACCACTGGTGGTCCACGGACTACAGTTTGAGAACCTCTGCTGTAGAGGAAAACATTTTCATGATGTTAGCAAAGGTGCCTACTGTCAGTGGGCAGCCACAAAAAATAGACTTATTAGCAGAAAAAAGTATATACCATGGGCCGAATCCTTCTTCTGAAATCATTGGCAAAATGTCCATTAAGCAGGATCAGGATGGGGCCCTTCATGAACGTGTTAGGGAAATTCCACCAGAATAATAGGAGGGAAAACTCAACAGTGACACAAAAAATTAATAAATTAAGATCAGCTAATCAACAAGATCAGGCTGATATTTTGCATAATTGTCTCTATTTAGACACACATTTGTGTGTGTTTATGAAAAAATATTTTTGTTCTGTTGTATTTACTTAAGTAAAATACCAACTGAGAACGATGAAGTTGTTCTACAAATGTGTGATCACTCACAGCGCCAGGAAAGGCTGATAGATATCACCTTGGCACTTAGGCTGAGGATTCCTGCTCTAGAATCAGCATACTTGAAATAAAATAAAGGGGTTCAAAGCACTAGCCAATTTTTTTATGGAAGTTTCTGAAAGTTGCCCTTTCCTTGTGTGTTGCTTTAGAGTAGGAGAAACTGAAAGGAGTTGTAGAAAACCAGGGCTGTTTGAACACTAGTTGCCATAACAACAGAGAGCAGTATTGGTTATAACCACACCTGCAGTCATCTGCTGTTCCATTCACCAGGTACACATGAAATTAAAAGTTTAACGTGAGTAAACAACCATGAGGTTGCAAATGAAAATCTCATCTTGTGAAAAAGAAAGATGCTTTATTAAATCATTATATCTTTAAATATATTTTACAATAAACAATTTCTGCTGGAGAGCCCATTAATGCAGTGGCTAGGTTCGGTAATGCATAATAAGGTATATCCATGCCGCGCTCTATGTTCTTACACCTGCCTTTTCCTCCCGCGCCCCCCCCCCCCATAAGTTCATTTAAACTCTGGAATATATAAGGAATGTGTCATAATAATTACTCTGATGTTTAATCGCTAAATAAGAAGGGGTGACTTTATTACAGTAAAGTGTTGCAGTGACCAGTGGATAATTAGGACATCCTTACTTAGTGTAAATGTGGTCCAGAACTTTAGTTTAAACATTACTGTTCAATTAAATTACTAGATAATGTGGTCCATTTTTTATTGTCAATGTATTTTATTCTACAAACTCTTTCAACTTCCATTACCCATAACTTCTGCTGGGAACATATTGTGTTGAACAGGCCCAGTTCTCAGCAATGAAGAAGAAAGCAAAAGGGAGGAGGAAGAAAGGAAGAAGAGATGGCAGGAAAATAGTGTCTAGTTTTCAGAAAGTGGCCACTTTATGTGTACGCAAAGTTGAGCAGACACACTTTTCAAGCATTAATATCTATACATGCAGGTGATATGCAAAACCTAGGTAAATTTTATTTGTACAGTGGGTTAGTACAGGTGTTTGTGCATGCATAAAAGGATGGGTTTAGATAGTGCATGGGTTGAGACACCTTTGCAAATCAGTCCCTTAAATCATAATTTGATGGGGATGTTCTCCAGATTGGCATGAATGGCACCAGGGCTTACAGAATACTCTGTGCTGCCAATACTGTAAGTACAAACACAGTACTAAACATAAAAGCAAGCCAAAAGCAATCTGAAAGAGTGCAAGACCCTGCTGCTTCAGAGGAATTAATCTGAACATGTCATTCACATATATATCTCATAGTTCAGTGACAGCAAATTCAATTTTTTCCACAGACTGTCCACCAAAGATTGATGGGAAGTACTGCATGGACTGAAAAGAAATAACACTGATGCATAGCATAATTCCCTTTCTCCCTCAGTTTTCCTGCCAAAAACAAATCACATCTTTAGTTCAGCCCATGAATCAGGGAATTATAAATAACCTTAAATGGCAGTAGATGAAAAGAATAGTTAACTGGATATAGTGTGTAATAAATGATGGGTGCAAACTCACTGGAATTGACACTACATTGAATATTTGCATTCTTCATTCAAATATATATATATCGTATTCAACTTGGAATCCAGTTAAGGTTTCCTCTTTGTAGCCTAAACTTATATTTACAACACATCAGTTTTAAATTAGATGTTGTCCTAGCAGATACAGAGGAACTGATCACAGACGTAAAAGTTAATGGTAGTTTAGGTACAAATGATCATGACCTTATTACATTTATAATGTACAAACAGAATAAAGTTCAGACCAGTAATGTAATGTAATCCCCGCACCCCACCCCCCGGCACACACACACACAGTGCTTTAATAGGGCCGATTTCACAAAGCTGAAAACAAGTATGAGCCAAATCAGCTGGGAGAAATAATTTAATTAGAAAAAATATGAAAGATAATTTGGGAATCACTTAAAAACACCTTACTAGATGCCCAAAGAGCCACGATTGAGGAAGATGGCCATGCTAGTTAAAAAAACAAAACAAACATGACCGAGTTTACAGGGAAATGAAGGTAGCTATACAACAAATGGAAAAAAGGGAAAGTTGATAGTAAGGAATATAAATCAGAAGTTAAGCATTGTAGAAAATGATAAGGGAAACAATGGGACAAAAGGAGAAATTTATGGCCAGCCGAGGTAAGGACAATTTTAAAAAGTTTTTAAAATATATTAGGAACAAACAGAATTCTGACAATGGTATTGGTCCATTAGCAAATGGAAATGGTAGAATCATAAATAATAAGACAGAAAAGGCAGAAATAGTCATTATTTATATTCTCTATTTGCGGAAAAAACAGATGATGTAGTCTCATCATATGATAACACTCTTGCCATTCCACCAGTATCTCTAGAGAATGGTAAACAGAAGCTACTAAAGTTAGATATTTTAAAATCAGCAGGTCTAGATAATTTGCATCCCAAGAGTTTTAAAAGAGCTGGCTGAGAAGCTCACTTGATTGATAAGGTTAATTTTCAGTAAGTCATGGAGCACTGGGGAAGTAAATGGGATGACCCAAGTAATGATGGGCCTGTCATTCTGATATCAATCCTGGACATGATAATAGAGCAGCTGATATGGGAATAGATTAATAAAGAATTAAAGGGGATTAATGTCATTAAAACAAATCAACAGGGGTTTATGGAAATCAATCCTGTCAAACTAACATGATATCTTTTTTTGATGAGATTACAAGTTTGGTTGATAAAAGTAATAGTGTTGCTGTAATGTACTTAGACTTCTGTAATGTGTTTGACTTGGTTCCGCATGACATTCAGATTTAAAAAATTAGAATGATATAAAAGCAACATGGCACACATTAAATGGATTAAAAACTGGCTAACTGATAGATCTCAAAATGTAACTGTGAATGGGGAATAATCATTGAGAAGGTGTGTTTCCATTGGGATTCTGCAGGGATCAGTTCTTGGCCCTGTGCTATGTAACATTTTTATTAATGACCTACAAGAAAACATAAATTGATCACTGATAAAATTTGCAGATGACACAAAAATTTGGGAGGAGAAGGTCACTTATTCAGAATAATCAGGATCACATGGTAAACTGAACACAAGCAAACAATATGTATTTTAGTACAACTAAATGAAAATGTATATATCTAGGAACAATATTGTAGGCTTTACTTATAGGATCGGGGACTCTATCCTGGAAAGCAGTGACTGAAGAAGATTTGGGAGCCGTGATGGATAATCATCTGAACATGAGCTCCCACTTGATGCTCTGACCAAAAGAACTAATGTAATCCTGCAACACATAATCAGGGGAATCTTGAGTAGGATTAAAAATGTTATTTTATCTCTATATTTGGCACTGGTGCAACCAGAGCTGGAATACAGTGTCCCGTTCTGGTGCCTGCAATTCAAGAATGATATTGATAAATTGGAGACAGTTCATTGAATAGCCATGAGAATGATTAAAGGATAGACTAAGAAAATAAGAATGGCCATTTGGGGTCAAACTAATTCTCCATCTAGCTGAATATCCTGTCTTCTGACAGTCGCCAGTGCCAGATGCTTCAGAGGCAATGAACAGAACAGGGCAATTTTGAGCAATCTATATTCTGTTGTCCAGGCCCAGCATTTGGCAGTTGGAGGTTAAGGACTCAAATTGCTCAGTCTATTTAACTTAACAAAGAGACAGTTAAAGGATGACTTGATTCCAGTCTATTACTAACTACATGGGAAATCAGTATTTAATAATGGCTCTTCAATCTATCCGAGAAAGGTATAACACAATCCAGTGGCTGGAAATAAGCATGACTTTTTAACAGTGAGGGTAATTAACCTTTGGAACAACTTACAAGGGTCGTGGCGGATTCTCGATCACTGACAATTTTTTAATCAAGATAGAAAAACCTCTAAAGATATATGCTCCAGGAATTATTCTGGAGAAGTTCTATGGTCTGTGCTGTACAAGAGGTCAGACTAAACATTCACAATGGTTTCTTCTGGTCTTGCAGTATATTAAGCATGTGGCTAGATACAACATTTTGATGGCTTAGGGCCATAAACGTAAAACATCCAACCAATTCTCCATATACTGAACAAAAATTTTTCATGCCACTCTCAGTTGTATCCCTTCAGTGATCAGACTGACACCAGCATCTCTGTGAAATTAAGATGGCATTATGTTAATGACCTATATTAGAAGCTGGAAATTTGTAGATCAGGAGAAGTAATAGTAATGTCTGGGTTGAGGAGCAGGGACAGTATTTAAACAATATTTACTTGGTAAATCTGATTTTTCTGTAAAGCTTTTATATTGGTTTGATTTATTTATAGCTTCATAGATTTCAAGGCCAGAAAGGACCACTGTGATCATCTATTCTGACATCCAGTATAACACAGGCCATAGAGCTTCCCCAAAATAATTCCTAGAGCAGATCTTTCAGAAAAACATCCAATCTTGATTTAAAAGTGGTCAGTGATCAAGAATCCACCACGACCCTTGTAAATTGTTCCAGTGGTTAATTACCCTCACTGTTAAAAAGTTATACCTTGTTTACTGTTTGAATTTAGCTAGCTTCAACTTCCAGCCTTTAACCTTGTATTTGTTAAATAGATTGAGCTCCTTGAGTCTATCATTGTAAGGCATGTTTCTAATCCATTAATCATTCTTGTGGCTCTTCTCTAAACCCTCTCCAATTTAACAACATTGTTCTTGAATTGCAGGCACCAGAACTAGATGAAGTATTCAAAATCTGGTTGCACCAGTGCCAAGTTTAGAGGTAAAATAACTTTTCTATTCCTTCTCAAGATTCCACTGTTTATGCATTCCAGGATTGCATTAGCTCTTTTGTTCAGAGCATCATATTGGGAGTTCATGTTCAGCTGATTATTCATCACGTCCTCCAAGTCTTTTTCAGAGTCTCTGCTTTCCAGGATAGAGTCCTCTACCCTGTAAGTATGGGACACACTAAATGAGGTTTACAGTTCAGGAGGTGATACTCTTCCCTAAATCAGTGTTCTTGTTTTGAGCTACTGTGCTGATAGAGGTGGGGACTTTAGGATGCGTTATATAATCAGTATCCTCATCATTTGTGGTTTATCAACAGACCATACTGTAGCATCCTCACAACAGATGTGTGGATGAGTGGCTTACCTCAGGGAGCCATAGTGCTGGGGTGGATGAAATCGTCCCAGTTACGATGTGCATGGTTGAATGTATTTGAGTGTCAACCAACTTGTTGTGAGACAGATGGAGCCAGACCAGAGTACAGCTGCAGAGTAACAGAGAGCTAACTCAGATGATCAGAGAATTTGAGTGTTTGCTCCCCATGAAGTTCTGGTCATTTTGCTTAGAAGATATGTTCTGAGTCCTCACGTTAGGTGCAGTTTTCCTCAGGTGGTTAAGATATGTAAGAAATCTATCAAGGATTATGCCGAGGTAGTTTGGCTGGGATTCATATTTCAAGTGATGAGAAAGATGTTCAGCATTTTTTCATGCAACCCATGAGTACCCGGTTCATACCAAGGAAACTGATGATCCAACCAGCAGACGGCATTTGAAGTCCTTTCTAGGACTGAATCTTGGTCACTTGCCAGCCAACATTCCTGATGTAATTCTGCCTACCCCCCAACATTTAAGCCTTTGAACTAGCCCTGAGAATACTACAGCTCAACACTGAGGGATTGCCGACAGTTAAACACAGCATTCTCAGGGATTATGCCAGTGATGCTACATGCCGTGTGAATATGTATATTTCCCACCAATGACTGGACTTTCATGGAAACAATGGCTTGTCCCTGTTTTGTACCGTAATCAGTAATGCGCTCTTCTCCAACAATTTTCTTGGCTGTTGGCTTAAGTACTTATTATTTCTTTAGCATCAAAAACCTATTTTGCCTTTTTTTTTCTATTATGATCAGTAACAGTGTATGCTTTTAAAAAAGGAAATGGGTAAATGAAGGTGCAGTTTTGTACTGAGGGAATTTGTAACTGTGAGCTTCACTGCAGGAGGTAAGGTTGGGTTTTTGTTTTTTTTTAAAGGTGTTGGATTTATTTTTAAATTCCTCTAGTCAGTTGATTGAAGAGTCAAGTTTTCTGCTTTGCCCTCTGCTGGTTGACTCTTAAAGTCTTATGTACCTCATCAAGCAAAAGTTATCTTGAGCCTTTCTGTCTTCCCAGAAGATCATGGATTCTGACTGTGTTGCAGGGCAACCTACCCAGGAGAAAGACTGGCCATCTGCAGAAGAGCAAAATAATTTTCCAATTCCTCTCGTTTTGATTTTTGGCCCTCCATTTTTCCAGCAATACATTTTGTTGTGTTTCAGTTCCTGCAGCTACCAACCTTACCACCCCATTTGTGTCCTTCCATTCCCAGCTCTGTGCCTCCCACCTTGCTGATCCTATGGAATGACTTCTCACTCCCAGCACCCCAAAGCCTACAATCTCTTCTCATTCAAATCCTTCCTGAAGTCTCACTTCTGGAATTACCACAAACCGTAACCCACATCAGTTGCCTTCCTTTTACCAGTCCTTTCACACTGCCTCTATTGCACCATATCAGGACTTCATATCAGGAAGATCTGACTCTAGGCATCAAAGAAAAATTAAAGCACTCTAGATCTTGCAAACTTCCAGCACAATAAGGTGGTTGGGACTAGCTTAATGGTATAGGGGTAGCATAGTGTACTACTGTGCAATGAATCAGGATTCAAACAAGTTCTCTGGTACCTGAACAACACATTTAGCTGCTGGGAAGATGGACTTCTGTAGCCAATTACTTCATTTTATCATTCATTTATTGTGTAATGTTATGATTAACTAACATGTCATGTAATTGTAAGCACTCAGAATGAGCTCTACCCTGACATCTGGTGGTGAGCAGTGGAAAAGGACATCAGGGGCTGATCTCGTTTGCATGGGCACACCCACCCTGCCTAGAATGATGGACGGCTTGCCCAAATGGTCACTTTGGCTGCTGTGGGATCCCCAGTCTCTTTGTTATTGGGGCAGAAGTAATAAAAGGTTGTTATCATGGTTATGTGAATCAAGGACAGTAGAACTGTACTTGGCATTTTATGACAGAGGGACTCGCCCTCAACTAAGTAGCACACACTAGGCAACGGACATGGGTTCCAAAACCCAGTGAATTGAGAGAGACTGGGGACAGGTATGTGTACCTGATAGTGTGGGACACTTCTGAGGGCCTGAAACACTATTTTGACCCCTCCTCTCTCCACTATGTAATAGCAGAGCTAATTTTGGCTCTATTAGTAGTCTCATTACATGCTGCAGAGCTGAAATCACTGATACCTAGGTCTAAGTATTAGACCTACTTTGGGCTAGTGGTGCACAAGCACTAATTCTCCCCTACTACCAGCTAAAAATCACTGATAGCTGAAATCGCTAAAGAGCTGAAGTTACTAAGAGCTGAGATCACTGAGAGCTGTGTTAAGTGGGGGGGGCGGGTCTGAAGACAAGTTGGTAAGCGGACAGCAGGACGGCTAGCGTGGAGAGTGGAGCGGAGTCGCTAGCCGGGCAGCTGGCAGAGAGGAGCGGACAGGAGCATATAAGATGTCCCTCATATCTCCCTCCACTTCTACCCGGGCTGGGAGGTAAACTCTGCAGATGAACTTCTGAACTCTGGGGGGGCTGCACTGACCAATGACAGAAACTGTGTGTGTGTGGGAGGGTGACTATTGGCTATTGACTATTGCTGGACTTAAGACCTTGAGGGGAAAAGGACGCTGCCAAACTTACTTGGGGGTGGGTCTTTTGCTCATAGTTGGTGTTATGAATCCTGTTTGTGGTGTTTCCCCAACATAATGCCGCATTGTTTCCCTCCTTTATTAAAAGGCTTTTGCTACACTCAGACTCTGTGCTTGCGAGAGGGGAAGTATTGCCTCTTAGAGGTGCCCAGGGGGGTGGTATGTAATTGTTATAAAGGTCACTGGGTGGGGGCTTGAGCCGGTTTTGCATTGTGTTATTGAAACAGAACCCCTAGATACTGAACCCGGCCCTTGTTGTTGCCAACTATGACGGGCAGAAGGGTTACATAATGTATAATCATTGTATGCTAAATAGATTTAAATTGTAGGATTATAGAAGTATAAAACTGCTCAGTAGTAAAAAGGGATAAGAATGCATTAGGTATCTAAGTAAGTAGGGCTGAAATGCAAGGCCTACAGGCCGAAGCATGTAAAATGTCAGCTTAACCATACTAAGATTTAGGCCTAAGAAATGCTTGACATAAATAAGTGACCAAAGAATGACCCTATGCTACAAGATTACAGGAAAAGATGTGCCAATGGCTTGAAAATTAACCGCAAGAGTAATTTTGACTACAAGATACCTGGTAGTCACATTGTTCTAACATGGGCCCTAACTGCAGGGTATATGTTATGCATAAATGCTAATGAGAATAACCAACCTATGAAAAATGGGGTACACCGTTATTCTTGGGGGAACAAATACAAATAAGGAAAAAGAGGGTGGACACCTTCAAACACTTGTGCAGAGTGTAGGTGTAGTCAGAATCACAAGATAAAAGAGGGCTCCCAGACTAGGTAAAATGAGTTCCCTACAAGAAAACTTTAATAGGAACTATCCCTCTACTGATGATCAACTGGCAAGGCATCCATCAGACCCTAGAAATATTGTTAAGTATGACTATATTTGTAACTTGTGCATAGGTCTTTATATAATTTCTATATGCATGGGTAATCTTAACCTTTAATAAAAATTGTAAAACAGACTAGACCTTGTACTTGTGAATGTATGCATGGCCATTAGCCTTGGTCTTTATGTGTTCCTAGAGACTTTAAATCTGAAGCTAGTTGCAGAGGTGACTTTCACTCTGTTGAGCTTGAAACTAGCCACCAGAGCCAAACCTACAGTTGCATAATACCACATTACTAAATTCACTTTAAATAACATAAAAGGCTACAAACACCCTGCAGAGATTTCTAGTGATCCCAAAACATTCAGAAATTGTATTTATGGGTTCCAGAAGAAGTGAGATCCAATCCTTGTCAGTTAGAAAAGAGTCCAACACATGGTTGAAGGTGAGGAGGAGAATCAGAAAGGGGAAATGTTTTGAGGGGATGCTATGGTGACTCTTACAGGTCAGAGTAGGTCTTGTATAACCTCTCAGATAAAAAAAAATCTCATTGTTTTGTAATTTAAGACATTAGAACTGAATATAATTGTTTACCTCCCTCTCTAAAGGGGAATTAATCCCTATTTGCTGTTCTTTACCAGAGTAAAATAATTGATTTGACATATGGATGTGCAGAACATAAATGCAACATTAACCCAGGATTATATGTACGTTACTATTGGGAGACTTTGCTGTGGTAGCAAGTGGAGATCTGATATCTCTGATAATGTAAATACATTTTCCGGTGGCTGAATAATGAAAGTGGACTCTATTTTGTTTGCCTATGGATTATTTCCAAGGTGCACAATAGGAAATCCTTGATAAGAGTTGTTGATTGAAGTGTTACAGCTAAAAGGATTTCAGCAAGATAAATGAAAATTAATGTTATATTCTAGTACTTTTATAACCAGAAACAAGAAAAACCAATCATCCCCAAAGTTACATTAATATTATTGTTTTAACCCTTTGATAATACCGAAGGAATACTGAATCCCTAGTGTTTCTTTAACTGGTTTAAACAAATACATTTTCACCATAGCAACCAAGGAACATGTCAGCGGAGTGATTCAGAAGCACTTTCTCTCATTCAAAACAGTGTAATTTTTCATCACTAATTGACTTATTATTGCGGAACCATTTGTGTTGCTATATTTAAGGCTATGAGAACAACATTGCCCAAACCCTGTGGGAGTACTCAGAAAAGTTAATAAAACCTAACACTGTTTAATGTTTCTGCTCCCTCTCCCTGCACTGTGGAATCCCTTTTCACTCTTAAGGTGCTTCCAGAGGACACTCTCCAGAGGAGAAAGCCACAGAGGACTGGGAGACAGCAAAGAGACACCGGGATGCCATACAGGGGGCCCTGGCCTTCTGAGTGTAGCTCTCAGAGGATCCACAAAGGGTGAGAGATTGAACCCCTGCTCTTCCAGGAGCAAAAAAGGAAGGCAAATGCCACCCCAAAATGGAAGAATTAGGAGAGAACTGTTTTTGTTTCCTTCTTCCTTGCCCTCCTCCTGTGGGCATATCAGCAGAAGAAAGGGGTCTAGGTCTTAGATGACTACTGTATCCAGTAAATAAGAGCCAGAGTGAGGGACCAGGAGCTGGAAGGTCATGCTGGGATCTAGCCTTGTCTGGCATGGATTCCTCTGTGGCTTTGGGAAAATCAGTGAAGGTAGTAATATTTACCAACCTCCCAGAAGTGCTGTAAGTGTTTGCAGTGTTCTTTGATGACATACACCTCTCTATGTACTAAGTATTTATTATTTAAGGCCTAATAAAAGGGTTATTGTCAAGGCTGACTGGCCTCAATTTAACTTTGAAATGGTTTTTATTTTACTGCTCTTACCTGGAAAGTTGTTCCACTCCTTAAAATGAAGATCACAACTTAAATTCAAATGCATGTCCTGGATAATTAGACAAGTTTTAAGCCTGTTTTGTGTGTAGTGTGTGTGGGGTTGTGATCACAGGCAAGTTGTTAAGTTTGGTATCATCTTTATTTTCCTTCCAGAACAAACATAGCCACGATATTTGCCTCTTTATTTCTTGATGGTGTATCAGTGAATGGGGTATGTAACAGGGTGGCACCCACCTCTCGCAAGCATCCTAGGCCAGGTATGCATCTGCTCCACTCTCAGTCTGTGGTAACCCCTGTCAGTGGTTTTTCAGGCAGTTCTTTGGAGACTCAGCCCTCCGACCGAGTCACGCACAGTTGGTGTGCAAACAAAACAAATCTCTTCCGCAGCATACAGTCCAACTGGGTCTATTTCAGGGCCCTCCATAATGTCCTGCAGCCCTCCTCAGGCTCAGTCCTTTAATAGTATGACAGTCTTTACCTGGCCTGGATATTGAGCCATACCCCAAGGCTTCCTCCATGGAGGCAATGGCTTTGCCCTCTCTGGATCCTTCTGGCCCCAGCTCACCAGCTGAGCCACTAAGCAGTTCAGTTCCCTTTCTGAGAGTGTATCACATTTCAATATTCAGGCCACTTCCCGTGGCTAATGCAGGGGAGGGAACCCAGACCCACCCACTACTCCTGGTCTCAGCCCAGGAACCCTCTGAATTGCAGTTATGTGCCACTGTGTCCTCTTTAACTCTTCACTATGCTGCTACAATTCCCTGGGAAACTTCTCCACAGCCCCAGCACCTTCAAAAATTCTTCATTCTTACTGTAGGGTGGAAGTCTTGTACTCAGTTCAGCAGCCAGCCAAGAGCTCCTTCTTGATCCCCTGGTCCCTGCCAGCAACTGTTCTGTCTGCAGTCCTGTAGTTCCCTTAGCCATCTAAGAATGCCATCTACTCTCCTCCAGCTCCAGGCAGCAACTGCTTGTCTTGAGCATTGCAGCTCTTTTTATATGGCCCACCTGGGCCCTGATTGACTGCTCCTTGCAATCACTCTAGGCAGGCTGTAGGACTTATTTACTGCTTCTTTCTGGGATGGTGTGTGATAGGATCCTGAGGCCCACAGAAAGGGCCTCTGAGCCTGATACCACCCCATCACAGGGTGCAACACCAAATATATCAGTATCAAGTCATTATTCTGTATCCAGACATATCAGTGGGGGAGAACCCTGTCCCAAAACTTTGCAAAGAGCTCCATATTGTAGATGCCTGTACCTGCAAAAGCACAGGGGTGAATGCACATGGAGCTCACTGCAAGATCAGAGTCTATATGTGCTTGATCCTGTCGTCAGTCATTCATTAGGTATCACCTGTCATACTATATTGAAAAATCACCAATTGCACTGTAGGGGATGCATACACTTCATATGACTCGTGCTGAAAATGCATGAGCTACTTTCCAAACAGAAAAGGTGGCTCTGTCCATGCTCTGGAGACAAATTAATGTCAGACAAACATACAGAGGTTAGTCCAAAGGGTATGACATACAAGAAGAGTGGTGATTGGCCATATCTTGATAAGTTATTTATTTTGTATACACACAAGTTATGTAGCTTCCTGCTGCTTTCCCAAACCCATGCTTTGTGGTATGATGCTGCCAGTCAGAAAGCAGCACTGAGCCCTAAATGTTTGCAAAGGTAGGTGGAGTCTCCCCTCCATGAATATATATGAAGGGGCACAACCCCAGGCAGATCTCCCTCTGTCTGCACAGAATGCCTTCTCCCTGGCATGTAGTAGAAGCCCTTCCAATGGGGCTCTGTACAGAAGGGACTCCTCAAGGGTTTGGGAGAGGAGAAGGTGCAAATGGAGCTTCAGCATTTCATACAGATCAGCTTGATTTCCACAATCAAAGGATCCAGTAAACTGCAGCAGGGTTCCTAACAAAGTCACATGGAGGCACAGCTGTACTTCTGGATGGGTCCTATCTCTGTGGATCTCCTGGGTCCTTTTCTTCTGGATCCCAGATTGAGAAGTTTCACCTGCTGCCAAGTCAGTGAGCCCTCAAATTCTGCCCCCTTAGAGGACGCTTTCCAGGAAAATCTGATGTTATCCTCATGGAATGTTCCTGCCTCTCTGCCCCCTTCCCTTAGGTTTATCCATGGTAAGAAGTGACCTGATGCTTCTAATATTTACCTCTCCCTGCATCCCCACCTACACTCATTAAATTAAGGGTGGGAGTATGATCCACAGTTAATTTTACTTTGAACAGGAGAAGCATACAATATGTATGTACCAGTCCTCATTTCAGCAGCTCTGTAAAGTTTTCCCAAACACCAGTAGCTTCTTAGAGAAGCAGAGGGGGACAAATAGGAATTCCAATTTGTAATACATAAACTTTGCTTATTGTCACTAAAAAATATTTTAAGACTAGAAGAAAGAAACTTAACTAAAGTCACAGATAAATACTTTCTCTGGTAGAAACTGCCTGTAGTAACAAAGCTAGCTATTCCTTCTTAGCTGTGAAATATTACTCAAAATGTTCATCTTTAATGTTTAATGCTCTACAGTACCTTTTTATGACTACACAGCATGACACATAAAAGCTTACACGTTGTTCACGAGACATCAACCACAATAAATAAGAGGTGCTGCTGAACCAGAAGAATTTAACCTAACCAGACTGTACTATAGTCAGCTCCAAAAATATAGCATTGTTAATTAAATAACTCCACACTTCCCATCATCTGGAATTAAAGCATGCTAGGTGGCACATATGCCAATATTCAGTCACTTTAAACACAGGTATGCTTGTAATTCAGTATTATAGTATCATGTTTATGATATCATTGCTTGATTATATAGGGTCATAAGAATTGCTGTACTGGATCTGACCTATGGTCCATCTACTCCAGTATCCTGTCTCCATGGCCAGCACCAGATACTTCAGAGAAAGGTTTAAGAACCTTGCAGTCGGCAGATGTGAGATAATCTGCCCTTAAGAAGTTCTCATCCTAATCTCTAATAGTTAGAGATTTAAACCCCAAAGCATAAAGTTGTAAATCCCTTCTAAATGTTTTGTTAACATTAACTTTTATAACTCTGACTATTCTTGTTATCCATACAAACATTCAATTCCTCTTTGAATCTTGCTAAATTCTTGGCCTCCATGACATGTTGCAGTCAATGAGTTCCACAGTCAAATTTTGTGTTGCATGAAAAGGTATTTTCTTCTGCCAGTTTTGAATTTTCCCTTTCAGTTCCATTGCATGTCCCCTTGTTCTTGTGTGATAAGACAAGGAGGATAGAAGTACCTGATCTAGTTTCTCTAGACCATTAATTATGTTATATACTTTTACCATGTCTCCTGTTATTTTTATCTTTTTTAAGGTAAACAATTCTAATCCTTTCAATCTAATTATTCTCATTACCCTTCTCTTCTTCTGCGTTATTCTTTTTGAGATGAGGTGACCAGTACTGCATATAGTATTCAAGATGAGGGTACATCATTGGTTTATATGATGGTGGTATAATATTTTCAGTATTATTCTTGTAATGGGGTCAGCACCCCCTTCTCGTGTGTGCCCCCTTTTCTCTGACCAATAGTGCCTGCAAACACAGTTCTTTTCATGGGGGAGGGGCAGACAACACCCACCTCTCGTGGATGGCCCACTTTCTCTCAGTTACGTGTGAGCCTGCTTTTCTTTTCTCGTGTTACATCAGGGTGGCGCCTGCCTCTCGCAAGCAACCCTCCGGCCACTAGTTCTCTCAGCTGGTCTTCAGCAGCTCAGTCCTCAGCTGAGCCACACATGCTGTCCCCTTTCTGGGGTATACAGTCCCAAGTTCTTATCATGGCCCTGGTATGGGGCTGTAGCTCTAAGGCTTCTTCCCTGAGGGACTGCCTTCTTCAACCGCCTAGCTGGGGCCACCTCAATACCCTCGAGTCAGCTGGTGTCCTTTTCAGCAGCCCTTCCTGGGCTCAGTCTGCAACCAGACCAGCAGCGCCCATCTTTGTACCCTCACCTGGTCTGGCTAGGTCCTGGGCTCAGTCCCTGGGCTCAACCTGCCCTCACTGACCTTTTCATTGTCCTGCTGCTATTCTATCCAGCCATCCAGGCACTTGGTCTTGGCAGCCTTCTCTGGGCTCAGTTCTGCTGGGTGAGCTCTCTGCAGTGAGCTGTCCATGGCCGGCTGCTTGTCTAACCCGCCAGGCACCGGGTCCTCCCTCATCAAGCTCCACACAGCAACCGAAGGCTCTGCTCTGCGGCTGCTTGCCTTTTATCTGGCCCTTCTGGCCCCTTATTGGTCACTCCAGCAGACCCTCTGATTGGCCGCTCTTCCGCAGCCACTCTAGGCTGCTTGGAGGACTTCTCACTGGTCTATTCTGGGACAGGGTGATACATGGCCGTGAGCCTTCAGCAGGGGGCCTCAGACCTAGTCGATCTTGCCACAATTCTCCATTCCATTTCTTATGTAGCCTTATTTGCTTTTTGCCCATAGCTGAACATAGAGCCATGGTCTTCATTGAGCTGTCCATAGTGATGCCCAGGTCACTTTCCTTAGTTGATACAGATAATTTATAACCCTGTAAAGTGTATTAATAATTCAAAGTTTCTCTCCAATGTGCATTACTTTGCATTCATCAACTTTAAACATCATCTGCCACCATGTTGCCCCATCACCTAGTTTGTCAGGCCCTCTGAAGTTCCTCATATCTTTTGTGGACTTGACCAGCCTAAGGAAGTGTCATCTGCAAGCTTTGCTAGCTCACTGTTCACCTCCTTTTCCAGGTCATTAATAAATATATTAAACAACACTGGACCTAGTATAGAACCTTGAGGCATCCTGCTGTTAACCTTTTGACATGATGAAAATTGACTCTTTATTCCTACTCTTTGTTTCTTGTCTTTTAGCCGGTATCATCCATGACAATACTTTGCTTCTCACCTCATGGCTACTTTACTTCTTTTGCAGCATCTTGTAAGGTGTATTGGCAATGGTCTTTTGAAGTCTAAATAAATTATATCAACTGGTTCTTGGTCACATACATGAGGGTGGGACACTGCTGCTTTGGAATTTCAGAGAGCTTTTTTTTTAATTAGGATTTATATAGTAAAGCCCCATCCTAAGTATCTTTAAGGATGTCTCACATGACACAGTGGGGAAAGGGACTTGGCGTACATCGCTATTCCAAGTGTAAAGTGCAGCATGAAAGAAGGGATGAACATAGCAGTTGGACAAGATGAAGGGAGCAATCAGAACAGAAGGTCACTGGCAGTATACTGAGCAGTAAGTGTGAGATGGGCAGTGCTCCACTTGGAGACGTCTGAGAATTTCCATAACACATTCAGATGGCATTTGATGAATTCTATGAGTGAGATTATTTGCTGCTTAGAATTTTGTAAAAGATAAGTCTTTTGTGCTCTTAGAAAATGGGATGTTACACTTGTCACTGATACATTTCTTTTTAGTCTGAAACACAAAAGATCTTGATGACAATGACTGTGGTTAATCAATAAAGACTTTTAAAGTAGAAATACAACAAAGAATGCACTATGGTCTATGTATTAGGATTCCTCCCCTTAAAAACTCTTTTTTTTCCCCTTGGGATGGCTTTCTAGGCAGGGCACAGAATTAACTCAATACAACAGCTGACTGATCAGGGCATTATCCTGTGCACACTAAATTTTGTGGACTGGGCTTGTATTTAGGGATTCCTGCTAGGAAATGATAAAATGACCACATGCCTATAATAAGCCAAAGATACTTGGCATAATTTTGAGATTTATTTTTTTCATTCAGTTTATAGCGCAGTTATGTGACTATCCCAGAAAACAGAGAAGTTTGAACTCCTACTGGAAGTTTTCAAAAAGAAAAGGAGTACTTGTGGCACCTTAGAGACTAACAAATTTATTAGAGCATAAGCTTTCGTGAGCTACAGCTCACTTCATCGGATGCATTTGGTGGAAAAAACAGAGGAGAGATTTATATATACACACACACAGAGAACATGAAACAATGGGTTTATCATACACACTGTAAGGAGAGTGATCACTTAAGATAAGCCATCACCAGCAGCGGGGGGGGGAAAGGAGGAAAACCTTTCATGGTGACAAGCAAGGTAGACTAATTCCAGCAGTTAACAAGAATATCAGAGGAACAGTGGGGGGTGGGGTGGGAGGGAGAAATACCATGGGGAAATAGTTTTACTTTGTGTAATGACTCATCCATTCCCAGTCTCTATTCAAGCCTAAGTTAATTGTATCCAGTTTGCAAATTAATTCCAATTCAGCAGTCTCTCGTTGGAGTCTGTTTTTGAAGCTTTTTTGTTGAAGTATAGCCACTCTTAGGTCTGTGATCGAGTGACCAGAGAGATTGAAGTGTTCTCCAACTGGTTTTTGAATGTTATAATTCTTGACGTCTGATTTGTGTCCATTCATTCTTTTACATAGAGACTGTCCAGTTTGGCCAATGTACATGGCAGAGGGGCATTGCTGGCACATGATGGCATATATCACATTGGTAGATGCGCAGGTGAACGAGCCTCTGATAGTGTGGCTGATGTGATTAGGCCCTATGATGGTATCCCCTGAATAGATATGTGGACAGAGTTGGCCACGGGCTTTGTTGCAAGGATAGGTTCCTGGGTTAGTGGTTCTGTTGTGTGGTGTGTGGTTGCTGGTGAGTATTTGCTTCAGATTGGGGGGCTGTCTGTAAGCAAGGACTGGTCTGTTTCCCAAGATCTGTGAGAGTGATGGGTCGTCCTTCAGGATAGGTTGTAGATCCTTGATGATGCGTTGGAGAGGTTTTAGTTGGGGGCTGAAGGTGATGGCTAGTGGCGTTCTGTTGTTTTCTTTGTTGGGCCTGTCCTGTAGTAGGTGACTTCTGGGTACTCTTCTGGCTCTGTCAATCTGTTTCTTCACTTCAGCAGGTGGGTATTGTAGTTGTAGGAATGCATGATAGAGATCTTGTAGGTGTTTGTCTCTGTCTGAGGGGTTGGAGCAAATGCGGTTATATCGTAGCGCTTGGCTGTAGACAATGGATCGAGTGGTATGATCTGGATGAAAGCTAGAGGCATGTAGGTAGGAATAGCGGTCAGTAGGTTTCCGATATAGGGTGGTGTTTATGTGACCATCGCTTATTAGCACTGTAGTGTCCAGGAAGTGGATCTCTTGTGTGGACTGGTCCAGGCTGAGGTTGATGGTGGGATGGAAATTGTTGAAATCATGGTGGAATTCCTCAAGAGCTGGAAGTTTTCAGAGATTCCAAAGCCAGAAGGGAGCATTGTGATCATCTAGTCTGACCTCCTTTATAACACAGCCCAGAGAACTTCTCCAAAATAATTCCTAGACACATCTTTTAGAAAAATGTCCAATCTTGATTGACAAATGGACAGTGATGGAAAATCCACCATGATCTTTTGTAAGTGGTTCAATGTCTAATTACTCTCACTGTTAAAAATTTACACCTTATTTCCAACTTGAATTTGTCTAGCTGCAGCTTCCAGCCACAGGATTGTGAAACATTCAACATTATGATCAAGCATTGGTTATGAATGGCAGATGTTTTTGGAGAGACTATTACATTAAAAAACTTTCCCTTTCTATGCTATTCACACTATTTACATAAACTATTTGAATATGCTCTTGACACCTTTACAAATATATTGATAACTTGAGTTTCACATTTATGTTTGCTTTAGGTTTTTGTTCTTATTAATTTATACTATTTTAATGTATATATTATAGGGAAAAAACAATAGACATGTTAGAAGGGCCAATATCTTGCTGTTCTTCGTCTTCATGTTGAAGCACTTAGATAGAGAAATCTGCTTAGAATCTATAGCACATGAGCACATTTGTAAAACTAGTACAGTAGTATGCTTTTTTTAAATTGTGGAATTGTTGAAACATTACCCAGAGCTGAGGTTATTTCTGAAGTTCTATAAGAACTAAAGTAGTGCTAAGGAAGACAGGTTTTAGTTTTGGTTTTGCAAAAAAAAAAAAAAAAAATCACTGGCCAGAATTGGTTTGAATCCATGTTCTAGTTTTTCCAATCCACCAAAATTTGGGAGGTTTGGATAAAAAGGTCTAGGTTCATCCTATCTCTATTAGAGACAAATCTGGGAGGGGATGGGGGCCTTGGTTCTGCAAAACATAATTCAAGTTTTCATTTTGTAAATACCAAAACAAGGGATAGTTTGCAAACAGGCCCCATTTGGTCCTGTTTATAGCTGTGAGGGAAGTTTTAGATAAAAGGTCATTTTCTGATGTATCTGTAATCAGAACCAATACTGGTCATGGCTAGTGCTCTAAATATTCCTGGAGATTTATAATCTGGACCAGAAACATGTTAGAAGGTGATTTGGGCTATAGTGTTGTTTCTATTATGCTGTGTTGTGCTGCCATCAAGAAGGTCTTTTATTTATAGACAATCACAGACCTCATTAAAGCTGATGGATGAGTGAACCATCCTTCATTCAGGCTAAGTGGAAGGAGCAATTAAAAACCACTTTATGTAATGATAACTAGAAACAATAGTGACAGGTTTCAGAGTAGCAGCCGTGTTAGTCTGTATCCGCAAAAAGAAAAGGAAAAGGAGTACTTGTGGCACCTTAGAGACTAACAAATGTATTGTTAGTCTCTAAGGTGTCACAAGTACTCCTTTTCTTTTTGTAGAAACAATAGAAAGCCACCACCCAAGGCAACTGGCTACATGGCAAGGCTAAGTTCAGGAGTTAAACCATATGGTCTCAGGATTCTCTGGGACTGATTGCAAATGCAGGGGCTAAAGGATTGTCTGATGTGTGTCTGTGTGTGAGAGAGACTCAAAAAGTTACTGGTAAACGAGAGAAGCAGTGATGAGCATGGTCCTGGGAGAAAGTCGAGAGATAGAACTTCTTTTGGGCAGAGTACTTGCTGGAAAGGCAGACATGGCTGCTGTTGGTTCATACTGTGAACAGAGAACCTAGATTTTGCGTACATTTTTTGCAAATAAACTGGATTGTACCAAAAGAAATACCTGACTATCATCGATTTCTGCTTCTAATGGAAACAACTCAGCAAGGCCCCAAATATTGGCTATTTGTCAGGATAAAAGGGGCAACGTTACATTATTTGAGATTTAATAGTCTTTCAAGGGGTCAGGATTTGAAAGAAGAGCTACAGAGTCTGTCAAGCTTGCTAATTCACTTAATAAAATAGAGGAGCTTCAAAGAGCATGTTATGGACTATACTACTTATCCAGGCCCTGGGAGGCCCTCAGACAATTTGAGTGGGATTGTCCTGACAGAGAGAATTGGATGGTGATAAGGAAAGCATAATTATGCTTCAATTCCTGCTTTGAGAGCTCTGCAAGCTTAGAGAGAGGAAGGGGTATGTGAAAACAGGCACTCTGATATTAGTATGATAAGGACATAACAATGGCCATACTGGGTCAGACCAATGGTCCATCTAGCCCCATATCCTATCTTCTGACAGTGGACAGTGCCAGATGCTTCAGAGGGAATGAACAGAATGTGGCAATTCGTCACGTGATCCACCACCTGTCATCTAGTCTGAGCATGTGGCAGTCATAGGTTTAGGGACACCCCTGGACCTATCCTCCATTAACTTTCTAATTCTTTTTTGAGCCCAGTTATACTTTTGGCCTTCACAATATCCCCTGCTAATGAGTTCCACAGGTTGACTGTGAAGAAATACTTCCTTTTGTTTGTTTTAAACCTGCTGCCTATTAGTTTCATTGGGTGACCCCTAGTTCTTTGTTATGTGAAGGGGTAAATAATACTTCATTATTCACTTTCTCCACACCATTCATGGTTTTATAGACCTCTGTCATATCCCCCATAGTCATCTCTTTTCCAAGCTGAACATTTTTAGTCTTTTTAATCTCTTCCTATACGGAAGCTGTTCCACACCCCTAATCGTTGTTGTTGCCCTTCTCTGTACTTTTTCTAATTCTAATATCTATTTTGAGATGGGGTGCCCAGAGCTGCACACAGTATCCAAGCCGTGGGTATAGAGCTTTATATATTATCATTATATTATTTTTGTCTTGTTATCTATCCCTTTCCTAACATTCTGTTAGCTTTTTTTGACTGCTGCTGCATATTGAGCAGATGTTTTCAGAGACACAGTGACTCCAAGATGTCTTTCTAGAGTAGTAGCAGCTAATTTAGACCTCATCATTTTGTGTATATATAGTTTGGATTATGTTTTCCAATGTGCATTACTTTGCATTTATCAACATGATGATCATGACATAAATGCCTAGGCAGTTTGGTTTAAATTATACTTAGGCAAGACTCAGATACAGGATATTTCTACCTTAACAGCTTGCAACTTCCAGATGGTGAGAGAGGAAAAATATCTAACCAGTCATTCCTTTATTTGTGACATGGCAGTATTGTACTTCTCTTATAACACTGCCAAATGCTTTCCATCTGGAGAACAAGAAGTTTTGTGCCTAGTCCTTTCTTTAAGTCCTTGTCTGTTCTCTAATTAGGATTCATATATGAATTCATGAAATAGCTAGCATCTAAATTATGTTTCATTTTCTGATTTCTCAACAGAATTCTGTGCTCTAGCTTCCATTGCTAATGAATTGTTGTTCTGACTTCACACCAGTGATGCATGAAGAGGAAAGTGAATACAATAAGTTCCTAAACTTGCAGTGGCTTGTGCTAGAATTTCCAAGAGTCATTTTTTCTCTAGTTTTGTGAGTGTATTATGCTTTGTTGTGTCTGGATCTTCTGCCACATAAGGTCTCGCTCAGGGTTTGTTGTGGCTGCTTACAACATGGCTTCTTCAGCCTCCTGAGTTCTCAGACAGTTCTCCAGCAACTGTTGCTTCCAAACAGTTCCTCCCAGGAAACAGCATGCTGCCTGAAAGTGTCTTTCATATTGTTACAGCCAGCTCAGTAAATCATTCCCTTGTTGATGAACAAGGGTTCTAAAACAGTTTCTTACTTTTAGAAAAGCAAACATAATAGGGTCAGACTAAAATAAGGATAAAGCCTACAGTACATCAATAGACCCTGATAATGGCAATGTAACTGATAACTGGGCTCAATGGAAAGAGAGAATGGAACTGATATTTGCAGTCCCAGATGCTGATAAGTGGTTAGTTTCAGATAAGTATTGGACAAAATGTCTAATTTCAGCAGAGTGTGGCACTTAAGCAGCAAATTAGCAGAGGACACAAATGAACCAAATCTACCATTTCCAGTGTTTATGGTTTTCCACAATCCCAAGAAAGATACATCTGTGCAAGTAAATCTGTTCTGTGAAAGACAGAAAGCGGCAGCACAATCAGCCGATGAATGGATAAAACAACTATATCTAATAGTGCTACAGTAATACAAATCAATAAAACTGTGCTTTTCATAATAGTACTAACACAATAAAATAGTATTGTTATAGGCTCAAACTCTAAAGAGCTGCATGGTGAAAGCAGTGTAGGAGGATGAACCCACAGAAGAAAAAACTGATAACCTGTGGGTCATGGGACACTCCACTCATCACTGGAGCGCCTCCTTCTGGCTGTATCTGGGAATTAGCTCTGCCAGTCTGATACCCTTCCTGCAGTTGCTCACTCCATCACTCTCTCAGCCTCGCTGTCTTGGGACTCAACTACTCTTGCTTCATGGCTTGGCCCTCCAGCCAGGTCACTGTTGTCCTCACCTTCTGGGGTATCGAAGGACCCACAGTGTCAGGCATTCTTCCCTCTCACTGCCTCTTAACGCCCACTGCCCAGGGGCTGGTAGGGGAACCCAAGCCCACTCTCAACCCTGGGTTCCAGCCCAGGGATCCTATAACAAGCAGTCAAGGTCTGCACTGTCCTGAACCTTGCACCTGTCTCCCTCAGGTACTTCCTACCTTGCCTTCTCTCATCCTGAGAGTGACTGCAGCTTCTCTCTCTGCAGCCTCCTTCTACTCTCAGGTCCTGGATGTATGCCGGCCCCTCTTGTTCCTGTCCAGCTAAGCTTCCTCTTCAGTTAACTTTCTTTACTCCCTGGCTCCTCCTACAGGTGCAGTCACTGTGCCACCTAGCTACCTTAACTCCTTCAGGCCTGGTGTGGGGTGCACACCCCACCACACCATATGTTTGAAATGTCCAAATGTAGGTATTAATACTTAACACTTATAGCACTGTGCATCTTCAAAGGCCTGTAGTAACACATGCTTACAACACCTCTGTGAGATAAATAAGTATCCTTATCTCTGTTTTCAGATGGGGAAACTGAAGCAGGGAGTAGAACCAATATACATAAGACCACACTAAATCAGTACCAGAGTGGGGCATAGGAGTTCCTGGCTACCAAGCCTGCATTTGTTTCCATAGGCTATGCCATAAATACATAAACAGTTCTCAAGCCCTTGTTCCTAAATAACTAACTGGCTTCTCATGTCCCTTCCCGCAAATCATCTGAGTGTGCAACAGTAGTCTAGAATCCTTTGTAACCCTGACCCATGTCAGGTGACTGGGACCAAGAAAAAAAGTATCATATGACTTTTAAAAACTAGGTTTATATTTGTGGATAATATAAGCACCATTCCCAGATGTACAGACACTCTTTTCCCAACCTATGTATTATATAGTTTTTTTAACATTAGCTTTAATAAATTTTTTTAATCTGTTATAACTATTCTGCTGCACACCTTTGTCTGGAAAGTGGCAGGGAGGTGTGAGATTTAAAACGTAAGCTGCTTGAGTAGACTTCATGGAGGTGCAGGAGAGAAGATGTTTACTGCTGAATAAGGGGAGGTGTCAGTGCTGTGGAATAAGAATATAAGAGCTACCACACTGGATCAGAAGATGGTTCATCTTGCCCAGTATCTTGACTCCAACAGTGGCTCATACCAAAGGTTCACAGGGAGTGTACAGAACAGGGCAACTATGGAGTGATCCACCCCATCTTCTGCTTCTGGAGGTCAAAAATGGAGGGTTGTTCTGAACATGGGGTTGTATCCATGACCATCTTGGCTAATAGCCATTGATGGACTTATCCAGTTCTTTTATGAACCCAGTTATACTGGTCATCACAGCATCCCATGGCAATGCGTTCCCCAAGTTAGTTGTGTGTTGTATGAAAAGTATTTCCTCTTGTTTGTAATAAACCTGCTGCCTGTTAAATTCATCAGCTTTTTGTATTGTATGAAAGGGTAAATAACACTTTTCTATTAACTTTTTCCACACCATTCATGATTTCATAGACTTCTATCACATCCCCCTTAGTCATCTCTTTTCTAAGATGAACCTCCCTAATCTTTTGAATCTCTCCTCGTATGGAAGCCCTTTAGCATCTTTGTTGCCCTTCCCTTTACTTTTCCCATCTCCACAATATCCTTTTTGAGAGAAGGCAACCAGAACTGGTTCAAGATGTGGGGGTACCAGGGATTTATTAGGGGCATTGTGATATTTTCTGTCTTATTTTCTCTCCCTTTCCTAATAGTTCCTAGCACACTGTTAGCCTTTTTGACCACTTGCACATTCAGAGGAAGTTTTCAGAGAACTATGCTGGTGATGACTCCAAGATCTCTTTGTTGCTGGTAACAGCTAATTTAGAACCTATCATTGTAAATGTATATTGGAGATTATAATTTCAAATGTGTATTACTTTGCACTTATCTATGTTGAATTTCGTATGTCATTTTGTTGCCCAGTCACTCTGTTTTGTGAGATCCCTCTGTAATTCCTCGCAATCTGCTTTGGAGGTAACTATCTTGAATAATTTTGTGTCATCTGCAAACTTTGCCACTTCATTGTTCGTTTCCCCTTCTCAGATCTTTAACAAATATGCCTAACAGCACAGGTCTCAATACAGATCCCTGTGGGGGCTGTCCACTGTTCACCTCGCTGAATGGTCAGTCTTAAAACTGACCATTTATTCCTCCTGCCCTTTGTTTCCTGTCTTTCAACTAGTTTCTGATCCATGAGAGGGCCTTCCCTCTTATCTCAATTGCTACCTAGTTTCCTTAAGAGCGTTTGATGAGGACCTTGTCAAAGGCTTTCTCAAAATCCAAGTACACTATATCGAGTGGATCACTCTTATCCACATGCTTGTTGACTCCCTTAAAGAATTCTAAGAGGCATGATTTCCCTTTACAAAATCTGTGTTGACTCTTCCCTGACAAATTATGTTTATCTATGTGTCTGATAATTCTGTTCTTTACTGTAGTGTCTATCACTTTGCCCAGTGAAGTCTGGCTCACCTGCCTGTAATTGCCAGGATCTCCTCTGAAGCTCTTTGTTAGAGGCAGATAAAGAGATGAGAGAAACATCAGTTTTTCCCTCTCACAGAAAATGATAACTTCCAAGCATTAAGGACTTTAAAACATATTTTTTACATAAAATGCAATATTGATGTTAAAAAAAAGCTAATTTCATTTTTTTTATTTATATAAACCAAGATTGTCTGGACTTTTTTTTTTTTTTTTTCACCTGACAGTCCTACAGAGAAACTGGCACATGGAAGCTCTGTCACCAGCTGTTGACAGTTTAGGAAAATGCAATAATATATTTTTATTCACATTTCTCACGCATTTAGTCACCTTCATCACTTTCAGCATCAAGACTGGAAATTTGGGTGGACCTTCTCTTGCAGTTTGGACAGCTGTTTTGGTATGTCCCCAGTTGCTATTTCAGTCGTCTTTACTTCTCTCAGTCATTTCCTTTGGAAACCTGCTACTGAAAATTCTTTCTATTGATAAGGCAGCTTTTCCTGCCAGGTGTATCCCCTGCAGATTTCTGGGCGAGAATACAGAGCTACTTCTCTTTCATTTGTCGTGCCCTTAATGCTACACTTGTATTCATATCTGATTTATGAGAATGGGTTTGATGATGCAATGCAGAGTTCAAACATCAATAAACGTTTTCTGTATAGTTCCTCTTCACATTTATTTCCCCTTTGTATCTATATACACACCCTTACTTCTCCATCCAGTGATCACAGCACTTGTACAGCCATAAAATAAGATTATACATTTTTTCTGTTGGCATGTAAGCAAGCCTCTTTATAAATAGAATTTGTTAAGTATTTTTGAACAATGAAAGCTACAGTAGCCAAAGTGACACATCCAGCCTTGTTCTTTTTTTTTTCATTGTTGTTATAACTTTGGCCAGATCCACAACTCAGATTTGAGACCCAGCATTACAACTAGAAGTTTAATGAAGTTGGCTTATTATAAATTATAGCTTAGTTCAGATAATGCAATAAGATGAGGAAACTTTTTTAGGCTCTCCCGTATCATATTGCTCTATGTTTGCCTTGCAGTATATTCAACCAGAGCTGAAAAAAAATTATTCATTAATAGTTTGACTATTGATGGACACAATGTTTTGATAAAATATGTTTGTTTGTGACTATTAGGGCAACAAGTTCTCATAAAAATTAAGGGTACCCTTCTAAATAAAAATCATATTTTTATCTTAATATTTCTTACCTACCATTTTTATAAGTAACCCCTCAGATTACTAAGGTTAGAAGGGATTCAAGGGGAGAGGTGTCTCTGGTTTTTTTCCAGTGTCTTCCTTTGTATGAATTTGATCGTACTTTCTATGCAGTCAGTGTCACTGTTTCCTTGTATAGTCAGTTAGGCCATGATCCTTCAAGCCACTCTGCATTGGCAAACTCCTGTATCCATGAAGTCAACAGGGCTCTGAGGTAGAGAAAAGGTCTGCTCATGTTCAGTGGCTTACAGGATCTGGGCCCAACATAACTCATATCCCATTTTGTTTGTGTGGGACAATGATGGGAGAGACATTTTTAAGACAGGGAAATGTGAAGGTAAAAATCACAAAAATAGGCAGGAGACACAGAGGCAACTTTGCTATCTGAAACTTACTTTTAATTCCTTGTTTTATATAAACTAGATTTCAAGTTGACAGTGTTCTAGGGTGACCAGACAGCGAGTGTGAAAAATTGGGCGGGGGTGGGGGTTAACAGAAGCCTATATATGAAAAAGACCCAAAAATCGGGACTGTCCCTATAAATTGGGACATCTGGTCACCCTACAGTGTTCTTTAGTTAAAAGTTACAAAATAGTGATACAATGTAAGGGAACAATGGCCATTAGTGTCAAATGTTGTTGGAATGTGATTTCATGTGTTCTTATTAGGTATGCTGGAGGATGAAAAATCAACTCAGACCTGTGTTACCATGTCCTCGACTACAAGTGGAATAATTAACACTGAGAAGAAAACTAGCTGTGGTACTCAATGCACAAAACCTGCAGTCCATGCCTCTGGAACTATGACACAGAAACACAATAACTTCAGAACAGCAGAGGTAGGTTTATAATTATGTTCTGTGACTCTCAGGACTAGCTTCAATGGGACTACAATTATTTTTGTGACAATTCTCCATTTTATAGTCAAACCCCATTTAGCATCTTGAAATACAATAAAATACTTACACATTGCATGAGAAGCTGCAGATCTGGGCAGAGGCAGACTTGAATCTACGTCTTCTGACTGATGATTAAGTGCTGACAGGGGACAGACCCAAAGGCCCCTACCCAACTGCACAGTAGGATCATCAGATAGGTTCTCCCAAACATTTACTTCTGGGATGGGAGAACAAGCATGGGAAATTTGAGCCCCAAAGGAATTTGTCTGAGAAAATAGAGAGCAACTGGAAAAGGGAGTTTAGAATGGAAGCCACATCTCATTACCTCTAATGTTCATTAATAGCAAACACAATAGTATGTATGTGTTTATTTTAAACCTTCTTGTACTGTATTATTCATCCTTCATTGCTTCTGCAGCATGGAAATATTTCCCCTGTGATTTACACCCAGTTGTGTCTTTCCATTTAAGCATTGCAGTAGCAGGAGTACAGGGGCACATTCCATGTCAACATGACTTCAAGAGCCATGGGGGATTGCTGAAAATGAAAAAGGGCAAATGCTTGTCATAATCATGAGTCCATGGAGAAATTTAATCAGTCAAATTGAATATGGTGTAACAGAATCAATGTAATTATAAAATCCAATTTGTAAGAGACTTGGCAGATTTCAGAATTAGATTCTACAAATGATAGCTCTAATCTATTATTCTTATTTTTTTAGCAACAAGAATACAAACATTTTAAGAAGAGCTCTGTGTAAGCTCGAAAGATTGTCTCTCTCACCAACAGAAGTTGGTCCAGTAAAAGATATTATCCCACTCTTGTCTTTCATTTTATTTGGTATTACTAGAGATGATGGACCAATTCCTGCAATCCTTAAATCATGTGACCATTGACTGCAATGGGGCTACTCACATGAGTATGGATTACTTAATCGGGCCCTCTATCATTGGCTTGGGATGCATTCTTCCAACTTTTTCTGTCAAACAAAGACGCATGCAATCAATTGTTATATCCATGTGCACAGAGAACTTGGTTGACACTAAGTCAAATCTTGGTTATGTGATTTATGTGAGTATTCTCACTGACTTCACTTTGCCTTCTATCTTTATTGGGAAGCAGTGTTGCCTACTGCACAGCACACAGGACTGGGGCTCAGGAGACCTGGGTTATATTGCTGGGTCTGCCAATGGCCTGATGGGTGATCCTGGGGAAGTCACTTGGTCGTGTTGTGCCTCAGTTTCCCCATCTGTAAAATGGGAATAAAGCTCTCTGAGATCTACTGATGACAAGTGCTATCTAGCTATCTATATAGCTATCTAAACTAGGTATTATTATTTATTACAATATCTATTCCTCTGTTGTCTTGCTGAATCAAACTGGAGTGCCAGCAAAGGTGTATGTCAGTAAGGTGAAAAGGATATGGGCCTAAAAGAAATTGATAATAAAAACAATTCATAAAATAGTGAAGGAAATACAACAGTTGGATACTCAAGGGGTTAATGTTGGGTCCAGGATTATTGACTATATTGTATGAAAGATCTGATGGAGGAAGTGCACTGGGAGTTGAAGTTTGCTGACTGACATTAAATTATTTTGATTAACAAAATCTATGGAGAACTGTGAGAAACACCAGATCGATATGAACACTTTGGATCATTAGGCAGCACAATGGCAGATGTAATTCAACTTCCATAAATATAATGTACGTTGGCAAATGTAGGGGCCCAATTCTGCCCTTAGTTGCATGGGTGTAACTCCCACTGGCTTCAGTGGGAGTTACACTTGTGGAAGTGAAGGCAGCATTGGCTCTATAATCTAGATAATCTGCAGGAAAAAGATTTCAGCCATTGTGAATGGCTAATGAATTGTTTGCCAGGTACATAGCAACATTTGAAAAGGCAAATAAGTGAATTAAAATAGAGAGATAATATTATAAGACCATTTCAAACACTGGTGTGCACTCATTTATCTTGTCCAGATATGGTTAGCACACTTTAAGAAAGGTAGAGTGAGGACTGGAAAAGTCCAGAGAAGGTATGCATACATATAAACTGTGCAATAATTATTTAGTCTGGAAAGGCAGAAAAAGACTTGAATGAATTTTTCAAAGTATGAAGGGGAGACTGAAGATTTCACAAGAAGGAGGCAATCATTGAAAATAAAGGGCAGTAAATTTTAGATAATTACAATAAAAATAACTTTAGATAGTGTACAGTCAGCCTGTGGAATTGACTACTGCAGTAGGTCATTCAGGCAATTGCTATCGCTAGATTTCTAAAAGGTAAATCTTTATTTTGCATGGGGACTATATATACTGTACATGTCCCCAATATACACTGTATTTAAAGCTAAACTTTAGGAAAAACATAGCTTCTCCTGTTAAAATAATCAGATTAATATGTATGCACAGAGGTTAATGGCGAAGGAGAGTTCACATCTGTATGGGACATATACCTCACCTTTCCTTGTTCACCACAGAAACTGCTCAGACTCTCTTCTTTTAGTGTCCACTCCATATAATTTATTTAAGTCCCTTCAACCAACACCTGTACAGTTCAGTACAACAATTCTAATTCCTGTAGCTCTATTACCATCAGACCTCTGTTCATCAGTGCCCTGGAAGGAAAAGAGATCTCCCTTCCTTGGAATCCTCTTCAGATTAGGCACAGCTGCCCTGCCCCAATAACACTTCCTTCCTGCCTTTTATCAAGTTAGTCATCTGATGACTTAACTCACCCAGTTTCCCATCTGATTAGCTAATTCCTCCCTATTTCCTCAATCAACGACTGCTGGGGAAACTAACTGAGACAACAGTGATCAGAGTGCTGTCCCATCTATTAGGCCTCAGCACTCTGTCACAACCTCATTTTAAAATGGACCATCTGAGCTATTATTTACATGATGGCACATACATTCTGGGACAAATCCTCCTGGCTCTACTTGCCCCAGGTTGGCCCACAGGGTATCAAGGATTTGGCCCTCTGTTTCCTGTATTTCACAATAGCCACAGGACAATATATTGCATCATGAATTTTGCTTCAGGGAGTAAATAGCCAGGGCTACATCACTACATCTGGTTTTAAACAGAACTGCCCAGGGACTTCTTGATGATTACTAAGAATAGAGTAATTCAGAAGGAAGCGACACATCTCCTACATGACAGTGATAGAACACCCCAGTTTCTCATGACATTTTTTATATATTTACTTAAGTGGAGGTCAAGCAAAGTGTCAGAGAAATTGTGCTGGTTTTGAGTAACAAGTGTATGGGTTTTCTTCTTGTACAAAACTTCTGGAAGGGTCAAAGGAGTCCAAATTTATAGCATGGAAAGAAAAGCACCTCTTTGGGAAAGAAGCATTAAAAGGGGCTACACCATGGCCTTGTCCTGCACATGATCCCTGTGTTGTGCAGGATCCCCCACTGCACGGGCTGCATCAGACCTACCTAGATCATGGCTCTGAGGGCAGGGCAGAGAGGACATTGTGCTAGGTGCTATAAAATCACAGAACAAAAAGATGGTATCTGTCCCAACGAGCTTACAAACTGTCTGTCTATATCCATCTGTTGTCTCTTGTTTTATACTGAGATTATAAATTCCTTGGGGCATGGATTGTCTTTTTGTTCTATATTTGTATAGCACAATGGGTTCCATGATAAAGGCCTGGATGTTATGGTAATACATATAATTACTAATCATCATCAATCATCAACATCATCATCATCCAAGTATAAAACAAGAGACAGATAGACAGATGGGGGAGCATAAGGAAACAATGCGACAATATCGGTCATAAGAACATAAGAATGGCCATACTGGGTCAGACCAAAGGTCCATATAGCCCAGTATTCTGTCTTCCGACAGTAGCCAATACCAGGTGCTTCAGAGGGAATAAACAGAACAGGTAATCGTCAAGTGATCTATCCCCTGTCGCTCATTCCCAGCTTCTGGCAAACAGAGGCTAAGGTATACATGATAACCAATGGTATCAGCGTACCAGCAAGGACTCTGCACCTCTTCAGGCTGGCCAGCAGAGCTGATTGGATGCAAGAGGGGAACACTGCCGCATCTTGTAAAGGGCTGATGCGGCATTCTCCTGGAAAAGGAAGCTTTGGATGATGTGTGTTCATAGTGATGTCTTTAAGACACAACTGCTTCCTGGTGCTGCCCCATATTCTGGGCTGATCCAAAAGGGTTAGGACACCAACAGGAGTACCTATGTAAAACTTATTGGTAAGTGACCAGAACCTGAGGATAAGGGCCAGTCCAGCTCCCATTGACATCAAAGAGAGTTTGCCCATCGACTTTAAGGGGATCAAACTCTTTGTAATCAATTCTATTTTAAGGGACAATTGGTATTACCAGGATTGGGTTTGCTGCTAGTGAATAAAATAAACTATTAATTATTTATGTATTTTAACCTTTTTATTTTTTATTGGAGTGACTTTTCTTCCATGAGGGCTGTATTGTAAAGTTCTTTATTCTTTGGAAGTGATTTGATACAGAACTGTACCATATATATTGGACTTAATTCTCTTTTTAAACCTAAACTATAATTCTGAAAAACCTATTCTGGTTTAAGAGCAGGAGAAACCTAAAGAAAATTCAAGCCAAATTCTGCCCTGAGCAATGTGTGATCAACTCCCATTGGCTTCAGTGGGAGCCCCCCAATGCCATCCATGGACTAAAACTAGCCCCATTGTTGAAAGGGCTACATTTTTCAATCTGTGTACAGAGGTGCATGCACAGCAGTGTTAATGTTGGTCAAAAGGATTTATTGGTCTGGTCCAAAGCCCACTGGCATCTATGGGAGTCTTTCCCTTGATTTCAACAGGCTTTGGATGAGGCCGGATAGATATCTATTGTGATTAACTAAAAATTTTACCCCAAATCACAAAAATGGTTGGAGAACTCTTGGTCTTTCTGTGTATTTAGCATATTTATTTTGACAAACCTCTGATAGCTGTTGTAAATGTCTCACAATTTGCTGCCAATGTCGAACTCATGATATTGTTTTAAACTTTTTAACAGGCTAAATGGGACACCAAGAAAATGCCCACAAAAGAAGTCACCATTAATGTTACAAAAAGCATCAGACAAATTGACAGTGACAGAAGAATCAGAAAGAATTGTGTCAATTAAAGGAGTAAAGCAAAAGCGAAGATGGACCTAACAATACTTTGCTGCACTTTAACTGTGACTGATCACTTAAGATTTGAAGATCTCAAGATGTTCTGTGTTGAATGCAATGGGCAGCGGCTGCTGAGTGCCTTGAGAAACGTTGTCTTAACTCGCAGTAAATAGCTGCAAACACTGTTGGATGTTCAGACATGTATTTATCTATTGCAATGGCACTGTACAAAAATATAACAAAATACGTACCATTTTTCTCTCCAAGTCCGATGCTATCTAATTGTAGATTTTCTATGCTGCATTGCTGTTAGGATGAGATTTGACAATTAGAGCTGCAGTTCATCTCACTTTAAAACAGAGAAAGAATAACTAATCTGTGTTATTAGTAAGTAGCCTGAAATGTACTACTTTCTGTTTTACAAAGTTAAAGATCTGACTTTCATAAAAACTCAACCCCAGATATCTCAGAAGTAAAGAAACACAAATGGCTTCCAATTTTTGACTATATATGTGATCCGTGAGTCATATTGTCTTCTGGTTAAATTACCTTGTTTTAAGTTAGTTTCTATATCAGAAGAGTTTAGGTCTTGAAGGAAATAATACTCATGTTGTTACCAGTCTAATGAATCTGAAGTACCCAGTTTAAGCTCATTGGTAGTGTTCAGTTTACATTCTGTCTTGGCTCTTGCTCAATTCTCCCTTCAGAAACTCCAAACTGAGAACTGTTTTACAAATTTTGTAAGACACCCTTCACTTTCCAACTTTATATATAAATAATCAGACTTTCCCAAATAATTTCTTAATGCTGACAACTGCAAGAAGATGGTCTATATTTGATAATTAAATGTAATTTAATTTGGCTATATATTCTTGTTCTTCCAATATATAGAAATGGGCAGAACATACATTTTAATTGCATTATATTGTGTCACTGTTCTGTATATTTATCATAAGTATATTCCCAAGAAATCAATGTAAACTTTTGTACAGACCACTAATTAATACAAGACCCTGTTAACAACAAAGTCATGAGTTTGATATAAACCCACTGTGGTTTTGAATTTGGACTTTTATGGAGGTAAGAGCAGTAAAATCATTTGACTCACCCATTATACAGCTATGAGCAACCTTAAGGTGTCATTTACAGTAACTATTCAGCTACCATTAACGCTCATGACTTATAATAGGTGGAAATGGGCAGAAACTGATCTATGTCTGAGCTGCATGAGGTGCTTCTTTTTTATAGACGCAACCGATTCCTGGAACAGCACCCAAATGTATTCCACATGAGAATTCTTTTAAGAAATCAACATCAGGTTTATGAGTATTTATTACTTTACTTGGAATACAGCAAATATATGCAGCAAAGAATTGTTTAAATAAGTAATTATTTTTATAATTCTTACACAAAGACAAAGTGAAGTCCAATCTTTGCCAGAAATATTTTGCATGCAGTAGAGTTTGTATAGTTTTAAAACCATTTATAATACGTAGATTTTCAGAGGAGGGGGCCAAAGATCCCATTCTTAGCCATTCTAATTTTTTTTGCTGAGCTGTGCATTTATGTACAGTAACTAAGCAGCACTGAAAATTGAGCGGAGTAGGTGAAAACAGCTGCTACCCACATTTATCTCACCTACTTGACGGAACCTGCCAACTTGCTGCATCTCTTAGACTTGCTCCGTAAAATAAGCAGTGGCTGTTATAGTTCAGTATTCTTCCTTAGCAATAGGTGGCCATTGTCATCTTTGGCAGTATACAAATCTAATGGAAATTACAAATTAATGTTTCTGTGTTATTTATGTAAAGCAAAAAGTATAGATGGTATTTTCCATGGGACAGCTGTACCAAACCAATAACATTCTTGACCTACAGGGCTTACAGTCAGAGACAGTACAGTACAATCCAGCAAAGAAGCAGTGGGTGGCCCACGTAGCCAGGATTCATCAAGGAACAAATAGATTTTAAAGTGTCTTTTGAAAAAGAGAGAGGTTGCTTTACACATGTTTGTTGGGAGGCTGTTCCACTGGTAGGGCGGTATGGAAGAAGATAAGGAGTGGGGTGTGAGCAAAGGAGTCAAAGTGGGCAGAAGGAGTTCAGGTAGCGAGATAATTTGTAAACTAATAATGTCAACGGAAACATTGCTTTTGTTATTTTGGGTTTTTTTTTTAGTTTTTATAGCTTGTGTTAACCAAACTCAGAAACTGAAGATCTACTGTCCAATAACGTGAACTGAATTCAGAGGAACTTTTTGTATTAAATAACTGGAGATACTCATAGTACTACAATTTAAATGTGTAACTTATGTGACGGGGCAAGGCCAGATGGCTATAGAAGAGTAGGGGAGATAGAAATATTAGCTTCAGGCTAAACAAATCCCTGGTACCAGGATAAGTGCGCTGTTGGAGAGGCTGAGTAGTACACACCATATCAGGCACAAGGAAGGAGGCCCTGAGGTAAGGGTGAAGTGGAGTTTGAGGAAGTGAGGGCTGCTGTGGGGGAAGTAGCCCAGGGAATTGTACATGTCATGTTTCTAAAAGGTCAGCTACCATAGCTGATACTATTAGGGTCCCTGGGCTGGAGCCCGGAGTACAGGGTGGGCCCGGGCTCCCCCCCCACCTTTGCCCCCTGATTAATCACTGAGACTGGGAGACAACAGAGACTGTGCAAGGAAGGATCACTTCTCCTCACCTCCCTCGCTAGCTTATGACGAAAATATCTCAGTAGACTGTGACCCTTGTCTCTAGAGAAAGAAGGGTTATTTGGAGGGTCACAGTGAGCCTCTGAGGCTAGCGAAATCCACCAGGAAACGCGGGACCCTTGGTGGCAAGGACAGAGCTTTGTCATAACTGGTGTCAGGAGTGGGATTTCGTTCACAGCGTGGCGGAAGAAAGAGGTTTAAAAAAAAAGTGCACTGGGGGTTTGGATTTTTTTTGTTTTGGTTTTTGTTTGTTTGCGTTGTACCACAATGGAGGAAGTGGTAAGAGCTTTGGTACAAGCCATGGCAGCCCAGCAGGAGTTCAGGCAATGGCACAACAGGAGTCTATGCGGCTACAGCAGGAAACCAATCAATTATTGATGAGCCAGGCGACCCAAGATCATGCTCTCTTGAGAGAGGTGGTGGACCAGCTGAAGATCCTCACCATCCAGGCCCCGGGGTCCGACGGGACGCAAACCCTGAGGGCCACCGGTTGTCTGCCAAAGATGACGTCAAGAGATGATGTAGAGGCATATCTCCTCTCATTCGAAAAGACTGCTCAGCATGAGGCGTGGCCCCAGGAGCAGTGGGCCAGCATCCTTGCCCCTTTTTTGTGTGGAGAGGCCCAGAAGGCCTACTTCGACTTGCCTGCCACAGATGCCACTGACTATACCTGTCTGAAGGCAGAGATCCTAGCACGAGCAGGGGTAACGGCAGCGGTAAGGGCCCAGAGGTTCCATGAGTGGAAATACCAGGAAAACAAACCCCCGAGGTCCCAGCTATTCGACCTCATACACCTCGCACGGAAGTGGTTACAGCCCGAGGTGTGCAGGCTGGAGGAGATTTTGGAAACCCTGATCATAGAGCATTACATGCGGGGACTGCCGCCAGATCTCTGCAAATGAGTAGGCCAGAACGATCCGTCCACGTATGACGAGATGATAACACTGGTAGAAAGACGGATGACAGCCAGGGGACTGACCTGACTACCCAAGGAAGGCCCCTTTCAAAGCAAGCACCTGACCCCAATCCTGGAAGGTTGGGCAGCCAAACCCCTGTGGAGTCCTAGGTGGAAGAAAGGGGAGGCCGAAAACCAGCAGGGATCCTAGAAGGAAGGGATTGGCCTGAGTGGGGGGAGCCCCGGGACTAAACCCCCTAACCCCTGGGATAGGAGAGTGATTAAAAGCAATTATAGATGTTATGCATGTGGGGAGTGGGGACGCATAGCAACACAGTGTCCCAGCACCAAGGAGCCTATGCAATGTAACTTGGGGGATTGGGAGGTCCCATGCTCCCTTATCCACCTCGCAGGGGTCGCATTAGCCCCGCATAATTACACCAGGCCAGTGAGGATAAATGGAGCAGAGACTACAGCGCTTGTGGACTCTGGGAGTGCTATCACCCTCATATGGGTAAGCTGGTAAAAAATAGTCAGCTGCTACAAGCCAAACGCGTAGCAGTGACGTGTGTGCCTGGGGCCGTGAGCCATTACCCTCAAAGGCGTCAAGGGAGTCAGAGGACGCCGCCCAGAGGAACTCTGCCCAGATACGTGAACGGACCGAGGACTGGAAATAGGCCCCACAGTCACAGGAGACTCCATCGGCCAACCTCCTCACTCTGGTTTTGTAGATGGCCATTTTAGCTAGGGCCAGGAGGAGGATGACCAGGAGATCCCGTGACTTTGTGGGGCCATGGATAGGGAGTGCATAAATGAGAAGGTGAGGGGAGAAGTGCAACCAAAAACGTAATAAAATATTGGTGAGGAGCCGGAATAGGGGCTGCAGCCTGGCACACTCCAGGTAAACATGTACCAGGGTATCCCTCACGCCGCAAAAGGGGCAGGTGTCTGGGATTGAAGTTAACCGCGCCAAGTATACGCCCGTGCTCACGGCTCCGTGAAGAAGCCGCCAACTGACATCCCCGGCGGGCCTTGGGACTAAGGTGGAATATAGGCTGGCCCACCGGGGCTCCTCACCCTCCAAAGGTGGCAGGAGGTCCCGCCATTTTGTATCGGGGCAGGACACGAGGGTGCGGGCGTGAAGGGTATGGAGCACAAGCATGTAGAGATGTTTTCTTGGCGCGGTTTGAAAGAAGACCGGCTGCATCTCGTGCAGCCGGCTTCTAGTGAAGGGGTAAAGAGGTCGGTTGGGTCCACGGGGCAGAGGTCCAATTAAAAGGTCCGGCGCGCCTGGGGTAATGGGTGGGCGGGGCGTGCCCTCGTGCAGGACCCGGTCGAGATGAACCTGAGCAGCGGGCGGCAAAGCAGCCTTCACCTCCTGAAGTATGTGCCGGGGAGTACAAGGTCTGGAAAGCCCCATGCGCTGAGCGAACGTCAGGGGATCCAGCCAGTCTCCCCGGTCATAGTCCAGGAAGTCTCCGACTCTTGTGACCTCTACCAGGATCAACCTCTGGCGCACTGAGCGGGACTCCGCCACCTGCACACGGAGCTGGGGGTTGTGTAGCAGGGGCTCCGTGAGGAGATCTGCCCCCTTGGTGGCCACCACAGACCTAGTCGTTGTAAAGAGTTTCCAGGTCCGGAGGAGGTCCTGGTAGAAGACCGGCAGCCCAGAGAGGTCTCATGGAAGACCTCTCGGATGGAGATAAAGGAGCTGCCAGTCGTATCTGAGCCCTCGGAAGTGGCACAGGAAGGTGTGCGCCAGTATGCTCCACGCCGGACTACCTGCACCATAAAGGAGCCTCTGCAGGGTCTGGAGGCGGAAGACATGGACCTGAGTGAGCAGACATTTTAGGCCCTGCCCTCCCTCCTCCAGAGGTAGATGAAGAACCCCTGCAGGGACCCAGTGCAGTCCTGACCAAAAGAACTCCAGAATCGATGTCCGGAGGTTGGCCAGGAAACCCGGGGCCGGGACCAGGGTGTTGAGCCGGTACCAGAGCATGGACAGGACTAGTTGATTAAGCACTAGTGCTCTCCCTTGAAGGGAGAGGCACCGGAGTAGTCCTGTCCATTTCCGGAGCCGCTCTATCACTCTGCCCTCTATATTCTGCCAGTTCTCCGGCAGAGAGGGATGCGTGGCAGAAAGGTAAACACCCAGATAGAGCAGCGGACCCGTGCTCCACCGGATGGCCTGAAGCGCGGGTGGGAGGGAGCTCGCCTGCCGCCAGTCCCCTACCACCAAGCCAGAGCTCTTGACCAAGTTGACCTGCGCAGAGGAGGCTGCCGAATAGATGGCCTGGCAAGCCTCCACCCGCGCCAAGTCGCCCGGGTCCTGGACCACGAGGAACACATCATCAGCGTACACCGACAGGACCAGCCGCAGCTCCGGCTCCCGCAGCACCAACCCTGTCAACCTCCTTCGGAGGAGACAGAGGAAGGGCTCGAGCGCCAGAGCGTACAGCTGGCCCGAGAGGGGGCACCCCTGCCGTACTCCTCGCCCGAAGCTGACCGGTTCGGTCAGGGTCCAGTTGAGCCTGACCATACAATCTGTGGAAGCGTACAGCACCCGGAGAAAATTCACAAACCTGGGTCCGAAGCCAAACGCCTGCAGAGTGCTCAGGAGATACCCGTGATCCACCCTGTCAAACGCCTTCTCCTGATCTAAGGACAGGAGGGCAAACGACAGACCATCCCTACACCCAAGTTCTAATAGGTCCCGGACCAGATATAGGTTGTCGAAGATGCTGCGGCCCGGGACGGTGTAGGTCTGGTCTGGGTGGACCACGTCCGCCAGCACGGACCCTAGCCGCAGCGAGATGGCTTTTGCCACGACTTTGTAGTCTGTGCTGAGGAGCGAGACGGGACGCCAATTTCGTAAATCGCGGAGGTCCCCCTTCTTCAGCAATAAGGCCAGCACGGCTCGCCTGCACGAAAGAGGGAGGACCCCGCTCTGCAAAGACTCAGCCCAGACGGTGACTAGGTCTGGGCCCAGGACGTCCCAGAACATGCGGTAGAACTCCACGGTCAGCCCGTCCATGCCTGGAGATTTATTGGTGGGCATGCGACGGAGGGCTTCCGAGAACTCGGCCAGAGTGAGAGGCAGTCTCGCCAGTCTCGGTCGCCCGCGCTGACCGTCGGGAGCTCCTCCCACAGCACTCTGCAAGCGTTAGGATCAGTCGGATCCGGGGAGAAAAGGCTTGCATAGAAAGCTCTCGCCCTCCCGCACATCTCCACCGGATCCGTGAGGGGGGTGCCATCTTCTGCCAGTAGGCAGATTATATGTTTCTTAGCCCCCCTCTTTTTCTCCAGGGCGTAGAGGAAGCGGGAGCCGCGATCCATCTCCCGAAGGAGACGGATGCGGGATCGAACAAAGGCACCCCGGGCCCAATGGTCCTCGAGGGTCCGGAGCTCCTCCCGCTTCTCCCGGCATGCTCCACAGAGAGGTGGATCCTCGGGGCTGGCGGCCAGACGCCTCTCCAGCTCTAAGACCTCCCGTTCCAACTGCTCTATCGCCGCATCCCTCTGTTGGCTGGCTCCCCGGGTGTAGTCGCGGCAGAAGAGCTTGGCGCGCACCTTCCCTAGGTCCCACCACTGCCGCGCTGAGAGAAAGGCACGCTGCTGCCCTCGCCAGGCCAGCCAGAACTCCCGGAAGGACGCCACGAAGCCCACATCCTCCAGCAAGCTGTTGTTAAAATGCCAATAGGCCGGCCCCGGCCTCTCCATGCAGAGGGAGGCTGTCACGGTGGCCATATGATGGTCAGAAAATGGGGCCGGCCGGATGCTGGAGGAGTGGGCTTGTGAAAGATGAAAGCGTGATAAATAAATGCGGTCCAACCGGGAGTGGCGCGACCAATGGGCCTCCACCCGGACAAAGGTGAACGTGGAAGTGTCATCCGGGTGGTGGTCGCGCCAGACGTCCACCAGGGAGTGGTGTTCGACTATCTCCTGGAGGACGGCAACGGCGGCCAGGCTCTGCTCGGTCCCCGAGCGGTCCCGCTCCTCAAGGGTGATGTTAAAGTCCCCTCCCAGGACCAGGCACTCATGAGGATCCAAGGTGCCAAGGAAGGCGGACGCCTGCTGATAGAATTGCAGCCGCTCCGGGCTCGCTGCTGGGGCATAGATGTTGACGAGGTTGACTACCAGCCCCTCCATGCGGACCCGGAGGTGCAGCAGGTGGCCCGGCACAGCCTCGGCGACCCCCAGCACCTCGGGCCGTAGGTCGGGGGAGAACAGGGTCGCCACTCCAGCCGTACGAACTGTGAGGTGGCTAAAGTAGACCCTGTCCCCCCAATCCAGCCGCCAGCTGTCTTCGGCGGTCGGATCCGTATGGGTCTCCTGCAGGAAAACCACAGAGTACCTCCCCTCCCGAAGGAAGGAGAGCACCTGGGACCTGCGGAGACCCATCCTACAGCCGCGGTTGTTCAATGTTGCGATGGTAAAGGATGCCATGAGGAGGGCTGGGGGGGATCCTCGCCGGCAGGGATGCTCGTGGCTCCCGGCGGGCCGCGCAGCAGTCCGTGACCCACCCTGTAGGTGAGTAAGGAGTCACGGAAGAGGCGGACCGCTGGTAGGCCGCGGCGCCCTGCCTCCCGGTCCTTTTACCCTCCCCCATCAGGGCCCTTGTGGCCCGGAGGATTTGATTAAAGTCCCCCCATCGCTGGAGGGCAAGCTGGACTTGGTTGCGGGAGCCACGGACGTCTTCTAGGAACTCCCGCAACTCCTCTCGCAGCGCATGGGGTTACGGTCTTCTGATTACTCCCTGACGGGGCCCTCAGAACAGCCCCGTGGCCCACCGAGACCGGCAGACAGGGTGCGGACCCCCGACGGGGCTCCTGATTAGTTGACTTAAATGCTGGGGCGATAGGGGGCGGCGGAGGGAAGATAGCAGCCCCTGGTAGGTCGGGACGGGGAAACACAAAGGCCGCTCCCTGGGGGTCATCTGTTGGCAAGGGGAAGGAGACAGCCCCAGGGGCAGCAATAACATCTCGGGATGTGGACGGGATAGGGACAGGGGCAGGGGCAAGGTTAGAGGTGAGATTCTGGGCGGGTAGAGGGCTCTCAGTGATGCCAGGCGCAGGCTCTATGGTGGATTTGGCAGCCACGGCATCGGGGTGAACTCTCTCCTGTAGGGCCCTCTCCCGGGAAGGAGGTCGAATGATCCTCACCAACGAGGGGTGCCCCTGGTGGCTCAGGTCCCGGCCGCGTGGCACTGGCCGTCGCCTCAACAAGTTCGGCGGCCCTCAGTGGGGTGCCATCTGCAGCCGGGTTGATGGAGGAGTCCAGGGGCCCCTCAGAGGTGGGAGCGGAAGCAACGGTTAGGGGGAGGGAGCATGGGGAAGGGGGGCTGGAGTGAAGTCGCTTATATCGAGGCCCGCTGGCATAGGGTCGTCCTCCCCCTGGGTGACCGGGGTCAGACCCAGGGTCTCGATCTCCTCGTATATTGATGGGAGATCAGTTTCCGCCACCCCGAGATTCTCCCCGCTGCCACCTGATGTGACTGTTGCCTCGGGGCACACTGAGGTTTCAGATGGAGCCTCGGGGGCCTTGGAGGAGAGGGACTCCCGTGGAGGGGAGATACCACCTTCCAGTGCTGCCACGTCATCCCCAACGGGAACACACCCGTGGGTAAAGCGGAAGGCTCGGCATCGGTGCCCCCCTTCCTGGTCTTCCGGGGGGCCTCCGCGTCAGATGGGAGGAGCGGAGCTCGAGCCTTCCACTTGCCCTGCTTCCCCTGGACTAGGGCCCAGCCCTCCAGGGCATCATCTGGGGGCTGGCTAGCAGGGGTTGTGTCAGGGGGCAGAAGCGATGGCTCAGGGACTCGAGGGAGTAACGGTGGGGAGCACAAGGGAGGGAAGATTCCCCTTGGGGCGGGCCCTCTCCCATGCCTGGCAGTGTCCCTGCCGCACCCTCCTCCACAGGCCCCGCCAGATTGCAAGCAGCGGGGGCGGGGCTCTCCCGCTCGTCTGGGCATAGTTGGGGAGGTGCCCCTTGTGCCCGAGTAGGAGCAATGGTGGACTGGGAAGGAGGAGGGGTGGTTTCGGGTGCCGAGCAGCCAGGGGTGCCGGCGATGATGGGGCTGGTGCCCTGCCGGAACTCGGGGGTCCCGGAGGCCCTTCCTTCCCGGGCCAGGGGGCAGTCCCTCTGGACGTGCCCCATCGCCCGGCAGATGTAGCACCGGGCCTCCCCCGTGGAGTAATGCACCCAGTAATGGGCCCCCTGGTAGGGGACTAGGAAGGACCCCTCCAGTGCCTCTCTGTCACGCGCCGCCGGCGGCAGTTGAAGCTGCACTTGCCGGCGGAACGAGAGGACATGACGGAGGGCGGGGTCTTTGCAGCCTAATGGGAGAGGGCTGATGACAGAGATGGGCTTCCCCAGGGTAGAGAGGGCGGGTAACAAGGCGGCATTGGGAAGAAAGGGAGGGACAGAGGTCATGACCAGGTGGACGCCCAGGTCCTCTAGCAGCTCTAAGGGGACAAAAACGCCCCCCACCGCCAGGCCCTTCTCCACCGCCTCCTGGGCGGCAGCCTCCGATGTTAAGAAGAAGACGACCTTGCCATACATTTTGGAGGCTGCCACAATGGCCGTGGGCCCCACCATCCTCGCCAACACCCGCACATAGGACTCCACATGGGGTGAGGCGGGCAACAGGAGGCAACGAACGGCATGCTTCCTGGTCATGGTGGGAAAGGGTATATATAGATGGTATATAGATGGTAGCGGAGGCGGGGGGCTGGAGAAATGACGTAGTGGCAGGTGGGGGGGCTGCCTCCACCTGGGCGTATGCTCTGGGGGCCGGGGGAGGGACACCTGCAGAGCTGGTGGAGGGAACAGCGGGGAGGGGCGCCCCAGCCGGAGGTGGGGCCGGGGCATTGGGGGCAGCCCCTGTCATGGAGGACCTGGTCTTTTTAGTGGGGCCCTTCCCTTTCTTCTTCCCCTGGCCCTTCCCGCTGGCTGGGGGGGCTCCCCCCAAATCTGAGGGGGTGAAAGACGTGGCAGCAGCGGAGGTCACCCCAGTGCCCGTCACTGCTGGTGCCCCAGCGGGGGCGGTGGCAGATGGTTCGGCAGCGGACATAGAGGCTTGGGGGGGTGACAGAGGGGTAGGTGGGGGAGGGGTAGCTGGGGCTGCTGGAGGAGCCCCACCCGTCTCATCCCCCTTCATCATGAGCAGGGAGGGAAGGAGAGACACCAGAAGGAGGAGGGGAGAGGGGAAGCAGGTTGACCACTCCTTCCCGCTAGGCTGCAGGCAGGGGAGGAGGGCGCCAAAAGGGGTGGGCTGGACGGGGGGCAATCAGGGGTTAGGGTCAGTCACCGACACAAGGTGGAATTCTGGCTCCTCTTGGTACACTGGGGTAGGGGGGGATACAACAACATTTGGGGTGCAGTGAAAGGGGTTGAAACTAAAATGGGGAGTTGCACAAGCGCATGGGAGGGGGCATGGGCACACGGAGCAAGGGGCTAAGCGGTCTGGAGGTAGAACAGGGAAACCAAGGGGCTAGCTTCAGAGGCTGGGGCGGGGCAAAGAAACAAAGGCTGCAAAAGGAAATGGGCGGGGCAGGCAAACAAACTGAAGCTAGTAAGGGGGGCTGGGGCAAAAGAGGGGGCAAAGCTACAAGTGGCAAATGGGGCAGGTAGTAAAGGGCAAAGCTGGGGGGTAGGCAGTCCGGGGGGAGGCACATGTGCCCACGTGCACTTGCACAAGTTTTTTTTAAGCTGGCTGTTGCTTCTGGCCCAAAGGGTGGAAATAGGGCGTGGCAAGTCAAGCAAGCAGCTGAGTCCAGAGGCAGGAGCTGAGGCAGATGGTATACAGCCAGTGGGGGTGGTGGAGGGGGCAGCGATGGTGGTAATAGTGGTGGGGATTCGGGAGGACAAACAGATGGATCAGGGGACAGCTCCACGCCACACCCCCTGTGCCCCTATAAATACAGTCAAGACCCCCACCACAAAAGCACAGTTTGAAAGTTACTCAGTCTTAGGGCCCCCTCTACGGTGGTCTGCAAAGTCTCTAGGTGCTCCCCCACTGGCACTCTTCTTCTCCTCCTCAGTGCTTCAGCAGCTCCAGGCAACAGACTCCACAGCAGCAGCAGCTCCAGGAACTCCAGGTGGTGGTCCAGGCAGGCAGAAAGGACCCTCTCAGGTGGTGGTAGTTGTATCCACAACAGCAGTGGCTGGGGTCCCTCACTCCTCTCTGGGGAGTGGGCTAGCAGCCCCCCCCCCCGCCTCGGGGCTGCAGTTGGAGCAGTAGCAGCACCCAAGAGTGGGGGGTCCAGAAACCAAGTGGCAGACAACAGGGGTGGGGTGTCTGGCCCAGCCAGGGGAGCAGCTGGAGCAGCAGGGAGAGCTCAGGGTCCAGTAGCAGCTTCTCACCTCCCTCCAAGCTAGAAGGCTATGGGAGAGAGAGAGAGATTCGCTCCAGGCTAAACAAATCCCTGGTACCAGGTTAAGTGAAATGGCAGCTGCTCCAGGTCAATTAAGACACCTGGGGCCAATTAAGAACTTTCCAGAAGGCAGGGAGAAGGCTAGGTTGATTGGGACACCTGAAGCCAATCAGGGGCTGGCTGAAACTAGTTAAAAGCCTCCCAGTTAGTCAGGTCTTATTGGGATCCGGGAAGTGGGCGGGCGAAGCCCGTCCACTGCTAAAGGGTCCCCCCCAGCCTAAAAGGGGGATCCACAGGACCTAGATACCCAAAAAATTCCGGGGGACAACTAATAAAATAACAGGGACAGGAGTGCGGTCAAAGGGTCAAAAGAAGGGAACCGGATGGGGACACCGAGCAGAGAACCCCGGACAGAGCCCACTGCTCCTCAAAGGCGTCAAGGGAGTCAGAGGACGCCGCCCAGAGGAACTCTGCCCGGATACGTGAACGGACCGAGGATCGGAAATAGGCCCCACAGTCACAGGAGACTCCATCGGCCAACCTCCTCACTCTGGTTTTGTAGATGGCCATTTTAGCTAGGGCCAGGAGGAGGTTGACCAGGAGATCCCGGGACTTTGTGGGGCCACGGATAGGGAGTGCATAAATGAGAAGGTGAGGGGAGAAGTGCAACCAAAAACGTAATAAGATATTGGTGAGGAGCCGGAATAGGGGCTGCAGCCTGGCACACTCCAGGTAGACATGTGCCAGGGTATCCCTCACGCCGCAAAAGGGGCAGGTGTCTGGGATTGTGGTGAACCGCGCCAAGTACACGCCCGTGCTCACGGCTCCGTGAAGGAGCCGCCAACTGACATCCCCGGCGGGCTTTGGGACTAAGATGGAATATAGGCTGGCCCACCGGGGCTCTTCACCCTCCAAAGGTGGCAGGAGGTCCCGCCATTTTGTATCGGGGCGGGACACGAGGGTGCGGGCGTGAAGGGTGTGGAGCACGAGCGTGTAGAGATGTTTTCTTGGCGCGGTTTGAAAACAGACCGGCTGCATCTCGTGCAGCCGGCTTCTAGTGAAGGGGTGAAGGGATCGGTTGGGTCCACGGGGGAGGGGTCCAATTAAAAGGTCTGGCGGGCCTGGGGTAGTGGGTGGGCGGGGCGTGCCCTCGTGCAGGACCCGGTCGAGATAAACCCGAGCAGCGGGCGGCAAAGCGGCCTTCACCTCCTGAAGTATGCATCGGGGAGTACAAGGTCTGGAAAGCCCCATGCGCTGAGCGAAGGTTAGGGGATCCAGCCAGTCTCCCCGGTCATAGTCCAGGAGGTCTCCGACTCTTGTGACCTCTGCCAGGACCAACCTCTGGCGCACCGAGCGGGACTCCGCCACCTGCAAACGGAGCTGGGGGTTGTGTAGCAGGGGCTCCGCGAGGAGATCTGCCCCCTCGGTGGCCGCCACGGACCTGCTCGTTGTAAAGAGTTTCCAGGTCCGGAGGAGGTCCTGGTAGAAGACCGGCAGCCCGGAGAGGTCTCGCGGAAGACCTCTCGGATGGAGATAAAGGAGCTGCCGGTCGTATCGGAGCCCTCGGAAGCGGCGCAGGAAGGCGTGCACCAGTATGCTCCACGCCGGACTACCTGCACCATAAAGGAGCCTCTGCAGGGTCTGGAGGCGGAAGACATGGACCTGAGTAAGCAGACATTTGAGGCCCTGCCCTCCCTCCTCCACAGGTAGATGGAGAACCCCTGCAGGGACCCAGTGCAGTCCTGACCAAAAGAACTCCAGAATCGATGTCCGCAGGTTGGTCAGGAAAGCCGGGGCCGGGACCAGGGTGTTGAGCCGGTACCAAAGCATGGACAGGACTAGTTGATTAAGCACTAACGCTCTCCCTCGAAGGGAGAGGCACCGGAGCAGTCCTGTCCATTTCCGGAGCCGCTCTATCACCCCGCCCTCTAAATTCTGCCAGTTCTCCGACGGAGAGGGATGCGTGGCAGAAAGGTAAACGCCCAGATAGAGCAGCGGACCCGTGCTCCACCGGATGGCTTGAAGCGCGGGTGGGCGGGGGCTCGCCTGCCGCCAGTCCCCTACCACCAAGCCAGAGCTCTTGACCCAGTTGACCCGCGCAGAGGAGGCTGCTGAATAGATGGCCTGGCAAGCCTCCACTCGCACCAAGTCGCCCGGGTCCTGGACCATGAGGAGCACGTCATCAGCGTACGCCGACAGGACCAGCCGCAGCTCCGGCTCCCTCAGCACCAACCCTGTCAACCTCCTTCGGAGGAGACAGAGGAAGGGCTCGATCGCCAGAGCGTAGAGCTGGCCTGAGAGGGGGCACCCCTGCCGTACTCCTCGCCCGAAGTTGACCGGTTCGGTCAGGGTCCAGTTGAGTCTTACCAGACACTCTGCGGAAGCGTACAGCACCCGGAGAAAGTTCACAAATCTGGGTCCGAAGCCAAATGCCTGCAGAGTGCTCAGGAGATACCCGTGATCCATCCTGTCGAACGCCTTCTCTTGATCTAAGGACAGGAGGGCGAACGACAGACCATCCCTACACCCAAGTTCCAATAGGTCCCGGACCAGATATAGGTTGTCGAAGATACTGCGGCCCGGGACGGTGTAGGTCTGGTCTGGGTGGACCACGTCCGCCAGCACGGACCCTAGCCTCAGGGAGATGGCTTTTGTCACGATTTTATAGTCCGTGCTGAGGAGCGAGACGGGACGCCAATTTCGTAAATCGCGGAGGTCCCCCTTCTTCGGCAATAAGGCGAGCACGGCTCGCCTGCACGAAAGAGGGAGGACCCCGCTCTGCAAAGACTCGGCCCAGACGGTGACTAGGTCTGGGCCCAGGACGTCCCAGAACACGCGGTAGAACTCCACGGTCAGCCCGTCCATGCCCGGAGATTTATTGGTGGGCATGCGACGGAGGGCTTCCGAGAACTCGGCCAGAGTGAGAGGCAGCTCTAGCCGGTCTCGGTCGCCCACGCTGACCGTCGGGAGCTCCTCCCACAGCACTCTGCAAGCGTTAGGATCGGTCGGCTCCGGGGAGAAAAGGCTTGCGTAGAAGGCTCTCGCCCTCTCGCACATCTCCACCGGATCCGTGAGGGGGGTGCCATCCTCAGTCAGTAGGCAGATGATATGTTTCTTAGCCCCCCTCTTTTTTTCCAGGGCATAGAAGAAGCGGGAGCCGCAATCCATCTCCCGAAGGAGACGGATGCGGGATCGAACAAAGGCACCCCGGGCCCGATAGTCCTCGAGGCTCCGGAGCTCCTCCCGCTTCTCCCGGCACGCTCCGCAGAGGGGTGGATCCTCGGGGCTGGCGGCCAGACGCCTCTCCAGCTCTAAGACCTCCCGTTCCAACTGCTCTATCGCTGCATCCCTCCGTCGGCTGGTGCCCCGGGTGTAGTCACGGCAGAAGAGCCGGGCGCGCACCTTCCCTACGTCCCACCACCGCCGTGCCGAGGGAAAGGCACGCCGCTGCCCTCGCCAGGCCAGCCAGAACTCCCGGAAGGACGCCACGAAGCCCGCATCCTCCAGCAAGCTGTTGTTAAAATGCCAATAGGCCGGCCCCGGCCTCTCCGCGCAGAGGGAGGCTGTCACGGTGGCTATGTGATGGTCAGAAAATGGGGCCGGCCGGATGCTGGAGGAGTGGGCTCGTGTAAGATGAAAGCGTGATAAATAAATGCGGTCCAACCGGGAGTGGCGCGACCGATGGGCCTCCACCCGGACAAAGGTGAACGTGGAAGCGTCATCCGGGTGGTGGTCGCGCCAGACGTCCACCAGGGAGTGGTGTTCGACTATCTCCTGGAGGACGGCCACGGCGGCCTGGCTCTTCTCGGTTCCCGAGCGGTCCCGTTCCTCAAGGGTGATGTTAAAGTCCCCTCCCAGGACCAGGCACTCCTGAGGATCCAAGGTGCCAAGGAAGGCGGACGCCTGCTGATAGAATTGCAGCCGCTCCGGGCTCGCTGCTGGGGCATAGATGTTGACGAGGTTGACTACCAGCCCCTCCATGCGGACCCGGAGGTGCAGCAGGCGACCCGGCACAGCCTCGGCGACCCCCAGCACCTCGGGCCGTAGGTCGGGGGAGAACAGGGTCGCCACTCCACCCGTATGAACTGTGAGGTGGCTAAAGTAGACCCTGTCCCCCCAATCCAGCCGCCAGCTGTCTTCGGCGGTCGGATCCGTATGGGTCTCCTGCAGGAAAACCACAGAGTACCTCCCCTCTCGAAGGAAGGAGAGCACCTGGGACCTGCGGAGACCCATCTTACAGCCACGGGTGTTCAATGTTGCGATGGTAAAGGGTGCCATGAGGAGGGCTGGGGGGGATCCTCGCCGGCAGGGATGCTCGTGGCTCCCGGCGGGCCGCGTAGCAGTCCGTGACCCACCCTGTAGGTGAGTAAGGAGTCACGGAAGTGGCGGACCCGCTGGTAGGCCGCGGCGCCCTGCCTCCCGGTCCTTTTACCCTCCCCCATGAGGGCCCTTGCGGCCCGGAGGATTTGATTAAAGTCCCCCCATCGCTGGAGGGCAAGCTGGACTTTGTTGCGGGAGCCACGGACGTCTTCTAGGAACTCCCGCAACTCCTCTCGCAGCGCATGGGGGGCTGGGGTTATGGTCTGGTTGCTTCCCGATGGGGCCCTTGGTACAGTCCCCTGGCCCAGCGGGACGGGCAGACAGGGTGCGGACCCCCGACGGGGCTCTTGATGGGTTGACCTGAATGCTGGGGCGATAGGGGGCGGCGGAGGGAGGATAGCAGCCCCTGGTGGGTCGGGACGGGCAAACACAAAGGCCATTCCCTGGGAGTCATCTGTTGGAAAGGGGAAGGAGACTGTCCCAGGGGTGGCAATAATATCTCGGGAGGTGGGCGGCAGAAGGGCAGGGGCAGGGGTAGAGATGAGATTCTGGGTCGGGAGAGGGCTCTCACCGATGCCGGGCGCAAGCTGTCTGGTGGATTTGGCAGCCACGGCATCAGGAGGTGGACTTTCTTCTGTAGGGTCCTCTCCCGGAAAGGAGGTCGAATGTTCCTCACCAGCGAGGAATGCCCCTGGTGACTCAGGTTCCAGCCGCGTGGCACTGGCCGTCGCCTCAACTGGCTCAGTGGCTCTCAGCAGGGTGCCTTCTGCAGCCGGGTTGATGGAGGAGTCCAGGGGCTCCTCGGAGGTGGGAGCAGAAGCGACGGTTAGGGGGAGGGAGTATGGGGAAAGGGGGGCTGGAAAGAAGTCGCCCAGATCGAGGCCCGCTGGCATAGGATCGTCCTCCCCCTGGGTGACCGGGGTCAGACCCAGGGCCTCGATCTCCTCATATATAGAGGGGAAATTGTTTTCCGCTACCCCAGGATTCTCCCCGCCGGCACCTGACGCGATGGTTACTTCGGGGCACACTGGGGTTTCAGATGGTGCCTCGGGGGTCTTGGAGGGGAGGGACTCCCATGGAGGGGAGATACCGTCTTCCAGTGCTGCCACGTCTTCCCCAGCCGGCTCTGGTGGGTGGAACACACCCGTGGGTAGAGCGGAAGGCTCGGCATCGGTGCCCCCCTTCCTGGTCTTCCGGGGGGCCTCCGCGTCACATGGGAGGAGCGGAGCTCGAGCCTTCCGCTTGCCCCGCTTCCCCTTGACTAGGGCCCAGCCCTCCATGGCTTCATCCGGGGGCTGGCTAGCAGGGGTTGTGTCAGGGGGCAGAGGCGATGGCTCAGGGACTCGAGGGGGTAACGGTGGGGCAGCACAAGGGAGGGAAGATTCCCCTTGGGGTGGGCCCTCTCCCATGCAGGGCGGTGTCCCTGCCGCACCCTCCTCCACAGGCCTCGCCAGATTGCAAGCAGCGGTGGCGGGGTTCTCCCGCTCATTTGGGCATAGTGGGGGAGGTACCCCTTGGGCCCGAGCGGGAGCAATGGTGGACTGGGAAGGAGGAGGGGCGGTTTCGGGCGCCGGGCAGCCAGGGGCGTCGGCGATGACGGGGCCGGTGCCCTGCCGGGGCTCGGGGGTCCTGGATGGCCCTTCTTCCCGGGCCAGGGGGCAGTCCCTCCGGACGTGCCCCATCGCCCGGCAGAGGTAGCAGCGGGCCTCCCCGGTGGAATAATGCACCCTGTAACGGGCCCCCTGGTAGGGGACTAGGAAGGACCCCTCCAGTGCCTCTCCGTCGCGCGCCGCCGGCAGCAGTTGAAGCTGCACTTGCCGGCGGAAGGAGAGGACGTGACGGAGGGCGGGGTCTTTGCAGCCCAACGGGAGAGGGCTGATGACAGAGATGGGCTTTCCCAAGGTAGAAAGGGTGGGTAACAGGGCTGCATTGGGGAGAAAGGGAGGGACGGAGGTCAGGACCAGGCGGACGCCCAGGTCCTCTAGCGGCTCTAAGGGGACGAACACACCCCCCACCGCCAGGCCCTTCTCCACTGCCTCCTGGGCGGCGGCCTCCGATGCTAGGAAGAAGACGACCTTGCCATACATTTTGGAGGCCGCCACAATGGCCGTGGGCCCCACCACCCTCGCCAATGCCCGCACATAGGTCTCCACGTGGGGCGAGGCGGGCACCAGGAGGCAACGGACGCCGTGCTTCCTGGTCATGGTGGGAAAGGGGCCCCGGCCGCTATAGATGGTAGCGGAGGCGGTGGGCTGGAGAAATGATGTAGCGGCAGGCGCGGGGGCTGCCACCACCTGGGCGTATGCTCTGGGGGCCTGGGGAGGGACACCTGCAGAGCTGGTGGAGGGAACAGCGGGGAGGGGCGCCCCAGCTGGAGATGGGGCCGGGGCATCGGGGGCAGCCCCTGCCATGGAGGGCCTGGTCTTTTTAGCGGGGCCCTTCCCCTTCTTCTTCCCCTGGCCCTTCCCGCCGGCTGGGGGGACTCCCCCCAAATCTGAGGGTGTGATAGACGTGGCAGCAGTGGAGGTCACCCCGGTGCCCGTCGCTGCTGGTGCCCCAGCGGGGGCGATGGCAGATGGTTTGGCAGCGGACGTAGAAGCTTGGGGGGGTGACAGAGGGGCGGACGGGGGAGGGAGAGCTCGGGCTACTGGAGAGGTCTCACCCGTCTCATCCCCCGCCATCATGAACAAGGAGGAAAGGGGGACACCAAAAGGAGGAGGGGAGAGGGGAAGCAGGTCGACCACTCCTCCCCGCTAGGCTGCAGGCAGGGGAGGAGGGTGCCAAAAGGGGCGGGCTGGACGGGGGGCAATCAGGGGTTAGGGGTCAGTCACCGACACAAGGTGGAATTCCGGCTCCTCTTGGTGCACTACGGGGGGGGGGATTCAACAACATCGAAGGTGCAGTGAAGAGGGTTGCAACTAAAAAGGGGAATTGCACAAGCGCATGGGAGGGGGCATGGGCACACGGAGCGAGGGGCTAAGCGGTCTGGGGGTAGAACAGGGAAACCAAGGGGCTAGCTTCAGAGGCTGGGGCGGGGCAAACAAACAAAGGCTGCAGAAGGAAATGGGTGGGGCAGGCAAACAAACTGAAGCTAGTAAGGGGGGCTGGAGCAAAAGAGGAGGCAAAGCAAGTGGCAAATGGGGCAGGTAGTAAAGGGCAAAGCTGGGGGGTAGGCAGTCCGGGGGGGCACATGTGCCCATGTGCACTTGCACAAGTCTTTTTTAGCTGGCTGCTGCTTCTGGCCCAAAGGGTGGAAATAGGGCGTGGCAAGCCAAGCAAGCAGCTGAGTCCAGAGGCAGGAGCTGAGGCAGATGGTATACAGCCAGTGGGGGTGGTGGAGGGGGCAGTGGTGGTGGTAGTAGTGGTGGGGGTCGGGGGGGACACACAGATGGATCGGGGGGCAGCTCCACGCCACACCCCCCCGTGTCCCTACAAACACAGTCAAAACCCCCACCACAAGAGCACAGTTTGAAATTACTCAGTCTTAGGCCCCCTCCATGGTGGTCTGCAAAGTCTCTAGGTGCTGCCCCACTGGCAGATGATCCTCTTCTTCTCCTCCTCGGGCTTCAGCAGCTCCAGGCAGCGGCCTCTGCAGCAGCAGCAGCAGCTCCAGGAACTCCAGGTGGTGGTCCAGGTAGGCAGAGAGGACCCCTCTCAGGTGGTGGTGGTGGTATCCACAACAGCAGTGGCTGGGGTCCCCACTCCTCCTCTCTGGGGAGTGTGCTAGCAGCCCTCCCCGGGGCTGCAGTTGGAGCAGTAGCAGCACCCGAGAGAGGGGGGTCCAGCAGCCAAGTAGCAGAGAATGGGGGGGGGGGGTGTCTGGCCTAGCCAGGGAAGCAGTTGGAGCAGCAGGGAGAGCTCAGGGCCCAGCAGCAGGAATAGCAGCTTCCCACCTCCCTCCAAGCTAGAAGGCTATGGGAGAGCAGTGAGAGAGAGAGAGAGAGATTCGCTCCAGGCTAAACAAATCCCTGGTACCAGGTTAAGTGAAATGGCAGCTGCTCCAGGTCAATTAAGACACCTGGGGCCAATTAAGAACTTTCCAGAAGGCAGGGAGAAGGCTAGGTTGATTGGGACACCTGAAGCCAATCAGGGGCTGGCTGAAACTAGTTAAAATCCTCCCAGTTAGTCAGGTGGGTGTGAATGTCAGGAGCTGTGGGAAGAAGTTGTGCTGTTGGAGAGGCTGAGTAGTACACACCATATCAGGCACAAGGAAGGAGGCCCTGAGGTAAGGGTGAAGTGGAGCTTGAGGAAGTGAGGGCTGCTGTGGGGGAAGTAGCCCAGGGAATTGTACATGTCATGTTTCTAAAAGGTCAGCTACCATAGCTGATACTATTAGGGTCCCTGGGCTGGAGCCCGGAGTACAGGGTGGGCCCGGGCTCCCTCCCCCACCTTTGCCCCTGATTAATCACTGAGAGTGGGAGACAACAGAGACTGTGCAAGGAAGGATAACTTCTCCTCACCTCCCTCGCTGGCTTATGATGAAAATGGCTCAGAAGACTGTGACCTTGTCTCTAGAGAAAGAAGGGTTACTTGGAGGTCACAGTGAGCCTCTGAGGCTAGCGAAATCCGCCAGGAAACGTGGGACCCACGGAGGCAAGGACAGAGCTTTATCACACTTATTAATGATTAAACCCAGTGTAACAGGAAATCAAGACATGGAAAAGAAAGGTTGCATTCTAGGTGTTGTGTGAAGATCCTACCACAAGCATTACCTGACTTTTGTGACCCTTATATACATATTGGGAAAGTGCTATGTGTAAACTGTTCCACGTGTCTTTTTCTCTAGAGATGGGCCCAAACTAAAACATTTGATCCAAACACCCATGAATTTTATGGCTTTTGAAATCCAGATTCAAATTCTGTGTCTTGTGCCAATCGCTAAGTTATGACTGTTTGATAAAGGCCTATCGAAAAAAACCTATTTCTCTAAAGGCTGGATACCCTTTGGATCATACACTCTTATGGTTATTACTTAGAAAGACAACTACTAAAAACACTCAAATGGGGGTCTCAGAAATATTCATTCAGTCCATGTCTGACTTTCAAATGGTATAAGGTAGTAGATTACAGCCCCTAACTGTCCATTCACTTTCTGACAATGTGAGTTGAGGTGAACTCTCTGAGATACTTTGTTTTTAACTGCTTTATTTTACACCATCTACATAGTATAATAGGATTTTTGTTGATGGGAGGAGAAGAGAAAGCAGTCCACTAGATACATTGTTCCTGGTAGGGAAGTTTAAAGTTTCAGATGGAGGAGTTTTGCCTCTGTTCTGAATGCCCAGGATTGGATCCATCTGCCTATATTCTCTCATGCAAAAGCAGGTTGCATATTTTCTATAGATGAAAGAGTGAAAGTCAAACCATTTTACCAATGATTCATTCAGCAGATTATTCAGCCTGTCAAGAAACTGTGAAAGAAAATAATTTATATCTAGTCTATTAGTCCAGGAGCAGTTTATTTATTTATTTTTTTGGCATGTATGTAGAAAGCTTTGATAAATGTAAACCTTCTGCCAGGGTATCAGCACTGGGTTGTGCTATTATTAATGTACTTCTAGGTTCTGGTAAGCTCATGAAAACATTAAACATTAGATATAAAATTATTCAGGGTGGGAAGTGCTAGGTTCTGGCCAAAGCTCATTGAAATTTGTATCTAGCACAAAAACAGAAGAATGACCCTACTAGGCCAGACCAAAGGTCCATCTAGCCCAGTGTCCTGTCTTCCAACAGTGGCCAGTGCCAGGTGCCCCAGGGGGAATAAACAGAACAGTTAATCAAGTGATCCATCTCCTGTCGCTCATTCCCAGCTTCTGGCAAACAGAGGCTAAGGACACCATTCCTGCCCTCCCTGGCTAATAGCCATTGATGGACCTGAGTCTTATATGGCTGGTGGTAGTCACAGCAAGGCTCAGGTCACATGTTACATTATCTATACCAGAGATAGTCAATTATTTTTTGTCAAGGTCCAAATTTCTTGGCCAAGGTATAGTCAAGGTCCAGACTCCAGAGAAAATAATTAAAAAAAACAAATAATGATAAGTAAATACAAAGATTTCATGGTCCATTCAAAAGCATCTGGTGGTCTGGATTTGGCACATGGTCTGCCTATTCACTACCCTGGTCTATACACATGCATAGACAATATGCCAGTCACTCCCCGGTCCAGAGAAACAGACCCATTCATAAATGAATAGGCAGTGAGGGTTGCAATCCCAGTAATTTCTCCAATGTTTCCCACAGTAGCTCCTCATCAGCAAATTTGCACACAGACAAGCAAATCATTTAGGATGAGCAATGGATATCCATGGGTGTAACATGGCTTCCTTGTAGTCACCAAGTTGGAATCCATTGCTCACAAATCACATCAAGATTTTCACCAGGACAGAACCCAAGACACCTCACTACAAGCAATGATCATATCTCTAGACAATGAGCCACTTGTTTGCCACAAAGTAGGCTTTCCTTATTTAATATATGAAAAATGTTTGGTCTGAAAGGCTATAGCTGAGGCTTTGGAATTCCTGTGCAGTGTGTCATCATGTCTATGGGGTATTTTGGACGGAATTTTCCTTCTGAAGGTGAGATAATGTCTTTGCCTGGTGGAGCTACCGTGGCACCAACCTTAGGCTCCCCCAATTTATGAAAGTTCTTTATTTTATATAAACATTTTAGATCAACATTTAGTTTAATCTGATGTCCTTATTGGGATCTTATGATGCCCTCAAAGGAAGCACCTTTGTATCTAATAATGCTTGAAGGGGAAGATATTTTATTAATATTAATGAGTTCCTTGCAAGCCATTGACTGACTTGTAGGTTGCTTTTGTTTGTTGTGATGTATGTGTGGTACTTCTTCTCCCAGCTGTTTACAGGGGGAGGTAGTACAGTACTCACCTGGCATGGGGACCACACAATAGAGGAAGGGTTCTGCTACACATAACTTGATTTTGGGAGTAGTTTATTAGATGTCCCTGAAAGGCTACCTGCCTGCTCCCTGAGGCTGGCTAGCACCCAACTAAATTAGTCAGAGCATCTAGTACCATCCAGGGTTTTACTCAATAAATCAGGATAATTTTGAATTTTGAACCTGGGTAGGGATTTCTCACTTACCTCTCTGTAATCCCATAATGGCGCACCTTCATGGGGAGTAGAATCCCCATGTGCCTCTGTTCTTGTCACAGACTTCCTGAAGTGCTCCTAAGACTTTAACATGGAGCCAGGCTGTGGAATTTGGGAGGGGTGGAGAGAGACCCATTTCCTGCCTTTCAGAGCCTGAGCCCTTTTCCCTGGCAGAGCAGGGGTTTATGGCTGATGATCAGAAGGAACATATCCTATGCTGCTGCTGCCTCAGATCTGGCTGAGCAAGGGTCCTTGGGCTGAAAGGCAGACATAGGCTCAATTGCTAGTAGGCTGTAGTCTGAGGCAGGGCTGTACAAAAGGAACAGGCCTCTAAGCAAGTCCAGACATGCTGTAGGCTAGAGGTGGAGCAGTAATGATACAGAGCACAGAGAAAGACACCTTGTAGGAGAAAAGCCTTGATTTTCACCCATGGAGTAATGAATGAGGAGAGAAGCTGTGCAACAGAAAAGCATATTCAATCAAATCTATGACAGCAACAGTGATTAAACTCAGCTTAGTTCTGTCACATGAGAATTGAAGTCAAATATTACTGCTTAGAAACTGCATCCGGAAAAGAATCCAGATTTGATCAGTCTGTAATCGGGATCTCAATGGCTAAAGTGCAATTACACTCTGAAAAATGATCATGTGAAGATGTCATTGGATTTCTGCATTGTGTTTCAATGATTCCATATCAAATTTAAACAGTTTACAGGTAAAAATCTTTTTTTTTCTTATTTGACAATCTGTCACAGTCAGACCTGGGATTTGAAAGTCAGGCTGTGTTTTTCCTAGTACATATATCACTGTCAATTATAACATTCTGCAACCAGAGCTTAGTTAACAATTTTGTTGATAATGTACGACCTAGAATGTAACTCAGCTCACTTTTCTTGAACTATGATGGTTTTGCATTGTTAATATGAGTGAAAAATAGTAAAGGCACATTTTTCCAAAAAAATAAGCAGCTATGCCACTGAATTAGCATAAGAAACAGATATGTTGAGTGGAGAAGACAATGTAGCCATGTTGGTTGCTTCCCTCAGATGTAGGAGGGCTTCTACTCCAAACTTAAATCTGATAGTCTTCATCCCATTAGTGTGCAAGTCCTGGGAAAGAGCTAAGCTGGGACTTTTGTTAGTTTATTGCTATTCCTACAGCATCCTGGAATCCCTGTTAAAGCTGACCAAGTTCTTCACTGTGGTAGTGGAGGAGTCATCAAGACTGATTGTTCTGCATGACTTCAGCATCCCTACTGATGATGACTTGTTTGGGTTAGTTCAAGTTCTCATGAACCAAATCAAACCCTGAATCTCAACTTTAGCAGATTAGAAGATTGGATCCAAATTGTGTGGTCTGAATCCATGTCTAATTACAAGCAACTTGTAAAATCTCTTCCTGTAGCATATTATACTTCCCATGAATGTAATGGGTAACTTGAAAAGAACCTACAGTATGCGTTCGCTTTCGTAAGCTAGCTGCATTAATTTTAGTGAAATTTGATGCAAAAGTTTTGTTCTTTATTGATGTAGTCATACTCCTATTGACTTCAAAAGGAATAAGACTGGGCTCTTGATGAGTATTACATGTGTTATTGCATTTGTGCTCAGATAGGGCAGGATTTTGTTGGCTTTACTAATGTGGAGTAATACCTTACTGTAGGAGTGGCCCCACTGAGCTCAATGGGGCTACTTGTGGAGTAAGGTACTACTCAATGTGTGTAAAGATGGTAGAGTCCAGCCCATATTGATAAATGCAATTGAAGGCCTAAAAGTAACATTTCCCTTATATTATTTCACTAGTATTTCTGAAAGAGCAGAGACAATTTCTCTTGTGTCTCTTATTGGAGGTAACTTTACACAGAAAGAGCATATTTAAATGAAACACTTAATATATTTTGATAGCCCGCTTAAATATTTATCAAGTAAAAATTCTGACTTTCAGAAATAGTTCATATAAATGAACATAAATGAAAGGTGCTTTACGGTGATTTATTTAATTTGTTTTTAGCTTACAGTGGCTATGCAAATGATATAACTAAAGTATTTAAAAACCATGCACTCAATAAAATCTAAATGAATTACCATAGCACTGACTACAGTAGCCACTAGTCAGATTAATTATTGTCTTCCCGCTGCCCTATAAATAAACATTTGATATTGACAAGAAGAAAAATAGACGCACTTTAATCGGACCTCTAGAAACTCCAGAAAGCTTAATAACATACAACCACCAATAGTACACAATAGTCAACAACATGTTCAGAGGCAGCATGTCAATTTTTTAAAAGATCAGAAAACAGATTTGTACTTTTTTTAAACTAAAAAAATGAACACTGTTTCAGTTATTGTTATTATTGGGAGTAAGTATTAATATTATGGTTAGCATTCACAGACCATAATTGGGACCTTTATGATCTGCTTCTCCCCATCCCATTCAGTTCCTGTTATGCCTGCATTCTGTTATTCTCTTTCCATTTAAATGTTCTCCATGCAATCCCAAATTATCAGTTTTATTGAGAACTGCATATCAGCCTTTACTCCATAAACTGGCTTCTGACTTTCTCATCCTTTCCCCCACCCCCTCTTTTGCCCAACAGGCTCCTTAGGATATCACTACACCATAGTTTTGTCATTTATTTTCTAAATTTGTAATACAAAAATGCTGTATATAAATTATGTGACAAGAAATTCAGAGTTCCTGCCAACACTGCATCATTAACTCAGACTACTGTGCAATCAGCATTAAATAATGTGTGGAAGTCCATATGCTTCACTGATACACACTCTATGCAGCCTTACTGACTTTGGTGGCATTGTCAATTAAGTCAATAGGGTTACATGGGGTATAAATTATGACAGGTTTAGCACAATGGATTTTTGGCTTAAATCTCAACTTTAGGGATAAACTCTGCTCTCAGTTGCAAATCAGTGAAACTCCATGGGTCTGATCCTGGATCCAATGACAAAACTTCCACTGACTCCAGTGGGAGAAGTTATTGGGTCCAGTAACTTCAAAATGGTTCCTCTGGATTCATATCCCTGAAACTGAGAGCAATGTTTGGCAACTGCCGAACAGTGTATGACTTCATCGCCATGCATTGGAGGTTCCCCAGGTTTGGTGTTGCTTATCTTCTTGTGATTCATATATAGAATAAACTTTATCCACCATTGCCAATTGCTCTGACTCTGAGAATGCCTTTGCATGTTGGTTTTGCTTCACTACTTTGAGATATGCCACAGTGGCTAATACTGGGTCATTAGCATAAACAAGTTATTGGTGGCCACACCATAATGGCTTCAGTATTCTGTGCCATTTTCTCCCCATCTGTCCACAAAACCTGGGTCCTTATGGAGTTCCTATTTCTACAGCCATTGAGGTCAACTGCCAGTGATGAGAGGTGATTGCAGTGAGCATGCTCAGAAAGACATCCTGACATCCTTACTCAGAGGTATCATTTCCATGAATGAACATTCTCACCAAATGTGTTCATCAAAGGGGGTCTTTAAAATGTTAACTAGGTCAAATGTATAAAACAAAATGATTGTGGTAGAGGGCATTCTACTCTAAGATAAAAGAACTTCCCCTATCTTGCCACCAATACTTCTGTTTCTCCAGTGATAGGAAGCTTCAAGTTTAATTCTCCCAACACCTCTCTTTCACTCTAAGTGCAAGGAATCATGCCATTTAGTTTGTTCCCTAATCTGAAGCTGTACAGGAGAATCAAATCACACTGGAACATCCCTTCTGAAGAAATTACTTTCCCATCTCTGGGATGGGTTTTTATTACTTGCATTAATTCAGGTTTAATTTCCCATGGAAATTAGCTCAAGTTGGTCTGAGTTATAGAACTGCATGATCCAGAGAAAACACACGGATAGGATTTTCTTCTGCAATTTTACCCAAGATGCAGATTTACATTTTTCTGAACAGTGAAATAGAGTTAATCAGAGAAAATTTCAAAACTATAATTTGCAGTAGAATTTGCATCAAGATAATGCAGAAAGAGAGATTTCACAGTTACCAGTAGCAAAATTCAGCCCTGCTGTCAGTGGGGTTGTGCTCAGTTGCATCATTGCTCCATTTAGGCATATGCTTTCTCAACATACTTAGTAATTTCATCACCATTAACACTGCTGATTGGCAGGCACACACTTTTACAGTACAGCAAAGCTGAACATTCATAGAAAAGGGAGGAAAGTATGATTGTTTTGTAAGCAATATACAGGTACTAGGGTTAACTTGCATTTTTTAAATTGTTTGACTAAGGCCTCATATAGAATAAGAAATGTTGATATTCCAAGTATGTTTGTTTATATTATGTTGTGTATGTATATAGCAATGTCTTTAATGTGCAGCTATGTTCTGCAGAACATACATGTTTTTGTGAACCTTTTAGTTGTGAGTTCTTAAATCTGAGACACCAGTCTAATATGTTTTAATGTTTGAACTGAAATCTGTTTAACATGCCATATGAAAAGGATGAGATGTATAATTTGTGCACATAAATATTGTTTGAAGAAGAAGGCTTTTATTTATTTGGAAATAATGAAAAATCTAGTTAAACAGCAATGTAAACTAGAATAAAAGGAGCATTTTTGTACTTGCATTTTATTTGTAAATGACTGAGCTTTGAAATTGAATTTGAAAACAAAAATAGACTAATTATCTGTTACATAACAGATGATAAATTAGTCTATTTTTGTTTTCAAATTCAATATAAGTATTTAATACACATTTGTATACAAATTATATATATAATGTGTACAGTAATATAGTTTCTGGCAGATAGATACTACAGAAGTAGAAGTAATGACTGGGGACATACAAATAGTCCCTCCCCTGTTATAAAATTGGAATACTCTATTTCAGAGGTTCTCAAACTGTGATCCATGGACTATTCACGTTTAAACCAGCTAAAATAAATTAAATAATAATTTAATAATACTTTTCCACATAGGCAGTTGCTGTAGTTGCCATAGAAATGCTATGCTGTTGCCAGTGAGAGGGGAAGTGGCTCACAGGATTGGTAGACGGAGGGTGGGCAGTCCCTGTGATGGCAAACTGGGAAGGCAGGAGACCCCTGAGAAAATTGTTATCCATGATATGGCAAAATTTGAGAAACCCTGTGTGACGGGTTCCTCCCAGGGTGCCACCTGGAACTGAGGTACCACTGAGCCCCCTGACCCACCAGCCTGGGCTCTTTAACATGTACTGGTGTAACAAGCTACAAAGCCTTCCAGCCTACACTTTAACCAGCATACATACAGGTAGGGACACACCCAGCTGCAGTTACATGCAGGCGCTCTGACCAGCTCCTCAGGCACACACTCTGGAATATAAACCCAAAATTATACCATCTTGCACTGCACGGGGAACTGTACAGCATAAGCTCATAAAATTCACCCCCTTCCTCAATGTGGAGAAGCATGTGCAACAATCTTCTGACTCTGAGTTATGATTCCCACACACTGGTTTAGATGAAGCAAAACCAAGTTTATCAACTATAAAAAATGCAATGCAAGTGATTATAAGTAATAGGAAACAGATCAAAGCAAATTACCTAGCAAATAAACAAAAAATGCAAAGTAAACTTAATACACCATAGATTGGATATGAATAGCAGATTCTCACCCTAAGGGATGATACAAGCAGGCTGCAGATTCTTAAGGGGAAAGCTGCACTTATTTACAGCTTAGAATCCCCAGGTGCTCTATTCACAGGCTAAAATCCCTTTAGTCTGGGTCCAGCACTTCCCCCAGTTCAGTCTTTGTTCCTCAGATGTTTTCAGGAGTCTCTCTGTGTGGGGAGCGAAGAACACCAGATTATGTCACTCCCTGCCTTATATAGCTTTGGCATATGGTGGGAACCCTTTGTTTCAAAGCTTGGTTCCTAGTTCCCAGACCCATCTGTGGAAAATTATTGATATCCCAAGATGGAGTCTAGAGACATGTGGTCTCATCACATGTCTTTGCAGAGTCTTAGCAGCCATTACTCAGAGGCTTTCTGTATGCTCCCCAGGTGGGAGATAAGCTTCTTCTAAGGCCTATTGTATTCCTAATGGCCCATTCCCTACCCACTGTCTAGAATGAAAACTTGTCTAGTGGGCAAAACCTAGATGTAACTACATTTGAAATACAGATACATAGTCAATATTCATAACTTGAGATACAAAAGTGATACATGCATACAAATAGGATAGTCATATTCAGCAAAGCATAACCTTTCCAATGACATCTCACATGACTTATCTTGCATAAAGTACATCATAATGATGTCACAATCATATCATAATATTACTATGAAGAATGTGGAGTGCGGTGTCACACCCTGTTCTATTCAATTTTCTATAGGGTTGAAGAATTTTCTTATTACAGAAAAGGCTATTTTATTGCTATGTTCTGCATGGCTCTTCCCTGAAATAAGAAGTGAATGTCTTCATTCCTTTGTGAATGAAAGACTATATTTGACATTAGATTTCCATAGCATTAGTTCTGTGCTATGATACCTCTTTTGCAGTAGCCTCAATCAGGATCAGGGATCCATTGTGCTAGGTGCTGCATAAACACACAGGAAGACACAGTCCTTGTCCCAAAGAGTATACAATTTATTCTGAAACAAGATACAACAAGTGAGTGTAGCAAATAGTAGCAGGACAGTGGGGAAGGACGAGAACGAGGATGAGGATAAGATAATGTGATTGCATAAGTTAGCCATCTGTACAATATGATGGTTTCTTGTGCAAGTACCATCACTGAAATCTCAGAGAAAGCCTGTGCAAAAGTTACTGTGAACAAAGGAACTATAGGTCTCATTAGAAAATGGAAAGAATGTGAGTTCCACTACAGAGAGACAAAATTTACCTTTGCCGTGTTGGTCCCAAGATATTAGACAGACAAAGTAAGGTAATATCTGTTATTGGACCAACTTCTGTTCATGGAAGAGACAAGATTTGAGCTACACAAAGCTCTTCCTCAAGTCTGGGGAAAGTAACCAGAGTGTCTGAGCTAAATACAAGGTGAGACAGATTGTTAAGCATAAGGGGTTACACATGCGATAGAAGACCACTTAAAATAAAGTATGTTGCGAGCAATTAAGGTTTAGAAGGCAGCAGGGTGTGTCACAAATTGTTGTAATGAGCCATAAAACCAGTGTCTCTGTTAAGTCCATGATTTTTAGTGTCCATCAAAGTTATGAATTTAAGTTCCTAGATTTGTCTTTTGAAAATGTTATGCAGGTTTCCTTTGAGGATGAGGACTAAAAGCTAAGATATGGAATTATCACATTGTGAAAAGTATTTACCTATAGGTGATATGGTGTTTTTGTCTTTTATAATTTTTTGTGCACATTTCTTTTGAAAGCATAGTGATTGTTTAGTTTCATCCATGTAGTTGTTATTGGGGCATTTGATGCCCAAGGCAAGGTACACCACATGTTGTAATAGGCATGGATCTTGAAAGGTGTGTTATGGAGGGGTATTGATCATCGTAGCAGCGGAGATAGGTTTTTCATCTGTTGTTCTGGAAGGGTCTGGGGCTGCCTGGAGTTAGTGTGTCCAGGTCTGTGGGGCACTTGCTTTTGATAATGAGCTTGGTGAGACTGGGGGAAGGAGGGAGTGTTTGAAGGTCCGAAATAGGGAGTTCAGGAAAGATTTCTTTCAGGCTGTGGTCCTCATCAAGCATGGATTGTAATTGTTTTATGATACCCAAAATGAGTTCCAGTGTGGGGTGGAAGGTGACAATTAGGGGTATGCAGTCAGGGTTTTGTAAGGAGTTTTTGTCTGTATTGAAGCAGATTCTCCCAGTGTATTTGGTTAGCCTGTTCCATGATGTGATCTATTTCTCTGGTGGCCTGTCCTTACTTAGTGGCAGTGGTTTTAAGTGTGTTTAGGTGTGTATCCTGGACTTTCTTTTTGGAGCAAATTCTGTGGTATCTAAGTGCCTGGGGTGTAGATAACTGATTTCTTGTTGTGTCTGGGATGGTTGTTGGATCTCTGGATGTAAGTGTGGTGATCACGGAGCTTGTTTTATATAGAGGTTTTAGAAGTTTGGGGTTGGGGTTGAAGCTGGTATCCAGGAAGTTGATGCTGGTGTGGGAGTGTTTTAGAGAGAGTTTGATTGATGGGTGTTGGTTATTGAAGCTGTTGTGGAAATCGCTGAGGGAGTTTAGGTCGTCTCTCCAGAGGATGAAAATGTCATCAATGTATCTCAGGTATATCATTGGTTTTGTGGTGTATTTTTCCAAAAAAATTTCCTCAAGGTGGCCCATGAGGAGGTTGGCATATTAAGGAGCCATCCTAATACCCATGGCTGTTCTGATGGTTTGGACAACATGTTTGTTGTCTGATGTGACATTGTTGTGGGTGAGAATGAAATGGATAAATTTGGCAATGTGTTTGGGGTGGATTATCTTGTAGGTATTTGAGGCAGGCAGCTATGCAATCATTGTGAGGGATGTTGGTACGTAGGGTGGTGACATCCCTGGTGGCAAAGATGGTGTTCTGTGGGAGGTTGTAATGTTATGGAGTTTCTGGAGGAAGTCGGTAGTGTGTTGGAGGAAGCTGGTGGTGAGTAGTTTGAGGGTGTGTGGAAGAATTGGCTACCCCTGTGAGCCTTTTTGTGGCCTGGTTACCTCTGATTTGCCCTTTATTCTCCCTCTTCCAGGCCCTTTTACAGAGACTCCATGCAGTTGTCTGTCCAATTGTTACCCTTATAGGAGTCTGGGTTTAGTCAGACAGTAACTCAAAAGTAAATCTCAGAGTCCCAAAAATCTGTCCTAAGGCATGACTCTTATCTCGGAGCCTGGATAAGCAAAAGGGTTCCTTCATCTAGTCCTTTTCCATGAGATCTTAGGGGTGACCCTCCTGGGGTTTAGTTGTTCCCTTGCTCCTTCTCACTCCCTTTGCTCTCTCACACAGTGGTTTCTAGGAGTCCTGATAATCCTTCAGTAAGAGTGCTATGGCCAGACATTATGGGTTTGCCTGGGTTCACTGGTTTGTGTATTTTGGGGAGCAAGTAGAAGGCCTCTGGGTAGGTTCATGAGGGATGATGTTGTAGAGTTTTTCTTGGAGTTGTGTGGGGAAGGATTTGATGATATCTTTAAAATTCTATGTGAATTATGGTGTGAGGTCTTCTTTGGCATGGGGTCTTCTCCTTATGCAGAACCATCTGCCCTATCACCTTGTATTTAGCTCAGACACTCTGGTTACCTTCCTCAAAACCTAAAGAAGAGCTCTGTATAACTTGAAAGCTTATTCCTTCCCCCAACAGAAATTGGTTCAATGAAAGATATTACTTCACCTACCTTGTCTCTCTCAAACTTACCTTTGAATTGTGGGAGAGTATTAAATGTGCACTGTTAACATCTTAGAAGAATGGTCACAAGGACAGGGTGTTCCACAGAATGGCATTATTGACATGTTACTGTCAAAAACTGATGGAATTACAAAGGGTGGCAAGGTGTAGAGATGTCCTAGGATGGCCTCCTCATGGCTGGAATCTTCTTCTCTTCCTTGCAGCAGATCCTCTTCACTTCTAATAGCTTTGAGGCCTTCCACAAGATCTGGCGCAATGGAAACGCAGTGAGGAAATGCTGCAGTGGTAACCATACTCAGAGCAAATAAGGAAAAACTGGTGCAAAACACAAGCAAAAATGAGGTGAGTGGAACCACTCTCTCTGGTTGTGCTTTCTTAAAGGCCTGGGGGCTCCACCATCACAAGGAGCAGGTGTAAAAAACTCTTTGTTTAATTACTTGTACACCAATTCATGAGTGGCATTGAGTAGGGCTGTGCATTTGGGTTCCATAGGAAGCCACGTATACCCGTGTGATTTCAGTCCCAGGAGTGGCTCCCTGAGGGATTGTGGAAGCCAGAGAAAACCATAAACCCCTTTACAAATACCAGAATCAGTGTATATACCTGGATTGACATCCAATGTTGGGGAAAGTCAATTAACCAAGCAGGATACTAAAGAAATAAGAGAGTTCATTATCTTGAAACTGCATGGTTGTCATTAGAGCTCCTGATCTCCAATAAAAAAGGACCTATACATTTTCCAAACTTCCTACACCAAGGGATGAAAGATTTCAAAATGAGGCTTGTCTATGTCCAACTCCAGAACTGGTATTGTGGGGTTTGTGTTGTTTGTTTTTGTGTCTGCATTTAAAATTAATGAGGCAAATAGATACAATAGCCAATAAAATACAGAATCAAGTCACCCAGAAGAAATAGTACTGATGCTGTAGATTTGATGAGAACGCGGTATTGAATTGTTTAACCCTTGCCATAGAAATTACCCCAGAACTCTTAATGGTGACTCCTACTTTTGTCTCCTTTTAATTAAACTGTGAGTTGTTGAGATTTTTTCCCCTACTGCCTGAAAGAGTTTCTGTGGCTAAAATATCATCCCCAACCTAATTGTCTATGCCTAGTGTGCACTTCGACAAGTAGCTTTTTCCTTTTTTGATTCATAGCCAAGATGCTGACACAGCAATTGGTTTGTTTCCTGTTGAAAAGAAATAACAGTAGAAAGAAATGTCTTTCAGATGTGCCAAAAAATAAAGAATTTGGGGGGCACAGTGAAACCAGCGTCAGCAGCCGGACACATAGCAGCACATGGGATCCTGAGAACAGAATGTTCTGAATATCTGGGGTTAGACTGTGCCCTAAGAATGTGGTGTGGTGTGGAGTAACAGAGGGGGACCCACAGCTGTGGGAGTCCCAGCGGAAGTCTACTTGAATGGATTCTGTTTGGAATTCCTCCGATGTCTCCTGGGGAGAGCATGGAGCATTAGCAGCTCTGTGTGCACTTTAAATGAGAGCAACATAGAATCACAGAAATGTAGGGTCAGAAGGGAACCTGGTGCCCCTCCACCCCTCTTTGCCCCCTTTAGGGGAAGATAGCACGGAACATAGGGTTGTCAATCTTGGTTGGACATATTCCTGGAGATTTAATCACATGACATAATCTTTAATTAAAGATCAATCTTTAATTCCTGGAAACTGCAGGCCAATTCTAGAGGGTTGGCAACCCTAATGGAACAGCATGTCCACTCCTCAGATACATTGTAGCTAGCCCCTGCACAAAGGCATAAGAGGGAACATACCTTCTCCCACACCTTGGCCCCCCATGCAGGCCTATGTGCAGTCTGGTCCTTCCAAAACACTGGAACATAAAAAAACACCCTGTCTTTGGAGACAGTGAATTTAATAATTTCTGTGAGTGTCCAGTGAGAGGGACTGGCCACTGCAGAAAGACATCTCTGGGGACCTCAGGAACTGGGGTTCACTGATTGTTGCCTGCAAAAGAAGGTTAAGACTGGCAGAGTCTCAAGGAATTTGCTGGTGAGGTGGATAGACTGGTGTGGTAGGGAGCTGACACATGGTTCAAACCCCAGCAAAACTCACTCTTGCTGAGGCAAAGGGATAACACAGTGGCTTATGTTTGGGTGCCCTAGGAATACATCACAGAAGTCTGGCCACTGCTTTCTATTTTGTACCAATTTCACAGCTTTGTTCACATCTAAACGTTTTTGTTCAATGTTATTCTTCACTGTGTCTGTCCAACACATCCTCGGTCTTCCTCTATTTCTAGTTCCGTGGACTCTGGTATGTATCGCCATGTATGGTATTTCTATTCAGCTGTTTGCTAGCAGTGTAAACGGTTTCTTGTAAGAGTGTTACTGACATTTTCTCCAGTTAAATGACAGCCCATATGACTGAATTCTTGGAAGCTCTTTCATAAACCTAGTATTGCACTCTTATCCACTGGGCTTCAAATAATATCATCAGTATGCTTGCATGCCTTCAAGAACATGCTCTGGGGTTCTATGAAATATTTACTCTGCTGAACTGATACCAAATGGTAATCTTTATAATCAAACCCTAAAGCTCTGACTGCTAGAATCTGGGACTGGATGACAGGGGATGGATCACTCGATAAGTTGCTCTGTTCTGTTCACTCCCCCTGAAGCACCTGAAATGCTGGCCACTGTCGGAAGACAGGATAACTGGGCCAGATGGACCATTGGTCTGACCCAGTCTGGCCAGTCTTATGTTCTTAAACCATGTAATAAGTATACATATCTTTGCACTTTCATAACAGACTTCAACTGCCAGAGCTTAAAAAAGTAACAAGCATCTGCCACTATTTCTTCTATCTGATTATCCCTTTTTAATATGTTAAAGGTAATAATAATAATAATAAAAAAATAATTAATAATAAATTAATACCTAATTATTATATAGCCCTTTTCTTCCATAGATATCAGAGATTTACATAAATCAGTATTAATTTGAACCTAATCTATAAAGTGATGAAGCAAATTAATCATTTACTTCATCACATCATAAATGACATTCAGACTGGGTAAGATACACTAGCACAAATCAGTGTAAATTGAGAGCTGACACTTGGACTTTTCCTCAGGCAGCTAAAACAATAATAAAAATCCAGTGTGAATTAGATCTCAGAGCCGTCTTTCTCCCTTCCCCCACCCTTTAGCAGCACCAAGCACGAGCTGAGAACTCATCTCTGTGACCCTGATTCTCATTTACACTACACCACACTGGCGATGTAAAATGACCTTGAAGTTTTCATAAATTAAATTTACTGTAAGGGTCTAAATATTTATTCCTGGTTTTTAGGGCAGATCAGTTTATATAATTTTAGACCATTTAAAAATAAATTACTTTTCTGAGTATTGACAAGTGCAAATAATTATTTTCTTTACAGGGGCAACATGAATTATGTGCCTGCTGTCCTCATGCAATCACGCTATTCTAGAATGAATTACATTATGGTGATACTGTCGTCCCCACGAAAGCAGATTATTTTCTTCTGTCTTTTTGCTTTCAAGTTCAGTAGCAAATTAAAAATGGCCCTTGGAGTGTCAAAGCCAGAATGAGGGTAAACATAGATTCTTCTAAATTGGTTTAGATTTGAGAACTCTTTTATGGTTCTTCACAATTTCACTCACATAATTCATGTGGAGCAGGAACAAAAGCTTAGCTGAATTATTCTGTTTGCTCCCAGGAGTGTAGAGACCTACTGGATCTGCAAGTGGCCCAAAAACCCCCCCCCCCAAAAACAAACAGAAAAAATACAATTGGCAGACATGCTCAGAGGTATTTCTTGCCAAAAGAGGCACAAAGAAGGAGGATGGAAACAGAAAAACAGATATGAATTATAGAAACATCAGTCCTTTGGGCCAAACTCTGCTGTCAGTTATACACAAGTAAATCAATGAAGTCAGTGATGTTACTCCAGATGTACATTATGCTGGTATAAATGAGAGAAGAATCTTTATGTTTTAATAAAAACATTGCCTGTCTTTTGAAGAATCAGTCCAGTAGCATTGTGTCAATACAAGCTGTTCAATGGCTGCTGCACTGTATGTCTGCAGATGAGTTTTGTAGAAAAGGATAAATTAGTCTAGAACAAAGTGACTGTAAAGACATGTAGTACATGTAACACTCCGTAGACAAATTGGTACCACTCTAGTTAAAATCATTCCATGGTAATCCAGTGTATTATGCACCTGAACTGTTTTGTCTATCGGAATTTAAGCTTCGTGTGATAGGTAATGTTTCTTCCTCCTATGTTTGTACAAGGCTGAGTAATCTGTCAATGATCTTTATATACTAACAATCTATTTTCCAAAAAAAAAAAAGAATGCGTACTTGTGGCACCTTAGAGACTAACAAATTTATTTGGGCATAAACTTTCATGGGCTAAATCCCACTTCATCAGATGCATTCAGTGCAAAATACAGTAGGAAGATAGATAGATAGATAGATAGATAGATAGATAGATAGATACACAGAAAACATGAAAAAATGGGTGTTGCCATACCAACTCTAACGAGATTAATCAATTAAGGTGGGCTATTATCAGCAGGAGGGAAAAAAAATTACCCCCCCCAATAAACAAAAAAACGAAGGACAATCTCACAGATCTTGGGAGACAGGCCAGTCCTCACTTACAGACAGCCCCACAACCTGAAGCAAACACTCACCAGGAACCACACACCACACAACAAAAATACTAACCCAGGAAAATATCCTTGCAACAAAGCCCGTTGCCAACTCTGTCCACATATCTATTCAAGGGACACCATCATAGGACCTAATCACATCAGCCACCACATCATGGGCTCATTCACCTGCACATCTACCAATGTGATATATGCCATCATGTGCCAGCAGAATGTACATTGGCCAAACTGGACAGTCTCTACATAAAAGAATAAATGGACACAAATCAGATGTCAAGAATGATAACATTCAAAAACCAGTCTGAACACTTCAATCTCTCCGGTCACTCGATTACAGACCTAAAAGTAGCAATTCTTCAACAAAAAAACTTCAAAAACAGACTCCAATGAGAAACTGCACAACTGGAATTAATCTGAAAACTGGACACCATTAAATTAGGCTTGAATAAATACTGGGAGTGGATGAGTCATTACACAAACTAAAAGCTATTTCCCCATGCTAATTTTTCCCCTACTGTTACTCACACCTTTTTGTCAACTGTTTAAAATGGGCCATCCTGATTATCATTACAAAAGGTTTTTTTGTTTTTTTTCTCCTGCTAATAATAGCCCACCTTAATTGATTAGTTTCATTAGAGTTGGTATGGCAACACCTATTTTTTCATGTTCTCTGTATATATATATATATATATATATATCTATCTTCCTCCTGTATTTTCCACTGCATGCATCTGATGAAGTGGGATTTAGCCCATGAAAGCTTATGCCCAAATAAATTTGTAGTCTCTAAGGTGCCACAAGTACTCCTCACTGTTTTTGCTGATATAGACTAACATGGCTACCACTCTGAAATCTATTTTCTAACAGTCTGATAGGACATGGCTTCTACCTTTCACAAAACAGCTCTGTATGGTCTATTCTTGCTATCGTGATCACTTCATTGGCTTGTCATTTGGTTTGGGTTGTGTTTAGATTTTCCTTTCCTTTCAGCGGGGTTTTTTCTTCTTAGGGGAATACTTGTTGTAACCATTGTAACACTGAAAAAAAATCCTCCCTGAGGAGCCCAACTAAACAAAGCCAACTAAACTAAACTTTTTCAAAACCAGGCACTGTGTGGCGAGAAAAGGGTTGCAGGGAGTAGCTTACACTTCTCATAATCCAGCTGTCCTTCCATAGATTCTGCAGCAGTTCTGCAGTTTATTGAGATTTCCCCTAAAACTGTCTAAATAATAATTACCGTTCTGTAGTCAAGACTAGAGAACTTTTGCAAGAGGGCCTACAAACTCTAAGTACCCAACAAACTTTTCAAGCTATTAGCTGAATGAACTAGTGTGGTTATTCCCTTGCTGGTTAAGGAAAAAGTTATTTGTTCAGAAAATTGGAGACTTTGGAAAATAATCTGTTTTGTGATGGGGTATACAAACCCCACACTGGGCCTGAAGGCGTTAAAAGGCAATACTAGGACTAGACAGTCCCACCCCTCCAGACCTGCTGAGCATGCTCCAACTAGAGGAGCAGGTTAAAAAGAACTCAGAAGCCCAGGCAAAGAGCGTGGACAGGCTGCAGCAGGGAGGAATTCTTCTTCAGGAAGCCAGACAGAAGAGCAAGCCTGAGGGTGTGTCTACACTTAAACTGCTACGGTGACACAGCTGCAAACCTTCAGTGTAGACACTCACTACAGTGATGGGAGGGATTCTCCTACCACTATAGTCAATCTAACTCCCTGAGAGGTGGAGCTAGGTTGACAGAAGAATTCTAAACTAGCACTGTCTACATTGAGGGCTAGGTTGGCATAGCTCTGTCTCATACAGGTGTGGATTTTTCACATCCCTGAGAGACATAGCTATGACTATGTAAATTTTCTGTGTAGACCAGCTCTGAGAAGGGGCCCTAGAGTCGGTAAGCCCTCAGGCAGAGGCTTCTCTAAATACCACCTCTTTGAGAACTTGTAAGTCCAGCAGAGCCCTGCTGTGATGGACACTTTTGTTGTAAGGTGATTGACTGTTTGGACGATAGGGCCCATGCCCCAAACTGAAGGGATCTATAGGTAGAAAGTAGCCCAGGGAAGCAACTTAGACTCACTGTAGGGAGGAACCTGCTGGGATCACTTCCCAAAGAGTGCTGGGATGGAACCCAGTGGAGAGGGAGCGCCCAGGTTTCCCTACCACACCATCTTAAGGATCTAAACCCAGATACGAAAAGCCAAAAATCCTCATCTTAAGGTCAGGAACAGGTACTTTTTCTGCTCTGAGAGGCACAGGGCTGGAAGTTGGATGCACTAACCACTAGGCCACTTGGCTCTCCAAGCTCCCTATCTAAGCAAACAAGATATGTTCACTTTTGGGTATGCAAGTCACAGAAGGTACTGTATGGCTCCTTGTGGCATTAGTTAGCCTACTCAAGCTCCCACTCAGAGCAGGAAGCAGCCTCCAGAGCTGTATAGCTCAGGATACTATGCGCAGAAGTTTCTTCTGCTTTGCACCTTGTGTAGACATTTACTCTAGTGCAAAGTAGGTGTCAAACACTAATATTGTTGGATCATATTAAAGAAGTTCTGTATTAAAATCACAAATGAGTTTGATTCCCCATAGTTTAAATTCCAGGGTATTACTAATTAAGAGGTCTCTTGGTTTTTGGTACCGTTTCTCTCCCTTTATGTGTGAAACTTGCAAGCTTCTAATTGTGTTAGTACATTCTAAGACTGAGTCTGTTCTCAGAGCAATTCTTTGTAACAACAACTACTCACACAGAGAGAGACTCAAAGCAATACTCTGTAACAACAGAAACAGCACCCAGAGACTCTCCGCCCTTTTGTTGTATTCATCTCGCTTTGTTAATAATTGTGATTAAAATAGAGATAGAGGATGTATGTGGATGGATGCTTGGTGTGGATAATAACTGAATGATCAGGGAGGTGCCAGCCTAAGAATCCAGTGTCCATCGGCTGAAGAAGGCATCAAGTGGAAACAACCAGAGGACCCCCGGAGGGCAGACTGGAATCCACCCAACAGCCTCAAGAATGGGAGAACCAAAGAACAAGATAACATCTGGCAGCACGGAGCCGTCAGGAATGTGCCATCTGCTGATTGATTCAGCAACAGCATGATGAAGCAATTCCCATAGACGGCATAGGAAGAAATTCCTATAAAAATGGACTCTAGAAAGTGAGAACTTTGGGGTCTGATTCTGCAAACCAACTTCCTGGAGCATCAGATGAGCATCTGACAAGGCCCTGCTCCCTCCTCATGTCCAGGCCACCTGGCCAGTGGCTGGCATGAGCAACTCTAAGGCTGGTAACTATGGTAACAACCTTGCAGAACCTGTGTGTGTGTGTGTGTGCGTGTATGAATGAATGTGTGAATAAATATGAAATTGAATGGAGTGTTATAGCTATAACTAGCTGCTTACTAGGATTCTTTCTGTATTCACAATAAATGTGGCATTTTGCCTTTTCCCCTTTAATAAGATCCTGCTGGTTTTTATTTTATTGATATAACAATATTCTTATTTGGTATTTACACCTATTTTGCACTCACTTAGCACAGACATAAATAATTACATAAGGTGCAAAGCAGTGGAGAATTAGGCCTTAACTGATTTATTGTAGGCTCTTAGGCCTGGGCTATACTCAAAAGTTAGGTTAATATAAGTCTCCGTGAGTTGACCTAGTTGTCATGTGTCATAAATATAAAGGGAAGGGTAAACACCTTTAAATCCCTCCTGGCTAGAGGAAAAACCCTTTCATCTGTAAAGGGTTAAGAAGCTAAGATAACCTCGCTGGCATCTGACCAAAATGACCAATAAGGCGACAAGATACTTTCAAAGCTGGGGGGGGGAGAAGACAACAAAGGGTACCCTCTGTCTGTGTGCTTTGGTTTTTTTTGCCAGGACCAGAGCAGGAATGCAGGTCAGAATTCCTGTAAAGAGTTAATAAGCAATCTAGTTAGATATGCGTTAGATTCTGTTTTGTTTAAATGGCTGATAAAATAAGTTGTGCTGAATGGAATATATATTCCTGTTTTTGTGTCTTTTTGTAACTTAAGGTTTAGCCTAGAGGAATTCTCTATGTTTTGAATCTGATTACCCTGTAAGGTATTTACCATCCTGATTTTACAGAGGTGATTCTTTTACTTTTTCTTTAATTAAAATTCTTCTTTTAGAACCTGATTGCTTTTTCCTTGTTCTTAAGATCCAAGGGTTTGGGTCTGTGTTCATCTATGCAAATTGGTGAGGATTTTTATCAAGCCTTCCCCAAGAAAGGGGGTGTAGGGTTTGGGGGGATTTTGGGGGGAAAAGACATTTCCAAGAGGACTCTTTCCCGGTTATATTTGTTAGACGCTTGGTGGTGGCAGCAATAAGGTCCAGGGACAAAAGGTAAAATAGTTTGTACCTTGGGGAAGTTTTAACCTAAGCTGGTAAAAATAAGCTTAGGGGGTTTTTCATGCAGGTCCCCACATCTGTACCCTAGAGTTCAGAGTGGGGAAGGAACCTTGACATCATGTATCTACACTCAAATGTGTTCCTGGCAGCCATAAGCGCCCCATTACAGTGAGAGTAACACCACCTCCCCGAATGGCACTGAGCTGAGGTTGACGCAGTTGAAGCACAGTACCTGCATGGCTTATGTGCCACAATGTCCAACACTGACTGCTCTGGTCACAGTTGTGAACTCCACTGCCCAGGGTACACAGAGACCAGAAGTTACTCCTACCTTTGAAAACCTCACGTATTTTTGAAATGCCTTATCATGGTTCCCCAGCTTGGTGAGCACACCTAGCAGCTCTCCCTTGTTGGGTGCAACTGCGAAGCCAACCATGCTGGTTACATACTCTAGACTCACTCCTGACTGGAGTAGAGAGGGGGTATTGGGTCTCCTGCACCTGTGTGGAGAAGAGGCTGTGCAGGCACAGCTACAGACCAGCCACAGACGTGTGCACAACTATGGAAAGATTGCACAAGGGATGCAGGCGAAGGGGTAGAACCGGGAGCAGCAGCAGTGCTGCATGAAAGTGAAAGAACTGTGCCAGGCTTGCCATAAGTTCAGGAAGTTCAACAATAGATCTGGTGCGGAGCACAGATCTGCCACTTTTACAATAAGCTACATACTGTACTTGGCAGAGACCCCACCAGCACACTGCAGGGCACCAAAGATACCTTAAAGGAACCCGAGACAGGGACTTCTGCCAGGAGCAATGAAGAAGAAGAGGATGGGGGACATATAATGGGAGAGGTCCAGCTATGCCACGAGTCAAGACTTTTTGAGACTTCACTGCAATCTAGCCAATCCTGCCAGCCTAGCACAGAGGAGCCCAATGTAGGGGGTGGGGGTGGGGTGGACCTTGGGTAAATGTATGAATGCATTTTGCATTACAGTGTTTAAATGTACAGATGGTACCGGACCCCAACTTAGCAGGACACCGGTATCAACTTTTCATTGTTTTACTTGTACTAGTAGAGGTAGTGGTACAATAGACAAAGGTAGAGTTGTCATCTGCTTTTCATTCTCCTGTAGAGGGAGGTGGGGAATGGCAGGAGGCAGAGCAATTTGTTTGTGTTCAAACCTAGGGATGTCCCTTGAATAGATCTTGAGAGAGCCTGATGAACCTTCCATGCAGGTACTTGCAATCCTCTCCTCCTGGTAGTTTCTGGGGGTGGCAGCCTTATTTCTTCCTCTGTTATAGGCCCCTTTCCCATTCCACTCCGCGATGACCTAGGCAGGCACCATTGCTGTAAACAGCCTAGCAGCACATTGGCTCAAGCAGCTTTGTTACCCTTAGGAGCGAGATATCAGCTAAAATCACCACTGCATGTGGAAAATAAAGCCAGTGCTCAGTGCCGTTGCCCTGCACCCATACCCATGGAAATTAGGGGCTGAAATGTTATTGTTTCATGCAACTAAACAATTCCCTCCTTGTTCCCCCACCCACCCTGGCCCAGTGGCAGCAAACTAGATCATTCCAGTATTCATGAAAAGGGAACACAAAGGGCATGAGAATGGGGGAAAGCTAATCCATTACAAATATTGAAAAAATATTTGTAGAAAATAGTTTTTATTATCCACTCAGTTCTAAAAGTTATATTTGGCTGATAAATAATAGCAGATACCCTAAGGACTCAACTACGACTTTTTATTTATCTCACTTGGTCTATAGAAGCACCCTGAGACAATTGCTTGATAACATGTTGGGTATTCTGTGTAGGGTAGAATTATTTGATTAGATCAGTGGTATGCGTCAGCTAGTTCAGGAAACATGAACCTTGAATGCACATGCTTTTAAGACCTTATCTAAAATATTTGGCATTTCTTGCTTTGATGGAGTTCCTTGCTAGTGAAATACATTTTTTCTGTTCAAAAGCTTCTGAAAACACTACTGACATAACCTACAGCCTTTCCTTTCACACTCATTATTCATTCTCTTTCATTGGCTTCTGTCTAACAATGCTTCACTTTTTTTTCCTCTGACCCAATTTCTATTCTGAAACTGTTTCTCACTGCACGGGTGGTTTGGGCTAAACATTATGAACAACTTTTTCTAGAAATTCTTAATTGCAAGTGTTTCTACTCTGGATATTGCTTTTTCCCCCATAGATTACAAAATAGGAAAACAGTGAAACAATGGTTGATCCTAACCACCAAGGATGAAGAGAGAGAGAGAGACTTAGAACTGTTCACAGTGATCTGCACTCTCTCCTAGGCAACAGCGTACATGGTCAGTCAACACATTTTACAGATTTTAGCCTAAAGCAGTAAAATTGATATAAATCTTGGGAGTGCAGCAAAATGTCATCAACCCAGCAGGTTAGCTGTTATGTGATTGCAGTTACCTTAGGGGTGTCTACTGGGTCTCATTTTTGTATTCTATAATAATCTCCAGAAGAACTGCACCAAAATCCCGACCTGAAAACATGGTTAGTATGCTATTTCACTCTTGTCAAGGTCAAGGGTACCCTTCAAATGGTTCAGAAAAAGCAAATGCATTTTTTTCAGTTTGTTGCTTGTTGGATATTAAAATTGTAAGAATCAGAGAATTTACGTTGTCATCACCATAAAGAGGAAAAATAGCTGGAAAGATCACAATGGTAGAAAGTGACTTGCTGCTTGTAATAAGGTGGTTTGCCCCTTAGGGTATGTTTACATAGCATTTTGGAGCTTGTAGGAGTGAGCTTCCCAGCCCAGATCGACAGACTTGGCCTAGCGCGCTCTAAAAGTGTCTGTGTAGACAGCGCTTTGAACTTGCGCCTCGGGCTGGGCCTCAAGCTCTGAAGCCTGGAGAGGGGGGTGGGCTTCAGGGATCAAGATCCAGCACAAGCTGCAACTTCAAAGCATTGTCTATGCAGCTATTTTAGAGTGCTAGCATGAGCCCTGCTAGCCCTTGTCTGTCTGCCCCCCATTTAAGAGACTCACTGCTGCAGGCTCCAAAACACTGTGTAGACATATCTTTAAGGGCTAGAGGCCGGGGCCAGACAACCCTAGTTACTAAGGAGGCATATTGGAACAGGGATAACCTGATTCCCCTATAAACATGTTGTGGAGGGTTGGAAAGTTTGCATTGCTCAGGTCAACAAAGCAAACTGTAGAGAGACTGCAGGGAGTAAGAAAGGCTCCTGCTTGAAGTCCTGAGACCAGGAGAGTTTGGGCCTGTGTCCAGCTTCAGGCTGGTGGGAGGACTTTTGTGTTTATTACTGAATTTCAGGTTCATACACCAGACCCTTAGGAAGGCTGCTGGCACTGGACTCATGAAAGCCTGCATGGAGTTTATTTTAGAAGCATCTTGAAGGAGGAGACTGAGGCAGGCCACCTGCAGAGTGACCTCAGGCCATCAAGGGACATGCAAGTGATGGTCTGTCTGCTTACATGAATCTATAGGTCCAACGAGATGGATATCATGATCTTTTTCTGCTGAGTTCTGATAGTTATTGTTAGCACAGCAAATATCTTAACTATGCATGACTCATGATTTTTTTCAAACAAGATGAAACTATTATGCACTGCAAACCAAAAATCCTGTACTTCAATGTTGTATCCTTCCTTTTCCTTCCCTGCTTGCGGTATAGTGAATTAATGTTCTTCTATTAGGACAGAGAGAGAGTAGAGAGAGATACAAGATACTGATAGAGCTGCCTTTTGTATGTCAGGTACTCTGCTTTGTTCTTTGGCAAGTTTCCTGAACTTGAGAGATCACTGCTGTATTGTTATATCTGATGTAAAGACAAATGATTATTATTTATATTACTGTAGTGCCTAGGAGCCCTGGTCATGGACCAGGACCCCATTGTGCAAACACAGAACAAAAAAGGTAGTCCCTATCCATTAACTGTCTGTGTTCAATGTTATTATCAATATCCTGGAGCTTTGCTGTGGATACTGACTTAGTTTAAAATGCTGATTAGTTACTTTAGAAATTCCTTAACATCTGCCAAGCTGCGAAACAGAACCAAGAAGCTCTGTCAGTTCCTGAGCTTTGAAGTGTTGTATCCCTGGTATTTTGATGTTTTGACAAACATACTATTTAAGAAAAGTGTCAGCTTAAAAAAAACGGTGAGTGAAATCTGCACAAAGACAGTCTTGCTCAGCAATAAGGTACTAAAAATAAATAAGGGCAAGTGGAATCACCTGTTCAGACATAATGCTGGGAGAGACAATTTAATCCAAAGTTAATGGATCAACATGGCAAAGGGAACTGTGTACAGATGTACTCCATTAACTCAAGGTTTGTTCTCCCTGTTCTTGCCCTTCATCTGTACCCTGTACAGCTCATAATATAATGTTAATGATTGTTCGGTTTGTGTACCTTAGGCACTGTCCACTGGGAATGCACTCATCATACTATATGGGATAGGTTGGGCTTTAGACTCCAAGTTGCAGCCTGGGCTGCAATATACACTCTCTTATTTTTAGCATGCTAACTCAAGTCCCTCTAGTACAAGTCTGTTTACCTGCACTTGGAGGCTCACTCTAAGCTGCAGTGTGTAGAGTGACATACCCTGAGAGGCTGCAGTTCTCCTTGAGTTCTGGAGAATTCAGGTGACACACATACATTTTGAGGTCACACTACAGAGATTGAGAAATCATCCCTGTGAGATGATCAGAAGGGATTGTGTCTGTATGCATGCTCTGAAGTATAAAAGTGTGTGTATTCTACTGAAACCTTGCACTATAAAATGTATAACAGCAACAAAGTGGGGAAGTCTGTATAAGGAACACCAATAGATTTGCCACCTAATAGTTTTGTTGAATAAGTTATTAAAAAGTATTCCAAATACTGTTTGCCAATGTGTATGTACTTAATGTTTGTTCACTAAGAAATTGTATGACACTCTCTCTCTCTCTCAGAGGCTGACTAGCAGCTATTATTAACACTTAATAAAAAGTCCTTAAAATGCAGAGCTGCAATGTGCTTCAGTAGCGAGGCATAGGTGCCAACACCGTGGGTGCTCTGGAGCTGGAGCTCCATCACCTACCTCCTCCTTCCTGCCCCCCGTCTTGCTTTGTTGTTCTTTCTCCTCTTCAGCCTCCTGTCCTGCACCCTGCCTCCTTGCTGCAGCACGTGGCATGTGCATGCTCGTTGTCTCCCCGCCTATGTGTGTGTGTGTGCGCACGCATGCACACCCAGCTGTGGCTATAGCGTCCTTCTCACTGCGCATGCACAGAATGAGGCAGGACAACTAATCAGCAGTGTGGGCGGGAATCCAGGAAATTAAAAAAAAAGGGGGGGAAGGGGGGAGCAGAAGCAACCTGCAACTCTAAACTGTTTAAAGTGGCTAAAGAAAAAAACCCAAGCCTGATTCCAGGGGCACCATTTCATATTTTGGTGGGGGGAAGGGGACAGGGACTTTAGCTGTGATTCCAAAGGCTAGTTGGACACCTGAAAATGTTCTTGTTTTTAGCAGCTAATAACTTAGACATAGTGCTCCTGTGGGATAATAATTTCTAATTCCTATATAAAGAAAGAAAAATAAATAAATATTATTTAAACCCACTCAGCTCTCATACTTGTTCTGACGTCTTGCGTCAATTCACTTAAGGGACAGTGGCTAGGTTTAAAAAATTAATGTATATTCTTACTTTGTTACTAATTCTTGAATACAACAATTGAAACAACTGTAGAAAAACCTAGATCACTTTTCTGCAGTTCATCAAGCTTGGAATAGATTATTTAACTTTTGGAAACATCCTATTAGGGCAAGGCCCCGTGAGTCTATACTGCACCTGCCTGGGGCTCTAGGGGTGTTACCCCATTACAAATAATAGACTAGAAAATTACTTTAAGCAAGAGTGAAACTGATACTTTTAGATCACTTCCATAGTATTGCAAATCCCAAATGTTCAAAAATCAAGAATCAGGCTCACCAAAAATCATGAGACTTATTTTTACATAATCTCATTATTTTAAAGCCATAGATTTGGTGTACTTTTTATTCATATTCTGCTTTTTGAGCCTTTAAGGTGCACTGGGGTCACATTTTGAAGCTTTCTCCCCAGCCACATGGGCTAGAAACTTAATTTTTCTTGAAGAATGAAGGCCGAAATCATCACATATCCACTTGACTCTAGGAGCTGGGGCTTTAAGGAAAACAATAATTATCATGAGACTCATGACAAGATCATGAGAGTTGGCAACATTGCACTTCTGTTTAAAGGCTAGTTACTTTCCAGAAGGCTCTTAAACACAACACTACAGCAATCGAGTTGCAGTTTTCACAGGAGAATATTTTAAATCAAACACCAAGAAAATTCAACATTTTAAAGTTGGGTAAAAATTGAGACTTCTGAGCTATATCAGGGCCACTGCAGGCAGGAAAGCAAAATAAACAGGCACAGGAGGTCTGGGCAATTCTTCCTCTTGAAAGAAAGTTGGAGGGTCAAATCTTCTAGTCCTTAATCAAGTAAAACTTCTATTGCCATCAGTGCCTCCACTCATAGATATAAACATCACAGTAAACATGCAATTATAGTTATTGACCGCACATGTTCACTTCATACTTAAATATCTGAGCCATCTTATCCCGAGTTACACATCTTATATGCATTGGCTCAGGGATTACATTTTCTGGCATATTCTGAACAGTGCTGAGCAAACAGATCATACCCAATGAATAACACAAATCACGACAATAATGGTTGACTTTTATGGACTCTGTGAATGCAATTTCTGTTCTTTGTTCAGGAATTGGCCTGAATACAGCTGAAACCCTAAGAATTTGATGTATAATCACATCTGATACTCATACCACACTCTCTCATTCCTTCCTTTTCTCAAACTCAGAACAAAAAATGACAAAAACAAAATAGTTTTCAGTTAAAATCTAAAATTGCACAGCAGGCATTGGTGTACAACTCAGCTTGGGGCAGAACCTGCCATGCATTGGCAGTTAAGTGCTCTCCTCTCATCTGACTCTCATTCTCTTTCTTTCTTCATCCTTCCTGATCTCTGTGCTGCTTTTGATACTGTCAACCATGACATTGTTCTCAATCATTTGGGATTGGATGCTGGAGTCTCAGAGAACTGGCCTTCTTGGTTTTGCTCCCATTCATCAGCCTCTTTTTGCAGCATGCAGCAGAGAGGAAGGCTGGTCCACTGAATAGGGAGCTTGCCCTGAGAGACCTGAGTTCTACTCCCCCTATGGACTTCCTGTATGTCCCTGAGGTCAGATTTTCAAAGGTTTTTAGGTACCCAAAGATTTACCTAAGCATCTAGTGAGTTTTGCAAAGCACCTAACCTTTTAGGCGATTTTGAAAATCCCACTAGGTGCCTAAATACCTTTGAAAATCTGGCTGTAAGTCTCTCTGTGCCTCAGTGCCCCATCTGTACAATGGGGATAACAGCACTGCTCTACTTCATCGAGGGGCTGTGATGTGAGGCACTCAGATACTACAGTGATGGGGCCACGTAAGTACCAGAGGTAGAGTCGGAACTTCTCTATACCCCTGCTATCCCTTCCCTAGGTTTTGGCCCCTTCTTTTCAATTATGCTCCTCACATCTTCTTCTTTTCTGAATGTAACGTTGGCTCAGAAGGCTTAGCTGTATTTCTTCTAAGGCCTGGTCTACACTAGCAGTTGAGGTCGAATTTAGCAGCGTTAAATCGATTTAACCCTGCACCTGTCCACACGAAGCCCTTTTTTTAGCGCTGAAATCAGCCTTGCCAGGTTGAATTTGGGGTAGTGTGGATGCAATTCGACAGTATTGGCCTCCGGGAGCTATCCCAGAGTGCTCCATTGTGACCGCTCTGGACAGCACTCTCAAATCAGATGCACTGGCCAGGTAGACAGGAAAAGTCCCACGAACTTTTGAATCTCATTTCCTGTTTGGTCAGCGTGGCAAGCTGCAGGTGAGTGCAGAGTTCATCAGCAGAGGTGACCATAATGGAGTCCCAGAATCGCAAAAGAGCTCCAGCATGGGCCGAACGGGAGGTACGGGATCTGATCGCTGTATGGGGAGAGAAATCTGTGCTATCAGAACTGCGTTCCAGTTTTCGAAATGCCAAAACATTTGTGAAAATCTCCCAGGGCATGAAGGACAGAGGCCATAACAGGGACCCGAAGCAGTGCCACATGAAAATTAAGGAGCTGAGGCAAGCTGACCAGAAAACCAGAGAGGCAAATGGATGATCCGGGTCAGACCCCAAACATGCCGCTTCTATGATGAGCTGCATGCCATTTTAGGGGGTTCCGCCACCACTACCCCAACGCTGTCCTTTGACTCAGTCAATGGAGTGGGAGGCAACACAGAAGCAAGTTTTGGGGACGAGGAAGATGAGGAGGAGGTTGAAGATAGCTCACAGCAAGCAAGCGGAGAAACCGGTTTTCCCGACAACCAGGAACTGTTTCTCACCCTGGACCTGGAACTAGTTCCCCCCGAACCCACCCAAGGCTGCCTCCTGGACCCACCAGATGGAGAAGAGATGTCTGGTGAGTGTACCTTTTTAAATAGTATACTTGGTTTAAAAGCAAGCGTGTTTAATGATTAATTTGCCCTGGCATTCGCAGCCAGTACAGCTACTGGAAAAATCTGTTAACGTGTCTGGGGATGGGGAGGAAATCCTCCAGGGACATCTCAATGAAGCTGTCCTGGAGGTACTCCCAAAGCCTTTGCAAAAGGTTTCTGGGGAGGGCAGCCTTATTCCGTCCATCATGGTAGGACACTTTACCACTCCAGGTCAGTAGCACGGAGTCAGGAATCATTGCAGAACAAAGCATTGCAGCGTATGTTTGCTGGCATTCAAACAACATCCGTTCTTTATCTCTCTGTGTTATCCTCAGGAGAGCGATATCATTCATGGTCACCTAGTTGAAATAGGGTGCTTTTCTTAAGGGGACATTCAGAGGTGCCTGTTCCTGCTGGGCTGTTTGCCTGTGGCTGAACAGAAATGTTCCCTGCTGCTAGCCACGCGGCAGGGGGAAGTGGGAGGGGTTAGCCACGCGGTGGGGGGAGGCAAAATGCGACCTTGTAACGAAAGCACATGTGCTATGTATGTAATGAAATGATAACAGCAAAGTTCACCGTGAAAGAGTGTACCCATTGTTCTAGAAAATGTGTCTTTTTAAATACCACTGTCCCTTTTTTTCTCCACCAGCTGCATGTGTTTTAAGGATCACAGAATCTTCTCCTTCTCAGGGGTAGCGAAGATTAGAAGGTGAAAAAAACACACTCATGATGAAATGTTCTCTGAGCTCATGCTGTCCTCCCACACTGACAGAGCACAGACGAATGCGTGGAGGCCGACAATGTCAGAGTGCAGGAAAGCACAACATGAATGCGAGGAGAGGTGACGGGCTGAAGAGAAGGCTGAAGCTGAAAGGTGGTGGCAGCATGATGAGAGGAGGCAGGATTCAATGCTGAGACTGCTGGAGGATCAAACTAATATGCTCCAGCGTATGGCTGAGCTGCAGGAAAGGCAGCAGGAGCACAGACCTCCGCTACAGCCCCGGTGTAACCAACCACTCTCCTCCCCAAGTTCCATAGCCTCTTTACCCAGAGGCCCAAGAATGTGGTGGGGGGGCCTCCAGCCACCCAGCCACTCCACCCCAGAGGATTGCCGAAGCAACAGAAGGCTGGCATTCAATACGTTTTAAAGTTTTTAAGTTTTAAAGCGCTGTGTGGCCTCGTCCTTCCCTCTTCCCCCACCCCTCCCAGGCTACCTTGGCAATTATCCCCCTATTTGTGTGATGAATAAATAAAGAATGCATGAATGTGAAGCAACAATGACTTTATTGCATCTGCAAGCAGTGATCAAAGTGGGGGAGGGGAGGGTGGTTAGCTTACAGGGAAGTAGAGTGAACCAATCGGGGAGAAACAAACAGAACTTTCACACCATAGCCTGGCCAGTCATGAAACTGGTTCTCAAAGCTTCTCTGATGCGCAGCGTGCCCTCCTGTGCTCTTCTAAGCGCCCTGGTGTCTGGCTGTGCGTAACCAGTGGCCAGACAATTTGCCTCAACCTCCCACCCCACCATAAACGTCTCCCCCTTACTCTCACAGATATTGTGGAGCACACAGCAAGAAGTAATACCAATGGGAATATTGGTTTCGCTGAGGTCCAACAGAGTCAGTAAACTGCACCAGCGCGCTTTTAAATGTCCAAATGCAAATTCTGCCACCATTCTGAATTTGCTCAGCCTGTAGTTGAACAACTCCTGACTACTCTCCAGGCTGCCTGTGTATGGCTTCATGAGCCATGGCATTCAGGGGTAGGCTACGTTCCCAACGATAACTATAGGCATTTCAACATCCCCAACGGTTATTTTCTGATCTGGAAAGAAAGTCCCTTCCTGCAGCTTTTGAAACAGACCAGAGTTCCTGAAGATGCGAGCATCATGTACCCTTCCCAGCCATCCCACGTTGATGTTGGTGAAATGTCCCTTGTGATCCACCAGTGCTTGCAGCACTATTGAAACCTTGCGGTTTATGTACTCGCCGGCTTGGTGCTCTGGTGCCAAGATAGGGATATGGGTTCTGTCTATCGCCCCATCACAGTTAGGGAATCCCATTGCAGCAAAGCCATCCACTATGACCTTCACATTTCCCAGGGTCACTACCCTTGATATCAGCAGATCTTTGATTGTGCTGGCTACTTGTATCACAGCAGCCCCCACAGTACATTTGCCTACTTCAACTTGATTCCCGACTGACCAGTAGCTGTCTGGCATTGCAAGCTTCCACAGGGCTATTGCCACTCACTTCTCAACTATGAGGGCTGCTCTCATCTTGGTATTCTGGTGCTTCAGGGTAGGGGAAAGAAAATCACAAAGTTCCATGAAAGTGCCCTTATGCATGCGAAACTTTCGCAGCCACTGGGAATCGTCCCAGACCTGCAACACTATGCGGTCCCACCAGTCTGTGCTTGTTTCCCAGGCCCAGAATCGGCATTCCACGGCATGAACCTGCCCCATTAGCACCATGATGCCCATATTGCCAGGGCCCATGGTTTGAGAGAAGTCTGTGTCTATGTCCTCATCACTCTCGTCACCGCGCTGACGTCGCCTACTTGCCTGGTTTCGCTTTGGCAGGTTCTAGTGCTGCATATACTGCTGGATAATTTTGCATGGTGTTTAATGTGCTCCTAATTGCCAAAGTGATCTGAGCGGGCTCCATGCTTGCCGTGGTATGGCATCTGCACAGAAAAAAGGCGCGGAACGATTGTCTGCTGTTGCTCTGATGGAGGGAGGGGCGACTGACAACATGGCTTACAGGGTTGGTTTACAGGGAATTAAAATCAAAAAAGGGAGTGGCTTTAAAGGAGAAACAAAAACAACTGTCACACAGAATGACCACCTCAAGGATTGAGCTCAAAACCCTGGGTTTAGCAGGCCAATGCTCAACCCACTGAGCTATCCCTCCCCCTGGTATTCCAGGCAGGATTGAATCTCCATTAAACTTTTCAAGGTGCCCTGACCGACCTCACTGAAATGATTGTCAGCCGTTGATTTCACGGAGGGAGGGAGAGAGGAAGGGGGGAGCAAATGAATACAAAACAAATCTGGTCTATTTCTTGTTTTGATCCACTCCATCTATCTTTTACATCTTAGGCTGGCAGCAGACGGTGCAGTAGGACTACTAGCCATCCTCATCTCCTCGCTGCCCGGCAGAAGACGGTACAATAGGACTACTAGCCATTCTCATCTCCTGACTGCTCGCCAGAAGACGGTGCAATACGACTGCTGGCAGCACTAAAGAGAATGACCTGGTCGAGTCACTCCTATTTATGTCCCTGCACCCATGTCTGCCCAGGCGATCCTGACCGACCTCACCGACGCGGCCAAGAGCACCCAGCACATGATGATGATAGTTATCAGGCCTATTGCTCTGTCTGCTGCCACAAGGCAATAAGCTGCTGCTGTGTAACAGTGCAGTACCGTGTCTGCCAGCACTCAGGAGATGTACGGTGACAATGAGCTGAGCGGGCTCCATGCTTGCCGTGGTATGGCGTCTGCACAGATAACCCAGGAAAAAAAAGTGTGAAACGATTGGGGACTTGGCTGATTCCGCTTATGATGGTTGGATTTGGCAAAGGTGGGGAGCACCTCCTACCCGCTGGTGCCCCCACCCATCAACTCCTCCTTCCTCCCAGGGCCTCCCACCCACTGCAGATCAGCCGTTCAGCACTGTGCAGGAGATGCTGGAAGGGGTGGGGGAGGAGTGAGGGCAGGAAGAGGTGAGACTGTGGCGGGAAGAGGCAGGAGGTGGGGCCTTGGGAGAAGGGGTGGAATGGGGGTGGGGCCTGGGGCAAAGCGGGGGTTGAACACTCCTGGGGAAAGGAGGAAGCCGGTGCCTGTGCAGTAGGTAAACTGAGGTGCAGGAAAATGGGGGGCATAATAGAGATTATGTAATATTGCCTTAGCATCCCCCTAGTCAATTTCTGAAGCACAGGACAAAAATCAGTCAAACCCTATATCCAATGATCAGTAACATATGTATGTATGTTAGATTTTCTCTCTTGCTAAATGCTGTGGCAGACATTACATCTCTACTACTGCCCAGGAGAATCACACAATCCTGCAGCTATTAATCAACATCTGAAATATTTGTTAATAGAACACAAAATACTAAGGCATTCTTTTAGGATTATGTAACGGTCTTGGGTTTTGCTTTGCTTGTTTCAAATATGTTTTAGGATTTCTCTATGCAATTGACACAAATTCCCAGCAGCGGGATTAAATAGTAGAGCTTCTACTCACTATCAGGTCTTGGGAGAAAATTGTTTTATTTATAAACTGAAATGTTTTCATCCTTGTCTATTTTTGTATCTTAGTTAAAGTAAATAGTCCTAACACTCTGTACTTTCTTCTTGTATTTTCAAAAATGTATTTGGAAAAAAAAAAAGACAAGGATGACTATTTTTTTTTTAGTTGAAGTCTCACATCAAGATTTACTGGTGGCACCTACTGGTTATTTTATAATGCTTGTTGTTTTTAAATGAATAAAATGACAAACAGTGTATCTCAAAAGTATAACAAAAACATTATGAACTTATAAATGAATTAGCCAACAATAAAATGTATTTAATTGGTAAATCTATAATAGCCAAAGTAAATTATTCCAGGTTTCAGTACAGTACATCAATGGAAAAATACAGTTATGCAATTTTTACTACTGCCCAGGGTGAAATTTGATATTATGCATAAGGCAAACACAAGGCCTCTACACCTATTTAAATCTCACTTAAGTCCGACCTTGAGGACTTTGTGCTGGTCCTTGGAACTAGTGTGACTATTACAGCTCTTCCCCAGTGCATAATAACCATGTAATGCCCTATGTTTCACTTAAGCTCTCTGTAGCATAAATTGTTTTAGTATAAGTATGTGAGGCAATGTACAGCAATATTACACTGGCTGAAACATTACACTAATTTAGGATCCAATTCAGCAAAGCACTTAAGTGCATTAAATTTAAGTACATACTTAAGGGCTTTACAGAAAAAAGATGAGATTACTCACATGCTTAGCTTAGCCTAAAATAGCTAGAACTCAAACTTCTTAGATCATGATTCTGAGAATCTTGATTCCTTAGTTAATAGTTTTCTAAATTATTAGGTTTTGGTTAAATGAAATATAATAACCTGATAGAACAATGGTTTATGGTCTGATCTTTCTGGTAGATGATTATGCTATATGACACACAAGAATCCTGGTAAAAAACCTACATGTTCTTGCCTTAGACCCTAAAAAGGGTTAATTATGTATAAAAATTCACCTGAGGGAATGAGGGAAGCCATTACAAGTATGTATAATTTCACTATGCATATAAGTACACTACAAAAGGGGATTTTAAATTACTCCAGCAATTGCCATTGAAAATATTACTAAGGGCTAGAGACTGCAAATGGAGCTGCACAAGTGAACCACTGTGTTCACCTGGAGCCCCATTGATTTCATTGGGGCTCTATATGGGTTTAATGAATTTCAGGATCAGAGCCTAAATTGGGGTGCTTCACTAGACTATTGTCTAGTGTTAAATGATTGAAATAATTGGCCAGTTAAATATTGAAGACACTACAAATAATGGAAAGTGATGACATTAGCACAAAAAGAAAAGAGGGCATGACATTGCAGAAAGTAGGTGTGACATTGCACTCCATATGATTTTATGAAGATATGCTAATGAGTGTGAATATAATGTAAATGGAATATGCTTCATGCAAAAGGTCTCTGTAAGGTATCATTACAAAGCTTATAATCTACTGAGCGTGGTCATCCTATTTGCATAAATGTATCATTCTTGTATCTAAAACTAGAAATATGAAATATAATTCTGAGATCCTATTGTAATTATGCAAAGTGTGGGCCATTAATGGTGGTTTGGAATCTTGATGGTTCCCATCAACTAGGACAATTGGTTGTAAATGGCTCTGTTTACTTACAAGCCTGTCTGTGAGTCAGGCCAGGAAGAATGAAGGCTTGGGGTCTCACAGGATATGTGACCACGTCACTTAGTACTGGAATCCATCTTAAACCTGGTGCTTTTCCATTTAGGAGGGGTGGGGACCCAGAGAGACAAAAGATTCCCACCTTCTGCCAAAGCTATATAAGGGGGTGGAACAGAACAAAGGAGGCTGCAGTCATGAGAAATTCCCTAGCTACCACCTGAGCTGGAACAAGGACTGTACCAGGGGAAAAGATTGGTCCCAGACTCGAAAGGAGTCTAGTCTGTGAAAGAAGCTTATTGGAACATCTCTGAGGGTGAGATTTACCTGTATTGAGTCTCTTAAATGTATTAGGCTTAGACTTGTGTATTCTGTTTTATTTTGCTTGATAACTTACTTTGTTCTGTCTGTTATTACTTGGAACCACTTAAATCCTACTTTTTATACTTAATAAAATCACTTTTGCTGTTTAATTAACCCAGAGTAAATAATTAATACCTGGGGGAGCAAACAGCTGTGCATATCTCTCTATCAATGTTATAGAGGGTGGACAATTTATGAGTTTACCCTGTATAAGCTTTATACAGAGTAAAATGGATTTATTTGGGGTTTGGATTGCATTGGGAGTTGGGTGTCTGGGTGCTAGAGACAGGAGCACTTCTTAAGCTATTTTCAGTTAAGTCTGCAGTTTTGGGGGACGTGGTTCAGACCCGGATCTGTGTTTGCAGCAGGCTAGCATGTCTGGCTCAACAAGACAGGGTTCTGAAGTCCCAAGCTGCCAGGGAAAATGGACTCAGAGGTAGTTTCAGCACATCAGGTGGCAGTCCCAAGGGGGTTTCTGTGATCAAACCCATCACAGTAGTGTTATAGCAATTTTACAACATCTAACTGTAGCAGTGTTGACTCACCACCACGGCGCCTCCTGCTGGACATGCTGGGAATTAGCTCTCTTGGACCACCGGAGCACCTTTTACTAGCAGTCGCCCTTATTATCACTTCCTCCATCATCTCAACCATCTGGACCCGTGTTGCTCCCAGACCGCGGTGTCCCCCCAGCTTTCGAGAGACAGGCGGTCCTCAGTCCTTCCACTTGTCTCAGCGGCCAACTGCAGTCTTTAGTCTAGCCTCTGGCTTTAGGGCCAAACTGCAGCCTGAATTTAGGCCACTCTCCTCTTTGGCAAGTAAAGAGAAAAGGGGGAGGTGGGACCCAAGCCCGCCCGCTACCCTTGGTCCCAGCCCAGGGACCCTATAGCTGGCAGCCACTTACTGCCCCTCCTCCTATTCCCGCTGCCTACTTTCCCTGGGCCACTTCCTCTGTAGCCCTAGCACCTTCCCTGCCCTTACTTCAGGGCCTCAGTCTGGCCATGGTAAGTCAAGAGCTCCCCTATTGCTCTGCTACACTGCCCAGCACTGCAGTATCTCCAGTCTTCCTCAGCAGACAGTTCTTCCCCCTTGCCCTCATGGAGAGACTGCCTTTTGCTCTGCTGAGCAGCCCTTTATATATGGGCTGTTTCAGCAAGCCTTCTCCTGATTGACTCTCCCAATGAGCCCTTTCCTGACTGGCTTGGTTCTGTGCAGCCTCTCTAAGGCTACCTTACCCTTCTCCTGCCTGCCACAATACTAACTCATTCACACATTCCCAAGAAGCAACATTAGGACATCAGTCATAATAAAAAAAAGTATTATAAATATGTATTAGTCTGAAATAATTTATTAAAAATTATATAGACATTTCAAGATAATATACTTTTGATATAGTGAATTGAAGAATACGCTTCCTTATTCATACTGACAATAGCAACTAAGTTATGTATCACTATATATCAGTGGTTCCCAAACTTGTTCTGTCGCTTGTGCAAGGAAAGCCCCTGGCGGGTCAGGCCGGTTTGTTTACCTGTTGCGTCTGCAGGTTCGGCCGCAGTGCTCCCAGGGGCCACGGTTCGCTGCTCCAAGCCAATGGGAGCTGCTGGAAGCGGCAGCCAGTACGTCCCTCAGCCCGCGCTGCTTCCAATGGCCTGGGGCAGCAAACCACAACCACTGGGAGCCGCGATTGGCCAAACCTGCAGACGCAGCCAGGGGCTTTCCCTGCACAAGAGACGGAACGAGTTTGGGAACCACTGCGATATATAAATACTATATTATAGCCAGTGATGGCAGAGATGCTTAAAGATGATGAACAATTTGCCTAACATTTTCCAATATAAGACCCTGTTTTCAGTTGTTTAGAACTTTAGCAAACATTTTGGCTGAGTTTTTCCATGCCTCAGGGTGATGTTTTTCTTTAAGTTTTAGCCAAAAAAAAGATCAGGTGTTTCAGAGAATGAAAGTATGGGAAAATATGTCATTTTATCCCTGTTAAAAAAATATGTACAACTGTTTCATTGAGAAGTTCTAGCACCTCCATTCTTTGGAGAAGATATTTGACATTTGGCAAGGAGATGCTCTAATGTCAGGGATGTGCCTGCATTGGTTCCCATGAAAATCTACCCACATTCAGTCAAGGTATAAGCATCTGAAAAGTGGAGCTTGCACATGCTCAGAAGAGGCCGGTTAGAGTTTTGCAGCTAAATTCTCCTAAGATTCCAATGGCACTGAGTATGCGTTATTCCCACACAGCTCCTGTGTGCTGGCCTGACTGAGTATGTGCTATGCCCATAAAATGATTGAGCATCCTCTGTCATGGGGTGACAGGGGCTGAGCAAGACTTTTTGTTTCTCCTGGCTGCCAGGCCTGGTGTGCTGCCAGGCATCAGAAAAGAGAGCAGGGAGACTCTCTCTCACTGACCCCACAGCTGGAGCCCAGGCAGCAGGAGGCTGTTGGAATCCAGGAGAAGAAGGATGCACTCTTCCTGGAACGCAAAGAGGTAAGGATCTTGGGGGGCCAGGGAAGAGAACATTCGGATAAGAACTGGTAGGGGAGAAGAATTGGGACAGAGACAAGCCGAAGAGGGCAAGAGAAGAAGAGCACAGAGGTGGATGGGTCTGCAAACATTAGGCACGCTCCCCGCCAGAACCTGGAATTGAAAGCAGGATTGTTCAGTCTTTACTTATGTGACTGGAGGCCAAGGGAGAGGCAGCTGATGTCACTCAATTAGGGTGAACTGCAAAGAATGGGGCACATAATCCCCAAAGCTGGTAGATATGGCAATACTTAGATTTACCAAGCCAGCACTAAACAGCTTCTGTTATATCTTACTGGTTACTCAGAAGTCCAAAACACAGTTCCTTTAAAGTAACCCAGCCTCAGGCCTCCACCCAGATACCCAAATCAAGAATGATGAAGATTACTGAAAATCTTTTTCATCATATAAAAAAAAAGGTTCTACCAATCCCAAAGGATTGGACACATTACCTCCCAGGTTAATCTTACTCAAATACATGCTTACAGCCAGTCATTAACTAAACTAAAATTTATTAAAAAAGAAAAGAGAGAGAGTATGGTTAAAAGATCAATATACATACAGACATGAGTCAATCTTGGGATTCAGATTCATAGCAGAGATGGTAAACTGGTAGTTGCAAAGAGTTCTTTTAGAATTTAGTCCATAGGTTATAGTCCAGTGTTTATCTTCAGGGCAGTCCAGTCAGAACTGGGATCTCAGTGCTGATGGCTTAGGTTTCCCCTGAATGAAACCTCAAGCAGATCTGAGATGACAGAATCAGGACCCAAGGATCTTTTATACAATTTCAAGCCTTCTTTGACAAGTTGGAGTCCCTTGGCTTACAATAGGTAATCAGGTCGACTTTGAAGTAGGTCCATCACCGGTACTTAGCTACACGAATTAACATAAGACAATTGCCTGTTTTTCTGCCATTTGAAGATATACGTTTAGAAGAGAGATGAATACAGTGACATCCTCGTTTATAGTTCATTTAAATGTTAAGATTTTTTTTTATCTCAGAATTAACAGAATACAGCATAGACAGGAACAGTTGATTACATTGTTAACCACTACCAATATATATGTAAATATACAAAACCACAAACATTATCTCCCCATATGTCTTTAAAGATTTAATTTGAGTCATTTATCCTGCAGGATAAATTATCCTGCAGTTTAATCCTTTCTGGCCATGCATCACAACATTCCTCTGCTGTCATCTATGGAATCCACTAGCAAACTTGAATCTCAGATGTCTCTAGTGGCTGGTCCACTGTGGATAACAACCTATTACTGCTGTCAGTTATTCTGTCAGCTCAAGTGGCAAAGGTCTGTGCTGTTAAACCTAAATATTCCAACCCTGCTAATGGATATCATTATGGCTGCATATGATGGAATTTGTTTTAGCTTGATTTAAAAAAAACAAACAAAAAACCACCTTAGGATATTACATACAGAAAAGCTACATTAAAAGAATGTTACAGTTACAAAGCCAAGCATGAAAAGTTAGGCCAGGTCTACACTATCCACGTAAATCGGTATCAATACATCACTTAGGAGTGTGAAAAATCCACATTCCTGAGTGACAGTTATACTGACCTAACCTCAGTGTAGACAGTGCAGTCTTCTCTTGTCGACATAGCTACCGCCTCTCATGAAGGTGGATTAACTATATCAATGGGAAAAATGTCTTCACTGAAGCGCTACAGCGGTGCAACTGCACTGGTGCAGCTGTGCCACTCCAGCATTTTAAGTGTAGATCTGCCCTTAGGAAATGCCAAAATTAAGATTGCCTGAGCAACCTTAATTTGGTCCCTTTGTGCATATGCATTATGATAATAATTAATTTCATGATTACATACCCTTTTTTTACTAATTGAATTAGTAGAGGAGCTGTGCCTCTTTCAGTGTACAGAATGGACAGCGCTCAGGAAATGAGTCAGGGTTGTATAGGGAATGAGGCTGTTGTTTGTAGGGCCTGAGCCTCATTTGTTTCAGAACTTGAAAGGTGTGTAGTGGAGAAGCAGGAGACTGCAGGAAGGGAAGAGATGGTCTCATGCTTTAGACACTTGAAAGTAAACCTGGAGAATTGGATTCTGTCCCTGCCTTTGCCTGAGTTCCTCTGTGATCCTGGGAAAATCACTTAAGCTGAACTTTTCATGGGTGGCCACTAACTGCGTTACACATTTCTGTGTTAAACTTGGCACACCTGGGCTTGATTTGCAGAAGTGTTGTGTTGTCACAGCTGCAACTTAATTCAATGGGATAAGAACATAAGAAAAGCCATACTGGGACAGACCAAAAGTCCATCTAGCCCAATATCCTGTTTTCTGAAAGTGGCCAATGCCAGGTTCCCCAGAGGGAATGAACAGAACAGGTAATCATCAGATTACAGAACAGAGTCTAGGGACACCATCCCTGCCCATCCTGGCTAGTAGCCATTGATGGACCTATCCTCCATGAATTTATCTAGTTTTTTTTTTTAACCCTGTTATAGTCTTGGCCTTCACAACATCCTCTAGCAAAGAGTTCCACAGCTTGACTATGCGTTGTGTGAAGCTGTACTTCCTTTGGTTTGTTTTAAACCTGCTGTCTATTAATTTCATTTGGTGACCCCTAGTTCTTGTATTATGAAGAGTAAATAACACGTCCTTATTTGCTTTCTCCACACAGTCATGATTTTATAGAACTCTGTCAGATCCCCCCTTAGTCGCCTCTTTTCCAAGCTGAAAAGTCCCAGTCTTATTAATCTCTCCTAATACGAAAGCTGTTCTATACCCCTAATCATTTTTGTTGTCCTTTTCTGAACTTTTTCCAATTCCAATATATCTTTTTTGAGATGGAGCGACCACATCTGCATGCAGTATTCTGCAATCTCTGCTCTGAATGTATAAATGTTAAATATTCTGAAAAATCAGGCCATAGGCATCTTAAATTAGGCACCATCCATCCCATGCAATGAATTGAGGAAAGGATCCTCTGGGAAATACAATATGTGATCATGTAATTAAAAACTGTATCATAATGCATATGCACAAGGGACTGAACAGGCAATCTTAATTTTGTCTTTTACTATTTCTGAGTGCTAGATTTTGCAAATTTAATGTTCTTTTAACATAGTTTTTGGATGACGTAATCATAATTACATACAGCCACCTTTAATTATTTTTGTTCTGACTATGGCAGACATTCAAATATTATGTTACCAACTCCCTGTACCAATTAACTTTTGAAGGAGTGACAAATAATCCAATATATACTTTATTTCAAAAGCTATTATCAAAAACAACGACCACCCTTCTGCTATACCCATATAAAGCAATATATATGGTTTCCACACTACTCCCTCTGTTGTTAAATTCTGAATGTTGCACACTTAGGCCTCAATGTTTCAAATACTTATGCACATGCTTAACTTTACTACACTCATTGTAGTAAAGCATACACATTTTTCAGGATTGAGGCTTTAAAATTGTTCCTTGGCAGTCCTAATGGACCAGATCCACAAAAGGATTTAGGAGCATATCTCCTGACTTTAAGCACCTTATGCCAAAATTTAGGCACTTTGCTTAGCTGCCACTTAACTCTGTAGGCACTAAACTGACTCAGCACCTATATTCTGCTGTGAAAATCCCTTAAGATAGGATAACCTCGCTGGCACCAGACCACAATGACCAATGAGGAGACATGATACTTTCAAAGCTGGAGGGGGGGAGAAACAAAGGGTCTGTGTTTGTCTGTGTGATGCTTTTGCTGGGGACAGAACAGGAATGGAGTCTTAGAATTTAGTAAGTAATCTAGCTAGATATGCATTAGATTCTGATTTCTTTAAATGGCTGAGAGAATAACCTGTGCTGAATGGAATGGATATTCCTGTTTTTGTGTCTTTTTGGAACTTAAGGTTTTGCCTAGAGAGATTCTCTAAGTTTTAAATCTAATTACCCTGTAAGGTATTTATCATCCTGATTTTACAGAGGTGATTCTTTTTACCTTTTTTTTCTATTAAAATTCTTCTTTTAAGAAACTGAATGCTTTTTCATTGTTCTTAAGATCCAAGGGTTTGGGTCTGTAGTCACCTATGCAAATTGGTGAGGATTTTGATCAAACCTTCCCCAGGAAAGGGGGACAGATTAACAATATTACCCACCCAGGAAAGGGAGTGTAAGATTTGGGAGGATTTTAGGGGGAAAGACGTTTCCAAATGGACTCGTTCCCAGTAACCGGTGTTAGACATTTGCTGGTGGCAGCGAAAGTCAGCAGTATTGTCTGGCTATGTAGACTCCCTCCTCAGGCCCTATGCTACTAGCACTCCCAGCTACCTTCAAGACACCACAGACTTCCTGAGGAAACTACAATCCATCTGTGATCTTCCTGAAAACACCATCCTGGCCTCTATGGATGTAGAAGCCCTATACACCAACATTCCACACAAAGATGGACTACAAGCTGTCAGGAACAGTATCCCCGATAATGTCACGGCAAACCTGGTGGCTGAACTTTGTGACTTTGTCCTCACCCATAACTATTTCATATTTGGGGACAATGTATACCTTCAAATCAGCAGCACTGCTATGGGTACCCGCATGGCCCCACAGTATGCCAACATTTTTATGGCTGACTTAGAACAACGCTTCCTCAGCTCTCATCCCCTAATGCCCCTACTCTACTTGTGCTACATTGATGACATCTTCATCATCTGTATCCATGGAAAAGAAACCCTTTAGAAATTCCACCATGATTTCAACAATTTCCATCCCACCATCAACCTCAGCCTGGACCAGTCCACACAAGAGATCCACTGCCTGGACACTATGGTGCTAATAAGTGATGGTCACATAAACACCACCCTATACCGGAAACCTACTGACCTCTATTCCTACCTACATGCCTCCATGTAGCTTTCATCCAGACCACACCACACGATCCATTGTCTACAGCCAAGCTCTACGATATAACCGCATTTGCTCCAACCCCTCAGACAGAGACAAACACCTACAAGATCTCTATCAAGCATTCTTACAACTACAATACCCACCTGCTGAAGTGAAGAAACAGATTGACAGAGCCAGAAGAGTACCCAGAAGTCACCTACTACAGGACAGGCCCAAAAAAAGAAAATAACAGAACGCCACTAACAATCACCTTCAGCCCCCAACTAAAACCTCTCTAACGCATCATCAAGGATCTACAACCTATCCTGAAGGACGACCCATCACTCTCACAGATCTTGGGAGACAGGCAGTCCTTGCTTACAGACAGCCCCTCAACCTGAAACAAATACTCACCAGCAACCACACACCACACAACAGAACCACTAACCCAGGAACCTATCCTTGCAACAAAGCCCGTTGCCAACTCTGTCCACATATCTATTCAGGGGACACCATCATAGGGCCTAATCACATCAGCCACACTATCAGAGGCTCGTTCACCTGCACATCTACCAATGTGATATATGCCATCATGTGCCAGCAATGCCCCTCTGCCATGTACATTGGTCAAACTGTCGATTACAGACCTGAGAGTGGCTATCCTTCAACAAAAAAACTTCAAAAACAGACTCCAACGAGAGACTGCTGAATTGGAATTAATTTGCAAACTGGATACAATTAACTTAGGCTTGAATAGAGACTGGGAGTGGATGGGTCATTACACAAAGTAAAACTATTTCCCCATGTTTATTCCCACCCCCACCCCCCACTGTTCCTCAGACGTTCTTGTCAACTGCTGGAAATGTCCCACCTTGATTATCACTTCAAAAGGTCCGCCCGCCCCCACTCTCCTGCTGGTAGTAGCTCACCTTAAGTGATCACTCTGGTTACAGTGTGTATGGTATCACCCATTGTTTCATGTTCTCTATGTATATAAATCTCCCCACTGTATTTTCCACTGAATGCATCCGATGAAGTGAGCTGTAGCTCACGAAAGCTTATGCTCAAATAAATTTGTTAGTCTCTAAGGTGCCACAAGTACTCCTTTTCTTTTTCCGTCCCAGAGCTGTCGCAGCTGGGGGAGAGGCGCCTATCCCCCCAGCCCAGGTGCTGCTGCAGGGAGAAAGAGCTGTGGGGAGTCCTCTCTCCCCACTGTAGCCACGGAGCACCCTCCTGCACCCCAAGCCCCTCATCTCTGGGCCCACCCCAGAGTCCGCACCTTCAGCTGGAGTACTCACACTCCTGCACCCCAGCCCTCTAGCCCAGCCATGAGTCCCTCATCCCTGGCCCCACCCCAGAGCCTGCAACCCCAGCTGGAGTACTCACACCCCTGCACCTCAACCCTCTGCCCCAGCCCTGAGCCACCTCCTACATTCCAAACCCCTCAGCATCACCTCCATATCCATGCAAATAACAAAATTCATTCTGCACATGGGTGCAAAAAATTAGAGGGAACACTGCCCTCCACCCACATTTAGGCACCTAAATCCCAGAGGGGGCAGGGTTTAGGACACACCTCTGTCATCACCATCTGCTATTAGTTAGCTTAGGTAGCTCATTGCCTAGCATGCTGGCTTTTGTGAATCTCATTCTCAGGTGTTTATCTCTTGCCATATATTGGGAGCCTAGGTGCCTAACTCAGGCTTTGTTCATCTCATTGATTTTCTAGATGTCTAAGTCCCTTTGTGGATCCAGGCCAATATCTAAGGCCCTGATCCCGCAAAGACTTATGCACATGCTTAACTTTAAATGCTGAGAGTAGACTCATGCACTGGAACGCGACTACTCACGATGCATAAAGTTAAACATGTGCATAAGACTTTGCAGGACTGGAGCCTAATTCAGGTTTACAAATGTTATACATGGTCTTTCATATTGTAAGTTGTTTGGGGTAAGGACACACCCATATACTGTTCCAGGACAGAGTTGCACATGCAGTATATGGGCAAATTATTCTTTCTTCCATTTTCATATAGGCATGAAAAACCTTCTGCGGGAGAGTACGCATGTTACACTTACAAATTAATTTACACGTGTTCAGTGCAGTATCCTGAACTGACTCACAAAAGACTGGCATGACATGATCACCTAGGGTGACCAGACAGCAAGTGTGAAAAATCAGGACAGGAGATGGGGGGTAATAGGTGCCTATAAAAGATAAAACCCCAAATATCGGGACTGTGCCTATAAAATCAGTACATTTGGTCATCCTATAAGCACCTTTCCTTTTTCTCAATTATCAGCCTCACACTCCACTTTGTAATGATCTTCTTTCAAGCCCTCTATTTGATGTCTCAATGCACTTTCCGTACCCCAATGAAGCAAGCTTCACAAGACGTCTGTAATGTATTTTTATCCCCATTTTACAAATGCAACAAGTGGTTATGTGATTTGCCCAAAGCCATGCAACGGATCAGTGGCACATGAGGAAATGGAACCCAGGAGTCCTGATTTCCAGTATTAGGGTTTATTGCCACCAGAAACTGGCACTGGTATAATTTACAGCGGGCAGTTAAACCGGTGCAAGAGATTATTGACATTCTTAGTTCAGTAAAGTGTGGCTCATCTCCGGGTAGCCTAGGGGTAGGTTTAACAGGACTAAAGGGCAGTAAGCCATCCTCACGCCCAATTGCGGTGTTCACACGGGAGCTTGCACTGGTTCAACTATTATAGGTTTAAAATCCGATTTAAATTATCCCTGTGCATCGCTGGTTCCCAGGTAGCAAGGGCCAGGCCTGCCCCGCAATGGGGATGGGTCTGGGCCTGGGCCTGGGCCTGCCCGGGGCTGACAGGCAGCGGCTCGCGATCGGCGGACGGGCGGGCCGCCTCGCGCCGGGCTGTGCGTGCCACGCGGCCGTGCGGGCACCGCCCCCTCACGCTCCTGCCCGCCGGCTTTCAAATATCGCGGGATTCTGCGGCCTGGGGTGGAGACGCCACGTCCTGTCGGTGGTTCGCAGCGGCCATTGGAGGGGGGAGGAGCCGCCGCCGCCGCGCGTGGCTGAGGTGAAGAACGGGCTTCTGCGCCCTCAAGGGCTGAGCCACCCCGCCGGGTTTTTTCCCGGGGCGGGGGGTGGCTGCGCAGCCGCGGGCGACTTCCGCCCGTGGCGCGGCAGGGAGGGTGTGAGGGCGGGCACGTACCGGGGAGGGTGGCCCCCTTCCCCGCAACGCCGCGTCGCGGCTCCCGAGGGGCGGGGGCGGGGCCCGGGGTCCCCGGATGGCTTGGGGGCAGGGTGCGTTGTGCCCGCTCCCTGGGCGGAGCCGTGTCCATGCCGGCTGGGGCCGCCTGGAGCGGGGCCGTGGAGCAAGTTCCGTGGTCCTGCCCCAGGCGCAGCTTCCCAGGGACGGGCTGGAATCCAAGCCCCGGCGCGGGGTGGAGGCTGCAGCTGTAGCTCCGGGGCAAGGCGGTAGCTGAGCGGTGTCAAAGCGAACCGATCGGGGGGGGGGGAGGGTTACGCTCAGCCAGTCCCGGCGAGCCAGGTACCGGAGCGCGGAGCGGTGTGAGTGCAGAGCCCGCGCCGGGTCGCCTGTCTGCTGTACGTATTCCCCGCTGTAACCTCAGCGGCTGCGTGGGGGTGGGGGAAATTGATTTCTTGTCTGGAAAGTCCCCTTGCCTGCTTGGAGCCATTGGACAGGTACTGGGTGTGATTGAAGATTAAGCTGCCGCTTGACCTCCCCGCTCCGCTTCGTTGGTGGCTCTTGACTTCAGATTTAGCAAACCTGACCCACTGTGAAAGATTAAAAAAAGTGGGTGTGCTTAGTGTTGACAAAAGAAGGGGAGGCAAACACTTGTTGTCAGAGATGATCTAGCTTGATTTTTGTCCTGCAACAGCATAGGGGCTGGACTTGATGGCTTCTTGAGGTCTCCCTTCTAGCCCTGCATTTCTGTGATTCTGTGGAGTTACTTTTTTCAGAGTAGCGGCCGTGTTAGTCTGTATTCGCAAAAAGAAAAGGAGGACTTGTGGCACCTTAGAGACTAACAAATTTATTAGAGCATAAGCTTTCGTGAGCTACAGCTCACTTCATCGGATGCATTGTGGAGTTACTCTTCATTTACACCAGTATCAAGTAAGAGGAGAATGAGGCCTGGGAAAAGTTGTCTTTTCATTTTGCAGATTTATAGAAACCTGCTTTCTCTGCTAGAAAGTCTACTGTTTCATGTCATTTACTGGCTTTTGTACAGATAATTACCACTGAGCTGCAATGTCTTTTTGTTTTTACAGTTCACAAATACGGAGAAAAATTTTTTTCAAGGAATCAGGATTGTACAGATTGGGAAAGTCCCATGAGAAGCAAGGAGCTTGATCAGCTTTTCACTGCTCTTTGTCCATGTTCTTCTGGAAGGAAAAAATGAAGATGAAGATTGACTTCCATATGGAAAAATAATCTCTGTAACCACTGACCAAAATTATGTGCTAAAATCAGAAATCTTGACAAAAATGGGAATATTTGTGTTTTTTGTGATTTACAATCTAATCTTAACCCTGATACAAGGGCACAGTCTGTTCACCTGTGAACCAATTACTGTTTCCAGGTGTACAGGAATGACCTACAATATGACATTTTTTCCAAATATGATGGGACATTATGACCAGGACACTGCTGCTGTCCAAATGGAGGTGAGTTGCCCCTCCCTGTTTTGTAATATTTGTTGCATTCAAGTAATATAACTGGGAACAATTGGAAAGGAATGATTTATAAACCGATAAATCTTTCTGCCATCCTATAATACTTGGAAGGAAAGGTAGGTAATGTAAAACTAGCTGCCCATTTGAACACTTAGGAAGTGCTTCTCCACCCTGTTGCAGCCTCCTGGATGTGCAGATAAGGTGTATGACAGCTGTATGCTGTCCTGTGCAGACCCTTGCAAGCCAATAGTACACATTACTGTGGCTATTCTGGGCCTCTCTGGGTTGCAGAGCCAGGATTTCCAAGATTTAGAGCAACTCCCTGAAATGCCTAAATTATGTCCAGTGACAAGCAGAACCTTGATCAGGCCAGAATCCAAAGGGTATAAAAGTAGCTTAAATTTGCCTTTCCCACCCCTCCCGAGATGCTTTGTTGTGTGCTGTGCATCAAGGAGACTGAGCACATAATCTCATGCCTACTTCCCATTCTTTGTTTCCTGAGGTCTCCTGACTGAACTTTTTTTTTAAAAAAGAAAACTGCATCTGTTTTGAAAGTTGACAAGAAAAGAAGCACTTCGTACACCCAAATAAATTGTTTCTGAAAAATTATAATACACTTAGTTTTTTCTGGGAGCTTGCCATCTGAAGAAAAACCTTGTTAGTTGTAATAGTGGTAGGAAAGCTCTTGTTGAGAGACTTGTAAAACAAGTTTCAAAGCCGTTTTTAAACAGGAGGGGAAAAAGTCATCAAGTCCATTGAAGTACTTACCAGACATGTACTTGCCAGAGGCTAATGCAAAAGATGGAAGTGGCAGAGGGGCACAAGGAAAAACTTGAGTGCTTTTATCGGGGGCTGAGGACCCAATAATGATGCTACCAGCAGGCTGATTGAGTAACTAAAGCAATAAGGTGGGAAGAAAAAGCTCTTTTGTTTTTCCAGTACATTTGAGACCATGACCATCCTCTAGTCAGTTTCACTGCTATGTTGAACCCTTTGTCAGTTCCACTGCTGCCCAGTCATGCCAATTACTTAAGCTTTTCTTGGGATGAAGACACAATAATGGATGCTGGAAGAAGGGTAGAGCAGCAGAGCCCCAGTCCCTCAACAGTAGGTCTATGGGGCAGCAGTGAAACTGACTAGAGTTGTTTAAGGTTGATTCTGCTGCTGCTTGGGACAGCTTTGTCTAGTGGCAGGTGCCCTGGAGTTGAGAATAAGTTAATGCTTGGATGGTCATCTTTGTAACCATAAGAGGTAGAAACAATTCATTTTAAATGAAAGCATAAATTCTGCAGGAACTTGTCTTCATCCCCACCATCACCACTTGCCATGAAAATAATCCTTATCATTATGCATAGCTATTTGGATTTTTCAAGACCCAGAAAGCAGGAATGTTTAAGGCACTGGCTCTAAATTAAGGTGATTCAGGGTCTAATCCTGACTTTGCCATAGACTTGTGTGACCTTGGGTAAACTTGTGCATGGAGGGGACCCTCTGTATGCAGCTGTCCCCAGCTTTGTGTGCAGAAGGGGGGGTCTGGTCTCCTTTGTTGGCCCTATTTTCTTTTGTCTCATTACTTTTGACCTTGTGGAGGCCTCCACACAGGGTCCCGCTTGAGAATAATGAATGGAGACTTGACAGGCCACTAGGGAGGAGTGGGGTGGTCCAAGGATGCATATCATCCTCTCTGTGGCTTTGTAAAAAATCTGTGGTACAGATAATGGAGCCACAGGCTATATTACTGTATCTATATAGCCCACCTTGACTTTTCCATGGCCATCTACAGGGGGAGAGGAAGTTTCTTGTATAGCTTCACTTGAGCCAGGAAGATATGCTGGGGGGAGGGGCAAAGCTAATGCTGAGGCACAGGGCCTCTGCACCGGTGGCTCTGCCTTCCCCTTTGTCTTATCCTTTCCTTTGACAGGGTGATTTTGGGTATTCTCTTTCTTGAGACCTTTCTCCCAAAAGAGAAGATGTGAGGGTGCTCTGCCTCAGTTCACCATCTGTAAATGGGGATGCCACTTCCCTACTTTGCAACAGAGTTGTATGGCTAAGTTCATTAATGTATGTGAGGAGTTTCTATTACTGTGACGGGTGACATAGCAAAGCCTATTAATAAATTGATACAAAATTGGGCCCTGAAGATTCCCCGCTTTCTTAAATTACCGTGAAAACAGACTAAACTGTTCTTTCAAAAGTTTACAACTGAATATTGACTTAATACAGCTTTGAAACGTTACTATGCAGAAGAAAATACTGCTCCCCCTTTTTTTTAGTAATTTAACACAGTACTGTACTGTATGGGGGGGAGGGGGGGCGGGGTTGGTGACTGTGCTGCTGCCTGATTGTGTACTTTGGTCCCAACTGGTCAGTTCATAATACTGGTGTTTGTAACTCTGAGGGCTTCCAGCAGAGGGTAATGAAGATTATTAGGGGCTGGAGCACATGACTTACGAGGAGAGGCTGAGGGAACTGGGGTTGTTTAGTCTGCAGAAGAGAAGAATGAGGGGGGATTTGGTAGCTGCTTTCAACTACCTGAAAGGGGGTTCTAAAGAGGATGGATCTAGACTGTTCTCAGTGGTAGTAGATGACAGACAAGGAGTAATGGTCTCAAGTTGCAGTGGGGGAGGTTTGTTGAAACAAAGAACGTTGCTTCAGCTCAGACTCAGTAGAGAAAATACTAAAACATTGTTTTTGTAAAAATGTTCTGTATTGTGGTATTATAGCTATGTTGGTCCCAGGATGTTGGAGAATCAAGGCAGGTAAGGTAACGAACCAACTTCTGTTGAAAGACAAGCTTTCTAGTTTACACAGAGCTCCTTTTCCGTGTCTGGGAATTGTATTTAGCTGGGACTCTGAGTACAATGTGGAACAAAAAAGGCTTCAGAAGTGATCCTTGCAATTATAGGCCAGTAAGCCTAATGTCAGTACCGTGCAAACTAGTTGAAACTATATTAAAGAACAAAATTGTCAGACGCCTAGATGAACATGATTTTTGTGGAAGAGTCTGTGGTTTTTGTAAAGGGAAATGATGCCTCATGCATCTAATAGAATTCTTTGAAGGGAGGATCAACAAAAATGTGGACATGGATGATCCAGTGGATATAGTGTACTTAAATTTTCAGAAAGCCTTTGACAAGGTCCCTCACCAAAGGCTCTTAAGCAAAGTAAGCTGTCATGGAATAAGAGGGAAGGGATGGTCCTCTCCTGGATCAGTAACTGGTTAAGACACAGCAAACAAAGGAATAAATGGTCAGCTCTTGGAATGGAGAGAAGTAAGTAGTGTGGCCCGCAGGGGTCTGTGCTGGGACCAGTAATGTTTAACGTACTCAAATGATCTGGAAAAAGAGGTAAACAGTGAGGTGGCAAAATCTGCAGATGACACAAAACTACTCATGATAGTTACGTCCACTGCAGACCAGGAAGAGTTACAAAGGGATCTCTCAAAACTGGGTGAGTGGGCAACAAAGTGGCAGATTAAATTCAATGTTTATATATGCATTACTTTGCATTCATCATATGATGGAGTCTAAATTAGCTGTTACCACTCAAGAAAGATCTTGGAGTCTAGGTGGATAGTTCTCTGAAAACATCCACTCAATTTGCAGTGGCAGTCAAAGAAGCTAACAGGGTTTGGAATCATTAAGAAAGGCGTAAATAAGTAAGGCTAGGATTTAGTCACTGGTATTTTTAGTAAAAGTCATGGACAGGTCACGGGCAATAAACAAAAATTCATAGCTCATGGCCTGTCCATGACTTTTACTAAAAATACCTGTGATTTAAAATCTTGGGGAGGGGGTGCTGGAAGGTGGTGGGGGGTTGTTGGGAGAGGCTAAGGGGCATTGCTCTTTGGGGTAGCGAGGGTGGCACTATGGGCCAGTGGCTGGTGTGGCTGTCCCGGGGGTCACCGACCAGCTGGCCCTGGAGCCATCTGCTAGGGTGGTCCTTGAGTCAGCCACGCTGGCCCCTGGAGAAGTCACAGAGGTCGTGGAAAGTCACAGTATCCGTGACTTCTGCAACTTCTGACAGACACGGCATCTTAATATTAAAAAACAAATGATATTGTCTCTCTAAATTCGTTACACCTACCTCTTTAATACTGCGTGCAGATCTGGTCACCCCCTCTCAAAAAAGATCTATTGAAATTAGAAAAGGGCAACAAAAATGATTAGGGGTATGGAACAGCTTCCATATGAGGAGAGATTAATAAGACTGGGACTTTTCAGCTTAGAAAAGAGATGACCAAGGGGGGATATGATAGAAGTCTATAAAGTCATGACTGGTGTAGAGAAAGTAAATAAGGACATGTTAGTTGCTCATAAAACAAGGACCAGGGGTCACCCAATGAAACTAATAGTCAGCAGGTTTAAAACAAACAAAAGGAAGGACAGTCAACCTGTGGAGCTCTTTGCCACAGGGTGTTGTGAAGGCCAAGTCAATAACAGGGTTCAAAAAGGAACTAGATAAATGCATGGAGGATAGGTCCATCAATTGCCATCAGCCAGGATGGGCAGGGATGGTGACCCTAGCTTCTGTTTGCGAGAAGCTGGGAATGGGCGACGGGTTGGATCACTTGATGATTACCTGTTTTGTTCATTCCCTCTGATGTATCTGGCATTGGCTACTGTCATAAGACAGGATACTGGGCTAGGTGGATCTTTGTTCTGACAGAGTATGGCTGTTCTTATGACTTGTCAATAACAGGGAAATTGTCCATAATATTTAGAGCAGAATAAACTATTATAAAGATGGAATAAACTACTCTACTACAGCTATAGTGGTCAAGTTCCCTGTGTAGACAAACCCTATATCTTTAGTTTCCCCAGGTCACCTGATTACTGGCAATAACCTGCACAGTTTTTTCAGCCTTCATAGTATGCACATCCTTAAGATATCTATACACTTTATTTCTAGCCTTTATTTGTTGGTAAGTTGAAATGTATGTAAATCAATCCTTCCTGCTGATCTGTCACTTTTGTTTTTCTTTGAACTCCCTTTATTTTGTCAATGTCTATGTGCTGATAGTGTAAAATTGTGAGCATTACTTCTAGAGATACGAGGTGGGTGAGGTAATATCTTTTCTTGGACCAACTTCTGTTGTGAGAGACAAGCTTTCCATCTTACACAGAGCTGTTCTTCGGGAGTGGGAAATGTACTCAGTGCCACAGCTAAATAAAAGATGGAACAGATTGTTTCGAACAAGTAAACACATTTCAAAGGACCATTCAGGGGGAAGTGGCCTGCATTTCTCCCCCTCTTATGATTGAAAGGATTTGGGGGGGGGGGGGTGAAGCTGGGAAGGGTGGTTAAGTGGGTCATAGATTGTTGTAATAAGCAATAAATCCAGCATCTCTCTTCAGTCCATGATTTTTAGTATCTAACAAAGTTATAAATTTAAGCTCCTAGGCTCATCTTTCAAAAGTGTTGTGCAGGTTTCCTTTGAGGAGGAGAACTGAGGTCATGTGTAGAGTGATGGCTTTGTGAAGAATGTTCACCCACAGGTGGTTTGGTGTTTTAACAAAAGACAAGCTTAAATTAATAACTTTGCTAGATACTGAAAATCATGGACAAGAGATGCACTGGATTTATTGTTTACTATAACAATCTGTATAACCCAGTTACTCTTCTCTTCTTCCCCCCCCCCCCCCCCCGGCTTTTCCCCCCATTTCCCCTTCTCCTTGAATGGTCGATTGAAATATGTGTTAACTACTTATGCTAAAACAACATAACAGCCATACTGGGGCCGACAAGTCCATCCAGCCCAGTATCCTATCTTCTGACAGTGTCCAATGCCAGGAGCATCAGAGGGAATGAACAGAACAGGTAATCAAGTGATCCATCCTGTCACCCATTCCCAGCCTCTGGCAAACAGAGGCTAGGGACACTATCACTGCTTATCCTGGCTAGTAGCCATTGATAGATAAATTCATGGAGAATAGGTCCATGTGGACAGAGTTGGCAATGGGCTTTTTTGCAAGGATAGGTTCCTTGGTTAGTGTTTTTGTTGTGTGGTTGCTGGTGAGTATTTGCTTCAGGTTGGGGGGTTGTCTGTAAGCGAGGACTGGCCTGTCTCCCAATATCTGTTAGAGTGAGGGCTTGTCCTTCAGGATAGATTGTAGAACCTTGATGTTGGGGGCTGAAGGTGACAGCTAGTGGCATTCTGTTACTTTCTTTATTGGGCCTGTCCTGTAGTAGGTGTCTTCTGGGTACTCTTCTGGCTCTGTAACCAGCTGTTTGCTATTACAGATAAGTAAGTACAATAACATTAGCATCTTTTTTGATCTCTATTAGCATACAAATGAATTATAGATTCATAGATACTAAGGTCAGAAGGGACCATTCTGATCATCTAGTCCGACCTCCTGCACAGCGCAGGCCACAGAATCTCACCCACCCACTCCTATGAAAAACCTCACCTATGTCTGAGCTATTGAAGTCCTTAAATCATGGTGTAAAGACTTCAAGGAGCAGAGAAGCCTCCCTCAAGTCAACCATGCCCCATGCTACAGAGGAAGGCGAAAAACCTCCAGGGCCTCTCCAATCTGCCCTGGAGGAAAATTCCTTCCTGACCACAAATATGGCAATCCGCTAAACCCTGAGCATATGGGCAAGATTCACCAGCCAGATACTACAGAAAATTCTTTCCTGGGTAATTAGTTTGAATACATACTAATACACTTCTTTAATATTCACATACGAGTGAATTGGCCTATGGCTATGGCCTGAGCTAGCCTGTCAGTGTGTCGCATATTTTATAGTAAGTACCTCATAGTTATCAAATAACTGAAACTAAACAATACAATTTTCTTTAACTAATGGATGATGTAATGGGCCAAATTCTAGCTCCATAGTCAACATTAAACCTAGTTTAAAGCCCTCCTCACTGTTAGCCAGCCTGCTTGTGAAGATGCTCTTCCTTCTCTTCGTTAAGTGGCGCCCATCTCTGCCTAGCAATTCTTCTTCTTGGAACACCGTCCCATGGTCAAAGAATCCAAAGCCTTCTCTAAAGACCACCTGCATAGCCGTTCGTTGGCTTCCATGATTCGACTGTCTCTACCTGGGCCTTTTCCTTCAACAGGGAGGATGGACGAGAACACCACTTGCGCCTCAAACTCCTTTATCCTTCTTCCCAGAGCCACGTAGTCTGCAGTGATCCGCTCAAGGTCGTTCTTGGCAGTATCATTGGTGCCCACATGGAGAAGTAGGAAGAGAGAGCAATCCAAGGGCTTGATGAGTCTCAGCAGTCTTTCTGTCACATTGTGAATCCTAGCTCCTGGCAATCAAGTGGTCAGCCAAGACCCTCAGTAATTTTTCAAGTTGTCCGTGGGAGGGGAAAAAGTTAGGACCACTGATCTAGACCATCCCTGACAGGTGTTTGTCTAACCTGCTCATAAAAATCTCCAATGATGGAGATTGCACAACCTCCCTAGGCAATTTATTCCAGTGCTTAATCACCCTGACTGTTAGGAAGTTTTTCTTAAATTACAGCAAGAGCGATTTAGGTTGGACATTAGGTCCACTGCTTCTTATCCTATCCTCAGAGGTTAAGGAGAAGAATTTTTTCTCACTCTGTGTATCAACCTTTTATGTACTTGAAAACTATCATCATGTCATCTCTTCTCCTGACTAGTGACTAACTTCATTAACATCTCCTGTTTTGAAGAATGTTTGTTTGAAAGGTTTGTCTTTAACCTGGGGTGGAGGGAGACAGAGGAAGCCTGTGTATTAGGAGCATATACAAGTCTTATCTAGATTCAGATTCCTTTAGATCTGATGTGTCTTGGTGGTCTTATTCAGCTTTTTTTAATGGAAGTCAAAAATATAAATTCAAACTAGTCTATACAAATTCTGATTTTAAAAATTTAAACCATTTTGTATATGAGGGTGATGAGCGACTGTAAAATCAAGACTTCTTACTCCATAGTCCACATTAGGTATAGCACTGAAATATTATAAAAGTTAAAGGAAAATACAGCACCAGAAAACCAAGCTTTTAAAGTAATATTAATTTAATACAACTAAAAATGAGCCATGTTAAACAGAAGAATAGTAGACTGAGAGCACTTGTAGTACATTGGAAACACACATGCATGCATCCCATCTTTAAAAGACCAACTTAATTTTTATTTCTGTGAAACAAGATTGTGATTTTTTTTTTTTTTTTACCACATCTATTAGTTACTAAAAGTTTAGTTCCTGCTTGACTGCACAGATAAATACTTTTGCCCTTCACTGAACATTTAGGCTAAATCTACAGACCTCCAACTTTTCAGAGTTTGAGCAGCTGCCCTCTGGCAGTGTGTTCATGTAGAAAAAAGATGGGACAAATCACAAAATAACAGCTGTTGTAGAGTTGTGAGGAAAGGACTTGGTTTCCTGCCTCCATCCCCTTCATCTTTTTAATATTTAATTGTGGGGGAGGGATAGCTCAGTGGCTTGAGCATTGGCCTGCTAAATGCAGGGTTGTGAGTTCAATCCTTGAGGGGGCCATTTAGGGATCCAGGGCAAAAATTGGGGATTGGTCCTGCTTTGAGCAGGGGGTTGGACTAGATGACCTCCTGAGGTCCCTTCCAACCCTGATATTCTATGAATATCTATATAGTATATTTAAAAAATTAACTATTAAATTAGTTTAGAAATCTTGGTATACGTAACTGTGCTTGTATTTTAAAATGAGGATTGGAATCAGAAAGGTGTTTCCTTGCCTTTCTGTTTCTTAGGATTGGGGTGTGTCTAGAATCATAGAAGTTTAATTACTGTGTGTATGTCTATATAGCAAAAATGCCCAGTCAGTCATGTTAAAATGCAATTTTAGACGTGTCCTGTGTGGGGAAAATTCTGATCTCTCAAACTATTTTAAAAATACCCATGTGAAAGATGTGAACAATTTTCCTATAATTGAGACATAAGTAGTTTTCTCTCAAGCAAAAACTTTTATGTAACTTTTATCAAACTTTAAGGACACGCACAGATTCACAAGGGGGGCTTAAACACTTAACTGCCATGTTAAGGACCTTAACATTTAGGTGCTATTGGCATTCACAAAATGACTGGTGAGCTGCTGCCTACTCCTGTAAGTGCCTAAGTTTCCACTAAAAGAAAAGGAGTACTTGTGGCACCTTAGAGACTAACAAATTTATTAGAGCATAAGCTTTCGTGAGCTACAGCTCATGCTCTAATAAATTTGTTAGTCTCTAAGGTGCCACAAGTACTCCTTTTCTTTTTGCGAATACAGACTAACACGGCTGCTACTCGGAAACCTAAATTTCCACTGTTAAAGTCCCCCAGTTGCCTATATTTCTGTGCTGGGGCATGCACACAGCCTAAGTCCTGACAGCACCAAGCAGCTCAGGGCTTAGCTCTCACCTAAGCCCCAGTGAAAGTTCCCCTACCTATCTTGCCTGCAGGGACTGATCTGTTAGCTATGCTCAGTCTGCCTAAGAGCATGCCTACCAGATCAGGCCCTTTGAACCCAATAACCCAGTAGTTAGAGCAGTCACCCAGGCTTTGGTGTTCAAATCCCCAATTTGCTTGTTTTGGAGCAGGGACTTGAACTCTGGTCTCCCCATCCCCATAGGTGAGTGGCCTAACCAATGAGTGTTAAGTGTTCTGGGGTGGGTCTCTCTCATTGAAGCCATTCCACTTTATATAAATAAGTATTCATTGGGCAAGAGAGAGTGAGAATGACACTCTAGCCTCTGTGGTTAGTACGCTCTCCTGGGAGACCCAGGTTCCAGTCCCCGCTCCAATGGATATTTAAGTATTTTATACAAAGTGGAACAGCTTCAGAAGGAGAGACACAACTCTTCCCTCCTCACCCACAACTACCTTATAGCCCAGGGCACTCACCTGGGAGTAGGGGAGACCCGAGTTCAGTTCAATTCCCTAGTCTACCTGACTTGGAGCAGGGAACGGGGGTCTCCCACATCTTGAATGGGTGCTCTAACTACTAGGCTGTTGGGGACAGGCCTCTTCCTCCCCCTCTGGCTTTTTTTTTTTTTTTTTTTTCCTCCTTGAGAAAGGGCTGACTTGGCTTTGGTGCCTAACTCCATGAATGGGTTAATAGCTGGAATCCTGAATAGAGAGAGGCACTAACTCCAGGCCAAAGGCAAGCGCATAATTGCCTTTGAGGGATGGGGCTTAGGCCACACTCCTCTCATTGGCATTTCCTACTGCTTGTTTAGATGGTTCTCAATTCAGCTTGCTGACTCTTGTGAATCCCTTTTTTGGCACCTAGCTTTCCCCATGCATCGTGAGGGAAGCCTGAGCCCCTAACTTGCTGATGCGAATTCCACTATGTGCATACCTAAAGATTAGATGCTGTAACTTTCAGCATTTCAGTGCCCAAGTCCGTCTTTTGAATCTAGCCCCAAATGGGTGGGTTTTTTTTTTTTTTTTGAAGTAAAGTAATTCAGTGGTGCACTTTGATTCAGTAACAGTACTTTCCACATATTTTAAGTTTTCAAAACCCTATACAAACATTAATTACACAGAAAATATACTTAAAAGCCAAAGAAAAGACCTGTTTTTGTGTTTGTCTGCTATCACTAATGTAAACTTTCATCCCAGAAGCAGGGCCATCCTTAGGATTTATGGGGCCCTACGCAGTATTATTAACCTGGTGCCCCATGCCCGATGGCAGCCTGAGCTTGCAACCCGACGGCAGGGGAGAGGCAGCAAAGGATAACAAAACACCTGGCCCACCTCTGTACCCTCTCCCTGCAGAATGGACATGCAGAAGGTACCTAATTAAAAGCACTAAACTTGGGAATAAAAAATGTCAGTCACAGGTTTTTTGATATGCCCTGAAGTTTGTAAGACATTTATTTGCAAGAACTTAGTAGTAAGGTTGAATCAGCTGTCTTGCTGAATACAACATTCAATACTATGGAATACATGATGCAGCTCTTCTTTGTTTTACACTTTCTTAATCAGTAATTGATTTTGTATTTTAAATGTACTCAGCCTTCTTAAAGTAGTAATTCCAGATTACTACATATTTAACTCACTAAAACAAAAACATTGTATTAAATCAGAGGTTTAATGTGTTCATAACAATGTTCATTGCTCTTAGAAAAAGGAACGCTAATTTACTTGTTGTGATCTCTATAACAAGAAACAGGTTTATGAAATTTCACTAACTTTAAAAAGTGTGGCAAAGAGTCCTGTGGCACCTTATAGGCTAACAGACATATTGGAGCATAAGCTGTTGTGGGTGAATACGAAAGCTTATGCTCCAATATGTCTGTTAGTCTATAAAGTGCCACAGGACTCTCTCCTGCTTTTACAGATCCAGACTAACATGGCTACCTCTCTGATACTTTTTAAAAAATGTTTCCAAAGATTTTAGGTATAACAAAGGATTTTAGATCTTACTAAGATACTGATTTTTCTGGAGGGTTCTCCTAAAACTAGTTATCAGATAGAAGTAAAGAAAGGGAAACTCCTTCCAGATAGATGGACAAAGGAAGGGGTGTTGTCCCTTAAAGGGACCTCTTCAATGGGGGGTGGGAGGGGGTGAAGGGAGAAACGGATGGACAGGAAGACTTTGGATGAAAGTGTTTTTTACTATAGTAATTAAAATGTGTATTTTTAGATAAGGGTGGTCTTTTGAAGGATTTATTTAAAAAACTGTATGTCTGAAGATCCAAGCATTTAAGGCTAAAGATTGTGCATCTGAAAATCTATACAAGGATTTTTTTTTTTTTTAGAGATGTGATTTTATAATCTTCACCAACACTCTAATGAAATATTCTTAAAGCAAATTTTAAACTAAGGTCCTGTAGACTGACATTTTCTGAGGTAAATATTACAGTAATGCACAACTGTTTGTCAGTAAAGTCAGAAACTGACATTATATACCTGGGGTTTGGCAAATGCCTGTTAAATAGCTTCTTTACCCCTTGAATGGCTCTTTAACCGTTTCAATGTTGTGCTAATAGGTCTGGCAGGCTGGAATGCTTTTTCACCTTTAACTACTAGATCCCCCTCCCGAGGAAGACTCACCAGGCTGTAGCAGCCAGCTGTGGGAGCCTGCAGGAAGGGTCAGAACAGGGTTAGGAAAGCTAGGAGGGTGGACAGTAAGACCCAGTGGTGCCCCAAATTTTCAGGAGCCCTGCACAGCCGCTTATGTTGCGTGTACCTAAGGATGACCCTACCCAGAAGCACTGGTTATAAAAAGAAAAGGAGTACTTGTGGCATCTTAGACTAACAAATTTATCTGAGCATAAGCTTTTGTGATGAAGTGAGCTGTAGCTCACAAAAGCTTATGCTCAGATAAATTTTAGTCTCTAAGGTGCCACAAGTACTCCTTTTCTTTTTGCAAATACAGACTAACACGGCTGCTACTCTGAAAACTGGTATTATAGAAAATTACCCTGGATTCAAATGTACAGCAGTTGGTGGATCCTACATATATATATAAAGACGGCAGCCATCATACAGTCAGTCTCCAAAATAAAACCACACCAAAAACGTTGTTCTTTTCAGCTGTATCTCTAGTTGTGTAATTTTATATATTCAGATTATTCATCCAACAGGGGCATCCTGTATAGTTTTCACTTTGGTCAGTGCACTTGCGAAACTAAGAATTCAGTTTTAGGCCCCAAACTTGCAAACTGATCCTTATTGATGCAGAAACCCTCTTGCAGGATAGGGGCCTATGTTTGTCTATAGAAGGTAGCTAAACTGCATCAAAATGGTTTAAACATAAGTTTAGTGAGTTGCAAAAATTTTTGTTAGAAGGAACCATGTGTGTAACGTACATTTGCATCTTGAAATCTAGAAATAGTGCATTTTAAGTTGTCAAACAAAAGGAACCGTGCACTAAAGCTTCTCAAAACAGATAATGGTTTTGCTTTCTCAAACCTCCAAATTTATTTTCTGTCATTCCTTGTCTAATCCATAAACAATTCACTTAGGGCAGGATGTTTGCTGGGCTCTGAAGCTTAGGGAGTTACTCAAGTCCTCAAATCACAAATGGTGTGGAGAAAGTGAAAGTGTCATTTATCCCTTTGCATAACACAAGAACCAGGGGTCACCCAGTGAAATTAACAGGCATCAGGTTTAAAACAAAAGAGGAAGTACATCTTCCACAGGCTGATTGCAGTGTGTGAACTCATTGCCATAGATGTTGTGAAGGCCAGACCTTTAATGGGGCTCAAAAAAGAATTAGATAAGTTCATGGAAGATTGGTCTATCAATAGCTATTAGCCAAAATGCTCAGGATGCAACCCCATGCTCTGCGTGTCCCTAAACCTCCAACTGCCAGAAGCTAAGACTGGATAACGGAGTTGGATAACTCAAAGTTACCTTGTTCTGTTCATTTCCCCTGAAGCATCTGGCACTGACCACTGTCAGACGCCAGGATACTGGGCCAGTATGGCCATTCTAACACACTTCAAGAGAAACAAAAAAAAAATTATAGAAAATAAAAAATTTCACCAGATTCTAATAATTGAATTTCTGAATTTTGCTATGTGGCACCTATTTTTTTTAAATATCTGGTATACTGGATTGCTGGTATACAAAGAAATCTCACTTGCGGGGTCTTACAGAAGTAGTAGTAGTTAACCTTACAAGCCTAATACACTGAAGAGCCATTAATCTTCCATTTGCCTCTGTGATTAGAGAGGTATATGCTGATGGGATGGCACAGGATGAGGCTTGGGGGAAAAGAGGAGCTCTGGCTTCACCAGTATGTTTCCCTTCTGCCCCCCCACCACCCACAGACATGCTCATTAGTATTCAATGAAAGCTTATCCAGCAGAGTTAGTGAGGTTGGCCCTTCCCCAGAATTCTGAGGTAGCAGGTAGAGGAACTGAGGAACAGCTGCGCACCATGATATACTTTACTCCACCTGTCACGGTCCTTGGAGTACCCAGGGCTGAGAGTCACCTTGTTACCTCTGGCCTCTAGCAAGAAGTAGCCTTGCCCGTGGTGGCTGTTAGCCACTCAAGCACTCTCCTCTGGGCTATACAAACCCTGTCTTTGCCTAGGTGCCTAACAATAGATGCACCTCAGCCCTGAGTTCGTTTGAAGCATTTCCCCTGCGATATCCAGCATGTGACTGATTACTCACATAAATCCCAGATCCTCTTCCCCCAAAGGAGCAGTGTATCCCAGTTTACTAGTTTTACCTTATATCACCACTCCTACATAACACACAGCACTTGTAATAAAATAAATGAAGGTTTATTTAAGAAAGAACAGAGATTCAACTAGAAACGAGAGTGATGGAAACAAATGATAATACTACACAAAACAACAAAATGCAAACTAGGACCTACATTACTAATAGTTTCCTATTTAGTAAAGTAGGTTTTACCTCAAAGTTCAGTCTTACAGAGCTGCTGGCTTCACAGGAACCAAGATCCAAACTATTATGAAAATACCCCCGTGCCATTAGATATATCCTCAGTGAATGGATACAGAGTGCCTCTCCCCATCTTGTTTACTAAAACAGTCTTCTGTCTTTATTCATAGGCAGGGCAAGAATCCAATTAGAGAGCTGGAAATCAATGTTCCTTTTTTATCTGAAAGTGGTTTCATTTATTTGCAGTTGTGTCTGATGGTTTTCCATTGACAGTTGTGGGATGGAGCAAAGCTAGAAAACTGAGAGGAAACTAACCAAGGAGGGATGATAACTCAGTCTTGCTTGAATGGGCCATCACCAAGCTATATTATCCGCAGGTGACTAACTTTTACTCCAAGTCCATAAAGCATACCTTCAATATACTTACATACATCTTGTAATGATTATGAGTCTTGATAAGTTATGAGTTTTCAATAGATACCGTACGTTACCCTTTACGGGTAACTACCCTACAAGAGGTGTGGCATAATGAGTTTGTCAGGTCTGAGACAGGAGTTGTTTGAAAAGAACATGGGACCCTTTACCAAGGGGCCTACTTGTCACATACACAGCCTAAAAAAACTGAACACTTGTACCCTGACCTTCACTGCTGCCCAGATGAGGAAAGGGTATGAACGGGTGCAGGGTGGCGGAGGGGGGAAATCAGGCATTGGTGGGAAGAAGTACTGAACCCCATATATAAACTGGAAGATCCTCTGGTTTAGGAGGCTGAATCCCATCACCGATCAAGTACAGAGATAAATGCTGAAACCTGTCCTCGACCCACACAACAAGACGACCAGAAATCACAAGAGTTGAAATTCAAGGAATTTCCGACACTCTGTAGAAAAAAATTCATGAGAGAACATGGACTTTAGGTTAATTAAGAGTCTGTCACGTCACAAAGTAAAACTGGCTGGGTTAGCTACAAGTCTACAAAAACTCTGATCATTCTAGAAAGAATACACACAAAGCATCTCAGAGCCACAATGCAATTTGCATAACAAAAGATTATTTGACTCTTAGGTTATTCTCTTTGTATGAAATAACTGGTCTTGATAAAAGTATAGGAATTTAATAACCAGTTTTCTGGAGATATATAGTTAATTTTACCCAAACTATGAAGTAACTTTAAAAGAATCCAGTTAGAGAGCTGGCAATCAAGTTACGCTGAAGACAATTTCCATTGCTGATCAGAGAGACGAGACAAAATCAATTTTTCTAAAATTGATGAAATACTTAAAGTTGGCACAGAAGTTTTCAATGTTAGGTTTCAGAGTTAATTTAGATTAATCAAAACAAATGGCTACTTTAGCAGAATGATAATGAAAAATTTCTCATGCTCTGTCCCCTTAAATGAAAGAATATTATCTAACCTAAAAGTACATCTTTCTAACTCAGAAGCACTGCTTTAGTAAGGGTAACTAAAAAGGTCTTACCAATCAACTTTCAGGAAATGAAGCACTAACAGGGACCAACCTATTTGGAAGATGCAACACCCCAGCATGATGGCCTACTTAATAATAGGAAACTTGGTGTCCACTAACAAGCAAAATATTTACAGATCTTACAGGGTATGTCTACACAGTATTTTGAAGCAAGCCTCCCAGCATGGGTCATCCCAGAGCTCCCCGGAGCGGGAGCATCAGAGGGAATGGGTCTATTAAAGAAGTGGGTGGGTGAGGTTCTGTGGCCTACAATGTGCAGAAGGTCAGGCAAATCAATGGTTTTCAAACTTTTTGTTTTGGTGACCCCTTTCACACAGCTAGCTTAAGAATGTGACAACCCCCCCACCCCCATAAATTTAAAAACAGGACAGGGAGAGTTGATTTAATTTAATGGAGGCTCGGGGCTATCAGCCCCACGGAACTGACAGCTCCTGACCTGGATATAACCACTTATGACCCCCTGAGAGTCACGCCCCCCAGTTTGAGAACCTCTGGACTAGATCACGATGGTCCCTTCTGGCCTTATAGTCCGAGTCTGGGGCTGGATCATCTCTGTCCGCATGCTTGTTGAATTCCAATAGATTAGTGAGGCATGATTTCCCTTTACAAAAGCAGTGTTCACTCTTCCTCAGCATATCGTATTCATCTGTGTCTGATTCTGTTTTTTTACTATAGTTTCAACCAATTTGCCTGGTGTTGAAGTTAGGCTTACCAGGCTGTAATTGCCAAGATTGACTCTGGAGCCTTTTAAAAAAAAATTGTGTTTATATTAGCTACTCTCCAGTCATTTGATACAGAGGGTGATTTAAGCAATAGGCTAATAGCACGTTAATAGCTCTGCAATTTCATATTTGAGTATTGTTTTGTTCCATGGGGTGGGGGGAGGTGAGATTGGGCCTGTCACCAGGTGGTGGGACGCAGAGCTGGAGAGCTAGTTTACCCTCAAGAGCAAGCCCATTCCATGCTCATACCACAGCAGTGGCTCCTATTCTGTGGAGCTGGGCCTGGCTCCCCACTCTGGACATTGTGACCTGGCACGTGGGGCTGCAGTACTACACAGGTTTGGCCTGGCCACCCCTCCATCATAATAAGTATGGGGGCAGCTATTTGAGTGAGTTGTGCTACAACCCTTTGCATCAGGTTGCAATGCTACTCACTGAGATTTGGCGTGGTCAAACTTGAGTGGCGCTCTGACCTTGCGTGCCAGAATTATATTATTTTTTATTTAATACATTGTTTTATGTTTGCAAAAAGCATAGAGCTCGACCATTTATTATAGTATGGATATAAATATATGAAGGAGGACATAGCACCTGAACCCTGAGTTAGTTTTATCATCAGCTAGTTGAGGTTTGCCCTCCCATTAGAACAATTTACAAAGTTGTGATGGGTCACTGGAAACTTTTGTATTGCAATTGGATGTTTTTCTAAAAAATGTGCTCTAGTTCAACCATAGGCATTGGACTTGAAGCAGGAATTAATTCAGAGAAGTCTATGGACTGTATTATGCAGGAGGTCAGATTAGATGATCATAGTGGTCCCTTCGAGCCTTAAAATCTGTGAATCTAGGGTATAAAATAGTTATTTGAAGGTCTATAGTATATTTTTATTTTTGTCTCACATTTATGCTCTGTATAATCTACATGGAGAGAACTATATATAACAAAGTTTTTCACAAAGATTTCAGATCTGTAGTGCTTAGAATAGAAGCATTCTGTTACGATTGTTTTGAATTGTAAATTGCAGATAGTGACATCTATAATTTGGGTTCACATCTCAAAATGCAGTGTGGTCTTTTTTGGTAAGCTGTTTTGGGAAAGCTGGGATTTTAAATCACTACTTTAGTTTGTTTCACAGCAGCTACTTTTATTAAGATTTAAATGATTTCATATTTATACTGTTTCTAAACTTTGACAGTTATAATTTTTTAAAAAAAATTTTGAACTTTGGAAGAAGTATATTAGGGAGGGCATCTTTACAACAGTTAAATTATTTTAAAGCTCCTACTCTTACTACTATGTGTGTAAAATAATTGCAACATGCCAAAGCCTAGAGAAATCTAAAGCAAAACAACCTGCCGTGTGTGTGTGTGTTCAGAAGCACAAGGCAGTTAAGTGGCCAACTCCTGTTGGCCTTCAATGGAGTTAAGCATCTAACTACCCTTTATGGTTTTGAAAATCTTTTTCCAGGTACTTTGTTCCCATCCTACTTGGAATTCTGACTAATGAAGGATGGGGATTTGAATGGAATTGTTAATACTCATAGCTACAGTAATGATAGAGCAAGAGTTCTCTAATTGGGGATCGGGACCCCTCAGGGGGTCACAAGGTTATTACATGAGGGGGTCGCAAGCTGTCGGCCTCTACCTCAAACCGTGCTTTGCCTTCAGCATTTATAATAGTGTTAAATGTATTAAAAAGTGATTTTAATTTATAGGGGGGTTCACACTCACAGGCTTGCTTCTTGAAAGGGGTCACCAGCACAAAAGTTTGAGAACTGTGATAGAGTTTATAGGTACGGTTGCCAGACATCTGGTTTTCGACTGGAATGCCCAGTCGAAAAGGGACCCTGGTGGTATTGTGCGGAGTCTCCCCTGGCCACCCATGCACCATGGGGCTGCAGGATCCTGGGAGCCACAGAAAGCATGGCTGGGACCCTGAACCCTGTTCTGCACCCTAATCTCCTGCCCCAGCCTGGAGCCCCCTTCCGCACCCAAACTCCCTCCCAAAACCCCCCAACACCCTGACCTAGCCCTGAGCCCCCTCCTGCACCTCAAATCCCTCATCCCCAGCCCAGAGCCCTCTCGTGCACACTGAAACCCTAATTTCTGGCGCCAGAGCCCTCACCCTGCTCATGCACCCCAAACTCCTGCTACAGCCCAGTGAAAGTGAGTGGGGGGAGAGAGCAAGTGACTGGGGGGTGGTATGGAGCAAGCAGGGGCTGGCCTTAGAAGAGGGGCAAGACTTCGGGGAAGGAGTGTTTCGTTTTGTGCAATTAGAAAGTTGGCAACCCTAGTCATAGGTTACAGGGCCAAAAGGGACCGCTATAAGAATGCTGTCTGACTTCTTATTTAACACAAGCCATAGCACTTCCCTGAACTAACTCTTGTTTGAACTAGTGCATCTATTTTACATTTTGAGACTGTCCAGATAGTTTTTAATCCATTTACTGTGTCATGATCATTTGTATCATTCTGATTTTTAATCAAAAAGTTGTGCTGCACCAACTCAAATGCCTTACAGAAGTCTATTATTTATTAGTATGACTATAGCATGTATGAGACCCTGTCAGGGATCAGGACCCATTGTGCTAGGCGCTGTACGGACAGTGAACAAAAAGTCCCTGCCCCAAAGAACTTACATTGTAAGTATATAAGACCAGAGACAACAGATGGATACAGACAGACCAACAGGAAAATACAAGGAAACAAGAGGTAGGTCTACACTTTGAGCTGGGGGTGTGATTCCCAGCTTGAGTGTTACCCAGGATTTTTCAGAATCCACAGCTGTGGCAAGTTAACTGTTTCACTCCTGGTAGTGTCAGGAATAAATCAATGGGAACACAGAAATTCCGTCTGATAAAAGATTAATTGAAATAAGCATGCTCTATCTAATACTGCAGTTTATTAGATTTAATACACAACAATAAAAAATAGGTTTAGAACATCCCAAATATTTACCTAAAATTTGGAACAGTATTGAGTAATTAATAGCAGGTTCGCAGTGGCCAGTTGCTCACCTGTTGGGGAGAAAAGGTGTCGGGGGAAAAATGTCTCTTAAGATGGCTTCAGAGGACTGCTCCAAAGTACAGGGCATTAGCTAGTCTTTTATAACCAACTTCTACAAAACACATAGGTCATAGTGACCCCTACTAAATCAGCACTTTTCCTAACTTTCAATAAACTACTTATCAACGAACATCCCTAACAATGTTATTCATCATAAACTTCTGTATCAGAGGCACCCGAATCCAAGATTTTCATCCACCAAGGTTTTCAGTCTCAGTTGTTGACTCTTCTTTTCCCTCCTCCCATTCTGATTAGCAGAAACTGCCAGTTAGTTTTGACCTTGCTTCTAAAAGCCTGCTTTCAAATTAACCCTTAACTGCGTGGTTATCTATTTATTAATTCATGGTGGCTGAATACACGCAATATAGTTGCAGTTAGCTTGATCAAATCCTGGGGTATGATAGAGAAGAGGGAGCTAGTGGACTGATGCAAAGAGAGGGTTCAAGGCATGGTCAAAGCTATGGGTAGGAAAATTATCTTTGCAACAGTATTCTGAATGGATCTCAGCGGGGTCAGATTGCATTTGTCAGGGCCAGAGAAAATATTGTGGTAATCAAGATGCGAGATGATGGCTGGGCAAGAGCTTTAGCTGTGTGGGTGGATAGGAAAAATTGTATGTTAGAGATATTGCATCAAGACTGTTGTCTTTATCAACCAAACTTGTAATCTCATGAAAAAAGATACCAGGTTAGTTTGACAGGATCTGTTTTCCATAAACCCATATTCCGTGACTTTCCATGACTTCTGCAGTCACAGCAGCCAGTGCGACTTCTGCAGTTGCAGCAGCCGGCAGTGCCGGCCCCAGGGGCTGCCGGAGCAGCTGCAGTCCTGGGTGTGGCCCTGGAGCATCTGTCTTGGAGTAGTGATGCGGCCATCAGGCCAAAAAATTTGCCCTCCCCGTAATAGATTAATGTGCATGGACGAGGAATCAGGGAGTTTCTCTGCCATTGACTCACTGTAGAGCCTTGGACAAGACACATAGAGCTCAATCCAACCCCCATTGACCTCAGTGGGAGTTAGATAGAGCTGCTAATCTCTGGGACCTGATTTTGATCTTCTTTACATCAAATCTGGGGCAACTCCATTGAAGCAGTGATCTGATATTAGATTCAAGCCTGCTGTGTTTGTTAAATTGGGGGAAATTACACTTTTCTACCTTTACCAAGGTGTTGTGAGGATTCATGGTTTCTATAGCACTATAAGCACCCAAAAACTGATTATTGCCTCGTCTTTTTTAGAAAAATGTATTCATTACTTAAATACAATTGGCTGAAGGAGTCTCAGTCCTTGTTGGCCGCCTACTAGGAGTTAAAGCAGACCACAAAAATTATTTGAGTTTAGATTCTGAGGCTAAATTTTAGTTCTAGAGTGATGCCTGCTGAAAGATATTTGTGTTTGCTGCTGGGGCTATAAACTATTTTACATAAAGAGTGCCTTTCAGATGAGATCTCCTTTGCTCCAAGCAAGAGAAACATTGGTGAACTAAAGTCAATAATATCGGTAATGTAGATTTGAATTTATGGTTACAATGCAATGTGTTTATACAAATTCAAGTACAAACTCCTTTGATGCTTCCAAAAGTGAAATGTAAAGAATTCTACAAAGTAACATTCTGAGAGATGCTTGCTCAATTTTAAATATGGTATAGGTTATAAATATTCTCAGACTATGTTGTATTTTTTTATTTTGGAGCAAGGGCATATTTTTGACATGATAGTAAAGGAGTTACAATGTTTTCACTTTGTCACAAGATTTATATCCTGTTCGACAGGTAGGGCTAGATCCACAAAGGGGACTTAGGCATTGCAACACTGAATCTAACTTTTAGGTGCCTTGCTGTCCTAGTGGAATCTACAGCCCTGAGTTAAGCACCGAGGCTACCTAGACAATGTAGAGTCGGAGGTAGGCACTTAAGAATGGGATTCACAAAAGCCAGGATTCTGAGTGGGGAGCTGCCTAGGCTAGCCAATAGGAAATGCTGAGTAGAGGGGTAAGACCTAAGCAGAGCCGGCCCTAGACCATTGCAGGCGAGGAGCGTCTTTGGTGCACCCGTCCATTTGTTAAACTTTAGAATACCTTTTTTTTTATTGCATTTATAGCCCATTTCATGGCTTTGATACATGATTTGAATGCATGATTTATCCCTGTCATATAAGACAATGAATTTGCACACTAGGATCTGTAAATCTGTATTTATTCATGCCATATATAAGCAAAGAAAAAAAAACCCATTTCCTCTAAGCCAGTTCTCAATTGATTACACATTGTGGGCCGCATATGTTACCTGAGTCACAGGGGCTGGGTGGCAGGGCAGCAGCAGCCCCACCCCTTGCTGCGTGGGGCAGCCGGCTGCCCGCCAGGATGCTTCGGGGCCTGCCAATTGCCCTGGACCCCACCACACTGCTATCCCAGACCTCCTGCAGCTGCCCCAACCCCGGATCCCATGGGGATGGCTGGCTGCCCTGGACCCTATGGCAGCACTTGCGCTGGGTGAGAGGTCTCCCAGCACTCCTGGCAATACTCCTCCAGTCTCCAGCGCTCGGAGCCTGTCTACACTAGTGCTTTAAGGCTCTCAGACTTGTTGTGCTCAGAGAGGTGATTTTTTCAGACCCCTGAGCCAGCAAGTTAGAGTGCTGTAAAATGTAAGTGTAGACATACCCTAGAAAGTCATCAAACATTACGTGTTAAGCATGGCAAAAGAAGTAAGAATTTATTTTATATTATTGTGTACTTCAGACATTCTATTTTCCCTTTTGTTGCTATCAACAAAAACAGCACCCCCCATGCCCAGCACCCCAGTCGGCTGCCTGCCCCTAAATCCTGTCCTGGGTCTAAGCCTTGCTCCTCAAAGGAAGCAAGGACTGCAATCTACCTCTCTTGCATCCTAGGGTAGTGTCCTCTGTCCACTGGACAATGGCAGTCGTTCTCACTCTTTTTCTCTCTGGCCCATTGAATATTTATTTATACAAAGTGAAACAGCTTTAGCAGGAAAAATTGAGATGGTTAATAATCTCCTGTAATGTTACTCTTGAGGGATGCTAGGAGGTGATTGTCGCCCAATTGATTAATCTCTTAGACCCCAGTGGTCGGTAAAGGTTTGATCTCCTGAACTGCTACTACATCAGGAAAATTATTACCAATATTATTAGAATAAGAGACCTGAGGAGCACATGAGAAACAATTGCAATTTAACCCAATTCCTTTTATTAACAAATGAACTATCCCACAAACTCTGAAATACAACAGCAGATAGAGATAATATAAAGTTCATTCACATTCCCTGCTGGGCAACTCCAGAGTATCAGTCCCTCATTACCATCCTTATCATCATCACCAGTGGGTATCATCTGGCATCTACCAAGGAATGCAGGCTGGGATACAGCTTTTATAATATGTTATACTGATGCCCACTGGGGTTGTATATATTTAGAAAGGTTTCAGCCCCTTTTCCTCCTATACCTCTGTACCCCACTAAATTTGGGGTGCCCTGTTTTTCATAAAAACGAGTAGTCCTTGTGGCACCTTACAGACGAACAAATTTATTTGGGCATAAGCTTTTGTGGGCTAGAACCCACTTCATCAGACGCATGAAGTGGAAAATACAGGAGCAGGTATAAATACATGAAAAGATGTGAATTGCCTTACCAAGTGTAAGGTCAGTCTAATGAGACAATTCAATTGACAGCAGGATACCAAGGGAGGAAAAATAACTTTTGAAGTGGTAATGAGAGTGACCCATTTCAGACAGTTGAGAAGAAGGTGTGAGTAACAGTAGGGGGAAATTAGTATTGAGGAAATTAGGTTTAGGTTTTGTAATGACCCAACCAATCCCAGTCTTTATTCAGGCCTAATCTGATGGTGTTCAGTTTGCAAATTAATTGCAGTTCTGCAATTTCACGTTGGAATCTGTTTTTGAAGTTTTTTTTGTTGAAGAATTGCAACTTTTAGGTCTGTTATTGAGTGACTAGGGAGACTGAAGTGTTCTCCTACTGGTTTTTGAATGTTATGATTCCTGATGTCAGATTTGTGTCCGTTTATTCTTTTGCATAGAGACTGTCCGGTTTGCCCTTCTGACATGTACATTGGCCATTGCTGGCACATGATGGCATATATCACATTGGTACATGTGCAGGTAAACGAGCCTGTCATAAATATAAAGGGAAGGGTAACCACCTTTCTGTATACAGAACTATAAAATCCCTCCTGGCCAGAGGGAGAAACCCTTTCACCTGTAAAGGGTTAAGAAGCTAAGGTAACCTTGCTGGCACCTGACCCAAAATGACCAATGAGGGGACAAGATACTTTAAAATCTGAAGTTGGGGGGGGGGCAGGAGGAACAAAGGATTCTGTCTGTCTGTGTGATGTTTTTGCCGGGAACAGATCAGAAATGCAAGCCTTCCAACTCTTGTTAAGTTAGTAAGTAATCTAGCTAGAAAATGTGTTAGATTTTCTTTTGTTTAAGGGCTGGTAAAACAGCTGTGCTGGAGGGAATATATATTTTGTAACTTTTTGTAACTTAAGGTTTTGCCTCGAGGAATTCTCTGTTTTGAATCTGATTACCATGTAAGGTATTTACCATCCTGATTTTACAGAGGTGATTCTTTTACCTTTTCTTTAATTTAAAATTCTTCTTTAGAACCCGATTGATTTTTCATTGTTCTTAAGATCTAAGGGTTTGGGTCTGTGTTCACTTGTACCAATTGGTGAGGATTTTTATCAAGCCTTCCCCAGGAATGGGGGTCTAGGGCTTGGGGGGGATATTTTGAGGGAAGACATCTCCAAGTGGTTTCTTTCCCTGTTCTTTGTTTAAAACGCTTGGTGGTGGCAGCATACTGTTCAAGGACAAGGCAAAGTTTGTACCTTGGGGAAGTTTTTAACTAAGCTGGTAAGAATAAGCTTAGGGGGTCTTTCAGGCAGGTCCCCACATCTGTCCCCTAGAGTTCACAGTGGGGAAGGAACCTTGACAGAGCCCCTGATAGAGTGACTGATGTGGTTAGGTCCTATGATGGTGTCCCTTGAATAGATATGTGGACAGAGTTGGCACCGGGGTTTGTTGCAGGATTGGGTTCCTGGGTTGGTGTTTTTGTTGCTGGTGAGTATTTGCTTCAGGTTGGGGGGCTGTCTGTAAGCGAGGACTGGCCTGTTCCCCAGGGTCTCTGAGAGTGAGGGATCGTCCTTCAGAATGTGGTTAGGTCCTATGATGATGTCCCTTGAATAGATATGTGGACAGAGTTGGCATCGGGTTTGTTGCAGGATTGTCCTTCAGGATAGCCTCATTCTTCAGGATAACCTGAGGCCTTCTTTGGCTAAGCGTAGTGTTAAGATGTTGCTTGTAATTATTAGAATTGGGAGCACTGGCTGTTGGGAGCCTGAAAGGACAGGAAACAGGAAGGAGGGGTGAGGAATTGAAGAGGCTGAGGGAGAGCTACTGAGGGTGCAGCAGCAGCTTGGAAAAGAGGTTTCCACTTTAAAAAATAAAGTCCTGTTGAACTTTGTTAGTACTTTTGCTTGGCTACTACAACACTAAGCTAAATATTTCACAGGCCTGAGGCCTGTTGGCACTGTTAAAACTTAAATTAATACTTCACCTCTATATCTTCAATATACCTGAATATCTTTTATCCTTGGCTACATGATGCAGAGCAGTATCTCTACCCTAGATACTGTTACCTTGTTTCTGTCATGTTCCAATCTTTGTTGGCCTGCTAAACAAAAGGCCAGAGGAACTGGTCTGTCATGATGTCTCAGAGAATCTAAAAATATAGTAAGTCAGGTGCTAATGTTTTTGTCCAGGCTCAGGAGATCATTCCCTCTCACTAGCCCAAAAAATTTCTCTCCCACTGCTGAGAATGTTTAGGATGTTTGAATTTATGGGAAGCAGAGGAATTACATCTGTCTTGCCAGTGCTGTGCTTGGAGAGAACAAAATCTTGAGAATGGACTACAGAAACAGTTGAGCCCCATGACGTGGCTCAGGACAGCCATGTCTTGAAGCAATTAACTCTCATTTCCAGTGGACTTTTGACCTCGGTTTTACATTTCGTTCCCCACAAACAGGCCTACAGCAGGAGAATACTTCTCCTTAACTCTTGGTGAGCTTTTGTTTTAATGGTCCTCCAGAAAATGCAGACTATTTATTTTTTGTAATAGAACGTTTCCAATTTGGCTAACTGGAATGCTCTACAGTAACTCCACACTTAAAGTTGTCCCGGTTAACATTGTTTCATTGTTACTTTGCTAATCAATTAGAGAACATGCTCGTTTAAAGTTGTGCAGTGCTCCCTTATAATGTCATTTGGCAGCTGGCTGCTTTGTCCACTGCTTGCAGGAAGAGCAGCCTGTTGGAGCTAGCTGATGGGGGCTTGGAACCAGGGTGGACCGGCAGCCCCCCATCAGCTCCCCGTTCCCCTAAGTTCCCTGTGTGGCAGCCGCCCAGCAGGTTATCAATTGCAAGCAGTTCAGCTTTCCCTCCCCCCAGTGCCATGTGCTGCTCCTGGGAGCCTCCCGCTTCCTATGTGGGGAGGGGGGTGAGAAGGGCTAATGTCAGGGTGTCTCCCTGCTCCTGCACCCCACTTACCCTATTTTCCATAGAGCAGGGGGGACACACGACAGGGCTCAGGACAGAGGGAGATTCCTGGCAGTAGCTGCCATCTCAGCTTGCTGAGCTACTTAAAAAGACAGTGTACTTAGAGTAGGGTCAGCATACTTAAAGGAGTAATGCGCATCTCTCTCTCGCACACACATGGTGTATGTCTCTGTTTCTGTCTGCAATGCTGTCTCCTCTCCCTCCATTCGTGCTGCCTTGTATAGTGTGAGGCTACATTAACAACAATGGGTTAACCCTTGGGGGCTCAACCAATTGCTAGTTCATCATTTAGCAGTAAGACATTCCCTGGGAAATATCCCACCCTCTGACTTCACCACCTCAACCAAGCTTCACAATCATCATTGTGTACCAGTATTAAATTGTTTGTTTAGAACTTGTACTCTGTGTGTGTGTGTAATCTTTTGTCTAGTGAAAAATATTTCCCTGGAACCTAACCCCCCCCCATTTACATTAATTCTTATGGGGAAATTGGATTCACTTAACGTTGTTTCGCTTAAAGTTGCATTTTTCAGGCCAGGAAAGGTACATGATGCTCGCATCTTCAGGAACTCTGGTCTGTTTCAAAAGCTGCAGAAAGGGACTTTCTTCCCAGACCAGAAAATAACCATTGGGGATGTTGAAATGCCTATAGTTATCCTTGGGGACCCTGACTACCCCTTAATGCCATGGCTTATGAAGCCGTACATAGGTAGCCTGGAGAGTAGTCAGGAGCTGTTCAACTACAGGCTGAGCAAGTGCAGAATGGTGGTAGAATGTGCATTTGGACGTTTAAAAGCACTCTGGCGCAGTTTACTGACTCGGTTAGACCTCAGCGAAACCAATATTCCCATTGTTATTACTGCTTGCTGTGCGCTCCACAATATCTGAGAGAGTAAGGGGGAAAGGTTGGGGGGGGGGGAGGTTGAGGCAAATCGCCTGGCTGCTGGTTACCACCGTCAGACACCAGGGCGGTTAGAAGAGCACAGGAGGGTGCGGTGCGCATCAGAGAAGCTTTGAAAACCAGTTTCATGACTGGCCAGGCTACGGTGTGAAAGTTCTGTTTGTTTCTCCTTGATGAAAACCCCCCGCACCTTGGTTCACTCTCCTTCCCTGTAAGCTAACCATCCTCCCTTCGATCACCACTTGCAGAGGCAATAAAGTCGTTGTTTCACATTCATGCATTCTTTATTAATTCATCACACAAATAGGGGGATAATTACCAAGGTAGCCCAGGAGGGGTGGTGGAGGAGGGAAGGACAAGGCCACACAGCACTTTAAAAGTTTAAATCTTATTGAATGCGAGCCTTCTGTTACTTGGCCAATCCTCTGGGGCGGAGGGGCCCCCCCACAGCGTTCTTGGGATGCTGGGTGAGGAGGCTATGGAACTTGGGGAGGAGGGTGGTTGGTTACACAGAGGCTGTAGCGGTGGTCTGTGCTCCTGCTGCCTTTCCTGCAGCTCAACCATATGCTGGAGCATATTAGTTTGATCCTCTAGCATCCTCAGCATTGAATCCTACCTCCTCTCATCACGCTGCTGCCACCTTTCCGCTTCAGCCCTCTCTTCAGCTTGCCACCTCTCCTCCTGGTCATTTTGTGCTTTCCTGCACTCTTACATTGTCTGCCTCCATGCATTCGTCTGTGCTCTGTCAGTGTGGGAGGACAGCATGAGGTCAGAGAACATTTCATCGCGAGTGTGGTTTTTTTGCCTTCTAATCTTTGCTAGCCTCCTGGAAGGAGAAGATCCTGTGATCCTTGAAACACGTGCAGCTGGTGGAGGAAAAAAAAGGGACAGTGGTATTTGAAAAGACACATTTTATAGAACAATGAGTACACTCTTTCACAGTAAACCTTGCTGTTAACATTACATATATAGCACATGTGCTTTTGTTACAAGGTCGCACTTTGCCTTCCCCCCACCGTGTAGCTAACGGCGGGGAACATTTCTGTTCAGCCATAGGCAAAAAGCCCAGCAGGAACGGGCACCTCTGAATGTCCCCTTAAGAAAAGCACTCTATTTCAACCAGGTGACCATGAATGATTTCACTCTCCTGAGGATAACACAGAGAGAGAAAGAACGGATGTTGTTTGAACGCCAGCAAACATACGCTGCAATGCTTTGTTCTACAATGATTCCCAAGTATGTGCTACTGGCCTGGAGTGGTAAAGTGTCCTACCATGGTGGATGGAATAAGGCTGCCCTCCCCACAAACCTTTTGCAAAGGCTTTGGGAGTATATTCAGGACAGCCATTAATGCCAGGGCAAATTAATCATTAAACATGCTGGCTTTTAAACTTTGTATAGTATTTTTAAAAGGTACACTCACCAGAGGTCCCTTCTCCGCCTGGTGGGTCTGGGAGGCGGCCTTGAGTGGGTTTGGGGGGTACTGGCTCCAGGTCCAGGGTGAGAAACAGTTCCTGGCTGTCGGGAAAACTGGTTTTTCCGCTTGTTTGCTGTGAGCTATCTTCCTCGTCCCCAAAACCTGCTTCCGTGTTGCCTCCATCTCCATTGAAGGAGTCAAACAACATGGCTGGGGTAGTGGTGGCTGAACCCCTAAAATGGCATGCAGCTCATCATAGAAGCGGCATGTTTGGGGCTCTGACCCGGAGCGACCGTTCGCCTCTCTGGTTTTCTGGTAGGCTTGCCTCAGCTCCTTAAGTTTCATGCGGCACTGCTTCGGGTCCCTGTTATGGCCTCTGTCCTTCATGCCCCGGGAGATTTTCACAAATGTTTTGGCATTTTGAAAACTGGAACGTAGTTCTGATCGCTGTATGGGGAAAGGAATCCGTGCTATCGGATCCCGTACCTCCTGTTCGGTCCATGCTGGAGCTCTTTTGCGATTCTGGGACTCCATCATGGTCACCTCTGCTGATGAGCTCTGCATGGTCACCTGCAGCTTGCCACACTGGCCAAACAGGAAATTGAAATTCAAAAATTCGCGAGCCTTTTCCTGTCTACCTGGTCAGTGCATCTGAGTTGAGAGTGCTGTCCAGAGCGGTCACAATGGAGCACTCCAGGATAGCTCCCTGAGGCCAATACCGTCTAATTGCGTCCACAGTACCCCAAATTCGACCCAGCAAAACCGATTTCAGTGCTAATTCCCTTGTCGGGGGTGGAGTAAGGAAATCGATTTTAAGAGCCCTTTAAGTCGAAAAAATGGCTTCGTCATGTGGACGGGTGCAGGGTTAAATCGATTTAACGCTGCTAAATTCGACCAACGCCTAGTGTAGACCAGGGCTAAGATATTTCCACTTCAGCTACATGAATAGCATAGTGGAAGTTGCATATCTTAGTTCGAAACCACCCTCCCCCCAACCCCCCATTGTAGCCCAGGCCTTAGACTCTGTTGAAAACCCAAAAGTTTTCAGTTTGCAGCCATAAAATGAAAACGTTCAGTTTCTGTTTTTTCAATGAAATGTCAAAATTGACAAAAAAAAATTTTCCACTTTTTTTGTTGAAATTTTCTGTAGGGAAAAAAATCTCCCACTAGCTTTAATAGTGGCACCTAGAGGTCCTAATCTAAACCCCATTGTGTTAGGCACTGTACAAACTGGAAATACCATGTACAAGTAAATAGAGAGCCCCTGCCCTTAAAATTCACAAGCTAGGTTAATGACAAGATGTGACTGGTGGAGGAAACAGAAAACTTGGGGGTGGAAAGGATGAAGTAAAAATAATATATTTTTACATAAACTAGCTATATGACCAATGTAGAATATATACTAATTTCACACATTCCTAAAGTTTTACCTGTCAGTTGAAGCTTTCACACTGCCTTATCCAAAGAGAAGCCTTCTTTTAAATCTGTAATAGTCTTACCTACACAAGGAGAATTTTTGAGCTCTATATTTTTATGGGATGGTATAATACTCTTTCATTAGGAAATACAGTAAATATTTCAATAGAACCACTTCAAAAGTAAATTGTTTCCATAGGGGCCAGATATTAGTAGTTCCATTATTTTTAAGGTTACCAGGCGCACTGCTGACCAGTTGGTGGTGCAGCGGGGGCCTGTGGCTAAGGTAGGCTCCTTGCCTGCCATAGCTCCATGCGGCTCCCAGAAATGGCCACCAGTCCCTGCAGTCCTTGATGCATGAGCAGCCAGGGAGGTACCGTGTGCTGCCCCCACTCCCAAGGACTGGTCCGCAGCTCCCATTGGCTGGGAACTGCAACCAATGGGAGCTGTGCAGGCGGTGTCTGTTTGTGCCAGGGCAGCGCGTGGAGCCTCCCTCATGAGTCATGGGGCCGGAGGAGCCTGGCAGCTGCTTCCTCAGAACCATGATAAGCACCGCCAGGACCCTACACTCCGAACCCTCTCCTGCACCCCAATTCTGTCCCAGCCCAGAGTCCCCTCCTGCACCCAAACCCCTGTCCTAGCCCGGAGCCCTCTCCCACACTCTGAACCCCTCATTTCTGGTGCCACCCAGAGTGCACACCCCAAGCCCATACCCACTCTGCCCCATCCTGGAGCCCTTTCCCACAACCCAAATTCCTCATCCCTGGCATGACCCCAGAGCCCGCACCCCCAGCTGGAACATTCACCTCCCTCTCTTACCCCATCCCCCAGCCCAAGCCCAGTGAAAAAAAGTGAGCCTGGGGAAGAGCAAGCGATGGAAGGGGATGGAGTGAGTGGGGGCGGGGCCTCAGGGAAGAGGCAGGACCTCAGGGAAGGGGTGGGGCAGGGGGTTTGGGTTTTGTGCCATTAAAAAGTTGGCAGCGCTAATTACTTTATGTCCTCGTGCAATAAAGAAATGGGCCAGGGTAAACTGAACATTAGGACTAGAGCTGGATGGGAAATGATTTTTCTCTGTCCCTTGCATTGGGACAAAATCGAGACCTTTTGACGTTTTTGACAAAATTAAGAGAAACCCGAGAAAATCCAATAGCCTGGTGATTAGGGTACCACCTAGGACGTGGGAGACACTGATCTGGAGCAGTGACTTGAACCTGGATCTCCAGCATTCCACCAGGCTATTGGATATTCTGGGGTCTTTTGCTTGCTGCACATTATATCAGAGTTGTGCCTGCCTCCTCAGCAGAAAGTACTCAAGTCTTAGGGTTCCAACAGAAGACAATTGCAAAGACAGCTGGTCAAGTGCACATACTTTCATAAAGCATTGCTTTCTGTAATGGAATCTGCAGATGAAGTGCACAGCCAGAATGTTCCATGGCGTAGTCCAACTTAACATATTTTTTATTTTTATGAGGGGCTTTTCTGTTGTTCTTACTGTTTTATCTTCCCCATCCCAAACACGCATCTAAATTTTATTACTTATGTACCATGAAGATTGTTGGACATGTAATTTTTTGAGGAAAAAAAGTTGTAGTTTGTCAATTTATTTTCTCTTAAATAGCATGTCCACGAATCCCACTCTCCCTCAGGGGATCTTTACTGTTGAAGGTTAAAGCATCTTGGTTTGAAAAACAGCTTGTTTATGTTAAAAGTTTCCATTCTAGAGTCAAAAATTGACTTCTCCCTCTCCCAATCACTGACTGGCAGCTTTAGAATTGTTTCTAATTGCCAGAAGGTATAATAAGGATTGGGAGACATATCCATTAATTGGAAAGAAATAGCTAGGTAACCATTTTTCCTTTCTGTCCACATTTGCTTATACCATACATTCTGCTCCACTGTGAGAACTCCTCATATTCTCCCTATTTATCTATAGATTTTCATATGGGTCATATTATTTCAATTTTCCTGCTATACATATTTGACTACTAGTTGAAGACGTAACTTAGTACAAATATTACCTGAATCTTGGAGGATGTGGTTGGTTCCCCCCCGCCCCAGTAACCCAAAAATAATCAAGTAGCTGTCCTAGTCTAGGTATATCACTCGGTATATATTGTCAATATAATGGCAAATGGACTCTCAAAAATTAGCAGTAACTAGTGGATGGGACTGCAGTCTGTTAAGCTAAACCATGTTTTTACCTAGTAATCAATTTGGTATACCATAAATAACAAATTATTTTTTCCTCTGGTAGGCCATCTGCCTGAAAACAGTGCATTAAGCTGTTACTAAAGTTGTATTTAATTTTATGCTAGTTGCCAGGTAAAAGTGGTTACCAGTAATTTAATGTCTGTCTTTATGTAGTGAAGATATAAACTCGGAATACTTTGACAGAGGAACGCTGGCCTCTTTTTGAGTTTTGGAATATATTATACAGAAAATCAATAGTTACTTAATTACATGAATTATAACAATTCTCAGACATTCAGATCTCATGGTGATGAATGTGATGCATCCTGGTCAAGTTTTTTAAGTAAATGGGAGCTGCTAGGTTGTAAATGCTAGGTGTTTAAGTAAATGCTGGGCTGCTAGGTTGTCAACAGTTCTTAAAACCAGGCCACTTATTTAGGTGCCTAACTATGAAATTAGGATCCTAACATTAGGCATCCATTTTTGAAAATCTTAGTCTTAGAAAACACTTGTCGGTGTATAGTACTATCCTCATTTCACAGATGGGGAAATTGAATTAGAGAGGTTGCCCCTGGGCTAAGATATCAGAGCAAAGTTACGGTTAGCAATGTTAATAGAACTCCGAAGTCCTTCATTCCAGTCATTCAGATCACTAGTTACAATCCTTTTTTATAATTGTCAAACAAGTAGTTTTTTTTCATAATATCTTTTCATATCCACATGAAAGTAAAATGTGAACCATAGTGATTGAAATTATTTGCAGTATTGTTGTAGCTGTGTTGGTTCCAGGATATGAGAGAGACCAAGTAGGTGAGGTAATATATTTTATTAGACCAACTTCTGTTGGTGGAAGGGATAAGCTTTCAAGCTACACATAGCTCTTCTTCAAGTCTGGAAAAGGTAACCAGAGTGTCTGAGCTAAAATACAAGGTGGAACAGATTGTTAAACACAAGGGGCTCACACATTCTGTAGGAGACCACTTACAATGAAGTGGACAATTAAGGGTTAGCAGGCTGTAGGGCAGGAGTAGTCAAAAGGTGGACAGTGGGCCTAATCCAGACTGCCAAAGGCTTTTAACTGGACTGTGCAATGCTGGGGGGCCATGGGCAGTTAATGCAGGAGGGGGGAGTGTGGGTAGAGTGGATAGAGGAGTGATTGGCCATGTGCTTGAGCTTCGGGGAGCTGGGGCTGCGGGGTAAGGTGGAGGAGCCTGGCACCAACACTCACCCTGCTGCTGCCACTTCCACCATCCTCTGGCCACCGTCGGCCTGCAACTGAGGAGCAGGAGTCAAGGCACCTGCCTGCCTGCTCCACAGGGGCCACAGCGTGTTCAAGTGGCTAGAAGGCACAACTTCAGCTCAGTCCTGCCTGCAGTTTAGCCCAACTGTGGCAACCATGCTTTGTGTGCCTCTGGTCAAGGGGGTGTCATTTAGGGAAGGCAGAGGGAGCACCTGCCCCCTGGGTTTCATGTCATCCCCTGGGTGGCTGGGGCTCCCACTGCCCCAGAAGGTTCCTGGGACAGACATGTAACTGAGGGGGGCAGATGCCCTCCCCCCCCCGCCCTGCCTAAATGGAGCCCCAGCCAGTGCCCAGGGCTGACAGCGGGAGCCCTGGCAAGCACCCGACGCAGACAGCGGAAGCCCCAACAGGCAGCCAGGATTGACACATAATTCAGGGGGTGGCTGACACATAACTTGGGGGGGCGAGTGTGCCCCCCCACCTGCCTTCCCTAAATGGAGCTCTGCCAGGCTGGAGCCCCTGCCACTGGAGTCCGGACCTTGACTATACCTTGACCAAGAAATTTGGACCGTCACAAAAAATATTTGACTACCCCGCTGTAAGTAAGGTGTGTTACAAATCCATAAAACCAGTGTCTCTGTTAAGCCCATGGTTTTTAAGTTTGCTGATTTTTTTTCCTTTTAAAAATTACTAATCAAAATCTTTTTTTTTTGTAAAGCCTTTTCTTCCTCTTGTGAATCTCCACTGTTCTCCAGCTGTCCACACATTTCTGTGTAAAGCATTTGTGCCTGCCTGCATGAAGCAAATTCATGTGATTCACCCTTGTCGAAGACTTTGTGAGAGAGTATACTCCGACTGTAAACAGTTGATAGACACTTTTGGGATCACCTGGCCGGAGGAACTGGAATGTAACAGGTGTAGTACCTTTTAATCTGACATGCAATGAAGGTGACATTTTCAAACACTCCTGATTTGACCCACAGCTGAACTGAAAATCTAAGACAGAGAATGTGTTAATATCTGTTAATGGGCAGTTAATGCAGGAGGGGGGAGTGTGGGTAGAGTGGATAGAGGAGTGATTGGCCATGTGCTTGAGCTTCGGGGAGCTGGGGCTGCGGGGTAAGGTGGAGGAGCCTGGCACCAAAAGTCTAAGACAGAGAATGTGTTAATATCTGTTTCAGAGTAGTCTCCACATCAATGGGGACCCTGAAAGGCTACATGAGAAAGAGAGAAATTTCTCTTCAAGAAACTTAACTAAACTGATCTCCTGAATTTCCTCTTAGTGATTTTGTCTCAGTACAAAATGCTTAAAACATATATTTGACTGCTTCTTTATCTGTAAAATGGGATAATAGTACTTCAGAGGTTTTATGAAGAATTATAGAGTTTTTAAGGTCAAAAGGGACCACCATATCATCCAATGTGACCTCCTTACTCCTGAGGGAATTCTGCGCCAAAAAAAATTTTGCATACAATATTTTAAAATTAGATACAATTCTGCAAATTTTGTTTGTCAATAAATAAATGTGGAGGCTCCAGCATGGCAGTGGGGAGCATAGACCACTGGCTGCACAGAGGTGGAAGATCACCCTGCAGCCCCTCCCAGAGGACACGGATTCAGCAGTGAGGCAGCACCTGACCCTGACACAATACAAGGGCCAGGCCTGCCCCAGAAACACCACAGGACCCTGCCTCTCCATACGAGACACACTAGGTGTGGGACAGGCAGGTTCAGCCTGGCAGGATCCAAATGTGGAGGGGCTTAGTGTGGGGGGGATCCAGGTGTGGATTGAGAGGGTTCTGTGTGTGGCAATTTGTGTGCGGGCAGCTCGGGGAGGGTCCAGGTGTGGGGGGATTGGATGCACAGGAGCTTGTTGGGGGGGGGGGGGAGGTTCCAGGTTCGGGGTAATGGAGCTCTGCAGAGGGGTCCAGGTGAAGGTGGTTGAAGTTCAGCATGGGGGGTCTGGATGTGGGGGATGGGACTCAGCGGGGGGGTGAGATGTAGGGAGCTCAGTCGGGGGGGGACTGGGTGCTGGGGGAGTGGGACTTGGTAGGATGGGAGTTTGGGGCTCAATGAGGGGTGGTCCAGGTGCAGGAGAGTGGTGGTTTGAGTGCGGGGGGCTCAGTAAGGGGTGATCTGGGAGCAGGGGTAGGGATTTGGATGCAGGGGGTGAGGCTTGGCTGGGCGGGTGAGGCTCCACAGGGTTCTGTGTATGGGGGGGGTTCCAGATGCACTGGTTGTGGGTAGTGGGAATAGCTCCCCATACAATGATCCCTACCCCCACAGCTGAGGAGCAATGTGGCAGGAAACAGGGTGTATGTACGGAGTTTCCTGCAGCTGGGGAAGGTTTTTGGGGGTGAGTTTGACCCGGATCTGGCTGTTCCTTGCAGGGGAAGTGGAAGTCCCATCCTCCCCAGCCCAGCTGGGACTAGCAGCTGGGCCCAGCACAGGGTAGGTGCCACTGGCCAGGGCGTACCCAGTCACACCCCCTGCAGTGATTTATCTCTTCGCCAGCTGCTCTGGGTGCCTGAAACACACCCGCTCTGCTGGAGAGGGGCATGTGACCACTCTTGCAGCTTTCCTTTGCTTCCATGTTAGAAAGTCATTTTTCTGCAGGGAAGCAAAGAAATCTGTGGGGGACATGTATTCTGCACACACGCAGTGGTGCAAAATTCCCCAGGCTTAACCTCCTGTATATCCCAGATCATCTCTCTCTCTCTCACCACACAAAATTAGACCAAAGTATTCCAGCCCACAAAGAGTAACTGAACGGTACTATGAAATATAAAGCACTCTGTCTATACATCACTAAGTATTAGAAGGCTTTTATTTTAATCTTAACCACTTAGTTGAACAAATTAAACCTCCCATTACTTTATCTATGCTGCATGCCAAGATTCAGTATTTCATAAAAATCTTATCTTTTGTCTGTTTCTTCTAGCCCCCAGAGAGATAATCATAAATTTATAGATTTTAGGGCGTGAAGGGATCATTATCATCATTTAGTGTGACCTACTGCATAACACAGGAAATCGAACCTCACACAGTAATTTCTGTTGACAACTGTAGCATTTGTTTTTGAAAGGTATCCAGTTTTGATTTAAGACTTCAAGTGATTGAGAATGCACGACATTCTTAGGTAAGATGTTCCAATGGTTAATTATTCACTAGAAACGAAACATCCACCTTATTTAACAGTCTGAATTATCTTGATTCAATTTCCAGTCATTGGATCGTTATGCCTTTTTCTACTAGATTATTGGGCCATCTACTATCAAAAATCTCTTCCCCATTTAGGTACTTGTAGATCATGATAAGTCACCTCTTTCCTGTGCATAGCTACAGGGAAAAGAGACTGTGATAGTATGGACCCAAGGGCAGGGGACAGGTTGAGCAGCAGCATGGAAACACGGTATGGAGGCTCATGGGATATTCAGGCTCTGCAGCATTTCACACACTCACCCCTGCCCCTCTGTAGAGCTACAAACCTGTCTCAGAATTGTTCTGTAGAATTAGCCATCTTAGAAGCTTATTCAGATATTCAGTATATTTTCTAAATTATATTTTAAAATAAAATACTCAGTTTTTTCCAGGAACTGTTGAATCTCTAAATTATTCTACTACTGACAATAATGACTTAAAGTTAACACTATCTACTGCTCATATGTGAAGTGAGATGGTATTCTCTGTCCAGATCTTAACATAGAGTCCATAGCACAAAAAATACCCTTTGAGTCAGCAGTAACTGGCACTGTTGGCAGCCTCAGAAAGGCCAAAGACTGAATGAGCCTAGAGTGTTGAGAGAGAGGCACTAATGAGAACTCCTGACTCCTTAGAGATGATCCCAACAGAACGAGGATAAAGCAAGTTGGTAAATTGGTGAGATAAGCGTACTGGTGCAGTGCATGATGTTCCTGTTGTATGGTTAAAAAGAACTTCAGCTTCTAGAATTCTCAGGCCAGCCCAATTTGTCCAGAAGAACCTTTATTAATGGTGGTGATGAAACAGAAAGCCCAAGTTGAGTTTGTTCATCTGGCATTTAGGGAAAAAACCTTACTTTTAAACTGAGCACATTTGTAATGGAAATCACTGAGAAATCATGATAATGGAACTCCACCATGCCATTTTTAGAGGCACTCTTAATCTGATCTCACTCTCATGGATAAATTGTAGAACTCAGACTCATTGCTGAGTAGTTGCACACATGGGTAATCCCATTGTGAGTAAAGGTGCTTCTACTCAAGTAAAGATTGCATAATCTAGCCATACGATAATAAGTCCATCACCTGCTAATGCAGAAATGGTCATTATAAAACAGATTGTTATTTTGTCCAATCAAATTCTAAATGTCACAAGCTATAGTTAATTTAACTTTTAAAAAATGTTAGAGAAAAAATAATTACAATTGTGTTCAACTTTTATACTAGCTCTCTTTTTATTTTTCCTGTCTGTTAGGTAATTTCCAGTCATATATTATGAATATCAAAGTCCTTATTAGTTCTATGACAGACAATCCTCACCATTTGACTGCTTCTGTAAATATTTTTCCCCTGAGGTAAAGTGTTATCAACTGATATGAAACCAAGCAGATCCATTAGTGAAAGCAGATTTAATGTTAAAAAGGTCATCTCTCCATTTCTAATAATGTGTCTTTTCCTTTTTGAATGGATTTACATGGCTATTATTGTGGGACTTCTACAAAATGTTCTAAGTTCCCACTGGCCTCAATTGTTTATCCCTTCTTTGATCTCATAGTCTTGATCTCTCGATTTCAAATTAATTAGCACTGTAAGGGGCCTTACAGAGCTGAGAACAAGAACAGTGGCTACCTTGGGAAGAGAGCTTTCTGAGAGTAGGTGATTTGAAACACAATCAAACCACTATTGTCAGCAGTTAAATATTTGACCTGGTCCAATAAAAGCAAAGATATTTCCATCTGTATATCCCAGATATTCAACATTTCACGCCTGTATTTGGATTGGAGCTTGCATTATCTCTACTGAATCTCAAACAACAATTTGTCAACCAGATATAAAAATCTATGATGGGTGTTTTTCACAAGTTTACATATTGTGACAGAGCTCTGTCCTTGCCTCCATGGGTCCCACGTTTCCTGGCAGATTTAGCTAGCCTCGGAGGCTCACCGTGACCCTGCATGTAACCCATCTCTCTCTAGAGACAAGGGTCACAGTCTACTGAGCCATTTTCATCATAAGCCAGGAAGGGAGGTGAGGAAAAGTTATCCTTCCTTGCACAATCTCGGTGGTCTCCCAGTCTCAGTGATTAATCAGGGGGCAAAGGTGTGGGGGGCGAGCCCGAGCCCACCCTGTACTCCGGGCTCCAGCCCAGGGTCTCTAATAGTATCAGCTATGGTAGCTGACCTTTTAGAAACATGATATGTACAATTCCCTGGGCTACTTCCCCCACAGCAGCCCTCACTTCCTCAGGCTCCACTTCACCCTTACCTCAGGGCCTCCTTCCTTGTGCCTGATATGGTGTGTACTACTCAGCCTCTCCAACAGCACAACTTCCTCCCACAGCTCCTGACATGCATACCCACCTGACTAACTGGGAGGATTTTAACTAGTTTCAGCCAGCCCCTGATTGGCTTCAGGTGTCCCAATCAACCTTGCCTTCTCCCTGCCTTCTGGAAAGTTCTTAACTGGCCCCAGGTGTCTTAATTGACCTGGAGCAGCTGCCATTTCACTTATCCTGGTACCAGGGGTTTGTTTAGCCTGGAGCTAATATATCTATCTCCCACTACTTTTTTTTTTTTTTTTTTTTTTCTATATCCTGCGCCGCTTCCGAGGGCTCCGATACGACCGACAGCTCCTTTATCTCCATCCGAGAGGTCTTCCGCGAGACCTCTCCGGGCTGCCGGTCTTCTACCAGGACCTCCTCCGGACCTGGAAACTCTTTACAACGAGCAGGTCCGTGGCGGCCACCGAGGGGGCAGATCTCCTCGCGGAGCCCCTGCTACACAACCTCCAGCTCCGTTTGCAGGTGGCGGAGTCCCGCTCGGTGCGCCAGAGGTTGGTCCTGGCAGAGGTCACAAGAGTCGGAGACCTCCTGGACTATGACCGGGGAGACTGGCTGGATCCCCTAACCTTCGCTCAGCGCATGGGGCTTTCCAGACCTTGTACTCCCCGACGCATACTTCAGGAGGTGAAGGCCGCTTTGCCGCCCGCTGCTCGGGTTTATCTCGACCGGGTCCTGCACGAGGGCACGCCCCGCCCACCCACTACCCCAGGCCCGCCGGACCTTTTAATTGGACCCCTCCCCCGTGGACCCAACCGATCCCTTCACCCCTTCACTAGAAGCCGGCTGCACGAGATGCAGCCGGTCTGTTTTCAAACCGCGCCAAGAAAACATCTCTACACGCTCGTGCTCCACACCCTTCACGCCCGCACCCTCGTGTCCCGCCCCGATACAAAATGGCGGGACCTCCTGCCACCTTTGGAGGGTGCAGAGCCCCGGTGGGGCAGCCTATATTCCATCTTAGTCCCAAAGCCCGCCGGGGATGTCAGTTGGCGGCTCCTTCACGGAGCCGTGAGCACGGGCGTGTACTTGGCGCGGTTCACCACAATCCCAGACACCTGCCCCTTTTGCGGCGTGAGGGATACCCTGGCACATGTCTACCTGGAGTGTGCCAGGCTGCAGCCCCTATTCCGGCTCCTCACCAATATCTTATTACGTTTTTGGTTGCACTTCTCCCCTCACCTTCTCATTTATGCACTCCCTATCCGTGGCCCCACAAAGTCCCGGGATCTCCTGGTCAACCTCCTCCTGGCCCTAGCTAAAATGGCCATCTACAAAACCAGAGTGAGGAGGTTGGCCGATGGAGTCTCCTGTGACTGTGGGGCCTATTTCCGATCCTCGGTCCGTTCACGTATCCGGGCAGAGTTCCTCTGGGCGGCGTCCTCTGACTCCCTTGACGCCTTTGAGGAGCAGTGGGCTCTGTCCGGGGTTCTCTGCTCGGTGTCCCCGTCCGGTTCCCTTCTTTTGACCCTTTGACCGCACTCCTGTCCCTGTTCTTTTATTAGTTGTCCCCCGGAATTATTTGGGTATCTAGGTCCTGTGGATCCCCCTTTTAGGCTGGGGGGGACCCTTTAGCAGTGGACGGGCTTCGCCCGCCCACTTCCCGGATCCCAATAAGACTACTTTTTTTTTTTTTTTTTTTTTTCTATATCCTGCGCCGCTTCCGAGGGCTCCGATACGACCGACAGCTCCTTTATCTCCATCCGAGAGATCTTCCGCGAGACCTCTCCGGGCTGCCGGTCTTCTACCAGGACCTCCTCCGGACCTGGAAACTCTTTACAACGAGCAGGTCCGTGGCGGCCACCGAGGGGGCAGATCTCCTCGCGGAGCCCCTGCTACACAACCCCCAGCTCCGTTTGCAGGTGGCGGAGTCCCGCTCGGTGCGCCAGAGGTTGGTCCTGGCAGAGGTCACAAGAGTCGGAGACCTCCTGGACTATGACCGGGGAGACTGGCTGGATCCCCTAACCTTCGCTCAGCGCATGGGGCTTTCCAGACCTTGTACTCCCCAACGCATACTTCAGGAGGTGAAGGCCGCTTTGCCGCCCGCTGCTCGGGTTTATCTCGACCGGGTCCTGCACGAGGGCACGCCCCGCCCACCCACTACCCCAGGCCCGCCGGACCTTTTAATTGGACCCCTGCCCCGTGGACCCAACCGATCCCTTCACCAGAAGCTGGCTGCACGAGATGCAGCCGGTCTGTTTTCAAACCGCGCCAAGAAAACATCTCTACACACTCGTGCTTCACACCCTTCATGCCCGCACCCTCGTGTCCCGCCCCGATACAAAATGGCGGGACCTCCTGCCACCTTTGGAGGGTGAAGAGCCCCGGTGGGCCAGCCTATATTCCATCTTAGTCCCAAAGCCCGCCGGGGATGTCAGTTGGCGGCTCCTTCACGGAGCCGTGAGCACGGGCGTGTATTTGGCGCGGTTCACCACAATCCCAGACACCTGCCCCTTTTGCGGCGTGAGGGATACCCTGGCACATGTCTACTTGGAGTGTGCCAGGCTGCAGCCCCTATTCCGGCTCCTCACCAATATCTTATTACGTTTTTGGTTGCACTTCTCCCCTCACCTTCTCATTTATGCACTCCCTATCCGTGGCCCCACAAAGTCACGGGATCTCCTGGTCAACCTCCTCCTGGCCCTAGCTAAAATGGCCATCTACAAAACCAGAGTGAGGAGGTTGGCCGACGGAGTCTCCTGTGACTGTAGGGCCTATTTCCGATCCTCGGTCCGTTCACGTATCCGGACAGAGTTCCTCTGGGCGGCGTCCTCTGACTCCCTTGACGCCTTTGAGGAGCAGTGGGCTCTGTCCGGGGTTCTCTGCTCGGTGTCCCCGTCCGGTTCCCTTCTTTTGACCCTTTGACCGCACTCCTGTCCCTGTTATTTTATTAGTTGTCCCCCGGAATTATTTGGGCATCTAGGTCCTGTGGATCCCCCTTTTAGGCTGGGGGGGATCCTTTAGCAGTGGACGGGCTTCGCCCGCCCACTTCCCGGATCCCAATAAGACTACTTTTCTATAGCCATCTGGCCTTGCTCCGTCACAATATATATAAATAATTTTGATGTGGAATAAGACCAGTAAAGAAACAACTGCAAAATGTCTTTTTTAATTTAAGAATTTGAAGTGTTTCATAACCAACTGAATAAAAAACCAAGGTTTTGTAATGAATAGTTAAACGGCTTGTGTTCAACTGTTCTTCTAAACTTAACATTAAAGATTTTATTTGACTCTACTCAAAATTTTTTCTAAATGCCACCTGATTTTGTTCTCATAAACTAATTTTTGGATCATGTATAAAATATATTACTCAGAAACAGCTTTTTCACACTTAGGAAGAATAGCAGTAAAATAAGGGAACATTTGACAGTGGAAGAGTATTAATGTACATGCACTTTTCTTAATCTGTGTAGACTGGAGGATTGTGATGAAACTGCTCCTGTCACTGCTGCTGTAACCACAAAGGTCCATGGAACCCAGAAGACCCCAGGGCAGGCTCGAAGGGACTATGGATTTTGGTGTCCGCGGCATCTGCAGACCTCCAATGGACAAGGCTACAAGTTTTTGGGAATTGATCAGTGTGCACCCCCATGTCCCAATATGTACTTCAAAAATTATGAGCTGGATGTTGCCAAAAGCTTCATTGGAATAGTTTCAATTTTTTGCCTTTGTGCTACTCTGTTCACATTCCTGACTTTTCTGATTGATGTTAAAAGGTTCAGATATCCAGAGAGGCCAATTATATATTATTCAGTCTGTTACAGTATAGTGTCTCTGATATACTTCATTGGCTTTTTGCTGGGAAATAGAACTGCTTGTAACAAGGCAGATGAAAAGTTAGAAATTGGAGAAACAGTTGTTCTTGGCTCTCAAAACAAAGCCTGCACTGTCTTTTTTATGGTTTTGTATTTTTTCACTATGGCAGGAACAATATGGTGGGTGATTCTTACGATCACTTGGTTCCTAGCAGCAGGAAGAAAATGGAGCTGTGAAGCTATTGAACAAAAGGCAATTTGGTTCCATGCAGTTGCATGGGGCATACCTGGTTTTCTCACCATTATGCTCCTTGCAATGAACAAAGTTGAAGGGGACAATATCAGTGGAGTTTGCTTTGTTGGTCTCTATGACCTGGATGCATCTCGATACTTTGTCCTTTTGCCTTTGTGCTTTTGTGTTTTTGTTGGTCTCGCTCTCCTTTTATCTGGAATTATTTCTTTAAATCATGTGCGGCAAGTCATACAGCATGATGGCAGAAACCAAGAGAAGCTGAAGAAATTTATGATTCGAATTGGAGTCTTTAGTGGCTTATACCTGGTACCACTGGTGGCACTTCTTGGATGTTATGTTTATGAGCAGATGTATAGGAGAATCTGGGAGACCACTTGGGTCTTTGACCATTGTAATCAGTACCATATTCCCTGTCCTTACCAGGTAAGGAGTAATGTTTTGTATAATTCATATTATAATAAGAAAAGGAGTACTTGTGGCACCTTAGAGACTAACAAATTTATTTGTGCATAAGCTTTTGTGAGCTACATCAGATGCATGCAGTGGAAAATACACTGGGGAGATTTTATATACACAGAACACATGAAACAATGGGTGTTACCATACACACTGTAACGAGACTGATCAGGTAAGGTGAGCTATTACCAGCAGGAGAGAGGGGGAAAAGAAAAACAACCTTTTGTAGTGATAATCAAGGTGGGCCATTTGCAGCAGTTGACAAGAATGTGTGAGGAACACTAGAGGGGGGAAATAAACATGGGGAAATAGTTTTACTTTGTATAATGACACATCTACTCCCAGTCTTTAATCAAGCCTAAGTTAATGGTGTCCAGTTTGCAAATTAATTCCAGTTAAAACACTAACCCAGGAACCGATCCTTGCAACAAAGCCTGTTGCCAACTGTGTCCACATATCTATTCAGGGGACACCATGATAGGGCCTAATCACATCAGCCACACTATCAGAGGCTCGTTCACCTGCACATCTACCAATGTGATATATGCCATTATATGCCAGCAATGTCCCTCTGCCATGTGCATTGGCCAAACTGGACAGTCTCTACGTAAAAAAATTAATGGACACAAATCAGACATCAAGAAATATAACATTCAAAAACCAGTCGGAGAACACTTCAGTCTCTCTGGTCACTCGATTACAGACCTAAAAGTGGCAATTCTTCAACAAAAAAACTTCAAAAACAGACTCCAACGAGAGACTGCTGAATTGGAATTAATTTGCAAACTGGACATCATTAACTTAGGCTTGAATAAAGACTGGGAGTGGATGTGTCATTTTATACAAAGTAAAACTATTTTGCCATGTTCCCCTCCCCCCCCCCACCGGTTTCTCTCACGTTCTTGTCAACTGCTGGAAATGGCCCACCTTGATTATCACTACAAAAGGTTGTTTTGTTTTTGTTTGTTTTTTTTCTCTCCTGCTGGTCATAGCTCACCTACCTGATCACTCTCGTTATAGTGTGTATGGTAACACCCATTGTTTCATGTTCTCTGTGTATATAAAATCTCCCCACTGTATTTTCCCCTGCATGCATCCAATGAAGTGAGCTGTAGCTCACAAAACTTGCGCTCAAATAAATTTGTTAGTCTCTAAGGTGCCACAAGTACTTCTTTTCTTTTTGCGGATACAGACTAACATGGCTGCTACTCTGAAACCTGTCATATTGTAATGTTAACATAAAAAAGGCACCGAAATGCATTATGATATTTGTAACAGCATTTAGTGGGTAGACTGTAAGTTAAGGAAGCCAATGAAATACACACAATGTAATATTTATAGACCAGTTAAACATTTAAATTAATGGACTGAACCAATATTTATGTTGAAATCTCCAGCTAATCAGGTTGGTGGCACTTAAAATCTTTTTAGAGTCATGAGTTTTTAAATTTTTAATAAAAAAAAAATGGTTCATGGTGGAAACTTTCTACATAATAGGCAGCTATTCCTAAAAACTACTTCCTCAAATTTTCTAATTTAGGTGCCTAAAGTTACTCAGCATTTCTGAAAATGATGCTGCCTTGAAATATGTACCTAAGTATGGATTTAAACAACTAATTTTAGCCATTCGAATGAGAACATTTTGGTCAGAACCACATTTGATTAAAATCAGTTTTGTCTTTTCTTAAATTGTATAAGTACAAAATACTGAGCTTTTCACTCTTTTTCTCACACCTATGACTGCATATTTGCAAACTGATTTTTGGTAATGTGGACTTGTTTTAGAAATTTTAAAAATATACATCTTAAATTGCTGAGATGTTCAGGTTTAAAATTTGACTTTTGATTAAAAAATTGTCTTCAGAAAGACTTTAATATGCATACCAACTGCACATATGCAGTACTCTCTGTTTCACATTTTGTTTTAATGCATAAAATTCTCTGTCATATCAAGTAATTTTTGTTTTATGTCTCCCCTATTTATGAGCTGGTGTTTAAGAAGGAAATAACAGTAAGGGAACTGTTAGTTTTTCATGTCAAGTTACAAACTTCAGTTGCCTTGCATCCCACCATTAATGTTTATACTGCAATGAGCTACCATAAAAACAAGGAAAATAAACACAGAATTCATAGAATGTTAGGGCTTGATCCTGCAAGTTTCTGAGTACCCTCTACTCTGATTGACATCAATGACAGTTGAGTACAGCCCCTCATAGGACTGGGTCCTTAATACTTATTCTTGCTCCTGTTTAAAGTCAGTGACAAAATATCCACTTCAGTGGATACAGCATTGAGCCCTTTTATCAACTTAAACCCTCCAAAGTAAGAAAGTTCAGAGTTGAGGTATCTATTCCTTCTTTAACAAATTTGCCTTGCAATGTTTACCTTGCAGCACAGGTAATAAGAAATTAATGACATAATTCTCAAGGATTATTTAGTTTATTGGAGAGAGTAAATAGCAACAGAACAAACATATGCAATCCAAATATTATACCAAGAAATATTTCAATTGGATATGTTCTTTGTGTTGTACTTGTTAGTTTCCAGTGACAAAAACCTATTAACTACAGAGTGGCTTCTCTTTTTACTCTGATTAGTTCAAAACGAAACAAAAAAACTTCAGCTTCAACAATTATGGGTACCTAGCTAACAAAAAGAGTGACTAGTGCTTTGAAGGCCAGGATACACAGACAAGTGGATTTACCAAGAAAACATAAATTATATTTGGGGCATGGGAGAGGAAGTTAAATAACCACTTAATGAGTTAAATGTCTCAACAACTAAGACCCTGTTCTGCACATAGGTGGATTAATTTTGCAATAAACAGCAGAAAACACTGGTATACTGGCAAGGGTGAAAGTAACTGAAGGAACTTACTGGTATGCAGGGCCAGGGACCTGAGCAAGGGGGGGCTCAACCGGAAAGGGTGGGACCTCAGGCAGAAGGGGCAGGGCCTTTAAATTGCCACCACTACCCCAGGGCTCTGGCAGCGATTTAAAGGGCCTGGGGTTCTGGTTGCGGTAGTGGCGGCTGGGAGCCCCAGGCCCTTTAAATCACCACCAGAGCCCCATGGTAGGGGTAGCTGTGGCAGTGGCTGGGAGCCCAGGGGCTCTGGTGGTGATTTAAAGGGCCAGGGGCTCCAGCCAGTGCCAGGAGCCCAGGGCCCTTTTAAATTGCTGGCCTGGTGAAGCTGCCCCCTGCCAGTATGGTCGGCTATGTACAGGACCGGACCAGCTTACTTTCACTTCTGTATACTGTCCTGAAGCTCTCTAAAGATCCTGATTCATGTAATTAAATCTAACTCATCCACTCCATCATCTCCTCTGTATCCAGAGGAAGCTCCCAATTATGCAGTGTTTCACTGGAGAAACTGCTTAATAATACTGTTCTCCCCTCCAAATAATCTTTTCTTCCAGTTTTTAAAAAATTCTTCCTTTATGCCTCACCTCCTGTCCACACCTTCAGCTATATCTCCATAAGCAAAGATTAACCAGATCTGACTTGACTGTGCATGTTTTAGTTCAGTCCATAGTGTGTCTGAATGCAGTATAGCATAGCTGGTGCAAAATAGAAAGTACCTCAGTATGCTCTTGTACATGGTTTCTGTTCATTTTATGCACTTTGTCAAGAGTCAAAGTGTGTGTGTGTGTCTGTGTGTGCATGTTTATGTTTATTGAACTTTGTTATCTTCCAGGCAAAGGCATTAGCTAGACCAGAAATATTTTTGTTTCTGATGAAGTACCTGATGACGTTAATTGTTGGCATCTCTCCAGTATTTTGGGTGGGAAGTAAAAAGACCTGTTCTGAATGGGCCAGTTTCTTCAACAGAAATCGCAAGAGAGAGTAAGAGCAACTCTTTGTATATGGTACTGATAAGCTTTAAAAAAATGTATTTGTAACATGTGTCCCTTTAAATATATGTCAGACAATATAGAAAAAGTATTGTTGTTTGTTCTCTCGGGGCCTAATCCTGCAGTTAGACATAGGTAAAATTCCCACTGGAGTCAATTCAAGTTTTACCTGTGCAATGACTACATGATTGTTTTCTATCTTATTAGGGCCCATACTTCCCTACTGATCTGGTCCTTTAAATTGAGCAAAAGGGATTTTGTTGCTTTTAACACTGACTAACATGGCTGTAACTTTCAATCAACAGGGAAGACCGTTTGGCCCATCAACTCTGACTCCTTTCATTTTCCAGGTCTGCTGCTTACATCATTTGCACTCATGCTTTAACCGTATCTTGCAGTGATGGTCCCTCCACCATTTTTCTTAGTAGCTTACTCTGCTGCCCTTATTTTCTTACTATTTCTAATGTCCTACGTTAATTTTTTCTTCTTTTGTTTCAGACCACTGTTTCTTGTTCTATCCCCTTCTGCACAAGAGTAATTCCATTCCTTTATTTAAACTTACCTAGAATTCTCTTTTGTAGGAGATGCATGGGCCATATCCTTTTCAATATAAGCAAACTGTAAGTTTAGGTCCCATCCCTTGTAATTATTGTATCCTTTTCTTTTCCCCTGATATATTTTTCTTTAGATTTCCTATATTCTTCCTAAACTGTGGATGTATTTTTAGAACTCTTTATTTCCTTGGACTTGCCCAGCCAACATTACTTTGGTTTTCTTTAGCTCCTTTTATTTTAAGTCTGCATTCCTGGATGGTGAGCTTATAGCTTCCTTTCCATCTCCCTACTTTTCCATTTCCTGTACAAGTCTTTCTTATGTTTCAGCTGTAAACTACTTTCAGCTAAGTGATTAAAAAAATGTTGCCCATTTTATACTATTCACCATTTTTTTCACTTTAACAAAGTTTGCTTTAGGAAAACTTAATGGTGACATAGGTAGCTATGAGCTAATCCTGCTGTCCTTTCTCACATGGTTAATCTCATTCAAGTTATTGGAACTATTTGCAAGTATGAGGCATGTAGGATTTTGCTCTGTTTCTGTAAATTTAATTGCTCCACATATATAATTACTTAGTAGCCACTACCCCCAGATTTCCTCTCAATCATTAGAGGTTATCATTTCCTCAGTATTGGTTAACATTGGAGCCAGGTTTGGTATATTAGAGCCACCCCCTTTGTTACTTCCTTCACATTTTGGAATAAGAAGCAATCTTCCGCTGAGTCTAAATGATCTTTGATGAACTAGTCAATGCTTTTGTTTTTCAGTCCAATCAGTGAGAGCCGAAGAGTGTTGCAAGAATCATGTGACTTTTTTTTGAAGCACAATTCTAAAGTTAAACATAAAAAGAAGCACTACAAATCCAGTTCACACAAACTGAAGGTTATTTCTAAGTCTATGGGGACTAGTACAGGTGCCACAACAAATCACGGAACTTCTGCAGTGGCTATTACTAACCCTGATTACTTAAGCCAAGAGAACTTTCCAGAAATTAACACCCCTCGAGAAACATCTGAGAAAGAGATGGAGGCAGATGCAACATCCACCCAGAAAGTGGAGGAAGGGGAGAATGCTGGTGGTGAACATGTACTACAAATATTATCTACTTCTAAACTGGCTATGGAACAGGTGGAAAAGAGCAGCAAGGCAGACAACACGTTTGATATGATTAGCTTATCTGAGAGTATGAAAAGAATGGGTGAAGGAAGGTAAGATGCTTAATTTTTATCTAATTTTGGACTTCAATTTTCTGGTGTATGTTCATACTACCAATACTATGATATATTTTTGTGTCCTTTTCCTTTGAAGACAGATTGTCCAATAACAGTAGCTGCAAGGAAAAAGTAATTGTTATAAACTACCATATATACTTAATCATAAGCTGGTTTGTTTGTAAGATGACACCCGCCCCCAAGATGGATAAGTAAAAATGGAAAAATTTTATGACCCATTCATAAGCCGACCCTATAATTCAGGGGTTGGCAAACATTGGCTCCCAGGCCATCAGGATAAGCTGCTGGCGGGCCGAGACAGTTTGTTTACCTCGAGTGTCTGCAGACACAGAGGTACACCTAAGTAAACAAAGTGTCCCATTACGCCAGCTGCTTACCCTGACGGACTGGGACAGCAACTGGCGGGGAAATTTTTTTGGGGGGAGAGATGGGGGGGAGAAGCTGGGGGTCAGGGGAGTAACCCCTGTGACCACCCCCACATGACCACACCCCTAGCACGGGACCCCCACACTCTCCCCATCCCATTCCTTCCCACCTTAGCTGAGGCTGGCCAGGGGAGGATGTCTCTGGCCTGGCCGGAGCTGCTCCAGCAGACTGGGTGGTGCGGCTGCAGCGTGCTCCAGCGGGCCAGACTGATTACTTAAGCCAAGAGAAGGCCAGACTGGGTGGCACGGCTGCAGCGTTCTCCGGCGGGCGGGGCTGAGCGGCGTAGCCACAGCCTGCCAGCCCTGGAGCTGCAGCTGCTTTGGAGGCTGGGGGAAGAGCAGCATGGCCAAAAGCGGAGAGACTCAGGCCCTGCCTCTTCCCTTCTGGCTCTGCTGGCTGTGCTGTCTCTCCTTGCCCCCTCTGTTGGGGGGAGGGGCTGTATCCCACCTCTCCCCCTTCTATCTCCATTTATAAGCTGACCCCCTTCTCTTATGCTTCTCTTTTTTACTAAAAATAATTCGGCTTATGAATGAGTATATATGGTACTTTCCAGATGACCATGCAGATGATGTGTTTCTAAATTAGGATATATGATTTGGGGATTTTTTCTAGCAGAGGTTTGAAGTAGAGCGTTTATCTTGGGATAGGATGTGCCTTATATTTAGGGCCCTACCAATTTCACGGCCATGGAAAAATGTGTCATGGACTGTGAACTAAGCCCTTCCCCTTGAAATCTGATCTCCCCTGTGCTGCTGGAAGCACCCCAACCAGGGGCTCCTAGCTGTGAGTTCCAGCAGGGCTGGGGAGGAACAGGACTTGTCCTTTCCCTGCATAGCCGCTCTCGGGGGGATCAGACCCACTTCTAGGGCCCCCCGCTGGGACTGGGCAGTAGCCCCGGAGGTTCCTGCAGCCAGAGGAGACTTGTGGAGGTTGGTCTGATCTCCCACTGAGAGCTACTGTGTAGGGGAAGGACAAGTACTGTCCCTCTTCAGCCTGGCCGAGACTTACAGCTAGGAGCCCCTGGCTGGGACACTCCCAGCAGCAAGGGGGCGATCGGACCCACCTCTACTTCTGGATGACTTCTGCAGCTGCAGGAAGCTCTGTAGCTGCTGACATCAGCGCAGAAGTGAGGGTGGCAATCCTATGACCTCCCTACAACAGGTTTGTGACCTCCCACAATGCCCTTTTGAGTCAGGATCCCCGTGGTTACAACACTGAAAAATTTCAGATTTAAACATCTGAAAATGTGAAATTTACCAAATTTCAAATCCTATGGCCGTGAAATTGACCAGAATGGACCATGAATTTGGTAGGGCCCAAAGGCTTTTATTGCTGAATAGTGACCTCTAAGACAAATAAAAGAACAGCACTGAAAGATTGTGAAAAGCATTCCCTATCCAATGCTTGCCAAGACATCTGTGGCTGCCATACAGCTTCTTTGGATGGGTGGCTGTTATAAAAAACATTACTGATTACCCTCTGGACTCAGGAACACAAAGGCCTATTAAATGGCTAAGGAAAGAGTATTCAGAACTATATTATTGTCTTTTAAAAGGAGTGTTGTAAGTTCAGTGTATATTGTCATTTTGTTGCCAAATATGTTTGTGTTTCAGTCTAAAACATTATATGCTTAAAATTGTTTCAATGTGTTTTGTTTTTTGTTTTTAATTACATATAGGGTATCTCCTAAAAGTGATTTTACTGAAACTCATCCACTGCAAGTCAGTAATTCACAGCTACCCAATGTTTCACAACCAGGCAGTATCAGCGGCTCCATATCAAGGCTTGTCCACTCAGCTTCAGACACTAGAAAAGATCAAGATTCTGGAAACAGTTCAAATCCTTGAAATATTAGACTTTCTATATGAATGATTTCAGTTTATGAAACTGTTACGGATTTGTATTAAACTGTGCCTTGTAAAAATACCACATACATATCCTTTGTTTTGCACTTAAAAGTTACACTGCATAGTGGGGAGGTCTAGCAATAACCACTGTATTTAACCTCATAGGAGAGTAACGGAAACTGGAGTTCTAGTAGCACTCGACTGGGCAGGTCAGCAGTAATTTAAAAGAAATGAGAGAAATAAATCTTTTTCTCTTCTAATACATGAACATACTGTTAAATTACAGTAAAAATAATTTATGGAAGACAGTTGTGTTATTTTGAAGCATAAAAATTTAATTTGCTTCACTGGTGTCTTTCAATCTTCCTATTAACATTTCTTTTTCATTTTAAAGTAACTGCATCTTAAACAGCTGTGTCATTTAGAATAATTAGAAGTTACACAAAACTATAGATATCTTTAATGTGTAAATGACTCATGATGTACTAATCTTAGCACTGTATTATGGTAGTTTCTACACTGAATCTGAAAAGGACTCTGGAATTATAGTGATTTATTTTGTAGTTCAAAGTGAATTTTGTAAATAACTTATTTTTATAAACTCAACGTTAAGAACTACTGTTTTGTTTATGTTGCACAAATCTGATAACTAAGGTGCTTCCTTCTAGTACCAATAAGATGAACAATATTGTGCTGATAAGATGACATCATTTCCTTCTGAGCAATAGTCACTACAGGATAATATAAGCACTAATATAATCTCCACATCTAGGGCAAAATTGTGTCTGGTCCCTCCACAAATGAGAAAGGAGAGACACCCTTTACTTTTGCACACCTACTGTTACCCCAAAAACAGACCCAGGGTATCCACAGAATAGCTCATCTACTATCCCACTCCCTGGTTTACCAGATGGTCCTTTCAAGGTAACCTTCTAATCTGTTAATCTATTTATGCAAGGTAAAAAATGGGCCCACCCTAGAGGAACTACTTGGGTTTACCAGGTTCTGATCAAGAGACTCCCCAGAATAGCTTAGACCTGTTATCCCTGGGATATGGATATGGATGTGGATATGGCCTTCCGTTATAACTGATCGACACACAGGCAATACTTTTTTCTAAAACAAAATATTTTTTATTTAGCATAAATTATATTCCCTGATACAATAATTACTCCTGGGAATTCTGCACCACTGTGCATGCGCAGCATTTATGTCCTCTGCAGATTTCTTTGTTTCACAGAAAAATGACTTTCTGACAGAGAAGCAAAGGGACGCCACAAAAGCAGTCATGCGACCCTCCCCAGCAGTATGTTTCGAGAGCTCTGGGCAGCCGGCAGAGAGGTAAATCACTGTGGGGTGGAGGCAGGACTGGGGAAGACACGGTTGTGGCTCCTACCCTGCACTGGGCTCGGCTGCTAGGCCCGGCTGGGCTGGGGAGGATGGGACTTCCTCTTCCCCTGCAAGGAATCCGGGGCCGGGTCAGACCAACCCCCAGATTTCAGTTCGCATGAACACATTCCAATTGTCAGTTTATTAACTTCAATATTATGGTCTGCTGTTGCCACTCTATTTCCCTGCCAATTTAGTTAATCCTACCTAATTTTTCCCCCTATTTTCAGCTAATGGTGGCAAAATGATGTCCACCTAGGGTTGTGCTGAGAAAACAGAATAGAGTAGTTCAAAAATCTCTGATATCTCTACACAAGGGTTGAGCTAAGGGCTGGGAGAGATCAGTGTCAGCATCAGTGCAAAGAGATGGGGCAGAGAAGTGGCAGAGATATAACCCTGCCTAACTTCTTCACTGACTGTTCTCCTCAAAAAGATGCAGCCTTTGTGCATTCTGTAAAGGAGTGGTACATGAGGTGCAGCTCCACTTCAGAAAGGATGCTTCCCAGAGCTTCTGCTGGAGTGGTGTTCCACTCACCCCCAATGAGGAGGCACAACAAAGCTCTAAGTACACAAGGACAGCATGTTCTGAAGCACATTTTTCTAAAAATCCAATGTTAAAGATCCTCTGTAGAGAAGTATGATCTTGCAGAAAAAGCAACTTTTGAATATTAACATGCAAATTCATCAGATGAGGTTTTCACTTAAAACAGGACAATAATGCATTTTCCATGTGCCATAATTTTTACATGCTTTAACGGTCTGTGTGTATATACAGAAATGCCACATTTTCTTTAGATTTTTTGGTATTAGGGCCAAATTACCCAGCTCAGAGTAGTCCTTACTAATGGAGGAGTCCCATTGTTTTCAATGGGACAATGCACATGAGTAAGATGACTGATGTGGATAAGGGTTGCAGGACAGGGCCCTTTGGGTGAAATTCTGTCTCCAATGAAATCAGTGGGAGTTTTGCTGTTTCAGTGGAGCCAGGATTTCACCTTCCATCTGTAACACTAATGTTGATATATTCTATAGGGCTCTTCTGCATTTTGCCTTATTGCTAACTGGAGGGCTCTTAGTGTGACACATCCACTTTGATATATGATACAGTGAGGCTATTACATTCCACTTTGAACAGCTTTTTTGGGTGGTGGTTTGAACACTCAAGCAAAATCACATAACTGAAAGGTCATGTATATACTGCATAAGAAATTGTAGTTCTGATAAACCAAAGTTACTCATTTTATCCAAGATCTATTGAAATTTAAATGTGTTTGTTATATTGAGTCTTCTGCATTTTATAATTTGTAATTTATTGCTTTAAATAAGGGATGTTCTTTTTTTTAGTGTTCCCTTTTTATTTTTAGCACACAATATTCTTGCTGCTGAGATAGAGAATGAGAAAAATCTGAAATATCCTCTGTGAAGAAACACACTAAATATTCTTCATTGTCTTGTTCTCCTGTTTGTAAACTGAAAACTTTATCTATTTTTAATAGTTTTGTTTTTACTATCTTTGTTAGTAATAAAATATTATATTGTACAATAGGAGCTCCTGAGTTGATTTTATAGTTAATACTTAGTTCTCATTAATTGGCTTTATTTCCCCTATTGTCATAGTATCTGAGCACCTCACAGTCCCTAATGTGTTTGTCCTTACAACACTTCTGTGAGATAGGGAAGTACTATTATCCCCATTTTGTAGGTGGGGAAATGAGGCATAGAGAAACAAAGTGACTTGCCCAAGTTAACTGTAAATGTGTGGTGGAGCAGAGTTTATCCTAACCACTGGACCATTCTTCCTCTCTCTGGTCCTAATCAAAGACCTCCTTTAGAGTACAGTATATATATCCTTACATAGTGTCATCTTGGCGAAGTGTTCTGTCAGTGCACAAGTACATGTCAGTAGTTTGACTTGAGATGCTTTTATTTTAAAACTCATTTAAAAAAATTAGGAAAAGGAGGAGTACAAGAGCACTAAAAAGTTGAGTACAATAAATACTTCGGATTTGTATTACACTGCATTTTCAAAGCAGTGTACCAATGTTAACTAATTAATCGTTACACCCTTTTGAGGTATTGTAAGTATTCTTATTTTACAGATGGAGAACCAGACACAGAAAGTAAGTGACTTGCTCAAGATAGAATCTCAGCAAGTCAATAGTAGAGCCATATTTTAGACCTCCATGACACAATCAATTGAACATGGGCTTCTAGTGCAATACAGTAGCTAAGATGGTGAACATGATCCTTGGATATATAAGCAAGGGAATATCAAATAGCGGTAGGGAGGTAGTATTACGACATTAGTGAGACTATTACTGGAATACTGTGTCCATGTCTGGTCTCCATGCTTCAAAAAGGATGTTGAAAAATTGGAAAGGCTTCAGAAAAGAGCTACAAGAATGATACAAGGTCTGGAAAACCTACCTCACCATGAGAGGTTTCCTCCCAGCACACAGCTCCTAGCTATTCCCCTGCCTGCATCCTGAGCTACCCCCTGCTTACACATAGCTCCTAGCTACCCCCTCCCTGCACCCTGAACTAGCCCCTGCCTGCCCACAGCCCCTAGCTGAGCTAACTCTCTCACTGCACCCTGAGCTACCTCTGCCTGCACACAGCTCCTAGCTATGCCATCCCTGCACCCTGAGCTATACCCCTCACTATGCACAGCCCCTAGCCAACCCCTCCCTGCACCCTGAGCAGCTTTCAAAGTTTGAGCTGAGCACCCCCCACTTTTGAGTTACAATTTTTGGTTGCATGTCACTCCCCGCTCCCCAACCGAGACAAGCTGGGTCTGGGGGTGGAGGTGGTGGTCCCTCCCCGGGCCCCACCATGCAGATCTGACCCCCAAAATAGCAGTCAAACTACACCTGTGGAGCCCCACTCCCTCCCACCCCAGCATCCTGCAGGGCTAAAGCCCCAAGCTCCCCCAGCTCCCGCACACATTGGGCCCTGAAGTTTTTCTAGCACGTGGGGGGTGGGGTTAGAAAGAAAAAGGTTGAGAACCCTTGGCCTATATTAAGTAGGTCAGACTAGATCAGGGGTGAGCAAATTATGGCCCCTGGGCCACATCCGGCCAGCCAGCTGATCTAATCTGGCCCTTGAGTTTCCCACTGAGGAGTGGGGTCTGGAGCTTGCCCTGCTCCCACACTCCAGCCGGGGCGCGGGTTGGGGGCCGCTCCGCGCGCGCATGCCATAACTACCAGAAGCAGAGGCATGTCCCTGCTCCAACTCCTTTGTTTAGGGGCAGCCAGGGGAGCTCTGTGCACTGCCCTGTCTGCAGGTGCTGCCCCTGCAGCTCCCATTGGCTGGGAACTGCAGCCAATGGGAGCAGCAAGGGCGACGCCTGCGGATGGGGCAGCATGCAGAACCGCCTGGCCATGCCTCCGCATAGGAGCCAGTGGAGGGACATGTTGCTGCTTCAGGGAGCTTCTTGAGGTAAGCACTGCCCAGAGTCTGCACCCCAGCCCCTACCCCACCCTGATTCCCTCTCTCATCCTTTGAACCCATCAGTCCCTGCCTGGAGCACCCTCCTGCACCCCAACCCCCATTTCATGAGCATTCATGGCTCACCATACAATTTCCATAACCAAATGTGGCCTTCGGGCCAAAACATTTGCCCACCCCTGGACTAGATGATGATGATGATCCCATCTGGTTTTATAATCTGTGAGCCCCTGCAATACAGCAGGATACCGCTCTCTATTTTTTTTAGTTTACGCAAAGTGGATCTCCATGATAGAGCACTTTAAAAGTGCATTACAATTAGCCTTCAGGTCACATGTGAAATAAATTTCAAAGGCCAAGACTTAAAAAGAGAATACTGTCATAAATCTTGTGTGAGAGAACCTGTCTGCTAAATTAGCTGTCCTCCAGTTAGTTTTGCAACAATGTGTTTTCCGTATAATCTATTTTACTTTCCTTTTTTATTTATCGTTTAAGAGAGTTTTGGGCTGCAGTTTACCAAAAAGTTGCAGTACAAAATAATGCTGTAGGATATATAAACTAACTGGAAATCATCTAGTTTTGGAGCCAATTTAGTGGTGAAATGCAAAAAGTAAACCAGCAAATGGCAAAAAATAAATTAAATAGTTTTTTAATTCTCTGACTTGTAATACTTTTAAGTGTTGTTAGTAAATTTGGTAAGAAAAACAACTGCATATGATTTATAGTTTTATACTATCCTTTTAAATTTACAAGGAGCCTGACCATTGCAAAGCACTCCTGGGCTGAGTGGAAAGAGACAGTTGAGACATCATTGCATGTTTTTAGTTTAAAATTTGGTCAGTTGCTTCACAGGGAAATGCAGGTCCTTCCTCGTTCATAGCCACCGAACTCACCAGTGCTTTGTAGGTAGCCAGGTCACCTTTTAGTTGAGTAAGAAACTAAATCAGGAATTATTTAAATGTTCCCAATTCAACTTCCTAAGTAAAACTAAAAGAGCAAACCTTGCTTTCTACAAAGCACTGAAGACTGCAGGAGCTGAATGGAATGAGGAATCATATTTCTCTTTGAAGTTTGACCACCCACTCTCACCAGACCATATGATAAAGCCACACATCACAGGAAAATGCTACATCCGTTGACTGGCACTAGCTGCTGTGCTCAATAGTGCTTTGAAGGAGTCAAGCTGCTTTTTGTTTGGCTGTGTTTATTAGTAAAAATCTTTGCCAATACTAGCCGCTGGTATTAGCAAAAACTTAGAGGACTGGCACCAAAGGTGATTCATGGTTTAGAATCTCACAGGATAAAATGTTCCTTTCTGCTGTAGCTGTTTTTGCATTTATGCTAGCTTTCTTGTTTCCCCTTCATCACGTTCACCCTCTTTCTTATTTTATTTTTTCAGATAGAATAAAAGACTCATTATACAAGCCTTGAACTTTTTTAGTCTTAACATAATTGTGTTTAAAAATCAAAGAAGTCCTGCTCCCTACACCTCCCCTTAATGTGCTGCCTGCTTTGTACGTCTGGAAGCTGAATTAGGAGTTACTTTTTGATGCAAAACTATAGAAAAATGAAACCCAAATCGCATTAGTAAATGTAGGAGCAATTTTCTGCACACTGCAAATGCTTCAGTGTATTGATCCAAGTTTATTCTCTATCACTAACTGGAGCATTAATCACATTTAAAATATTATAAATTGGAATATTGAATTTTTGGCAATGACAATTAAATCAGAATACTTCACTATGTTTGCTCTCTGCATTTCAACTTTGTTCAAGAAACAAACCTAAAAACCAGCAAGCCTATAAAAAAGGAATGCATATAATAAGGCAACAATTTTTGTTTTATTTTACTTTTTTTTTAGATTCTACATCTAACAAAGATTCTAATATGTTTTGAACATTATTAATAGTAATAATTGTTTATATTGCCTTAGTGCCCAGAAGCTCCAGTCAAGACTGGAGCCTTGTTATGATTGGTGCTGTACAAATCATAGGTACAGTCCCTGCTTTGTTTAATTTGAGACCAAATTTAACAAGTGACTGTGATAAATAAAAGGAAGGCATTTGAGGGGGGAGATCAGAATAACAAAAATAAGATCAGTTGGTTACATATTGATCAGCTATTGTGTAATTTAATGGAACCTGATATATCCAAATCATCTTAATTAAAATAAATAACATGAACTATTCTCAACTGCCACACAACTAAAGTGTGTTAAAATTTATATCCCAGACTTTCTCCTTGGTGCATATTCTGTGGCATCTGAGTGCCTGGCTATAGATCAGTGGTTCTCAACTTTTCCAGACTATTGTACCCTTTGAGGAGTCTGATTTGCCTTGTGTACCCCAAGTTTCACCTTACTTAAAAACTACTTGCTTACAAAATCAGACATAAAAATACAAAAGTGTCACAGCGCACTATTACAGAAAAAATGCTTACTTTCTCATTTTTACCATATAATTATTAAAAAAAAGATTGAAATATAATATTGTACTTACACTTCAGTGTGATATTTGAGCCTGTTTTTTACTTGTGAGCCTTTTCTGAAGCAAGAGCCGCAGGCGGCAGGGCTGAAGCCCGAGGCCCGCCACCTTGGGTTGAAGCATGTAACTTAGCTTCGCAGGGCTTCTTGCGGCATGGGGCCCTTGGCAGTTTCCTTGCTTGCCATCCCCTAATGCTGGTCCTGCACTTGTGACCCCCCTAAACCCATCCTGTGACTCCCCTGGGGCTCACAATCCCCAGGTTGAGAAACACTGATCTAGATGAGTTGAGTATCCCCTGGAGGAACTCTGCGTACTCCCAGGGCAACATGTGTCCCTGGTTGAGAACTATTGCTGTAGACAGCAGATTTCTTGGTGTGTTTGGGGTGGTTACTGGCTCTGAAAGTAGATGTGGAGTAAATCGCCTTTCAAGGGCTATTTGTCCTTGAAAAGCATTTGCGTACTATTCCTGGGAACTACCCAAGGGGAACCTGAGGTGAGCATGCCTGTTGCTGGGGAGCCACCCTGTCACAGCATCCTATACTGGACCTCAGGTGACTAAACAAGTGCATTCATTGGTTTTGGTTCACAATGGGTACCCTTGCTTCTATAATCCCCTCCCTGGGTCCCATGGATTAGTTTGCAACTCTTAAAAAGAAAAGGAGTACTTGTGGCACCTTAGAGACTAACAAATTTATTTGAGAATAAGCTTTCGTGAGCTACAGCTCACTTCATCAGATGCATCCGATGAAGTGAGCTGTAGCTCACAAAAGCTTATGCTCAAATAAATTTGTTAGTCTCTAAGGTGCCACAAGTACTCCTTTTCTTTTTGCAAATACAGACTAACACGGCTGCTATTCTGAAACTTTGCAACTCTTGATTTTCAGGATGTGTACTTCCATATTTCCATCCTTCTGTCCCAAGGAAGAACTAAGATTCATAGTGAAAGACACTCGTTAGCCATTGAGACTGTTACCCTTTGGCCTTTCTACAGTTCCAAGAGAATTCACCACGTCGTAGACAACTCATGCCTCCCGAAACTGGTCTCCTCCCCCGTCCTACACTTAGCTCGGGACCTCTGCACTCTCCCTGCTCCACATTACCTGCAAAGCGGGGGGGGGCCCTTTGTCCTCCTCCTACTGTGCTCCTCCCATGCCCAGCTTGTTTGGCTGCTGCCCCTGGCAGGTGGGCTTGGGCAAGGAGCAGGACGGAGCTGAAGTTGGCCGCTCCCAGTCCTTACTTCCACTCAATCAATAGAGTTTACTGGAGTACTTTTAGATGCGAGGTCAGCAACTGCACACCTTCCTTGCAACAGATTTGACACCATGAGTTATATTGGAGCTTTAGACTCATCCAATTACATCAGTGAAAGTCTGTCTCAATCTGTTGAGTCATATGGGCTCTTGCACTTATGTGATGCCACATGCCAGATTGCATCTTCTTCCTCTCCAAGCCTGGTTGAAGTCGGTCAATAAGCCAAACAAAGCATGGATTTGCCAGTGTTTGTTCCCAGAAATATCCTTTCATCACTACTCTGGTGGAATGCTCCTCAGAATGTCTGTCAGGGGAATGTTTGCCTCTCCAACTCCCACAAACATTCTGGTGACAGATGCTTACAAAGAGGGCTGGGGAGCACATCTGGCTCACCTGCAGACCGAGTCCCTGATGGAATCCCAGTTATATATAAACATACCAGACGTCAGAAACATTAATCAAACTTGCAGGGCATTTTAACCTCTGATTCAGAGCACCACTGTCCAAGTTTTGACAGACAGTATTACAGAAATGCACTACATAAACAGACAAGGAGGAACAAGATCATTCCCTTTCAGAAGTGGGCCCTGCCCCATCATAGATCTATTTGTGACCAATGTAAACAACAAATGTCACATTTTTTGCTCCAGGGAAGGAATGAGTCTGAGTTTCTTTTCAGATGCATTTTGGATTTGCTGCGACAGGAATCTGCTCTTCTTGTTTCTCCTAATCTCTAAAGTACTCAGGAAAATAAGACTGACATGGTGTGATGGGGTGTGACTAACTACTCTGGCACCTCCTTCTGGCCATCCCAGGCATCAGCACTGCTAGCCAATGTGCCCTCTCAGGTGGTGCCTCACCCACTATCACTTCTGCTCCTGGGCCCGTGTCACTCCAAGAACCACGGTGTCCTCTTCAGGACACAGCTCTTTGGCTGTGCCACACACTGTGCTCTCCCCTTCCGGGGGACAGTACTGCAATTCAATAGTCCAGCCACTTCCTCAAGGTGATGGGGATGGGGGGTGACACCACCCAGTCCTGCCCACTACTCCGAGTCCTGGTCCAGGGACCCTGTAGATGGCAGCCATGCACTGTGTCCCCTCCAACCTGTCAGTCTACTTCTTTAGGCCACTTCCCCGCAGCTCCAGCACCTTCTCCACCCTTATCTCAGGGCCTCAGCACGCCAGCAGTCAGCCAGGAACTCGCTGTCACTCTCCTGATCCTGTCCAGCACTGCGCTGTCCAAGGTGCTAGCTTTCTTCCTTCCGCAAGGCAGCTAGTTCTCCCTCCTCAAGCTCCAGGAAGCAACTTGCTCTGCCCTGCAGTTCTTCTTATATGGTTTTGCCTGGCCCTGATTGGCTGCTTCTCGCAGCCCTTCTCCTATTGGCTGCTTTCTGTGTTGCCTCCCCAGTGCTCCAGTGTGGGGTGGACACCCCTTCACACATGGACACAACAACCTTGGTATTCAGACATGGTACAGCTATCAGGTCAATCATAATTCAAGCTACTGGTCACTCCGGACATCATATCACAGGATCAAGGTCTGATTCTACACCCTGGGCCCAGTGTTTCCACATCTAACAGCTTGGTCACTAGCTGGTAGGGCCTGGAAGATAGCTGTTGCTCTGAAGAGGTGCAGAACATTCTCATTGAGAGCTGAAACAATCCACAAGGTTTATTTACAAAACCACATGGAAACAATTTTGAATACAGAATTCTGTGAGCCTAACAGCATTCCAGTGCCACTCAAGGGGCTCTCTGTTATCTAGCAGTGAATTTCAGCTGACAAAACCAATCCAGTGTACCCCAACTCACTGATGTCATAATCTATATCCAGTAGGTGTTATGTAAGGTACCACTGGAAAACTAATACCACATGGATCATTAATATTCTTGTATGGTGTATGCACAGTAAACCACATAGGACTGTACAGTTGTGCTGGAAATATGGGACTAAGGCTATGTCTACACTGCGCACCTTACAAAGGCACAGCTATGCCGCTGCAGCCACACCATTGTAAGGTGCACTGTGTAGCTGCTGTTTATCGCTGGGAGAGAGCTCTCCTAGTGACAAAATAAAACCACCTTCAATGAGGGGCGGTAGCTTCATTGCAGGAAGTGCTGTCCACACCGGCGTTTTTCATTGTTAAAACTTGTGTTGTTCAGGGCTGTTTTTTAACATCCCCGAGCAACAAAAGTTTTAACAAGGAAACTGCCAATGTAGACCTGGCCTGAAATGTGTTAAACCAGACAAGTCTGATAAACAGGTTTTTCCCAGACAAAGGAAAGACTGACACCTCCATCCAGGTGAAATCACAGTCAATTGGTTATTCATTTGCATATCAGAGGTTGGAAGGACAGATCAATTTACACTGTAGCAGTCATCAGTGGTGAAGGAAGCAGCAAAAGCTTTATTTTCCAGACCTCATGGCTCCTTTACTCAGCATTTCAAAGGTTCTCTGGCCTGGCGGGGGCGAGGGGGGGGGAAGGGCAAAGAACCTCTGTATTATCCTTCATCTTAGGAGACAAAAGAACCAGGCAATTTGATCACTGTGATGGATCCTGGCTAGTAAGAGCTGGAAAGGCCACTGTGGGTGAAAGAAATCCTCTTGAACAAACATTCTTTTAGATGTGTGTTTTCACTTTTGTTTGCTTGTAACCATTTTTAGTTTTATCCCCTTTACTTGGTATCACTTATTCCAGGTTCTTTTGTAATAAACTCATTTTGCTTTTGTTATAAATCATCAGTGCTGTGTAAGCTTGGGCGGCCAGTTGGGGGAGGCCCCTCTTCTTGTGCCAAAGCCCCCACATCCTGCAGGAGCACAGAGCACCCCTACTGTGGCTCCTGGCCCCAGCACAGCGCTCCCAGCCCCAGTGTGCTGGGTGGCCAGCCCCGGAGCACTGGGTACCATGGCTGCAGTGCCCCCAGGCCCAGAACACCGGGTGGGCTGCACGGCCCCAGCACCAGCTGCCTTGGGTCCCTGCAGGAAGCAGGACAGCCAGCCCCAGCCAGCCTGGGGCAGGGCAGACTCAGTGCGGGGAACTGCTGGGATGATGTTGGGGTCAGAGCTCTGGCCTAAAACAGCACAGGCACAAGACACCCAGGGTTACAAGGCACATGGTGACCTAACCCCTTACTGGCCTAGGTGAACCCCAAAACATCACAGCTTCTCACCGTAATTTTCACCCTCTGGACACATCTATTTCAATCATCCCATCCTACAGTAACCAAAGTTTTGAAGGGGCCAGATATTTCCTGCCAGATAAGAATGTTTCCCCTTCTTGGGACTTAAGCATAGTCCTATCTCTGATGAAATCTGTTTGAATCCATGCCCTCATATTCTGTATATCATTTGTCTCTTAAGACAGCATTTTTGATCTATTCAGCTACTACTTCTAGTCTCAGAATGAGAAAAATCCAAGCACTGATGGCAGGACTATTTATGCCACCTTCCATAAGTAGTTACTTTTCATCCTCATCCTAAACTTCTGCCTGAAGTGGTCTCAGACTTCCACTTAAATCAATGTATTCACTTACCTGTGTTCTTTCCAAGACCTCACTTGTCCTCTGCAGAGGCTAAACTCCACACTTTGGATGATTTAATAGCTATCTTGTAGTACCGCAATAGGACAAAAACATTTCATAAATCACCAAAACTATTTGTATCTTTTCAAGTAAACCCAACACAAAAACTCTCAAAATGGGTGTCAGACTGCCTTTAGCATATCTACCAGTCAGCATCTGACTGACCTCTCCCGACACATCTATTGATTAGCTGGGGGGAAAGACCTCAGGACCAGACTGTATTTGTGTAAACCCATGCCTGCTTGGTATGGCACTCTGTCGCTTTCTAGTGGCACCTAGCCCGGATAGAGATTGTTGAGCCTGCTACAGCATTGGCTAAATGCCATGTGACTTTGAGCTCATGCAGTAGAGGCTTATGCACTAAGCTTCAGAAGTCCCAGGTTCAACCCTCCCCCCCGTGCTGACAACTGGGGTCTGTTGGTATTAGATTTGCATGAACACACCTACTCTGCTTAGATGATCAGCAGACTAGCCTGTTTTTTTAAAGTGATCAATTTCAGCTGTTTTGGGTTAAAATCCACTTTAGGTTGAATGCAGGGGAAATGAAATGTTATTCTTATGATATAATTAAAGGGCAGCAGAACAGTACTTAATATGCCCTATTGTGGAAGGGGTCACCCAACTGAAACCTCACTTGCTTGGGGTGGGGGGAGGTAGTGATGTCAACTCCAAGTAAAAGCGGGGACTGGTTGAGATGCCTTGTTTCTGCTCAGTGAACATGAGCTGAAATCGCTGATGAGATGGTCGAAGGGGCTGAACCTTAGACCTGGTGTGGGGACAGTGCTGCAGTGAAGGAGAATGCAACAGCAGTGATATTCCCCATTCCTTGGTAAAATCACTAAAAAATGGGCTAAGTGGGGGAACCGCAAGGTACAGCATTGCATCTAGAGAAAGAGACAACAGGGAGTAGCAGCAGCAAGCATGGCAGAGATAACAGCTAGGGCAGTACACAGCAAAGATGGTAGCAACAAACAGCAGCAGTGGTGAGCAGCAAGTGGCAGTAGAGACAGCCGTGGCAGTGGTGAGCAGCAGCAGATGCATTGCACAAGTCCTTGTGATGATTCTTAGGGTACCCAGGTCTGTGAGTCATTTTGTTTCCCCCTGCCTCCAGCAAGTGGTAGCCAGTATCAGCTTCCTCACACCACCAGCCTTTCGGCCATTCAAGCACTCTCCTCTGGGCGCTTCCAGCCCTAAATTCACCTTGCAGGTCCCTGGGTCCCTTAGAACCATTCCCCTGTGATATCCAGCCCCTGACACTGGCTATTCCCAGTAATTTTCTGCCCACAAAAGTACAGTGTACCCCAGTTTACCAGTTTTATCTTAAATCACTGCTCCTTTAAACCACACAGCACTTGTGAGCATTTATAATAAAACAAAAATAGGTTTATTTAAGAAAGAATAAAGGTTTAACAAAAAATGAGAGAGGGGTGAAACAAATGGTTCCAATAAAAAACAAAGTCACAAAATGTGACCATGGGTCTAGATGTATTAATAGTTTCCTTTCCTATCTAATAAAGACCCTACCTACAGTGGGATCTGTATGAACATGGGCGACTGGTGAAGCTTCCACTGGGGGAGACTAGCTCCCTGTCCCGCCTCTTCTGCCCACGGCCCTGCCCACAGTCTGCCCCCACTTGGCTCCAAGCACCACCCCCTCCCCGCTCAGCCCCCCCACCGTCACTCGCCATGTCCCTCCTCACCCCCTGCCTGCTGCGAGATCCCCCCGCTCGTCACATACCTCCTCAGCCCCTCGCCCGCCATGTCCCTCATCGCCCATCATGTCCTGCCTCACTCCCCTGCCTGCCACTCGTTGTGTCGCTCCTCACCCCCTCTACCCACCGTGTCCCTCCTCACCCTCCTGCCTGCTGCAAGACACACACACTCCCGCTTGCCTCCTCACCTCCCTTTCCCTCTTGGGGGAGAGGGGTGGAGGAGAGGAGGATGTGGTTAGTGGCAGGGACCTCCAGAGGAGGGGGAGGTGGAGTGGAGGAGAGGAGGAAGACTCACTAGGCAGCTGCAGCAAGCAGTGGGGGCCTTGGGGAAGGAGTGGAGCAGGCAGGGGACACGGCCTAGGTATCTGGCAGCAGGTTGGCGGTGTCTGCGCCAGGGGAGGTATAGCCTCTCCTGGCCTATTGTACCCGCTGCCCATGTGTGTGGACAAATTCTCAAAGAAGAGGGAACTATTACTTACCTTGCAGTAATTGTAATCTTTGAGATGGTTTGTCCACACAGACCCCACAATGCCTTTCTTCCCTCAAATGTAGAATTTTTAGCCTTGGGGATTCTGCATTGGTGAAGGAACTGTGAGGCGGTTGGGGCTGCTCTACATTTTAATTGTTGGAGAAGAGTCTTAGGGCATGCAGGGTGCATGTGCAGCTTCAATAGAAGTTGCTGGCCAAAAGAATCTGATCTTGTGTGCATGGGGCACATGCACACCTACAGTGGCCTCTGAGTGGACAAAACAACTCCAAGAACCACTTAGTATAAGGTACCTAACCATTCTTTCTCAAGCATCAATACCTATTCTCATGCCAACGGAGGGATAGATCCACAGGAACACCTAAGTTTCCCATGCAACTGGTTTTCCTAGCTAGCATGATGACTTTTATGGGACCATGTGCAGGAGCATCTGTGCTTTAGGATCTGATGAGCTTATTTGGCTTTGAACTGTTAGGGTAACCAATATTTAAATAACTCAAGAAGGAGAAAACTAGTGACTGTTCGGGGCTGTGGTTGTTTCCCGGCTATTCTTTTTAACAGCTGCTAGGCATATTGCTTTTAGATATTATCCTAAATTACTTTGTACTGATTTACTATACTAAATTGCTCAGGGAGGTTGTGGCATCACCCTCATTGGAGATTTTTAAGAGTAGGTTGGACAAATATCTGTCAAGGATGTTCTAGATAATACTTAGCCCTACCATGAGTACAGGGTACTGGACTAGATGACCTCTCAAGGTCCATTCCAGTCCTATGATTCAAAATTACTTTAATGTAAAAGTGTAAACTATAGTAATATCCTACCTTTCCAAGCAAGTAAAGCAAATTTCAAATTCACAAAGGGTGAAATTCACCACTGTGCAGACAGCTGGCACTAGGCCTATCCTCCAGGTATGTATTTTGAGGACTTACGTAGTGCATAGGCTTAGAGAAAGCTCTCTGCCCAGGGGTGATTTTCACCAGATGTGAATTTATCTTACTCTTTGCTTGCTCAAAAAGGGAAGATATTATATTTTATAATTTCAGATTTTTTCAAAGACAAAAATCACATTCTAATGAGCAACATGAACTGACACATTTTGTAAAACCATTACATCTGCCCTCTGTTAGGGGAAATCAACCTAATTAGCATATATGACTCCATTTTGGGTTTCCTGTCAGCCATTAACTAGAAACGAGCACATCATGTACCAAGGAAGGAAGGATCCTTCAAGGTGGACAGCTGGACAGTTTCAAGATAAGGGAAACAAAGGAGACAGGAACCAGCCGACATGCCTGCTCAAATAAATTTGTTAGTCTCTAAGGTGCCACAAGTCCTCCTTTTCTTTATGCCTGAAATAGTTGCCGCTTCAACTTTTTTGCTTGGGGAAGGTGGCTGCAGGGGATTGGTAATAGATAAGGAGAAGGCCTGTTTATTGGTTTAGACCCCACCAAGGCAAACAGGCAGGATGTTTTGCCAACAGGATAAAATCTTTGTGTAACCTGTAATCGGGGTCCCGTTCTGCTGAACAGAGCAGTACCACGCTCGAGCGTAATAAACCTGCAAACTTTGAGACACTCTGCAGTCTGTCTTTATTTGGTTGCCTTAGCCTAGAAACAAACTGTATGTGTCCTAACTGGAATAATTCGTAACACCTCAGAACTAGTTTTAGAGTCAAGTCTTAAAAGGTTACATGTCTTACAAAGAACTACTATACATACTACACCCCCTAAATGGCAAGCTGTGCCAGGAATCAACCTCTTTCAATCAACAAATATCTAACCCAGTTTATCCCTGCCAGTAGAAGTAACCAACAGAGAAACAGTTTTCTAGTGTCCTTTAAAATACTATTACATGTGTTTTATTCAAATCAAGTGCACAACTGAAATGTATTTAATTAAAATTTCAAATATAGCTATTGAAAAGAAAGTTTTCACCAATGAAGAGCACAGTCATTTTCTTATATTGTTCTTAGGATCTTTGTAAGAAAATTAAATATATTTCCTAACCTGCAGTAAGTTTTAGTTCCTAGAAAACTTGTATTTTGGCTTTCCACTACTGCAGAACAGACTGTTCTTTCTTTATTGAATCAGACACATAGGCTGCGCAGCACCATTTGAAATACCCAACAGTCTTCTCTGATCACAACCTTTTAAAAAAACAAACCAACTTTTATACATTTTCACTTACTACTTACTCTAGACATACAGAACATAATGAAGAAAGAAACAATATGCTCCCACAGTCCAACTACAACACAGCCCAGAATATCAGCAAAAATATTTAAACTAAGCTAAAACGTATGATCACTGAAATTAAAAGCATTCACTAAATTCCTATCTACAAGATATCATAGCATCATAGAAGATTAGGGTTGGAAGAGACCTCAGGAGGTCACCTAGTCCAACCCCCTGCTCAAAGCAGGACCAATCTCTAACTAAATCATCCCAGCCAGGGCTTTGTCAAGCCAGGTCTTAAAAACCTCTAAGGATGGAGATTCCACCATCCACCTAAGTAACGCATTCCAGTGCTTCACCATGCTCCTAGTGAAATAGTTTTTCCTTATATTCAACCTAGACCTCCCCCACTGCAACTTGAGACCATTGCTCCTTGTTCTGTCATCTGCCATCCTGAGAAAAGCCTCGCTCCATCCTCTTTGGAACCCCTCTTCAGGTATCAGAGTAGCAGCTGTGTTAGTCTGTATTCGCAAAAAGAAAAGGAGTACTTGTGGCACCTTAGAGACTAACAAATTTATTAGAGCATAAGCTTTCGTGAGCTACAGCTCACTTCATCGGATGCATTTGGTGGAAAAAACAGAGGAGAGATTTATATACACACACAGAGAACATGAAACAATGGGTTTATCATACACACTGTAAGGAGAGTGATCACTTAAGATAAGCCATCACCAGCAGCAGGGGGGGGAAAGGAGGAAAACTTTTCATGGTGACAAGCAAGGTAGGCTAATTCCAGCAGTTAACAAGAATATCAGAGGAACAGTGGGGCGTGGGGTGGGGGGGAGAAATACCATGGGGAAATAGTTTTACTTTGTGTAATGACTCATCCATTCCCAGTCTCTATTCAAGCCTAAGTTAATTGTATCCAGTTTGCAAATTAATTCCAATTCAGCAGTCTCTCGTTGGAGTCTGTTTTTGAAGCTTTTTTGTTGAAGGATAGCCACTCTTAGGTCTGTAATCGAGTGACCAGAGAGATTGAAGTGTTCTCCAACTGGTTTTGAATGTTATAATTCTTGACGTCTGATTTGTGTACATTCATTCTTTTACGCAGAGACTGTCCAGTTTGGCCAATGTACATGGCAGAGGGGCATTGCTGGCACATGATGGCATATATCACATTGGTAGATGCGCAGGTGAACGAGCCTCTGATAATGTGGCTGATGTGATTAGGCCCTATGATGGTATCCCCTGAATAGATATGTGGACAGAGTTGGCAACGGGCTTTGTTGCAAGGATAGGTTCCTGGGTTAGTGGTTCTGTTGTGTGGTGTGTGGTTGCTGGTGAGTATTTGCTTCAGATTGGGGGGCTGTCTGTAAGCAAGGACTGGCCTGTCTCCCAAGATCTGTGAGACTGATGGGTCGTCCTTCAGGATAGGTTGTAGATCCTTGATGATGCGTTGGAGAGGTTTTAGTTGGGGGCTGAAGGTGATGGCTAGTGGCGTTCTGTTGTTTTCTTTGTTGGGCCTGTCCTGTAGTAGGTGACTTCTGGGTACTCTTCTGGCTCTGTCAATCTGTTTCTTCACTTCAGCAGGTGGGTATTGTAGTTGTAGGAATGCATGATAGAGATTTTGTAGGTGTTTGTCTCTGTCTGAGGGGTTGGAGCAAATGCGGTTATATCATAGAGCTTGGCTGTAGACAATGTATCGAGTGGTATGATCTGGATGAAAGCTAGAGGCATGTAGGTAGGAATAGCGGTCAGTAGGTTTCCGATATAGGGTGGTGTTTATGTGACCATCGCTTATTAGCACCGTAGTGTCCAGGAAGTGGATCTCTTGTGTGGACTGGTCCAGGGTGAGGTTGATGGTGGGATGGAAATTGTTGAAATCATGGTGGAATTCCTCAAGAGCTTCCTTTCCATGGGTCCAGATGATGAAGATGTCATCAATGTAGCACAAGTAGAGTAGGGGCATTAGGGGACGAGAGCTGAGGAAGCGTTGTTCTAAGTCAGCCATAAAAATGTTGGCATACTGTGGGGCCATGCGGGTACCCATCACAGTGCCGCTGATTTGAAGGTATACATTGTCACCAAATGTGAAATAGTTATGGGTGAGGACAAACCTCTTCAGGTAGTTGAAGGATGCTATCAAATCCCCCCACACTCTTCTCTTCTGCAGACTAAATAAGCCCAGCTCCCTCAGACTCTCCTCATAAGTCATGTGCCTCTAATAATTTTTGTTGCCCTCCGCTGGACTGTCTCCAATTTGTCCACATCCTTTCTGTAGTGGGTAGCCCAAAACTGGACACAGTAGTCCAGATCCACAGTGCCGAATAGAAAGGAATAATCACTTCCTTCGATCTGCTGGCAATGTTCCTACTAATGCAGCCCAATATGTCGTTATTCTTCTTGGCAACAAAGGCACATGGTTGACTCATCTCCAGCTTCTCATCCACTGTAATTGCCAGGTCCCTTTCTGCAGGCCTGCCACTTAGCCAGTCAGTCCCCAGCTTGTAGCAGTGCATGGAATTCTTCTATCCTAAGTGCAGGACTCTGCAGTTGCCCTTGTCGAACCTCATCAGATTTCTTTTGGTCCGATCCTCCAATTTGTCTAGGTCACTCTGGACCCTATCCCTACCCTCCAGCGTATTTACCTCTCCCCACAGCTTAGCCCTGGTCTACACTAGGCTTTGAGGTCGAATTTAGTAGCATTAAATCGATGTAACCCTGCACCCGTCCACATGACGAAGCCATTTTTTCAACTTAAAGGGCTCTTAAAATCGATTTCCTTACTCCACCTCTGACAAGGGGATTAGCACTGAAATCAGTTTTGCTGGGTCAAATTTGGGGTACTGTGGACGCAATTAGACGGTATTGGCCTCCAGGAGCTATCCCAAAGTGCTCCATTGTGACTGCTCTAGACAGCACTCTCAACTCAGATGCACTGACCAGGTAGACAGGAAAAGGCTCGCAAACTTTTGAATTTCAATTTCCTGTTTGGCCAGTGTGGCAAGCTGCAGGTGACCATGCAGAGCTCATCAGTAGAGGTGATCATGATAGAGTCCCAGAATCGCAAAAGAGCTCCAGCATGGACCAAACGGGAGGTACAGGATCTGATCGCTGTATGGTGAGAAGAATCCGTGCTATCAGAACTACGTTCTAGTTTTCGAAATGCCAAAACATTAGTGAAAATCTCCCAGGGCATGAAGGACAGAGACCATAACAGGGACCCGAAGCAGTGTCGCGTGAAACTTAAGGAGCTGAGGCAAGCCTACCAGAAAACCAGAGAGGCGAATGGCCACTCCAGGTCAGAGCCCCAAACATGTTGCTTCTATGATGAGCTGCATGCCATTTTAGGGGGTTCAGCCACCACTACCGCAGCCGTGTTGTTTGACTCCTTCAATGGAGATGGAGGCAACACGGAAGCAGGTTTTGGGGACGAGGAAGACGATGAGGAGGAGGCTGTAGATAGCTCACAGCAAACAAGCGGAGAAACCGGTTTTCCCGACAGCCAGGAACTGTTTCTCACCCTGGACCTGGAGCCAGTACCCCCCGAACCCACCCAAGGCTGCCTCTCGGACCTACCAGGTGGAGAAGAGACCTCTGGTGAGTGTAATTTTTAAAATACTATAAAAGGTTTAAAAGCCAGCATGTTTAATGATTAATTTGCCCTGGCATTCGTGGCTCTCCTGGATATACTCCCAAAGCCTTTGCAAAAGGTTTGTGGGGAGGGCAGCCTTATTCCATCCACCATGGTAGGACACTTTACCACTCCAGGCCAGTAGCATGTACTCGGGAATCATTGTAGAACGAAGCATTGCAGCGTATGTTTGCTGGTGTTCAAACAACATCCGTTCTTTATCTCTCTGTGTTATCCTCAGGAGAGTGATATCATTCATGGTCACCTGGTTGAAATAGGGTGCTTTTCTTAAGGGGACATTCAGAGGTGCCCGTTTCTGCTGGGCTGTTTGCCTATGGCTGAACAGAAATGTTTCCCACTGTTAGCCACGCGGGGAGGGGGGGGAGAGGCAAAATGTGACCTTGTAACGAAAGCACATCTGCTATGTATGTAATGTTAACAGCAAGGTTTACCGTGAAAGAATGTATCCATTGTTCTATAAAATGTGTCTTTTCAAATACCACTGTACCTTTTTTTTCCTCCACCAGCTGCATGTATTTCAAGGATCACAGGATCTCTTCCTTCCCAGAGGCTAGTGAAGATTAGAAGGCAAAAAAACTGCATTCGCGATGAAATATTCTCTGAGCTCATGCTGTCCTCCCACACTGACAGAGCACAGACGAATGCATGGAGGCAGACAATGTCAGAGTGCAGGAAAGCACAAAATGACCAGGAGGAGAGGTGGCGGGCTGAAGAGAGTAAGTGGTGGGCTGAAGAGAGGGCTGAAACTGAAAGGTGGCGGCAGCATGATGAGAGGAAGCAGGATTCAATGCTGAGGCTGCTGGAGTATCAAACTAATATGCGCCAGCGTATGGTTGAGCTGCAGGAAAGGCAGCAGGAGCATAGACTGCTGCTACAGCCCCTGTGTAACCAACCGCCCTCCTCCCCAAGTTCCATAGCCTCCTCACCCAGACGCCCAAGAACGCGGTGGGGGGGGGCCTCTGGCCATCCAGCCACTCCACCCCAGAGGATTGTCTAAGTAGCAGAAGGCTGGCATTCAATAAGTTTTAAACATTTAAAGTGCTGTGTGGCCTTGTCCTTCCCTCCTCCACCACCGCTCCTGGGCTACCTTGGTAATTATCCCCCTACTTGTGTGATGAATTAATAAAGAATGCATGAATGTGAAGCAACAATGACTTTATTGCCTCTGTAAGTGATGATCGAAGGGAGGAGGGGAGGGTGGTTAGCTTACAGGGAAGTATAATGAACCAAGGGGCGGGGAATTTCATCAAGGAGAAACAAACAGAACTTTCACACCTTAGCCTGGCCAGTCATGAAACTGGTTCTCAAAGCTTCTCTGATGCGCACCGCATCCTCCTGTGTTCTTCTAACAGCCCTGGTGTCTGGCTGTGCATAATCAGCAGCCAGGCGATTTGCCTCAACCTCCCACCCCACCATAAACGTCTCCCCCTTACTCTCACAGATATTGTGGAGCACACAGCAAGCAGTAATAACAGTGGGAATATTGGTTTCACTGAGGCCTAACTGAGTCAGTAAACTGCACCAGCGTGCTTTTAAACGTCCAAATGCACATTCTACCACCATTCTGCACTTGCTCAGCCTGTAGTTGAACAGCTCCTGACTACTCTCCACGCTGCCTAGGTATGGCTTCATGAGCCATGGCATTAAGGGGTAGTCTGGGTCTCCAAGGATAACTATAGGCATTTCAACATCCCCAACGGTTATTTTCTGGTCTGGGAAGAAAGTCCCTTCCTGCAGCTTTTGAAACAGACCAGAGTTCCTGAAGATGCGATCGTCATGTACCTTTCCCGGCCATCCCACGTTGATGTTGGTGAAACATCCCTTGTTATGCACCAATGCTTGCAGCACTATTGAAAAGTACCCCTTGCGGTTTATGTACTCGCTGGCTTGGTGCTCCGGTGCCAAGATAGGGATATGGGTTCTGTCTATGTCCCCACCACAGTTAGGGAATCCCATTGCAGCAAAGCCATCTACTATGACCTGTACGTTTTCCAGGGTCACTACCCTTGATATCAGCAGATCTTTGATTGCGTTGGCTACTTGCATCACAGCAGCCCCCACAGTACATTTGCCCACTCCAAATTGATTCCCGACTGACCGGTAGCTGTCTGGCATTGCAAGCTTCCACAGGGCTATTGCCACTCGCTTCTCAATTGTGAGGGCTGCTCTCATCTTGGTATTCTTGCACCTCAGGGCAGGGGAAAGCAAGTCACAAAGTTCCATGAAAGTGCCCTTACGCATGCGAAAGTTTCGCAGCCACTGGGAATCATCCTAGACCTGCAACACTATGTGGTCCCACCAGTCTGTGCTTGTTTCCCGAGCCCAGAATCGGCCTTCCACCGCATGAACCTGCCCCATTAGCACCATGATGCCCACATTGGCAGGGCCCGTGCTTTGAAAGAAGTCTGTGTCCATGTCCTCATCACTCTCGTCACCGCGCTGACGTCGCCTACTTGCCCAGTTTCGCTTTGCCAGGTTCTGGTGCTGCATATACTGCTGGATAATGCGTGTGGTGTTTAATGTGCTCCTAATTGCCAAAGTGATCTGAGCGGACTCCATGCTTGCCGTGGTATGGCATCTGCACAGAAAAAAGGCGCGGACCGATTGTCTGCTGCTGCCCTGACAGAGGGAGGGGCGACTGACGACATGGCTTACAGGGTTGGCTTACAGGGAATTAAAATCAACAAAGGGGGTGGCTTTGTGAGAAACTGAATGGCTTCCTCAAGGATAGAACTCAAAACCTCAAGGATAGAACTCAAAACTGGGTTTAGCAGGCTGTTGATTTCACAGAGGGTGGGAGGAGAAAATGAATACAAAACAAATCTGGTCTATTTCTTGTTTTGAGCCATTTCATCTATCTTTATACATCATGCTGGCAGCAGACTGTGCAGTACGACTGCTAGCCATCGTCACCTTCTGGGTGCTCGACAGAAGACAGTGCAGTATGACTACTGGCCATCGTCTTCTGCTAGTTGCAGATTAAAAGACAGTGCACTGCTAGTAGGACTCAATCGCCATGAGACGAAACAAGGGAAATGACCTGGCTGAGTCACTCCCATGTTTGCCCAGGCGCCTGGTTAAAAGAGCACCCAGGACTACGTTGACGACGGCTACCAGTCATACTGCACTGTCTGCTGCCAAAAGGCAATAGACTGCTGCTGTGTAGCAATGCAGTACCATGTCCGCCAGAAACCAGGAGACATACGGTGACGGTTAGCTGAGCGGGCTCCATGCTTGCCATGGTATGGCGTCTGCACAGGTAACTCAAGAAAAAAGGCGCAAAACGATTGTCTGCCCTTGCTTTTATGGAGGGAGGGAACGGGGGCCTGATGATACGTATCCAGAACCACCCGTGACAATGTTTTAGCCCCATCAGGCACTGGGATTTCTACCCAGAATTCAAATGAGTGGTGGAGACTGTGGGAACTGTGGGATAGCTACCCACAGTGCAAAGCTCCGGAAGTCGACTGTTGCCTCGGTACTGTGGACACAGTCCACCGACTACATGCACTTAGAGCATTTGTGTGGGGACACACACACTCGACTATATAAAAACGCTTTCTACAAAACCGACTTCTATAAATTCAATCTAATTTCATAGTGTAGACATACCCTTAGTGTCATCCACAAACTTGCTGAGAGTGCAATGCATCCCATCATCCA